>NC_137835.1:55824977-57024977 GCF_948465745.1 Chenopodium album
AATTCCTGACTGTTTGGGGGACCTTGAATTAGAATTGATTATATCGTCACGCTTTTTTATAATAAACAAGTAGGAGTCGCCAATGACTTTTAAGAAAAACTCATAAACCTCATTCATGCCTTTCTTCCATGTGGAGTTCATGAAATAATTAGCACAAATCATAAGTTTACCCATGCCCAAATTGGTCTATAAACCAGAAATGAGTTCGGGAGTGAGGGTACTAAGATAACGTTCCTTTTAGAGGGGAATCGTCATCCTAGCCCTAGTACGACCTCTACTAGCTCTTCCTTTTTCACAATTTCATCACCAAACAATATATACAAACCGATACCTAAAACTATGTTAGTTGATTTTATTTACAAGCATTAATTCACGTAGGAATTACATTGCAAAAGTCGTTATTCTTATTTAATAATATTCGTGAAAGAACAATAAATAAACAAGATTTGCCTTGGCTTAAGTGATCACCCAACAATTTTTTAATTCAATTCTAGTCTTTATTTAACGCAAGATACTATGTGAAATTGATTAATTTAAAAGTGATCAAACAACACTAATTAATTTATTAAAGTCCTTTTAAACAAGAAAATAAAGGTGATTTAACTAAGTGCTCGGGAATTTACCACTTCTCTTTGCTAGATCTCCGTTTAGAACACTTATGGACACCTTCTTGTTGGGGAACCTCCACCGTAGTATAGAAAGGGTGAGTGTTTAGGACAAAAGGGCTAGGTTGCATAAGTTCACAAGTTATTTCGCCAGAGTTTTTAGGTTAATTTCTGTCTTTTGAAGCCTTGGTTTAAGCTCGTATTTATAGAGAAGGATTAGGTTTAGGGTTTCGAGCAACCTGCCGCAACAGGTGTCGCGCGCAACAGATGAAGTTGCGCACGACAACCTAGTGCAAGTTTTAGAGTTGCGCTGCTATGTGCAGCGTAACTATTGTTCTTGCGCGCGGCTTTATGGTAAGATTCGATTTTATATTTTTCATATAATTTCCGAATAATTACAAATCTTCTGTAGCGCAACTTTGGAAGTTGCGCTAGGTGTCGCGCGCAACTGAAATAGTTGCGCGCGGCTGCCCAGCACGACTTTGTGAGATGCGCGCGATTTTTTTAGCGGCAGCACTAAGTTTTAACCTAGGCGCTCCTAAATCCGTCATTATTAGGGTTTAAGCACCGGCTTAAGTCTAATTATGATCGGGTTTAGTTAATTGGACCTTTTTTTGGCTTTTTCTTTAATTTGGGCTAGTCTTTGTGTTTTGTGGCTTAACCAGTTAACCATAAGTATTGTTCACTTTGATCCAACACGAAGATGGCTTTATTCATCGTCATTGCACTCTTGTCGGGACCGGAGGCCAAAAGTAGATATCTACAGGTAGACAAGTGGTTTGTATGGTTTGTGCTGCCCCCAGCTAAGTTAGATCGGCTTAGCATTAAATCGATTCATCCGCAAGTTAAGTTCAATGTCTTTTGTCTTGATGCGCTATAATTGGTTCTTTTAATCTCGCCATTTTGACACGCAGTCCATCACCATCAAAAAAATCTTTAGTGGTGCTAAGTATTAACCCGCCGTCCGTATGCTTCTCAAGGCAAGTCGTGGAGTGCATCTCACAAAACCCTAGAAAATCAGGCTTGAAGCCCTTCTGGATGCATGTCACCAAGTAGCCAAAAATATTCAACCAGCTGTTTGGCATCAGCTAGAAGAGAGCAATGTTATATTCGTTCACGACGATGCGGATGAAGGGATGGAAGGGGAAGCAAACTCCGACATCAAAAGCAGTGCAACAAACGCTGAAGTACATTTGGCATGACCGCTCTTCTTCCCAAGCGGCCACAGACAGAGAGCGCTTAGGCTCTTTCAGCTTAAAACCCTCTCCCAGTTTAAGGAATTTCCTATACTCCTCCAACCCTGAAAGGAATGGTGTCCTTCGAACAAGTGTATTATTCCGATAGAGGGTTCGGAATTATTAGAAAGCTAATTATTCAGTAAGGTCAAGTGGTCGGAATGTCTGGGTGGAGGCCGCTTCCGATAAGTAATATTAATGTATAATTAATATTGCATCTTAATCTTGACTGAACCCTTCGGGTCACACCAAAGCAACTAACGAAGCGATGCGACAAATTAATTCAGAAGGAATTAATGAGTCACCCGAGTAATTAATATTTAGACGTCGGAAATTCGAGCTTGGAGCTTCAAATCCGAGCGTCGAAAGTGATCCGTGCCATTTATGGCACCTTTAAGCTATGTTTTCTTTATATTTCTATGCTCGTTTTTAGTCGTTTATGTCGTGTTTTTAGAGAATAATGATCGATTTCCGTGTTTTTGTGTTAGTATAGAGAAATGCGTGCTTTTAATGGTTTTCTTATCATTTTATTCATTTCTCGGTTATTTCTCTCGCTTCTCCGTTTCTTTATCTTGTTTTGTAGGCACGTTGTGTTCCCGCGGATTTAATAATCAAGGAGGGAGCTCAAGTGCATTCAAAGAATTTAACGGAGCCAAGTTAGGGATGCCAAGCACGCAAGTCAAGCCAATCCAAGAAACAAAGGAAAATGAAGGCTTGCAAAGTATCAAAAAAGACCTTTGTGCATTGTTTCAGCCATATCTCAAGTTCTACAAATATGATTGAGGTGATTCAAGTTGGGTTGGAAATTAGACTTGAAGAACTTTCCAATGATAGGTCCCACGCCTTCATACGATTCCTAGATTGTGAGTCACAGCCTTCTAAAGTTAGCCCTGCAAATCTTCCGCAGGCTGTCCGCGGGCACGGGCTATAGTACCCGCGAGCGCGGGGCTGCCGCAACCTATTTCTGCCCATTTTCGACCAGGAACTTGGAGAGGACTAGCCGCGGGCGCGGCTTTCTGGGTTTTACTCGCGATTTCTTTTATTTCCTCCTTTTGTATATATATAGTGTACGACCTTCTTTATTCTTCATACATGAAATACTTTAGTTTAGGATAGTTTATCTCTCCTCTAAGGAGGATTAGCTTAGATTAGGAGTTCTTCTCTCTAGATTAGGAGTAGTTTTAGAGAGAGAAAGTGAGGAATTTCAACAGTGATTGAGGGATTGAAGATTCAATTGTGACAATTGTGTTGGAGGTCTTCTTTATTATCAATGAGCATTTCTAAAATCTATCTCATTTAATTGCTTTGTTTAATTTGATGTTTGTTTGGTTTAATTTTGATATTTGATGTTTGATTAGAGTAATTGTTCTTGATATTTTGTTGATTCTTGTTTCCTATAGTTGATAGTTGATTTGATGATGATGTTTCTTAAGTAGTTTACTTGCTAGGGTTTTGGTAGACATGTGTGATTGATGAATTGAGATTGATTTGGGAATTTGGGTAGTTCTTTTGTTGTGATTAAATTGATTCATAGAGGTTTGCATGTTGCTTAGTTAATTGGAATAGCTAACCATGATTGCTAGCATTGATTGCATGATTGAATTGATTGACATGACCACTTGATATCGATTTTATCATAATTGGTTGAGTATTTGATTATGTTTCTTCTTATTGTTTAGCACTAGAGAAATCTATGTTCGAGTGTATGAGGATGATTAGTTGAATGCTCCTAATTGCTACTACTATTTGTCTTTGCATTGCTTGGATGGCTTGATTCCCTAATTAGCTTGGTTATCAATAATGCATGTTGATCCCCATTCCCTAGTGCTTTATTTGTTTGGTTCTTTGCTTAGTTAGTTGGTTAGCGTTTACCTTTTACCCTTAGACTTCGACCTAGCTTAGGCACATAATTGAGAGCACTTGAACATAACCGTTCCTAATGGTTCGACCCTTGACTTACCTCTATACTTGTATTTAGGTCAGTTGAGTAATTATAAATTTGTTTGACCATAGGGAGGATTAGTTCAACGACCTAGTTTTCCTCACGTCAAAATGGCGCCATTGCCGGGGAACGATGTCTATGTTTGAGTGTTTTTGATTGCTTGAGTCTAGGTTAGGGATGGCAATAGATCCGTATCCGACCCGGATCCGTGGATCCATATCCGTTTTCACGGATATGGATCTTGTTAAATTGGACCCGTCGGATCCGGGTCGGATACGGATCCTGTCCTGAAAAACGGATCTGGATACGGGTCTGACTCAAATACCCGTATCCGTATCCGTTTACCCGTGTTTTTTAAGAAAAAATATTTTTAATATAATATACAAGCCCAGCCCACAAGATATGATTTTATGCCTCTAAGGGCCTTAAGGCTCTAAGTTCTAACTCTACCAAACCTAAATCTCACGCACACACCCTCTGAGAGTCTGACTCTTTCTCCTCTCTCCCAAGTCCAAACTCCAAAACGACACCTTCATTCTCCCATATTTTCCGGCGACCGCAATACACTCCAGTAGTCCACCTCATCCTCTCCGACGACCGCAAGTACACTACAACAGTTCGTGTTCTGGTAAGTAGTTTAATTAATCTTCGAATTCGTTACTTTATGTTTGGTTTTATTAAAGCAATTTTTTCATGTTAATGCTTAATAAATTGTTAGTATAATGAGTGGATCTAATGAAGTAATGAGTGATGTCTGATGTTTCGTTAGTTTCCGACTTTCCGTTGCATGTTTTAGTTTTTAGAATTTTACTTTATGTTAAGTTTAATTAATTTTCATGTTGTAGACTTGTAGTTTTAGCTAATTGTAGGATCTGTAAGTTTAATTAATTTGCTGCAATTCTTTTGCATGTTTTAATTTTCATTTTGTCATTTAGTTTGTAAATTTTGGTTATGTTGTGTTTGGTTATCAGGTTATGCCGTGTATATGATTTTGCTTTAAAAAGTTGTTGAAATAGATTGTAAATTGTTGATGAAAATTAGTTTAAATTATTATTCTTTGTAATATTTCAGCCTTATGGATGAACAATCAAATTTTAAAGATAGTAATGAAGTACCATTTGTGGTGGTGTCAAATGCAAATGATGAGGAAGGGGATTCGGAGGAGGGGTTTGTTGAGGTCCAGAATGATACTAGCAAAGAAGTTGAATCTAGTTCTTCTAAGAGAAGTAAGAAACTAACTTCTGAAGTATGGGATTATTTTGATTTGGTTACAATCAAAGGTATAGAAAAGGCACAATGCAAGTATTGTAAAAGTAAACTCTCTTACAACGGAAAAAATGGAACTTCACACCTTCTCAAACATGCTAACAATTCATGTTCGGGAAAGCATTTGAAGCTTGCAGCCGGTCAATCACAGTTGAAAATTAAGACTGAACTTGATGGGACTACATCTTTGACCGTTAAGGAAAAGCAAAAGAAAGTGATATTTGATCAAGATGTTTCAAGGCGAGAATTGGTTAAGATGGTAGTAATCCATGAGTATCCTTTGTCAATTGTGAATCACACTGGTTTTAGAAGCTTTGTCAAGAGCTTAAATGAGAATTTCAAGATTATTTCAAGAAACACACTAAGGAGTGATGTGATGAAGATGTACAACAATGAGAAAATTTCTCTAAAGGCTTTGTTAGAGGCTAATGAGGGTAGAGTGGCTATAACAACCGATATGTGGACTGCCTCCAATCAGAAAAAAGGATACATGGCTGTGACCGCGCATTTTATTGATCATCGATGGGTTATGCATAATCGAACATTAAGGTAATTGTTTGATTAATTTTGTTATTATTTAGTATAGTTAATATAATGTTTATATACTAGTATTTCATTGTTTTTTGTAATTTGAATTCTGGTTATATGATGATATGATGTTTGTGTTGGTAATTGTTCTAGCCTTAATTTGTGTATTTGGTATTTTGGTATGTATATTTTGTGTGTAGGTTTTGTTTTGTTCCATGTCCACATACAAAGGGGGTTATTGCTAAGGTTCTAATGGATAGTTTGTCTCAATTCTCTTTGGAAAACAAAATTTCTTCTATTGTTGTTGATAATTGTACCACAAATGATTCCATGATCAATGTCTTGTTAGAGAAATTAGAAAGTAGTTGTTTGGTGTTGAATGGAGATTTTTTGCACATGAGGTGTAGTGCTCATATTCTAAACTTGATTGTGAAAGATGGTTTAGAAGTTATTGATAGTGCAATTGTCAAAGTAAGAGAGTGTGTAGCATTTTGGATGTCTACTCCTAAAAGAATTGAAAAATTTGAGGAAGCTTGTCGTCTTTTGAATGTGACAAAACCTAAAAGAATAGGTCTTGATTGTAAAACTAGGTGGAATTCTACTTACTTGATGCTTGAATCTAGTTTGCCTTTCAAGGAAGTTTTTAATAAGTTGAAACGTCTAAATAAAAGGCTTAAGTTTTCTGTTCCTAGTGACAATGATTGGACTATGGCAACTCTTGTTTGTCAAAAGTTGGAAATTTTCTACAAGGCTACCAAGGTTTTTTCTATAAGAAATCATCCAACAGCTAATTTGTTTTTCCGAATTGTTTGTGAGATTAGACTTGCTTTGAATCGTTGGGTGCAAATTGAAAATCATGAAGTTATTAGGACAATGGCTAAGAGTATGGTAGAAAAGTTTGACAAATATTGGTCACATATCAATGGGATTTTGGCTATTGCTGCCATTTTAGATCCTAGAAACAAAATGGATTGTGTGGCTCATTATTTTGGAAAATTATATGGAGATGATGCTTATATTGAAATGACAAGAATTAGAAAGACCCTTGATAATCTAGTCCATGAGTTTCAAAACAAGCCCGAGGTAGTGAATGAGCAATCACCATTAAAGAGAGGGTTTAATGACCTTGGTGATGAAGATGATTTTGCAAGATCTAAGAGACAAAAGGTTAGAAGTACACCCTTGAGGAGTGAGATTGATCAATACTTAGAGAGTGAAACTATGCCGGAGGACAATGAATTTAATGTTCTTAAATGGTGGAGTAGAGATCAAAATTATCCAACTTTGAAAAGAATTGCCAAGGATATTCTTGCAATCCCTGTCTCTTCGGTTGCTTCGGAAAGTGCATTTAGTATGGGTGGAAGAGTAGTTAGTGCCCATCGTTCTCGACTTCATTCTCAAACCGTGGAGGCTTTAATGTGCTTACAAAGTTGGATGGTTGATGACGTGAAAGGTAATATATATTTTGCTTAGTTCTTTTTTATTTCCTTTTATTAATTATTAAATTCATCTTTTATTTCTAATATAATGTAATTTTATTTATTTATGACAAAGGTGAATTTGAAGGATCACTTTCATGCTCCACTATTACGGAAGATTGTGAGGATGATAATGACACACAAGGGATGGATATCATCGACATGGTAATATTTGCTAAGTTGTATCAATATGTAAACATAGAAGTTTTACTCTTTGTCGATAACTAATTCACTAATTCTTTTGTTTGCTTGTTTTTCTATTTTAGGATGTTGATGATGTTAGTAGTGATGAAGATTAGCCCTCTTGGTAGTTAGTCCAAAGACTTCTTAGGAGATGGATTTGGATGCTCATCTTTCTTGTATCGTTGTACTTGTTTGTATTGTTATTCATAAGACATGTATTAATGGATTGTTGAGATTGTTATAAGTTGTCTTGTATTATTGGAGTAGTTGTAGAACTTGGATTCAAATATTGAACGAAACAATTGAGGGAGGTTTGAGAATTGAAAGTTAAACCACTGTTTTAATTGAAAACTACATTTTTTGCTAAAAAAAGGTACAATGTGCAGGATCCGTTTTGGACCCGTTTTGGACCCGGATCCGTAGGATCCAACGTATATGGATATGGATCCTCCTTTTTCATACCCGACGGATCCGGATCGGATCTGGATCCAGGGTGCAAAAACGGATCTGGATCTGGATCCAGTCGGATCCGGTCCAGATCCGACCCGTTGCCATCCCTAGTCTAGGTCTTTGTGTATATTTTCTTTGATTTGATTTTTGTTTGTTTTGTGAAAAAAAAAAATTGGCATGTCTATCATTTCCTCAATATAGCAATGAGCCTTTTTGAGAATATTTCATTAGACTTGAGGGATTTTTAGACTATAATTGTTGTAATATTTAGGAGGATTGTGAGATTTGTTATTTTGGTTTGAATGAGCAAACTAGGGATGAAGTTGAATGTATGCATAATGGTGAATTTAGAGCATTGTCAATTGATGATGCTTGGGATTTTTATGTTTAGTTTGCTAGGGATGTTTATGAAAGGGGTAATCATGAGTCTAATATTGATATGCAATGTTTTTATTCTTCTAATATTAGCATGAATTCCCAAGATTTGTCACATGAGCCCTTAAGTGAACCTAGAACACATGATTTCAACTCTATTTCCCCTCTTGTTCATGATGATGAAGTGCATGCTCAAGTTGATGCTAATGTTGTGTTTCAATATTCTTCATTATTTACCATACCTTTTTGTGATGTGCTTTGTTCCCTTAATGATGAATCTCATGTGTTTGATTTTGCCCCCACTCCCCAATGTGATGTATTTGCTCATGATCTTAATGTTGATTCTTCCATTCTTGGTTGTACTTCTTCTTCTTCTCTTATTAAGCCTCAACCTTCTACATCTTTTGAATCTCTTGTTGATATATTTGAGTCTCAAATTAGGTGCATTGAGCTTGATAATGAGCTTGGGCCTAGTAAGGAGATGATTCTTAATTCTATGAGAGGTCAATTAGAGATAATTAAAAAGAATGAGGAGCGTATTGAGGAGGAAAAGAGAAGAGGAGAAGAGTTAGAAAGCCAATTGTCATCCTTGATGCTTGTTTGTGAAAAATCTCAATTTAATGAGTGTGTTGAGGATGATGATGATGATTTTGAGCAACCAAGAGAGTGTGATGATCCTATTGTTGAGCATAGGAGTGAAGGAAAGGGAGTTGAGAGTGATGATGATTATGATGATTTTGTGAATCTAAACTCCCCTTCCTTAGTTGATTGTGATGAGTCTCAAGTGTATGAATGTGACTCTTCTATCCATGAGTGTTTGGACTTGTTTGGGGTTATGTCTAATGTGTTTATTGAGAGTCAAAGGAAAACCCATAGCCTTCTAAGTGAGTTCATTGAGAATGCTTCATGGGAGAGAGATGATTTTGAAACAAATTTACATCCATTCATGCATGGTTTTGAGACTTTGGGCTTTAAGGAATTTGAGGGAGTTGTTGTCCATGAATATAGTGGAGGAGATTATGTGGTTCCTCTTGAGAGTTGGATGTTTGAGGGAGATGGTGATCATGAGTGTTCTTCATTTGAGGATTCTATGATTGATTTCCATGCCCTTATTAGTGATTTGAGGTATGGTGGTGAGAAAGAGTTCATTTGTGAGACCATTGCCCCTATTCCCTCCTCTCATGTCCCTTTTTCAAGGAGTTTCAACCATATCCCCTACACTCCTATATCCCTCCCTTCCTTTGTTAATGAGCCTATTGGGGACCCTCTTGTCTATGATGATTTTTTTTTTGCTCATTTATCCCCGATTGAGGATAAGGGTGATATTGCCACCCAAAAATATTTTGAGGAGAGTTTGCCTTTTTCTTCTTCTTCTTCTTCTTTTTCTTATTTTGTTGAGTTTTCTTTTAATTCTTTTTCCTTCTTTTGGCATCTCTCTCCTCATAGGTGTGCATTAAGCTTGTTGCATGCCTTATTTTTGTCATGTGCACACTTACTTTCTTATAAAATGTGTAGTAGTGCATTTGATAAGTTCTTGCGTGTGTTGAATGACTATTTTCTAGAGCGATCAAACTTGGACCTTAAGCAAGCCTTTCTCGGGAAGTAACCCGTGTTTTATTGCTTTCATTTTCTTTTCTTTTTAGAATATATTTTCTCTCATGGAAATGTTTGTGTGCCTTTTACTAGGTACATGACTTGATATTTTGGTGCTTCGATTTGGATCAAGAATCAAGGAAGTTTGACTCCTATGTTTGCTAGCATATGGAAGGAAAGGTTCAATTCTTGAGGAAATTAGCTTTGAAAGGTTTAATTGGGTCATTTGCGGGTATTTACACCCACCTAATATCCGGTAATATCCTTCCTCGCTCTTTCTCAAGTGGATGAGGACTTGTTGGACATATGTTGGTTTGATTGGATTGATTTCCTTGTTTTCCCTTTCCATGGATTATTTGATTTGTGTTTGAGTGTAATGTCTCATTCAAGATTGGGGGAGGGTTTTCTATCATGTTTGGTGGGAATTTGATTCATATATGCCATGCACATTTGTATATGTATTTCCATGTTCTTTATTTTGAAATATCCCAAAAAGATTTTTGTTTCTATCAAGGTAAATTGCATTGTGTTTTGTTTTGTTCTTGCTTTGGACATAATACTTTTGGACTTGTATAGTTGAATGCTTTTCTTCTTAAATGGTAACGGTGTGCACGGTTTGAGAGTACGCTTGGTTGATTCTAGGATAAAGCATGCTAAGGTAGTTGGTTAGAACTAGTGGGACCATGAAGCCGGATTCTACTTGTTTGTGGCATGTTGGTAGTTGCTTCCTATAGTCGAATTGACACCAATAGTGAGTTTTTGCTACATCCATGTGAGGTTCATTATTTTTCAAGCCTTCAACATATATTTGCATGAGCGGCATGGATCCTTAACTATTGCGGACCTAATCTAGTATCTTGCCTTATAATTCTCAAACTAGAGACCGAGCCATCTAGGGAGGACAAAGGCATCTTTTCGGGGTGGTGATTTTTCTTTTCTAGGTTAATTTTCTTTCTTTTTAGTTCATTAGGTTTATATTTGCCTTCTTGCTAACCATTTAAGCCTTTTCCCTTCTTTTCAAGCCACATCTTTAGATCTTAAGCCTTTTATTTCATTTTCGTTTCCATTCTTTGTTTTTGTGAAGCAATTGATCATTATTGTTGGAGTTTGTGGTGGAGGAGTTTGGATATTTGGTTCTCTTGAAAGCAAGTTTATGTTGTGATATTTGTGTGAATAATGGCAAGTTAATAAAGAAAAAAAAGCCGTCCAAAGTAAAACAAAAGGCAAGGACAATGAAAATGCAAGATTGTAAAAGTCGTCCTAAGTTAAAGAGGCATGTACAATTGCTTTGAAAGAAATGAAATAAAAAAGAAGGAAATGTAAATAAGAAAAATTAAAAATATTTTGATGTGATTCTTTTCCCCTTTTCAAGCATTGAGGACAATGCTTCCTTTAAGCTTGGGGGAGAAGCGTTTACGCTTTTTGTATATATGATTGTGGTTATAGCTTTGAATAAGCTTGGGGGTGTTAGTTTGTTTTTGTTTGGTGACTTCTTGATTACGGTGTTGAGGATTGATCACCCTTTGCTTCACTAATTAGGAATACCGACAAATTCTAAATTTTAAGCCTACCCTCGCCCTTTTTTCCCTTACGTTACAACCATTGGGAAAGACCTTTTGACCTAGAGGTTGAGTCATTTACCAAGGGAAGGCATTATGAGTTAAAGCCTAAAGAAAGGGGATGCATTGTCAAGACGTCGAGTAGCCCAAAATTAACTCTTTTTTCGGTTCCTTCGTGGAACTTTTAAGATGCTCACTAGGGGAAGATATGAGACTAGTGGGGAGAACATGGTAACACCGTTTGGGATTAAAGTGGATTGCGGAAACTAGTTCCTATGCTTAGTATATTTATGTTTCAATCAACCTCGGGTATCTTGAAACGTGCACTCCCTTAATTATTTAGAAAGATTTGCATTCATTTTTGCTTGTACATTTGCAAAAGTCCTTTCATGAACACGTGTTTGTTTTTCTTTTCTTTTGATTTCCTTCTCATGCTTTTCCTTGTTTGTATTATTACAAGAGTTATAGGTTAATCTCTTAGGAAACCTTTACGAGAGCATCACTCGTCCTCTAGGGCGATCTAGGGGTTTAAATGGCTTGTCTTTAGTTGCTAAAATTGACCGTAATTCCTACGAAAGTGATTTAGTGTATATTCTCATCTTCTATAGTTTTCTTGTTTCTTTCTTTGCTTGAATAATGTCTTCATTTTTCTCTTGGGTTGGATTTTTTTTTGCTCAAGGACGAGCAAAAGTTTAGCTTGGGGGAATTTGATCCGTGCCCTTTATGGCACCTTTAGGCTAAGTTTTCTTTATATTTCTATGCTTGTTTTTAGTCGTTTATGTCGTGTTTTTAGAGAATAATGCTTGATTTGCATGTTTTTGTATTAGTTTAGAGAAATGCGTGCTTTTAATGGTTTTCTTATCATTTTATTAATTTCTCGGCTATTTCTCTCGCTTCTCCGTTTCTTTGTCTTGTTTTGTAGGTTCGTTGAGTTCCCGCGGATTTAATAATCAAGGAGGGAGCTCAAGTGCATTCAAGGAATTTAACAGATCCAAGTTAGGGAAGCCAAGCACGCAAGTCAAGCCAATCCAAGAAACAAAGGAAAATGAAGGCTTGCAAAGTATCAAAAAAGACCTTTGTGCATTGTTTCAGCCATATCTTGAGTTCTACATATAGGATTGAGGTGATTCAAGTAGGGTTGGAAACTAGACTTGAAGATCTTTCCAATGATAGGTCGCACGCCTTCATACAATTCCTAGATTGTGAGTTAGAGTCTTCCAAAGGTTGCCCTGCAAATCTGCCGCGGGCTACAGTACCCGCGGGCGCGGGGCTGCCGCAACCTATTTCTGCCCATTTTTTACCAGGAACTTGGAGAAGGATAGCCGTGGACACCCCGCGGGCGCGGGCCTAGCCCCGCAGGCGCGGCCTATTTCTCTGCGGGAGCGGCTTTCTGGGTTTTACTCGCGATTTCTTTTATTTCCTCCTTTTGTATATATAGTGTACAACATTCTTTATTCTTTATACATGAAATACTTTAGTTTAGGATAGTTTCTTTCTCCTCTAAGGAGGATTAGCTTAGATTAGGAGTTCTTCTCTCTAGATTAGGAGTAGTTTTAGAGGGAGAAAGTGAGGAATTTCAATGGTGATTGAGGGATTGAAGATTCAATGGTGACAATTGTGGTGGAGATCTTCTTTATTATCAATAAGCATTTCTAAACTCTATCTCATTTAATTGCTTTATTTAATTTGATGTTTGTTTGGTTTGATTTGGATATTTGATGTTTGATTTGAGTAATTGTTCTTGATATTTTGTTGATTCTTATTTTCTATAGTTGATAGTTGATTTGATGATGATGTTTCTTGAGTAGTTTACTTTCTAGGGTTTTGTTAGACATGTGTGATTGATGAATTGAGATTGATTTGGGAATTTGGGTAGTTCTTGTGTTGTGATTAAATTGATTCATAGAGGTTTGCATGTTGCTTAGTTAATTGGAATAGCTAACCATGATTGCTAGCATTGATTGCATGATTGAATTGATTGACATGACCACTTGATATCGATTTTATCATAATTGGTTAAGTATTTGATTATGTTTCTTCTTATTGTTTAGCACTAGATAAATCTATGTTAGAGAGTATGAGGATGATTAGTTGAATGCTCCTAATTGCTCCTACTATTTGTCTTTGCATTGCTTGGATGGCTTGATTCCCTAATTAGCTTGGTTATCATGAATGCATGTTGATCCCCAATTCCTAGTGCTTTATTTGTTTGGTTCTTTGCTTACTTAGTTGGTTAGTGTTTACCGTTCCTAGTGGGTCGACCCTTGACTTACTTCTATACTTGTATTTAGGTTAGTTGAGTGATAATAAATTTGTTTGACCATAGGGAGGATTAGTTCAACGACCTAGTTTTCCCCACGTCAGAAAGTCAAGCCAAAATTTAGGAATTGGCGAGACGAGAAAATGCTTGGAGAAACTACATTGGAGATTGATTGAAGATTACATCAGTTATTGGTCACAATCTAAACTTCGCCATACGCCCTCTTGCAACCAGATTATGGAGCAGCAAAATTAAAGGTTGATTGAGGGTTTTTTGTGAAGCATGTCATGGAGCAGATTTATTCCACTACAAGTCACAACTTGGATGAAATGCGAATTCGTGGTGCCTATCTCATGTGGGGCATATGGTTTGACAGAAACATGAAAGTTTTCCAAGGAAAAACAACCCCCATTACAGTTTTGGTGACTCGGGTTTAGAGGTGGTGCGAGGATAATGAAAAATACAACAAGGCGATCTATGCTTCCCCTGTTGCTGGATTAAATTAAAGTTTGAAGGTATGGTTAGCTCCCCCGGCTGGCTGGATTAAATTAAATACTGATGCTTCTCTATCTGAAGAAGGGTGGGTTAGAATTGGGGTTGTAGCTCGTGATTCCTTGGGTAATGTCCTGTTTTCAGCGTGTAGAAGACTAAAAGTGTGGTGGCATCCTGAGCTAGCTGAAGCAAAGGCTGTTGTGTGGGCTTTAAATCTAGGAAGACACTTTGGTATTGACAAAGCAATCGTTGAGACAGACTGCCAGCCTGCCAGGTAGTCACTAACAGGTTGGTGAAAGGAGCTACTCATTTGACGGAATTGGATGCTGTTCTTTGTGATGTAATGCGCTCGGGTACTGCTTTTGAACGAGTATGCTGGTCTCATGTTCGCAAGGAAGGAAATGACGTGGCTCATAACCTTGCAAGAGTTATTCCTTATGATTTAGAGCAAATTTGGGAGAGTAGAGTTTCATTAGAAGTCTCCCCTTATGTACACATGGATACTCTTATTTTGAATGATTAATCTTTGCTCGCCCTTTCAAAAAAAAAATATAAGTTGGATTTATATTTGTTATAATAGAAAACTCAATACTATGAGATATTGTACAAATACTATAATATATTGGTATGCAATAAAAAAATTTGGCCTAATTTTGTTGGATATATTTTTTTATATATATATTTTGGTAATACTAGTATTTTTCAGTGAGTATTTTTATTTTTGGTAAATATATTCTAGATTTTTTATATAGAATATGGAAAAGAAAAAGTGTTCCTTACATTAAACACCAAATATATATATGATATTCAAGACACAAAAAGGCGTCGCCAATTTTACAAATCTAGACACAAAAAAGCGTCACTAAAGTTGAGAAAGTGTGCCAACAAATGCAAATTTCGACGCATCGTATAAAAACTAGGACACAATTAAGCGTCGAGATTTGCGACGGTTTTTATGTCCCATAATTTTTTCGACTCACTAAAAAGCGTCGAGAAAAAAATTTCGACGCTTTTTAGTGTCGCAAAAAAGCTTTAAAAGTGTCGTTAAAATGCAGATTTTTGCAGTAGTGTCTTTTATCTGTCAAACTAACGCTAGTTTGCAGGTATCGGCATTACAAGAATGATTTAGGATCGCAGACCGTTCTAAATCATTCTCCGTCCCTATCGCTACTTTGACTTTTGTTTTCGAAACATGCGTTTCTCCAAACTCAATCAAAGTGGGGGTTTCTTTAGACACCCAATTGCGTTACCCTAAAAACCAAACCTAGTGATGAATGCTTTTCACGTTGCTCTATTATCGAATGAAGTGAAAGTGTGAAAAGTCTTGTGATGTGTTAGTTTTATTAAAAATCTTTCTTTCTGTTTTTGAAAATCTTCTCTATTTATGGAAATAGCCAATCTAATTTAGCTTGGTCCATGATAAGGGTCCATTAATAGTGTAGTTGGTTCAGGCTCGTAAAGAGCTTTCCGATAATATATTATAAGCCCAATTCCAATAATCTGGTCCAAATACTAAATTTGATCTGAAATGGTTCTATGGCCCAATCATCTAGTGGAGGGCCCATTAATTATTATTCCTAAAATTATTAGGATTGATTATAGTCTTCTAGAATAGTGTAGAAGGTTATTTTGAATTCTAATAGCATAAGGATGGATAATTATTCTTTTAGAAAAATAATGAAGTTGGTTTGAAATAAAACAAGTATTTTATTATGATTCTGATTTAAGATTAATTAAAATGGAGTTTTTAATTATATTAAGAAGAGGATTCCGTATAAAAGCGCGTTTAATCTTAAACCAGCGCCAAACAACAGAGCCTGTTGCCATGCGTGATCCTTGTCATTTCGCGCTGGGCTCTGTCGCTGGCAAAAGGGGTCATTTATTCCGATTTAATTTCAGATTTGATTTTATCGATTCCGGACTATTTTTTTATAAATAGGGGTCATATTTCCCCGTTTTTTATTCATTTAACAACCATCTAATTCTATTCTCTCTCTCTAAAAGATAGAAGCTTATTCTTCTCCCTCTTTCTAAACCTTCCCCTTTTACAAAATTCCGCATTCACAAGTTCTAGATACACCTAGCCAAGTTTGAAGTTGCCTTCGCCCTTGCCGTGAAAGGTTGATAATTTATGAGGGTTTGGTCCAAAATCTCTACTTTAATTATATAATTAATTGTTTGATTTACTATTTTCCTTGAAGTTACTAGCTTATGTATTTTGTTATTAGAAAGAGATAAGAGGCATACAAGTAAGTAATTTAATTACTTTGTTATTCATTTGATATAGAAATCATGCTTTAATGATTTTAATTCCTAGTATCGTCATGTTAGGATGTTTTTATTACTTCCTAGTATCATGCTTAGGTTGCTTTCTATTTCTTTCTATCATGTTAGTATCATGTTAAGGATAAAGATTTGATCTTTAATGTTTAGTGACATGCTAGGATTTGTTATTAATCTTGTTAGTATCATGCCTAGGATCTTATTAATATTATTATGCTTTATTGAGATTATTATGATGATTATTATTATTATGTTGCTTGGTTTATTATTGTTATTGCTTGATCATGCCTTTTATGAATGTTTAAAGGGAATTTCACTTGTAATCATGCTTGATAAGATAATTAATAATCTTGTTTAGGTTAATATCATTATAATTCAAGTGATCGCCAATAATAGATTTGTTTGTGCATTAATATTCAACAACATAGATTAAACATGTTTAGGATTAATATACTGATTGCATGTTAGTTAGAAAGCCCACATGAATATTAGAAGAATAAAGTAGAGGTCTATTTTTAGGGCAGGTTCAATCTCTTTTAGGTTGGATTTGTACCTTCATCCCCGAATATTCAGTCATGGTTCTAGACCACTATGGAGTTAGCGATCTCATGGATTGTAAAGGGGTGTAACCTTCACCCTGTGAACGGTTTACAAGTTCCTAAAACTTGTTGGAGACTCATTTACTCTAGCTTCCTCCCCTTTGGACGCCACCATACTTAAGTGTATTATCACAATGGGGTTCAAGTGTGGGATGCTTGAAATATTCCCTACTGCTACCCATCTGGGGTATTAATGGTCGAGCATGAATATTGACGCCATGAAGATGGTGAAAAGATGTGATAAGTGCTAGAGATTCGCAACTTTGATTCACCATCCGGTCAATAGTATGTCGTCCATAAGCAGCCCACTCCCCTTTGCAAAATGGGACATGGACATCTTGAGGTCGTATACTCCAGCGTCCGTCAAAGGCCGTATGTGCTTGTAGCTGTCGACTACTTCACAAAATGGGTTGAGCCGAGGTTGTCCGAGGGAGTAAGTGGACGGACGTATCAGCCTTTATCAAGAAGAATATTATTACTCATTATGGAGTACCTCAGTCCATGGTATTTGACGTTTGACCTCAGTATAAAACTCGCCAACTTAAGGAATGGCTAAGTGACCAGGCCATCACTTACTGTTTTGCCTTGATCGGCCATCCCTAAGCTAACGGCCAAGTTGAGGCCTATAATAAGCTAATCTCCAATGGCATCAAGAGAAACTTTGAGAAAGCATACTGCCTATGGGTGGATGAGTTGGTTAATGTTTTGTGGTCCATATGTACTACAGTAAAGAGTTCAACTTGAGAAACCCTATTTTTTTTAGTCTATGGTGCTGAAGCCGTGCTCCCAATTGAAATGTATGAGCCCACTCTTTAAGTGATGCTATATGATGAAAATGCCAATTGGGAAGCTATGAAGACCGTCTTGGATTTTCTTCCAGAGGCAAGAGGCAACGCGGCACTTAAACATGAGGTTTACCATCTTAGAATGACAAGAGCTTATAATCGCCGAGTGTCTAAGCGGGCGCTAAAGATGGGCGATTTGGTCTTAAGAAAAATGGAAGCGGTAGGCTGGGCCAATGAGGATGGAAAGTTGACTCCAAACTAGGAAGGACCGTACAGAATTAGAGAAGAAGTCCGAGATGACACTTACCGTCTCGAAGCCTTGGATGGTCGTCCGATCCCTCGCACTTGGAACACGGACAATTTGAAGAAATACTATGTTTAAGTTTTCTTTTACTTAGCCAAAAGTTGTATATACAGCTAGGTCTCGATGACCGAGCAATGTAATGAAGGCCGTATGGCCCCAACAATGTACAATGTAATTTTGACAAATTAATGAAAAAGTCAAGCATTGTTATCTTTTTTAGTTTGTTTGTATCTTTCGATTATTCAGTAGAAGTGCCGAGGAAAAATAATAATGATGTTGCTTGCAACATAGCAGCTCGACCTTTAATAGAATGAATAAAAATGCCAAATAAAAGTAAAAACAAGGTTACTTGCAACATAACAGCTCGGCCGCAAAGGGTAAAGCCGAGTGGCCATGCAATTGTTTAAGCAAGGGCATCCCAACGTCAAAGAAAGCGTCCGACCACAACCAGGAAGAATGATAAAGCACAAAGGTAGCCTAAATTTGTATAAGGAATTTATGTCAAAAAAGGGGGCAAGGGCATACCAAGGCGTACTAGCCCAGCCAGAACCTAGAAATTTCCGAGTTAAGATATTACTTGAAATTATCTGAGCATGTCCGAGCGATAGTTTCAACCGTCGCCTCCTACAAAGCCAGCTAAATGGCCGTATACTTAATGTTTATTTGGCGTTCACCTAGTCCAAGGGCAAGCATGATACATGATTTGATTAACTTGCTAGTATTCATACCCTTCAAGGTATAAAATCTACTAAGATAATCAAACCACTTAAAATTTGGACTAGACGATCGCCGAATAAAGGGTTATACCCTAGTGCTCATAAGAAAGCAATAAAAAGCATAACAAAGTGCACAAAGTCGGCTAAGTATGGAAAAAGCATAAAAACTGCTAAGAAGGCAGCAAAATTAAAATAAATTAAAACCGCGCAAAGGCGGAAAAATATCTTACACGACCGCTCAAAATAGGCGGCATTAAAATCAAAATTTTTCAATGATAAGAGAATAAACTAAGTGTTGAAAAAAAAAGAGCTAAAGCTTGGCAGCAGCTGATGGAGGACCTGAGCTCTATTTAGCCAAGTTGTCATCTTTGGCAGGCTCCTCAATGGCCGACTTATTCTTATCGGCCACGGCGAGGGTGGACGGATCCTCAGCCGGCACCTCCTCCCAGCCGGCTCCACTTCCTTCTCTTCCTCACCCTCGTTCGCCTCTTCCTCATCTTCCTTATCTCCCTCAGATTCGGTCAGAGTCGTGACCAGTTCAGGAGAAGGCATTCCCGCCTTCTTGGCCTCCTCCTTAAGGCGGACAAAGTTGAGGCGCTTGGTGAAGAGCTCATGGTAATAGGTGGCCTCCCCCTCCTCCACCATTAACTCAAAAACCTAGAAGAAATGGCTCTTCAGCCTCTCTTTGGCGTTGTGCTCGATGCGGACGACTTTAGTGGGGCTTGGCAGCCGAGGTACCTTCAGCTGTTCGATTATGTCTGAAATAGACTTCTTCAAAGATTCAACCTCGACCCTGAGAATGTCCGCCTCTTCAAGAGCCACTTGAAGGTTTCGCTAGGCTAGGGTTATGTCTCCTTTTAGATTTTTGGAGGCTTCAAAACCCTCCTTCCATTGTTGGGCAGTCAGAATCGCCACGTCCCTTTTTTGCTAAAAGGTTTCCCTCGCTAAGGTCTCTTTTTTAAAGGCCTTGCCCAGCTTCACAAGATCTTCAGTTTGTCGCGCTGCCTAGTCGGACAGCGCGGTGATCTGGGTTTCTAAATGAACCTTCTAGATGGCGGTTGTTCCCGTGACGACATCCTCCGCCCGCCTGACCTCATTCCAGGCCTGTTTTAGCTGCTCGTTCTCCTTATTTTTCCAATCTAGGAAGGCGTTGAGCCTAAGAAATATCTGCACACAGATGAAGAGCAGTTAGCAAAACAAATTTAAAAAATATGTTCTAAGTATGAATTGGAAAAGAGTCATGAATGATTGCCTCAGCGCTACTGTTTATCATGGGGCCGAGGAAGCCCTCATTGATCCCCCTCAACTTTACCCGCTGCTCCTGGGGGACGGCCTTGGCCATGGCTTCTCTCATGGCCTTCCTGTCCGCGCCAATGAGTGACTGGCCGGGCAGCTTCATATTCATCTCCTCCGCAATATATGCACGCAGCCACAAAAGGTGTTAAATTGAGCCAAAAAGAGGCTTGCAAGAAAATAAAAGGAAGTATAAAACTTAGACCAACCGTTTGAGAAGCTGGGAAGAGAAGGAAGTTTGAAGGTGAATGGAGGAGGTGGCGGGGGTTTGTCCACTCCTTCATTCGTGCGGCCAGGTAGCTCTTCAGCTAGCTGACTGGAAGCCGCTTGCCAATCAGATTTCTTGACTCTCTTGACAGGCGGAGTCAAGACAGGGCCGACCATTTTTACTGGGGACGACTTACCCCCATCGTCCGCCTCCGCGGACGCATCATGGATCGACTTTGTTGTCGGATCCACAAACTTAGAGACCCCGCTTCCTGACAGCCGTGGTTGCTCTTCTTGGGACTGCTTCGAAGCAGTCTGTGAATTCATCTTAGTCGCTGGGTCGGAAGGTGTAACACCCTAGAAATTCCTTTCCTTTAAAAATACCTATTTTACTCTTTAAAATACGATTTAGGAATTGAATATCTAAGACATTACCGCCACCGTGAGAACGGCTAAGGCAATTATCAAAGACACACAGCGGAAGACTTAAATCAAAACCATTCAAAACGAGTCAACTTAAAAGTCAACCAAACGAAAGTAAAGTTAAAACCAAAGTCAAACGAAGTCAAATAAAATCAACCTACAACTTGGAACCATTGAAGGCCCTTATCAAAACCAATTAAATTACGAAAACCTTTGCGTTAGTCTCATAAGCGTAACATAATATAATATTTGAAAGCAATAAACCGCATCACAACTAATAGAAACTAGCATGATTCGCTCTTCACTCACCCCGTCATGAATATGCTTCAACACCTGAAAAGATTATCTCCACTTGTCCCCACTACTCTCCATTAAAAATGGGTCATCATAGGGCCAAGATAAAGACATGGCCAAACACACAAACACACACAATCAGCAAAGCTGAGTACATAAGCGTAATTAAACACACTAACATGCTTTCACCTATCAACACACACTTACCTCAATGCACCTGTTTACAAGCACACACAACAATCAATTAACAAGACACTTTAACTAGACACTAAATAATTCATTTAGCGTTGATTACGCATCGAACAGGTTTCCAACTATACCTCCCCCAATAAATTGAGGTTAACTGACACGGGAGCTAACCGTGCCAGCGACAAACCTGTGCCACACATAGGTGGCGGAATTCCAGCGCATAATAATAATAAAAAGGAATATACAGCGTCCTGTACTCCGTTAGAAGTTATGATCAAATATAAAGTCACATAACTCCCCCCATATGTTCATACTCAAGGTATATACGTTCCAAGAGTTTTGGTGCGTAATCTCTTTCACTTTACGTTATTTACATATTATTAGACTTGGTGACGACTCTCAAAGCATAACTATTCAATCATCAATAATTATTCAACCAACAAACATACCAATTTAATTCTTGAATATTTAGTGACCACATAATATTTAATGTTGAACCCTTTTTAATTCTACCTCAGTGTCAAAGACACCTTAAACGCATAAAGCGCCAAAAATCCTATCCCTCGGTGTTAAAAACACCTTAAGTGCACAAAGGCACCAACATACAATTTATTCCTCGTGTACATAGACACTTATATAGCTCCTTCCTCATGCTTAAAGCATCAATAAAAATTATATGAACCATAATAAAATTCCTTTTCAATATTCCAAACATAATTAAACAATTAGTTTGATTAAACATGCTCTCTATCAAGCCATAAATAAACATGTGGTTCATAAATAATATTCCAAACTATAAATTTCCATTCAATAACTCATCACAAGTAAATCATGCTTCTCAATTCAATCACTAATAACATCCAAATCACAATTTTCCATTCCAAACCTAGCATGATACTATTTTTAATTAATCAAATACATTTAGCATGCTACTTCATCAACATAACTATGCTAAGTACGCGAACGTACCTCAATAAAGCCCTTAAAGTGGCCGAAAACACTACAACAATTCCCGAATCAAGTCTCCTACATAAAGGAACAATAATACTAAATTAATTACCCTTGTATACACAATTTCCAGCAACTTAAACTCACTTTAGACTACTTAAAAAAATCTGAAAATTTATTTTAAAACCCCTAATTAAACTCTTCTTTATTGGGTAATTAAACCCTTTTCATAAAACCATCAAAAGTAGTACTTTGGGCAAAAATTCCAGCATTATAGTTTAATTAAAAACTCATCAAAACTCCATAAAGATTCAATCTTTAAGCTTGATTAATACTTCCAATCAATGGGTATATAAAACCCCCAAATTAATTGCAAGTTAGAGCCCTAAAAATCAATACTTTAATAATAAAAAACCCTAACTTTCAATGCTTTATAAAATCTTAAATTAAAACACTTCACACTCTAAAATTTACAATCTTTAATTATCAAAACATAATTATAAAACATACTAATCATATTTAAACAATTAAAATCAAAAACCCAAATTATAAATTAGTAGAACAATAATTAAAACAAGAGGAGAGAGAAGGGAGGAAGAAAGGTGGTGCAGCGGTGCAGTTTGGGCGACCACTGGCAGGTCGCCGGCGACAGCAGGTAGCTGGCCGGCGACGAGGCTGGCCGGACAGCATGGGGGTGGGGCTGCTTGTTTTTATGGGAAGGATGAAGGGGAAAGAAAAGAAAGAAGAAAAAGAAAAAGAAATAAAAGAAAAGAAAATTAAAGGAAAATAAGATATGCCTCAAAAAAAAAAAAGGAAAATAAGATACAGAAAATAAAGAGAAAAGAAAAGTAAGACTAACCTCTTGTGTGGGAAAATTTTTGGGGATTGAAGGAGTATATATAGAGTAGGGTAGATTTAAGATATTTGGGCTTCATAAAAGATGATAGGAGGGAGAAACAATTGGCCCAAATAAATAAAAGAATGATTGGGCTTGTTATATATATATATATAATTGTAATTTGGTAGAGTGAGTATTAATAAAATTAAAAACTCAATTTATTTAAATCCCATAATTAAAACAAGGTGACCCCAAAATATACTTTATAAATAAGTAAATAATTTATAAAATACAATAAAAATATGGGGTATTACAGAAGGGGTCTTAGATGCGATCGTCTTCCTAGTTTTTTACGCCTTGGCGTCCTTAGAAGCAGTGGCCGACTGCTTTTGTTTTGATCTTGGGGTAGGAGTGGCCATATGAAAAAGACAAGAAAAAGTTAATGTCAAGGAAGAAATGAAAATGAATCTGCGTCCGCGTAAATAAGGGAAGGAGTCTCCTCCCAACATACTAAGGAGTCTCTTGCCAACATACTAGATCGGCAAAAAAAAAAAAGTTACAAGTCCTAGATTAATTGTCCGTACCTCCTTGGTCTGCTCGTACATTTTTTTGTCGAGCCATGTACCAAGCCAAGTCAATCTCAGACATGTCGACCTCACCCTTCTACTCCTTGTCTAGCATGCCGTACGCTTCCTCTCCAAAAGGGGAGAAGAGAAAGAGTTAGAAAAAATTTCAAAGAATTAACATGCGAATGATAAAAAGTTTTAAAGCCCCACCTTGGGGAAGATTCCTGTATAGGCCGCATGCCGATATGAATATCAATTCTTGAAGCCAGCTGGCCAAAGGGATCACGTTTTGTGGCACAGCCACCATTTGTTGTCCCTCCTCACCTTCTTGACCCTAAAGTAGTCAAGTTAATGTGCTTGGCTAGGTTGGATGGGTGGCTTGCACGACTTGTGATCCCCCCAGCCAAGCTAGATTGGCTTAGCATTAAACTGATTCATCCGCAAGTTGAACTCCACGTCCTTTGTCTTGATGCGATAGTATCGATTCTTCCAGTCTTGCCATTTTGACACACGGTCCATCACAACCATATAGTCCTTAGTGGTGCTGAGGATGAACCAGTCGTCTGTGCGCGTCTCTAGACAAGTCATGGAGTGCATCACGCTGAAAAACCAGAAAGTCTGTCTTGAAGTCTTTACGGATGCCCGTTACTAAGTACCCAAAAATATTTAACCAACTGTTTAGCATCAGCTGGAAAAGAGCATTATTGTGTTCGTCCAGGAGGGTACAAATAAAGGGATGAAGGGAGAAGCAAAGTCCAACGTCTAGAGCGGCACGATAAACGCTAAAGGATCTGCGGCGCGGTCGCTCATCTTCTCAGGCGGCCACAAAAAGAGATTTTTTGGGTGCCACCAGCTCAAACCCTTCTCCTAGTTGGAGGAATTCCTTGTATTCATCCAACCCATCATTAAGGTAGCCCAAGGTCGTCCTAGCCACCGAACAAGCGTACAGATCCTTGAAGGTGTCAATGCTGGAGACGGCCTCTTCTGCCGCCGCCTCACCCTCTGCCTTGTCCTTTGCTTCCTCTTCACCAGGGTGAGGAGAAGCTCCAAATACTGAGGACAGAACTTTGTCCAAATTAGCAGCCTTGGCCGAGCTCTTGCTTCTGGAGCCCTGGCTGCCTCCAACCATTACCACGCCATCAGGCGTCAAGGACCCTTACCCGTATCTCTTTTAACGGCTGCCTGATTTCCCAGAGAAAGGGCACTGCGAGGTGGTAAGTCGGACGGTTCAGTAATGACAATGCCTGTCCTAGGCTTGTCCGACCTGCTATGTTGGAGATGGTATTGTTCAGGGATTAGGACGGACGGTCCAACCTCGTCCGCCCTAGGAGAGGAAGGAGCCCTCTCCGGAGATAGCAACTCGGCCGAGTCCATGGACGAGTTGGCATATTGGGAGAACCTTAGTTCCGAAGTTTGCCCGGACGCCCTCCTAGAGGAAGAAACGCCTTGTGCTCTTTGGCATTCTTCAAAAGAAGAGCTCACTTTGACCGCCAAGTGATCGGGATAGGATAGGTCGTTAAACTACCACCCTTATCAAATTAACAATTTATAAAGCCTAAACCTACACTAAGCTAGTTAGTAGCAAGTAAAGGGTCAAACCACTAGGGAAGCACGCTAATTCAACACCTAATATCACTAATGCAAGAGTAAAAAGGGGATTGTTTTGTTGGTTTTGTTGATTGGAACACTAAAACTACAAGTAAGCAAGAAAATGATGATTAAAATCAATAGAAAATTACGCTAGGGATTCGGGGGTGTCCAATATGATTAGAAAGAGGAGAATAATGGTGATTATCATGAAACATATGCCAAATAACACAAGGTTCTACCTAAACAATTCATTCTCATGCAATAGTATAGGCAAATCAATGAAAGAGGTCTCCCCTAATAAGGATCATTCTCATGCATCCTATTAGTTACAATCAAATCAAGAGAATAAAGAAGCACAATCCATAAAAACTCCACTTTAATAACTCATTCTCATGCAATCATTAAAATAGAGGTGATCCTAATCTAATTCAAATCACTTTCATGCATTTAAACTACAAAACATCAAATAGAGTGCAACAATAATCCCAAGCTAATAAAAATCATGTCTTTCATCAATATATGGCATAAGTTCAATCCAACCATCATCATTCATCCATCATTCAATACATATCTTCCACCCCCTTCCCCTAGCTAAGAGTTTAGCCTAGAGAAGGGAGATTAAACATAATATCAAAACTAGAAATAAACACAAAAAACTCAAAACTAGACATGATTGAAATATATGAAATCAATAACAACAAGATAAACTAATAAGAAAGACAAAATTAAGTAACAATAAAGCAAATAAATAATATCAAAGGAAAGGAGAAGAGATTACTAAAGAAAGTAAAGAAGAAAGATGAAAACTTGGATGCTTGCTTGATTGATGGAAGATTAAAGCTTGAGCAAATAAATACAATAAAGGAAGCTTGAATAACAATCTATTTTCTCTCTCTAAATTAGGCTAATGTTCTCTGGAATTAGTACTAAGTGTCCCTCTATTACAAAGAGTCCCGTCTATATATATGTGGCTCCACCCAAAAGAAAGAGACTTGGACAACAAGGCGCAAATAAATCGTAAACCCAGCCGTGCGCGCCCGCACATGAATCATCTGCGCCCGCACACAATGTGTGTGCGCCCTCTCATCGTAGTGTGCGGCCGCAACTTTGAGGGTACGGGGAAAATGAGCGCGCCCGCACATGAGTCCTGCGCGCCCGCGCATAGGTGTGTGCGCCCGCACAAAGGTCGCGCATAGGGTCGCGCAAACTCTCTGGTTTTGCTCTGTTTCTTCAGTCTGGCTGTGCGGGTTCTGACAGGGCTGCGCGCCCGCACAGCCTCACATGTGCGCCCGCACAGAAGCCGCATAGCACCCCGCGCACAACAGATAGCTTGGCTTCTTGATATCCTCTTTCTTTCGGCACATAATACCTACAAGACCAAAGCATGGAGATCAAAATAAAAACAAAGCGAGAAGACTAAGAGAAGGGAAGATAAGGGAGAAAAGGAAAGAGGAAGCAAAACTAAGTAAAAAATGCTTAGAAAAAGGGCCAAACAAGCGCAAATGAGGGGAAAATCCTTAGAGAAAAAGGATAAAAGAGTGGCATAAATGCCACTCATCACCAAGCATCCAATGCCACTAGTTGAGGTCGTATTAGTGGTTGACTCGATCTGGGTGTTCGTGTTGTTCGGGTCATAAGGGACCCTTGAATGTACTAGACTACACTCTAGGTTTCTAGCAGCATCTCTATCGTACGTTTGCATCGTACGGGCCATTTTCCACTGCAGGGACAGATAAGAATAGGTGGATGAGAGTTGGTACGTACTAGAAATGGACCCACTCCATGAAGGAAACAACTCGTCTCCGTCCACTCTAGACTCCTCAGTCCCAGGAGAACGGTCGGCTTCATGAGGAGAAACGGACGAAGCCGAGTGTTAAGCTAGGTTTAAACAAAAAGAAAAAACTAAGGCAAGTAAAAAAAAGGTAAGAAGAACAGTCGACCTACCTCTGTACGTGTCGAAAACTCTGGAAGTCTTTAAAAGTCTTGGAAGTTGGTCGGAAAACTCAAACTTTGATCGGAAAATTCAATCGTACGGTAAAGCTCTTGAAGATTCAGGGAAAAAGTCACTTTCTCTCTCTAAAATCTCTGACTTCTCTTTAAAAATCTTAAAGTTCCAAAGTGCCAAAATGAGGTCAAACCTCTTCTATTTATAGGCAAAATTTATGGGGGCAAAATGGTAAATCCATCTTTCCAGCCAAGAATTCAAACGGTTACTTTTTGAAAAAGTTAACCTAGATTTCAAAAAGTTAAAAACATGATTCTGTTAATTTGGACGGGAAAAGAGACGGACGGGTAACGGCACGTCTAAATAGACGGCCACGTCAACAGAATTAAAACTTCCATCCTAAGAAGTCGGGCGTCAAAGCTCTCCTCTAAAAATTCATGCGTCATGTTCCATCCGCCTAATTCCCAGACTCACACGGCCATTAGAGGGATTACAGATGGATATGATATTTCATTCAGCCCAAGGCGCTCATCCATTAAATGGTCGAACAGATTCATCTACCTATTCCACTATAATTTCTATTCCCACATACTCGGACGCATTGAGACGAGTAGAAAATCAAAGAAGGCGGCCCGTAGCGTACGAGTCACCCCCTTCTGAGGGGCAAATGTTTAGGGTCAAAATACCCCAACATATGGTCTAATCCTGTAGTGACACGTGGCCCAATCAAAGGGCGAAACGTGTCCCTATGAGAAGATGACGTGTGTCAAGCTTAAGAAGAGTACCTGAAATGAGAGAAAATGGCCTCCTTACATCAAGAGGCCCAAATCCCGAGAAAGCCACAAAACAGCACTGACCCCTAGACACGTGTTGCTACTTGATTGCACCGCCAATCAAATCGCGTCGTTCTAAAGAAATAACTCTAAAGGGCATAGTTCCCTACCCCTATAAATACCCCAATCATTTATGATGGGAGGGGTGGATTGTGACATAATAGCAAATAGAGCATTAAATAGCTCCAACTTCTTTCTACTTTCTCTCTCTAGCCTTTCCGATTTTAGGTTATTAACTTAACCGTTGGAGGCGAATATTCCGTCACCGGAATATTCGTGTTTTACAGGTTTCCGAGTCTTGTTGCCGGCAGAAGCGTGACTAGTATCCTAAGGGATTCCAAATAAACCCGGAAACCATCTCAACCTTTTATTTTTTTGCCTTATCCTTACGAATTTGTGTTATGGACCGCCTAAGGGTCTTGTCCTTGGAAACCATGTTTCTACCCATATCTGCAAATAAACTGTTTGTCAATGTAATGAAAATGAAAATGTAAATGACACCTGTAGGGAAGATTTTAAGAATCCCACACTTGAGCCCCACTGTGATCATACACTTAAGCATGGTGGCGTCCAAAGGGAAGGAAGCTAGAGTAAAAGAGTCGCCAAAAAGTTTTAGGAACTTGTAAATCATTCACAGGGTGAAGGTTACACCCCTTAACGATCCATGAGATTGCCAACTCTAATAGGTCTAGATACATAACTAGATGTTCGGGGATGAAGGTACAAATCCAACCTAAAAGATATTGAACCTGCCCTAAAAATAGGCCTCTACTTTATTCTTCTCGTATTCATGTGCGCTTTCTGACTAACATGCAATCAATAGGTTAACCCTAAACCTGTTTAATCTATGTTGGTTGAATATTAATGCACAAACAAAACTATTATTGACGATCACTTAAATTATAATAATATTAGCCTAAACAAGATTATTAATTATCTTATTAAGTGTGATTACAAGTACAATTCCTTTTAAACATGCATAAAAGGCGTGATCAAGCAATAACAATAATATAATATCAAGCAACAATAATAATCTCAATCATCATAATAAATATTCAATCTCAATAAAGCATAATGACATTAGCAAGACCCTAGGCATGATACTAACATGATTAATCACAAATCCTAGCATGCCACTAAACATCAAAGATCAAAGATTTAACCCTAACACGATACTAACATGATATTTGAAAGAATAGGAAACATCATAGAAACATACATGAAATTAGAAATTTTAGTTTATACCCTAAACATGATACTAGGAATCATAAAGACATCCTAACATGATATTAGGAATAAAAATAATATAAACATGATTTTTATATCAAAAGATCAATAAAGTAATTAAATTACTTACTTCGATGCCTCGTATCTCTTTCTAATAACAAAATACACGCGTTAGTAACTTCAAGGAAAATAATAAATCAAATAATTGAAATAGAGATTTGGGACCAAACTCTTAGAAAGTATCAATCTTTCACGTCTAGGGCGAAGGCAAGTTCGAACTTGGCTAGGTGTGTCTAGATCTAATGTATGTGGAATTTTGTAAAAGGGAAGGCTTAGAAAAAGAATAGAGAGACAATAAGCTTCTAGCTTTTAGAGAGAGTGAATAGAGATAGATGATGGTTGTGAATTATGATTGTGAATTCATGAAAGCGGGGATATACGACCCCTATTTATAGAAAAATAGTCCGAAAATGGTAAAAAATACTTAAAGTTCAATACGAAATAAAACTGGCATATGTCGCCAGGCGACAGACATCAGCGCTAGTCGATAGGATTAGCGCCAGGCGACAGTTGTTAGCGACAGGCGACAGCTTTGTCGACTTGAGCTAAGTAAGAAATCAAAAGAGCTTTGTACATGAAATCCTCTTCTTAATAGATTAAGAAGCTAATTCCGCGTTGATCAGTTTAAAATCATGTTTGTGACAAATCACATATTTTATTTAAAATAAAACTCTTGAAAATATATTTATTAATCCTAATCTCATTAGAATTTAAATGAACCTTCAAAATATTCTAGAAGATTAGAATCCACCCTAATAACTTTAGGAATAATAATTAATAATCCCTCCCCTAGATCATTGGGCCACACATTAAATTATTTTGGGCCAAATTTAATTTAATCCATAGCTTCCTCATTATTCATCAGAATTGGGCTTATAATATATCATTGGAAAGCTCTTTTCGAGCCCAAACCAACTACACTATTATTGGACCCTTATCATGGACCACACTAAAATTGGACTGGCTATTTTCATAGATAGAGTGTAAAAAGAAATATTTTCAAAAATAGAATGAGAGATATTTTAATAAAAACATCCACATCACTAAACTTTCCACACTTTCACTTCGTTCGATAAACAAATGACGTGAAAGGTATTCATCACTGGGTTTGGTTTTGGGGAGATACATTTGGTTTCTATAGAAGCCCCCACTTTGATTGAGTTTGGAGAAACGTAAGTTTCGAAAATAAATGTCAAAGCAGCGATAGGGACGGAGAATGACTCATAACGTTCTGCGATCCTAAATCATTCTTGTAACGCTGATACCTACAAACTAGCGTTGGTAAAACAAATAAAAGAGTTAAGAAATGCGAATCTTGCACCGTTGAGCACACATCTCTAGGGTAACTGATGTTGTTGCTGCATTTTGTTGGTGACGACCTCCACAGTGCCTCGTGAACGCCATCTGAAGGTAACAGTGCGTTGCTATCTTCATTTTCTTGTGACAATCCTCCATAGTGCCTCGGGAAAATCATCGAAGGTTACTGTGCCTCGCCATCTTCAGGGGTTGTGGCAGTGCGTCGCCGCTATAGATAATCTCCTCTTTACCTTGGGACATCGTCGAAGGTGACTGTGCCTCGCCATCTTCAGGGTTGTGGCAATACCTCTTCATGGCAGTACCTCACCGCTGTAGACAATTTCCTCTATACCTTGGGACATTGTCGAAGATCGATTCTTGTAGCCATCTTCAATTTCATAGTGATGATCTTCCGAGGAAAATTATCGAAGACCATCGCCTGTTGATCCTTAGTTCTTTACTTTGCTATTTGCTTGTTGTATTGATGTCGTGGGGGTGATTACAATCCACTCTTCTTTAGGAATAGTTTCCAACACAACTCTAATATGATGTATGAAAATCCGATTTAGGGAAAGTTGTCAATGCCACGTAACAATCCATCCTAGGAAATGTTGCCACGATGAAGCGACAATCCGTATCTCGGAAATTTTGCCAAAATCCAAATTTGGGAAAAGTTTCCAATGCTTCGTAACAATCTGTCATAAGAACCTTGATACGATCGACAATCCACGTCTTGGAATATAACTCTTGATAGCAATCCACGGAAATTTGCCAATATTATGTGACAATCCTTTTGGGAAAATATTGCCACAATTGATAATCTGCATCTTGGAACATTTGCAAAAAATAGTCGATCGATGATCCCTTTTGGGAAAATTTGCCACTACCGAAATGAATGGCAATCCACGTTGGGGAACCTTTGCCGAAATGTTAAAGATGAATAGAGACCTACGACAATCCTTTAAAAAAAATTTCCATAGGGAACTAGGTGTATGACAATCCAATCTCGAAAATATTGCCAATGATTTGATGAATATATAACAATCTGAACCTGGAAAAATTGCCAAACAAAGAATAAGCGTGACAATCCATGCCTGGAAACATTGCCAATTTGAGATGACAATCTAATTTTGGAAAATTTATCGTTGACCAATAATGTGCTTCTTTTTTAACCATTACTTCGGTGCTTGCGATGAGCCAATACTTAGGCGCTTTAAGCTATGTGATACGATCATTTGTCAGGCCGATCACTTATTGCGAATGTAATCGAGCTGACTACTAATCATGTCACCGTCTTAGCAAGAGCTAGGTGGTTAAGTGGGAGCTTAATGGCTCATTAAAGGCTAAGATAGCTCAAGTGGGAGCTAATTGTTTGTTTCACAACGAACTTTTACCCAAAGAAGATATACATGTCTCTTTGTAAGCTTACAAGGGAGACTACAGGCACTACCTCCACAACCTACATGAGAACATAATGTTTGTTGCTCTAAGTGGTGTCTTTCTAGAAAGTAACACATTTCCAAAACGACAAGTGAGAGGAAAATGAACTCGATGACCATCGAGATTAGTAACAAACTAGAACTGAGAATCTCGGAAGACCTTAAAAGGGCTTCGTAAGAATACTTGATCAAGAATACTCAAAAGGACTTTACAAGTGCCTTAAAAGAGAATTCATTACTCACAAAACTTTTGAAAAGTTGGATTAAGATCAAGATAATCAAAGGGCTTTGGAAGCACCTTGAAACTCAGTGTTTGATGCAATAACCCCGTATAGGTATAGAATTCACCAAAGGCTTGGATTGAATAATCCTATAAATATTCTATTAAGTTAGAAATAAACCTAAGACTTACAAGCATACTATTTACTATTATATAGTAAGGAAATAATGCCTTGTAAGATAGCTACGACAAATCCAAATTCCAAATAATGGTTAGAGGTCATAAGATCCGAAATAGACTCTATGTTTGAAATTCATGTTTAAAACTTGATTAATTTTCATGAAGGGTGAAAGACCCATCGATTGCAAATAAGTTTTCAATGAGAAAACTAACAAATGTGGAAATATATATGCATACATAGCTAGATTGATTTAAAAGGATATAATTTAAATTCACGGAGTTGATGTTAATAAAAACCTACTCACCAATCAGAATGCTCAAGTCTTTTCCTGATTATTTTAGCAAAATTAGACATATGAAATATGGAAAAATAGATACCAAAACCGCCTTCCTAAAATAGAATTTTGGAAGTGACTATGAAAATAGTCTAAGGGCTTTGAAAATCTAAATAATGCTAGATTTGAAAGCAAGCTCAATAAATCCATTATGGGATTGAAGGAAGCATTGCATAAAGGAGTTCAAAAGTGTTTTCTCATAAAGTTAATAAAAGGATTGACTTATGAAGAAATATAGATATTCTTATGAATAAGAAGTCTAGTGGGAGCAAGAGTCAATCTTGTAAGGTCCAATAAGAAGTTTACGAACTCTGTTGTAAATTAACTATCAAATGCTAAATGCTTAGATTTGAAAGTATTTTCGACAATGGACTAAGCAAAAGACGATACTTAGTACATATTGGGTATTAAGATCTATTGTATAGACTTAATAAAATGTTTGAACGTGTAAAGGAATTTACCGTGTTAAACATTAAATGAAGGACTTTGAAAGACTTTCGACCCGTATGTATAAAACTAAGTAAATGTTTGAAATAAGTATGAGCTAGGCTAAATACTAAGTAAAATAAGAAAGACTCTAGTAGAGACTTTCAACCATATCACACAGCAAACAGTTTAGCAAGACTCAGTGAAATTGGATGAGCTAAAATGAAACTTAGATGGAAAAAGATTGAAAATCATTCTACAAATCCATCATGTATGCTACGATATGGAATCATCGCGTGACTTACTTTCTTAGAGCATGTGAGGTATGTATATAGTACCAATCAACCTAAATCTATGTAACAGATCGTTAGATTATGCCCAAGAACATCCAAAGTACTTGGATAAGTAACAGGATGAGTTCTTGACTTGTGGAAATAAATACAACTTAAGAATTAATGTTGCAAGAACAAACCTTAACAAGGATTAGATCCTTAAAAAGGAAGCCATTTATAAGCACGAGCTAACAATGAGTCGTGGCTTGAGAATGGTAACATGGATGTGCATCCATGTGTAATGTGCGGGAATTTAAAGTAAATATCCATGATCATAAGTGAATAGGGTATCCCAAATCATTGCGAGCTGTTTGGTGTGAAACCCAAGAAAAGCATCATCAGGTTGTCTACTAAAATATATGTTGAGAATATTGTTGCCTTAAAGGCGATAATAAAGAAGATGTTCTATGGAAAGTTTTTTGTTGAACGTTAATGATTGTAGGTTGTCAAGTTGAAGATCTCAATCATGAAAATGAGTGGTAGCCATCACTTGGACAATAAATCCTAAATCACATATAATCCATGGCACTCTCAAATTTTATCATCTTATTATGAAAGTGATCAGTAATGAATATGCTAAGATTAGCAAAGTAATTATAACTAAACCTATGCAATAAGTGAACGACAACATTCACAATTGCACGAAAGAAATCAAGCATATTAGATATGAGTGTGATTTCTATAGATGTTTTATAAAGAGTGATACTCTTAAAACATTCGGAAAAACCATTTATCATAAGATGAACCATTCAGATTTTGGGGTAATTTAAAATTTCACACAATTTTATCACTTTGTTTGCTATTTAATTATGGTTTAAGATTAAATAATGGGTCCATTCAATTCTTGGAATATTCAAAATAGGGTATCAAGACCAGTCTTGGTAAGGAAACACCTATTAAGTGAACATTAAATATTATAATAAAAAATTATCCCTAATCGAGGTCATTTAAACAATGGACTATTAATAACCATTTAAGATTAGTGTGTAGTTTGATTTATAGAACCGTTTCTTGTGATACAAGGACATGATCGTCATAAATCATTTGCACAGGTATTGGTTTAGAACCATACTAGATCGACCTATGAGAATACTTTAAGAGATTAAAAATTGTCATAAGTATACTTCTCATTATGGCTATCGGAACCTATTTCCTCGACCATGAGTATTGTGAGCTTTCTTGTTTGAGTACTAGTCCGCTTTGATGTTGTCAAACGTCTGCCGTAATAAGGGATTATAAAAGAAACACTCGGGTGACTAGGTCCTCTCAGTAAGAGAAGCTACATTACAAGACTGGGAATGTCCCCCTATTAAAAATAGGGAATATGTCTTTGTTGTTTGCAAGACCTCTCGAAGAGCGAGACTATAAAAAGTATGGCCATGTTCGGATGGATTTTAGAAATCATCTGTTTATTGACAGTCGGACTTGGGATCAAGAAACACTTCTAGACATAATAAGGATGACGAATAAATCTTACCTTATAGTTCATGATGAGACATTAAGCGACATAGGAAAAAGGCTATACACTAAATGCGCACTTGTTCGGAAGGACAACTGGGAGATTTAAAGGAATGGTGTCCTTAGAACAAGTGTATTATTCCAATAAATCAGTGAGGTCAAGTGATCGGAATGCCTGGGTGGAGGCCACTTCCGATCAGTAATATTAATGAATAATTAATATTACAGCTTAATCTTGACTGAACCCTTCGGGTCACACCCAAGCAACTAGGGAACCGAAGCGACGAATTAATTCGGAAGGAATTAATAAGTCGCCCGAGTAATTAATATTTAGACATCAGAGATTCAAGCATAGAGCATCGAAATCGAGCATCGGAAGTCGAGTAAAAAATAATAATAGACGAGACGAGAAAAACTAATAAATCAACGTAATGACTAAAATACCCCTATCATCAGAAAACCGATGCTGGGGGCATGGCATGGCTAGAAGCCCGTACCAAGTGCGAGGCTTGCTAGCAAGTTGTGGGTAGCAGCCCGCACGCAAGTGCTGGGCCTGCTAGCCGTGGGTGGCAGCAGCCATGGCAGCCCACTTGGGGTGCCTTGGTGCCCAAGTGGGGCTGCCATTTGGCGCAAGACAAAAGGGGAATAAGGTGGTGTAGGTGGCGGTTTTTGGGGAGTGCTTGGGGAGCAAGTTAGGTCCCCCCCCCCCTCCTCCAAATGGTCCTCACCTAACCCCTTATGTGAGCTTGACACTTGTTGATTTATTAGTAGCTTGCTTATTTATTTTATTTTAGATTTAAAATAAAATGAATAAAATCAAAATCTCCCACATGGAAAGATGATGGGAATTTTGGGAGCCTTTGCCTATAAATACCAACCTAAGGAGTTGGGAATTCTTCACTTGAGTAAGTGTTGAAAAAGGCATCACAGAGTGAAAACCTTTGAACACTAATTACTCGGGTTTTTTTAGGTCGGGCCTTACTAACTCCAAGGCATTAGACCGGTTCGATGCTCGCGTTGCGGGTAGACCTTGAAGGAGGTCGTCGTGTAAGTGGGACTTGAAGGCTTTCAAGTAAGAGCTTGTATTAGTGAGCGAAGCACGCAACAAAGGTAATAAATACTTACTTAGTCTTATGTTTATGTTAATTATGTTTATGGTTATAATTATTGTGAGTTTGGTTTTGGGGTTGGGTTTCTTTCCGCAGTGGGTCTGACTCACCGAAACCCAACAGCTAGATGTCGTCTCTTTCTACTAAGAGGACGGCGATGAGGGCATGATCTAACACAATCAGATACATATAGAGCATCTCTTTGGGCAGAGGACTAACCAGCCTTAGCAAAGAGTACAAATGTGCTTTTAGTCTTTGAAATTCCGCCTCAGCATCATCCCCCATTCAAATCTAGTCTTCTTTGTGATTGCCTGTAAGAAGTAGAGGCACTTGTCGCCTGACTGACTGAGGAATCTCCCTAGAGCCACCAGGCAACCTGTTAGCTTTTTTACTTCCTTGATAGTGCGGGGCGACTACATTACGATTACCTACTGTATTTTTTCAAGGTTAGCCTCTTTCCCCCTTTGGTCAATCAGGAGTTCGAGAAACTTCACGGACTCAACACCAAAGACACACTTTTTTGGATTAAGCATGACCTTGTGCCGCCTAAATGTGACGAATGTTTCTCGGAGATCAGCAAGGTGATCCGCCTGCTCCTTGGATTTGACTAGCATGTCATCAATATACGCCTCTACATTCCTCCCAATCTGATTAATGAAGACTGTATTAATCATTCGTTGGAAAGTAGCAGGCGTATTCTTCAAGCCAAATGGCATCACAGTATAATAGAATAACCCCTAATCAGTGACGAATGTTGTCTTTTCTTGATCTTTTTTCCACAAGGGAATCTGATGGAAGCCTAAGTAGGCATCTATGAAGCTCATCAGGGCATGTCCGGTTGTAGAGTCGACCAGACTGTTGATCTTCAGAAGTGGATAACTATCCTTCGGACATGATGTGTTTAAGTCAGTATAATCAACGCACATGCGCCAGGTACCATTCAGCTTCTTTACAAGCACAACATTTGCAACTCAATTAGAGAAGTTACAAAGCCGAATGAACCCAATGTCTAACAGCATTTTTACTTTGGCGGCTGCCGCCTAAATTCTCTCCTCGCCGTGGTTTCTTTTCTTTTGCCGAATGAGCTTCTTCTTAGGATCCACGGCGAGTTTGTGGACAGTTAGATCTGGGCTGATACTTGGCATCTCTTCCACCTGAAAGGCAAAAATATCTTTAAATTCTTTCAGCAATTAGGGCAAGCTTGCACCCAACTTAGCAAAAGAAGTCGTCCCCACCTTAACAGTTCGCTCTGGCCGACTGTCGTCTAGAGGAATATCATAGTGCTCTCCAGTCGGCTGGGGACGGAGGTCATCTGATCGCTCCCCGGTAAGTGATTGCTATTGCTTTTCTTTTTTTACCGCCACCAGCTGATCAATTTTTCTTTTCTTGGAAGTTGGTTGGGTCGGATGGTTATCCTTGATTGCATCAAGGTCTACTGGCTCTTTGCCCTGACCGGCTGTAGCTGCCGCGGGCTTGATGTCCGAGAGATAGCATTCTTGAGCCGTCTTCTGGTCCCCGTTCAGGGAGCCAACAGTTCCATCATCCTTCTCATACTTCACCAGCATGAGGTCAGGGATGATGATGGCCTTGCACTCGTTAAGAGTGGGTCGGCCAAGAAAGAGATTGTAGGCGGCCAGCTCTTCGACCATCAGAATTCGGATGGTCATGTGCCGACCGCTTCCTTTCTCTCCTAGTCGGATAAGCAGATCAAAATTTAACAAGGGGATGGGAGACGTCCATTATGCTATCTGGCCTGTACTTGAGGTTGGATTGACAATTACGGCTGATGATGTCTGAGGAGCTTCTTATGTCTGTTAAGATGCGGCCATCAAACTGGTTTGCCACTTTGTATTCTATTACTATAGGGTCATCATGCGGCCGACGGACTTTGCCTCTGTCCTTTTCGGTGATGATGACTTCGGGTTAGGCGGATGTGCTAGCCGCCTGTCCCTCTTCAACAGAATGGACCATCTTTCTCAGATGGTCCTTGGTGCCCCAGATGGTCGGGCCACCCTTGGCGAATCTGCCTGCTATTGTGTAGACCAGTTCCTCATCGGTTTCGAAACTAATAGTAGGCTGGGGAGTCTTTTTGCTAGACTGTCCCGAATTTGCCTTGGAAGTCACTTTGGACTTCACATAGGACTTCAATGCTCCTTTGTCGTCCAAATGGTCAAGCTTCTGCTAGAGGCTGAAGTAGTCGTTTGTGTCATGGCCGACATCCTCATGGTAATGGCAGTGTTTGTTTTTGTTCCGATTTTCAGCGGAACCTTTCATAGGAGTCGGCTTCTCCAAAGTAAGTCGATCCTTTATCTCCATGAGGATGGAGTAGATGTCCTTGTGGAACTCGTACCTTGGAACGTACGACTTCTACTATTTCTTTTTCTTCTAGGCCAGATGATTAGAGTTATCAATCGCCCAGATCTCTTTTTTTTTTTTGCTCTCTTCTGGTTTTAGAGACGGCTGAGCAGCCCGACTCTCCTTCTGTCGATCAGACTTCTTTTAGTCCGATTGCTTATTTGAGGAGCAGAGCTCGGTCGCCTGTATATAGGCTTCCGCCTCCATCAGTGCTCCTTGGAGGGTAAAAATTTTCTCGTGGACGAGTTTGAACTTGAAAGTCGACCCTTCCTTCAAACCTTTGAAAACGTCTATATAAGCCACTTCGTCAGACAGTCCTTGGATCTGGATTCTCGCCAGATTGAACCTCCATACGTATGATTGCAGCCCTTCTCTATCTCCTTGCTGCACATGGCCTAAATCAAGGCTCGTTTTCTTTACAGGGATGTTCATAGAGAAGTTAGAAGCAAACAAGAACGCAACCATATTGAAGCTATTGATGTAACTAGCCAGGAGATTGCCAAACCACTGTTGGGTTATGCCCTTCAGGGTGGCTAGAAAACAGCGACACCATGCGGCATCATCCAACCCCTGTAAGTACATGAGGTGGGTGTATGCTTGAAGGTGGTCTTCTGGGTTGGAGGTACCATCATAGGTCCTAACCAACATATTTTTAACCTTGGCCGGTTGTTTGGCCTCAGCTATTTCCTTGGAGAACGCAGAGGGTTGTTCCCCAAGGTTTTGTAGCCAAAGCTGGAAGTCCATAGGCTAGTAGTTGTATGCCGCCTGACCTCCAAAGAAGGCAGGCTGGATGTAGGGCAAAGCAGGCGGCATGTATAATGGTTATGCCATATACTGCGCCGAGTTGATTACATGGGGCCCCGACTGGACGATAGGGCCGCTTGACAGGGTCCCCGGCACAGATTGAGAATTCCTCACAAAGGTATTCTGCAAGCTATCAAGATAAGTTGACGTAGATGCCGACTCTGACAGTTGTTGGGTCTTCTTTTACTCTATGTACTTTCAAGCATCATGAAACGTTTTCTTGCTACCATCCGGCTGTACATACCAAATGGCTTTTCTTGTTACCGTTTCTAGAAAACGGAGTCTTGAGAGGTCAAACTGCGGTCGATCCTTCTCCTTTGGAGCAGGGTGAGGAGTCGGCTGACGGTCCCTGACCTAATTCTGCTTTCCAGCCTGAGCTGGTTTCGTGGCCGACTTTTTCCTTTCTAGGAGCAGTCGACCGCTTGGTGATCAAATCCTTAATTTCACCCTTGAAGCTGCTCATGAATTTTATGAGCTCATCTCGGGTGACTGAGGCTGATCCTGCTGCCTGGGATGGATCAGTCGGCTGCCTTAAGGGCTTACTTAACTGTCCAGGGGGCCTGCTTGGACCCACCTGGTTAGCATTGCGCTCCCGCCTGTCTTTATGACGAATGCGCTTAGAGATGAGGGACCCGTTATTGGCCATATAGATTTCGATGTCACCATCGTCTCCAAAGTCATGGTCTGACTGGACCACCATTACTTCCGGAGGCCGGTTGGTCTCTAGAGGCGGCACAGGTAGATCTTGTGAAGCCATCTTAGAGGTACTCTCCCCATAGACGGCACCTAATATTTCGGGGTTTTTTGTGTCCTTTGGGAGAGTTACAACTCAAAGACGGGATTCGACAAGGACGCATGTACCTACAAAACAAACGGAGTTGCGAATGGTCGGAGGTCCACCTCCGAAGATTAAGTTAGCACGGAATCGGAGTAAAACGTGCGGTAAGTAAGTTACCTGCTCGGATTCCAAGCTCAGGTATTCTCTGTTTTAGAGAGAAGAGAATGCCTTAATGATTAAGACGTAAGTTCCAAAAAGTGTAAAAGTTTCCCCAATAATTGGGGGAATCTCCCGATTTATAAGGTCCTAGGAAAACGTGCCCTACCCTAGGGTTTGATGACCTAGGGATTAAGGCAGTGCCGTTTTGCAACGCCCCTTGGAATTTGGGCCTTGAAGGCCGCCATTTCCAGGGGGCATATCTAAGTGACACGTGTCGTCCATCTAGGGAGTCCATTTGGACGCCTCTTAGAGGGACACGTGTTGGCTCTCTTATTGGTCCACTTGGGGGTATTAAATACCCCAAATCAATACTTATGCCTTGTTAGTCTTTCTAGCATTTGATTAATGAAAGGAAGGGGAAAGTGATCTTTCTTGGTGGATGTGTTTAGACGTCTATAGTCTATACACATTCTCCAACCCGTGACCGTCCTTGTCAGGATAAGCTCACCTTTGGAACGACATGAATGGGAGAGATCCACCTAGATTTGAGATGGGGAATATCCCGCATCTAGAAGCTTAGTAATCTCTTTCTTCACTACCTCACCCATTTAGGGATGTAGTTTCCGTTGTCGCTCAATAGAAGGAAGAATGCCCTCCTCAAGGGTTATGTGGTATATAAAGCGGGGCTTATACCCTTGAGGTCATCAATGGTATATCCTAAAGCACCTTGGTGCCTTCTCAAAACGTCATATAACTCTTGAGCTTGGCTCTTGCTCAAAGATGCACTAACAATCACGGGATAAGTAGAATTTGGGCCTAAATACTCATACATAAGATGTGATGGTAGAGGTTTGAGCTCTATCGTGGGAACACCTGTACCTTCTTTGGTTGAGGCTGCTTGCAATGCTTCTTGGCTTGAGATCTTCATGCACATTTGCTCATCACTTCCTTCCAAGATTTCATCAATGACTCTTTCAAGGAAAGCCATTTCTTTTCCATGCTAACCTATCTTTTCTTTGTTCAACAAAACACACTCAAGAGGATCATTAGAGGCGAGCAAGTGCTCTTGCATGGAATTCACAATGTCATCTAAAATTTCGATTCTCATACAATTCTCTAAAGAAGAAAAAGGGTATTGCATATTCTCATTCAAATCAAACTCAATCTCTTCTTCCCCCACCTTTAGAGAAATTTTAGCACTCTTGACATCAATCATAGCTCCCGATGTTGCAAGGAAGGGTCTAACAATAATGATGGGGATATTGGAATCTTCATCCATATCAAGCACAACAAAATCTACCGGGATCACAAACTTCCCTACCCTTAAGGAAACATCCTCTACCTTACCTTTTGGGATTTTGATGGGCCTATCGGCTAATTCTAAGGTAATGTTGGTAAGTGAAAGTTCTCCTGGATCAAGTCTTTGATAGACCGAGTATGGCATAAGGCTAACACTAGCTCCTAGGTCACACAAGGCATTATCAATTTGTGTCTTGTACAGTTAATAGCACAAGGGATAGAAAAGTTTCTGAGATCCTTCAACTTAGGCGGCATCTTGTTCATTATGATGGCACTACAATTCTCGGTCAAACTAACCGTTTTCGCCATATCACAAGTTCTCTTCCCACTCAAGATTTCCTTAAGGAATTTTGCATAATTCGGCATTTGGTCAATGACATCGGTGAATGGGAGGGTAAGATGAAGTTGCCTAAGCATCTCTATGAATTTGTCGAATTGTTCATCTAATTTGTGCCTATTAAACTTTTGGGGGGTATGCGAGCTTAGGTTTGATAACTTCTCTCACTTTCTCTTTCATTTTCTCAACTTGATCCTCATAAACTTTCTCAACCAAAGGACTCTCATCTCCCTCATTCTCAATTGGATCCTTGCTAGGACTCTCCTTAGCATCACTTTTCTTAGAAAATCCACTCTCAAGAATCCTACCACTCTGTAGGGAATAATTTCAAGCATTAAACCCCTAGCTTGAACCCCACTGTGATCATACACTAAAGTACGGTGGCGTCCAAAAGGGAAGAAGATAGAGCAAAAGAGTCGCCAACAAGTTTTTTAGGAACTTGTAAACCGTTCACGAGGTGAAGGTTACACCCCTTAACGATCCAAGAGATCGTCAACTCCATAAGGTCTTGAACCAAATAAGGGTTCGGGGATGAAGGTACAAATCCAACCTAAAAGAGATTGAACCTGCTCTAATAATAGGCCTCTACTTTATTCTGATCGTATTCATGTGCGCTTTTTGATTAACATGCAATCAATAAGTTTACCCTAAACCTGTTTATCTATGTTGGTTGAATATAATACACAAATAAATCTATTATTGGCGATCACTTGAAATTATAATCAAATTAACCCTAACAAGATTATTAATTATCTTATTAAGCGTGATTACAAGTACCAAATTCCCTTTAAACATGCAATAAAGGTGTGATCAAGCAATAAAAATAAATATCAAGCAACATAATAATAATAATAATAAATAATAATTGAAATAATCATGATAATAACAATCAATAATCATAATCATAATAATAATAATATTAATCATAATAATTATAGCAATAATTAAAATTATGATCATAATCAAAACAATTATAAAATAATTATAAATCATGTTAAAGCACAATAGAAATAGCAAGATCCTAGACATGATACTAACAAGATTAATAACAAACCCTAGCATGTCACTAAGCAATAAAAATCAAAGCTTTAACCCTAACATGATACTAACAATCATAAATATTAGGAAGAAAATAGGAAGCATTGTAACAATCATATTTAATATATTTGATATTATAACCTTTTCCCTAAACATGATACTAGGAATATCATAATAACAATTTAAACATGATTTCTACATCATAACATCAATTAAAACCATTAAAGCACTTACTTTGATGCTTCGTACCTCTTTCTAATAACAAAATACACACGTTTGTAACTTCAAGGAAAATAATAATCAAAACAATTAAATTAAATAATTGAAATAGAGATTTGGGACCAAACCCTCAGAAATTAAACCTTTCACGTCTAGAGCGAAGGCAACTTCGAATATGGCTAGGTGTATCTAAGTCTTGCGAATGCGGAATTTTGTATTTGAGAAAAGGCTAGTTTAGAAAAAGAGAGAGAGAGAGAATAATCAAGAAAATCTTGATGAGAGTTGGTGAATGATTAAGAGATAATTAGAGAATTAATGATTGCAAATGAAAACTCATTGTAGGTGAGAATTTGTGAATGAAAACGGAGTTTTTAATACGTTATTTATAGAGAAATCAGCCAAAAAGATAAAATATCAAAACAGAGCACTTGGCGCACGCAAAACGAGATTGGCGCACGCAAAACAGAGCTGGCACCAGCACCAGGCTATTGGCGCCAGGCGCCAATGGCTAGCACCAGGCGTCAATGGCTGGCGTTTGGCGCTGATTTCAGAAATTCACGCGTTTTTGTTTTTATCATATCTTTTGATTCAAAAGTCCAAATAAGGCATATAATATGTCGTTAGAAAGCTCTTAAAGTTTTATTTCCAACCCAATTAGAATCAGATTAAAATATTTTGTATATAAAAAGATATGGCCAAAATAGTGGAAGGGTGTCAGTTTTGGATAAAGTTTCATGTCTCATTCATATCTTTTTCGTTATAACTCGAATTTAATATTATAATATATCATTGGAAAGATAATTTCAAGATCTATCCAACCATATAAAATTTGGATAAATATTATTAGGCACGAAAATAAAATCTGAATATATTCCACTTCGTACAAAACAAGGATTCTTAAAAGGAGTAGTTTTATTCAATTTCAAACTCTTTAAAACATAATTATCAATCCTAACTCCATTAGGATTTAAAAGAACCTTCTAGAGTATTCTAAAAGACTATAATCAATCCTAATAGCTTTAGGAATGATAATTAATAATAGGCCCTCCTCTAGATCATTGGGCCGCATATAAAAACCGAATCGGGCCCAGTTTAGCATTTTGGCCATAACTTCCTCAATATTCATCGGAATTGGGCCTATAATATATCGTTGGAAAGCTCTTGTCAAGCCCCATCCAACTACACTACTATTGGACCCATATCATGGACCAACAAAACTGGATTGGCTATTTTCTTAAAATAAGTTTTCAAAAACAGAGAGAAGAGAAAAGAAATTAAAACTATCTGCAACACTGAACTTTCCACACTTTCACTTCATTCGATTATGATTTGACGTGAAAGGTACTCATCACCGGGTTTGGTTTTGGGGAGACACAAATGGGTGTCTACACACTCCTAGTCACAATTGCATTCATAGAAATCTTAGGATCTAAGCCTTGTGAAGTCAAAGAAGAAAGATTTGCAAACTCTTTCAACATACTAGCCAATTGAGAAATTTGATTCTCTAACCCCTTACTATAAGTCATCATGTCATTAATATTCTCATTACTAAGGGTTATATGAGTATTCAACACCTTAGTTTGGTTCTCAATGACATCCTCTAACCAACTCATAGATGAAGATGGTTGATCATAGAAACTATCACTTTGGCCTTAGGTCTTTGGAATACATCCGAGTGGGGTACCTCTTTGAGCATTGTTTTGAAAATTTCCCCTACTTTGATTACTCCAATTACCCCTACCTTGATTTTGGCCATGATTTTTATTATGGTTACCATAACCTTGGTGTAGTGATAAGTGTAATTTATGGCACTCATAGGGTAGTCTTTTAAGATGATTTCATCCCTTTTTCATAATTTCTTATCTTATTTTTGGTCCTTTTTCCTTTAGTTCCTCTTTTTCCTTCTTTCGTTGTGCTTTTCGTGTTTTCTTTGTGTTTTCCTTTTATTTGGCCCTTTTTCCCTTTTATTCCTTTCCTTCGTTTGCTCTTGTAGGTACCTAGGAGTTGTCTTTGCAAAGGGATCAAGATGAGCTATATTGACTAAGCAAGGAGGAAGTAATCTGCTAAGAGAGGGCTTGGAGAGGGCTCAAAGAGGCCTTGGAGAGGCCTTGGAGAGGGCATCAACTCTTGCCAGGTTTTCGCAGGCGCGGGTCCTGAAGGCCGCGGGAGCGGGCTCGATTGCACCAAATTAACCAAAAATCGACCAGGAACTCTCCGCGGTCTTGCAGCGGGCTCCCCGCGTGCGCTGGTAGATTGGAGAGAGCGCTCCAGATTAGAGAGACCGCGACCCTCTGATTACTCTTTGGGAGTAGGGGATTCGCTGCGCCCTTGCCACGGGCGCGGGTGTTTCCCAGATAACCCGCGGAGTTTGTTATAAGGTCTGTACCCATTTCCCCGCGGGCGCGGTATTTCTTAGAGAGGGCGTGGGGATCCTATTTTCCTTCTTTGCTTATAAATTCACTTGTAATTCCTTTTTGAAAACTAACTTTTAGATAATTTTCATTAGCTTAGTTTTAGAGAGAGAAGTTAGAGAGAAGTTCTTGGATTTGGATTTGTATTTCAACATTGGTTCAATTGTGCTTGGATTTCTTCATCTTCGATCATTAATATTAGTGAGAATCTCTTCTTTTAGTTCATCTCTTTACTTGTTTGTTTTAGATTCATGTTTGATTGTTTGATTATTTTTTATTTGAATTTGATATTGTAGTTGATATTGTTTTCTCTTGATTTTGATTTAGAATGATGAGCAATGCAATTTCTAGTGATTTGTTCTTGAGTTACACCATGATTAGTGAGTATATTAGTTGCTAGGGAGAAGGGGAAGCATGCTTGATTGATAATTTGTGCTAGTTGATGATCATTGATTGATTGAATTGTTGCAATTAAATTGGTTGACATAGTTTTGCATGTGATTAATTAGATTAGGAGTGATCAACCTATAAGATTAATCTAGATTGCATTGCAATTCTTAATGACATGAACCATCAATTTAAGAATTGTTTTAATTAATTTAGTTTGATTGTGAATTTCCTTGATTAGCCATTCATAGTGACCCCTAGCTTGGCCTCTAGGATATAGCTCTTGAATTCTATTGATTGCTACTATTGTTTGTCCTTTGCAATGTGCTTGAATCAATTGAATGAACTATCAATTAGCATGATTATTGAACTTTCATGTGGAATCTACATCCCTAGTTTTTAGTTTCTTGAATTATTTGATTAATTTAGCTTTGTTACCATAGTACCAACCGTTTTCTCATTACAATCTTCGAAGTAGCTAGACTTAGGCTACAGTTAATACCGACTCACTCCTTTGGGTTCGACCCTATACTTGCCTTATACTTGTATTAGGTTTGTTTAGGTTGTTATAAATTGTGTTTGATCTAGGGATAGACAATTAACGACACGTTTATTCCTCTATCAAAATGGCGTCGTTGCTGGGGAGTGATATTGGTGCTTAGCTTTAGTTGTTGAGTCTATTTCACTTAGTTTAAAAAATACAAAAAGATTTTGTTTCTTAAGGCTACATTTGTAGCCGTGTTACTAATATTTTCATTGAGTTTTGCATGCATAGAGCTCGTGATCGATCCATTGTGCCTTTTGAAAATCGAAAGGACTCTCTCAAGGAGAAGAATTTCTAGTCGTTCCTTGGAGTTTAGTTCCTCAAGCGAAGAAGGATTTGAAGAAGAACTAAGCATGGAAGAACAACCAAGAGTTGCTTTGAAAGAATTGGGAATTCCCGGTGCGTACAAGTTTCAGAGTGGAATTGCTCCACCTACAACACCGGCGAATGATTTCAAAATTAGGCCGGCTATGATCGCCTTGATCGAGAGGAGACAATATAGCGGAGCTAAGAATGAGATTTCGTTGAACCATCTCAAGGAGTTCTAAAAGTATTGCAATACTATCAAAGTAAACGGAGTTTCTCAAGAGTTCATCCGGCTAAAGTTGATTCCCTTTTCTCTCATAGGCCGAGCCTTGGAGTGGTTGGTTAAGGAGGTAAAGCCAAACTCCCTAAGAACATGGGACGAAGTCACCAAGGAATTCTTGTCCCGGTTTTACCCACAAAAGAAAACGGTGGAGGCTAGAGCTTTGATTCAAGGGTTCAAGCAAAGACCTAATGAAAGCCTTTACGAAGCATGGGAGAGGTATAAAGAGTACCAAAGGGAGTGTCCCCACCACGGAATTCCAACCTATCGAGTCATTCAAATTTTCTATGGTAGCCTAAGTCCTCAAGGCAAATCATGCCTTGATGGGGGAGCCGAAGGTCCCATTATGAATAGGACGGAGGAAGAAGTGGTGGACATTATTGAGGATGTGGTGAAGTACTATAGAGATTGGCAAGATGGTGAGAGGGACTTAACTAGAAAGAGTGGCTCTTCGGTGTACTCTATAGACCATATAAATGCGATCAACAACCTATCCTCACAAATGACAAACTTGGGAAAAGAAATGACCGCAATCAAGGCCAAATTGGAAAGCTCTTCTTCTTTTCAAGCTTCGAATCTCCCCTCCCAATTTAAGGGGAGAGGTACTCTTTCTAACTCTCAACCCCCTCCCTGATCAAATAATATGCCTAGTGGTTGCTTGTTTTGTGATGCATGTGGATCTTATGTCATGACTCTTGTAATTGCCCTCATGCTTCTCCAGAATGTGTTGATGAATTTGATAACAATGAGAGTGAGCATGTGAACTATGTGTCAAATAATAATGTGCAAAGGTTTGATAATCAAGGGGGTTAATGGAATAGGAATTACCAAAACCAAGGTAATTTTGACAACTATAACCAAGGTGGTGGTTATAGGAACCAAGGTTCTCGTGGTAACTATAACAATCAAGGTTATAGTAGTCAAAATCAAAACCAAAATTATGGTAATCAAAACCAAAGTTATGGAAATAATAACCAAGGTAGTGGAAACCATAATCAAGGTTATGGTCAAAATCAAAATAGGGGTAATTGGAACAATCAAGGTAGGGGCAATTTTCAAAATAATTCTCAAAGGGGTCCCCTACCCGGATTTGTTCCAAAGACTCAAGGTGAAAATTCCTATTCACAAACTTCTTCTTCTAGGACTAATTTGGAGGAAATAATTGAAAATCAAACCAAGTTTTTGAACACATACATGGCCATTAGTGACAAGAAATTCAATGAGATGATGACACATAACAAAATGCTCGAAAACCAAATTTCTCAACTTGCTAATGCTGTGAAAGAACAAGAAGCCCTTCTTCTTTACCTTCCCAAGGCCTAGATCCCAAGAAACCCGTGAATGTTATTGTTACAAGGAGTAGTAAGAATCTTGAGGAGAGATTGCCTAGGAAGAGTGAAGACAAGGAGGTCCCCAAGGAAACTTTGGTTGAGAATAAGGGAGATAGAGAATCTTTAGATGAGGTTGTGGTTGAGACGCCTAGAGAGGTGAGAGTGGAGAAAGAGATTGTGAAACCCAAGCTCCCTTATCCCTAAAAACTCATGAGACACAAATTGGATGAGTAATTTGGGAGATTTATTGATATGCTCAAACAACTTCACCTTTCTCTACCTTTCACCGATGTGATCAACCAAATGCCTAACTATGCCAAATTCCTCAAAGACATTTTGAGTGGGAAAAGGACTTGTGATGTTGTGGATACTATTAACTTGACTGAGAATTGTAGTGCGATCATCATGAACAAAATGCCACCCAAGTTGAAAGACCCCGGAAACTTCTCTATCCCTTGTGCTATTAACAAGATGGAAATTGATAATGCCCTATGTGACTTAGGAGCTAGTGTAAGCCTAATGCCATATTCGGTTTATCAAAGACTTGATCTAGGGGAACTCTTACCTTCCAACATTACCTTGCACCTAGCCGATAGGTCAATCAAGTTTCCAAAAGGTAAAGTGGAAGATGTTCCATTGAGGGTTGGGAAGTTTGTGTTCCCGGTGGATTTTGTTGTACTAGAAATGGATGAAGATGCTACCATTCCTATCATTCTAGGTAGACCCTTTCTTGCTACCTAGGGTGCTATGATAGATGTCAAGAGTGCAAAGATTTCGCTTAAGGTAGGAGATGAGGTCATAGAATTCGATTTGAATGAAAGCATGAAATATCCATGTTCTTCTCTAGAAAATTGCATGATGATTAACTCTCTTGATCATGTTGTGTCTTCCATGCATGAGCACTTGCTCACCTCTAACAATGCTCTTGAGAATGTTTTGTTGAACAAAGATAAGCTAGGTGCACCATGCAAGGAGATGGCATTATATGAGGAATTGCTTAATGGAAGCATGGAGGAAGTGGATGAACAAATGTGCTTGAAGATCTCAATCCAAGAAGCTTTGTAAGTGGCCGCAACAAAAGAAGGTAAAGGTGTGCCTATGGTAGAGCTCAAACCTCTACCATCACACCTTAGGTATGAATTCTTAGGCCCAAATTCCACTTACCCCGTAATTGTTAGTGTATCCTTGAGTGAAAGCCAAGCTCAAGCGTTATGTTGTGTCTTGAGAAAGCACCAAGGTGCTTTGGGCTATACTATTGATGTTCTTAAGGGTATAAACCCCGCTTTGTGTACACACCACATAACGCTTGAGGAAGGCACCCTTCCTTCTATTGAACGACAAAGAAAGCTACATCCTCAAATGGGAGAGGTGGTGAAAAAATAGATCACCAAGATTTTGGATGCGGGAATCATATTCCCCATCTCAAGCTCTAGGTGGGTCTCTCCCATTCATGTCGTTCCTAAGAAGGGGGGTATGACCGTAGTCGAGAATGAGAGAGGTGAGCTCATTCCGACTAGGACGGTCACCGATTGGAGGATGTGTATAGACTATAGACGTCTAAATACATCCACCAAGAAGGGTCACTTTCCCCTTTCATTCATTGATCAAATGTTAGAGAGACTAACAAGGCACAAGTTTTATTGCTTCCTTGATGGCTATTCGGGATTTTTCCAAATCCCAATCCACCCCAAAGATCAAGAGAAGACAACATTTACATGCCCCTATGGGACCTTTGCTTATAGGAGAATGCCCTTTGGCCTTTGTAATGCCCCCGTAACTTTCCAAAGGTGCATGATGAGCATTTTTGGAGACATGTTGGAGGAAGAAATGGAGGTGTTTATGGATGATTTCTCCGTAGGCGGGGTTTCATTTGAAGAGTGCCCTTTGAATCTTGAGAAATGTTTGGCAAGGTGTGTGAAGGTTAATCTTGTCTTGAATTGGGAGAAGTGCCACTTCATGGTGGAGGAAGGAATAGTGCTTGGACAAAAAATCTCTCATAAAGGAATAGAGGTGGATAAGGCCAAGATCGAGGTTATTGAGAAGCTTCCACCTCCGGTGAATGTCAAGGGAGTGAGATTATTTTTGGGACATGCAGGCTTCTATAGAAGATTCATCAAGGATTTCTCATTCATTTCCAAGCCCCTTAATGATCTTCTTCAAAAAGATGTTGAGTTTGTGCTTGATGGTAAATGCTTGGAGGCATTTAATAGGTTGAAGAAGGCCCTAATCTCTACCCCCATTGTTCAAGCCCCAAGATTGGATCTACCCTTTGAATTGATGTGTGATGCTAGTGTTGGGTAATTGGAGGTGTTTTGGGACAACGTGTGGACAAGAAGATTCATGTGATTTACTATATGTCCAAGACACTAAATGGGGCCTAAAAGAATTACACAACAACGGAAAAAGAATTCTTGGCCATTATTCACTCTTTTGAGAAATTCCGGTGTTATTTGTTGGGTTCCAAGACCATTGTCTTCATGGATCATGCGGCTCTCAAGTATCTCTTTGCCAAGAAGGAGTCCAAGCCAAGGTTGATTCGTTGGGTGCTTGAACTACAAACTTTTGAAATAGAGATTAGGGATAAGAAGGGTGCGGAAAATGTTGTGGCGGACCATCTTTCTCGCCTTGAGGGTGATCAAATTCATGGTGATGGTTTACCAATTGAAGATAGAATTCTTGATGATGTCTTGTATGCCATCAAGGTAAAGGAGCTCCCATAGTATGCCGACTTGGTGAACTTGCTAGCATGTGGGGAGTTTCCACCTTCTTTCTCCAAGAACGAACGAAAGAAACTCAAGAGGGAGGCAAGACATTACTTGTGGGATGATCCCATCTTGTATAAACAAGGGGTTGATGGCTTGCTTAGGCGTTGTGTTCCGAATGAAGAGGTGCCTAGTGTTCTAAAGATGTTCCATTCGGATCCTAGTGGTGGCCATATGGGTGTTTCCAAAACCGCTACTAAAGGTCTTCAATGTGGTTTGTGGTGGCCACATCACTTCAAGGATTCATGGGGCTTTGTAAAGTCATGTGACCGATGTCAAAGAGTTGGGAATATCTCCAAGCGGAATGAGATGCTTCAACAACCTATTCTTGAGTTGGAGGTGTTCGATGTATGGGGGATTGACTTCATAGGACCATTCCCATCTTCATACGGGAATCAATTCATAATTGTGGATGTGGACTATGTTTCTAAGTGAGTTAAGGTCATTGCTTCCCCAACAAATGACCACAAATTAGTCTTGAAGTTGTTCAAAAAAATCATCTTCCCAAGGTTTGGTGTGCCTAAGGTAGTGATAAGCAATAACGGTTCTCATTTTGTTCACAATGCCTTCTAAAAGATGTTGAGGAAACATGGGGTTCATCAACGCTTCGGCCTTCCATATCATCCACAAACAAGTGGCCAAGTCGAGGTCTCTAATCGTCAAATAAAGCTTATTCTTGAGAAGACGGTTGCAAGGAATAGAAAGGATTGGTCGAACAAGTTGGATGATGCTCTTTTGGCCTATAGAACGGCTTTCAAGACACCTATTGGCACCACTCCATATCGCCTTGTCTATGGCAAATCATGCCATCTCCCGGTGGAGCTTGAACACCGTGCTTTGTGGGCAATCAAGAAGATAAACTTTGATTTAGAAAGTGCGGGGGAGAAAAGGTGGTTGGATCTTCATGAGCTAGAGGAGCTTATACTTGATGCTTATGATTGTGCTAGCACCTACAAAGCTCGTTCTAAGGAAGCTCATGATAAGCTTATTGAGAAAAAAGAGTTTTGTGTTGGTGATAAAGTTCTCCTCTACAATTCAAGAATGAAGTTGTTTCCCGGAAAGCTCATGTCAAGATGGAGTGGCCCTTTCGTGGTGAAAGATGTTTTTGCGAATGGTGTCGTGGAGATTTCTCCTTTGGATTCCTCATCTTCTTTTAAGGTTAATGGTCATCGGCTCAAGAGATATTTTGATGGAGTGTTTGTTGGTCTTATTCATAAAATGATTCTTTTCAAGCCACCTTGAATGGGTGGTAAACGTCGAGCTAACGACGTTAAACAAAAGCACTTACGGGAGGCAACCCGGATTCTCACCTCTATTCTCTTTTCTTTCCTTTATTTTATTTTTCTTTGTTGATTTTTGCTCTTTCCTTTCCTTGTGTTTTTGGTTTGTTTTGTAGGTTGCCTTCATTCATCATCTATGGACTTAATGTGTTTGATGAGGATGCAAAAAAGAGAATTTGGAATGTAGGGGAGAGGGCACCCCGCGGGCTTGGAGAGGCCTTGGGTGCCCTTGCTTTAAAAGAGGGGAAATCCAATCAGGAACTTCCCGCGGTCTCTCCGCGATCTCCCCGCGGGCGCAGGTGTCTTAGAGAGGCCGCGGGGAGAATTGGAGAGGGCGCGGCATGTTTTGTCAAAAATGGATCAGGAACTCTCCGCGGTTGCCCCGCGGGCTCCCCGCAGGCGCGGCAACTTTGGAGAGGGCGCGACCCTTCTGGAGAGGGCGTGGCACTAGTTAGAGGTAAAATCGAAGAATTTTTCCAGTAAGGTCCCGCGGACACGGGCGATTCCCCGCGAGCGCGGGGAAGTCGGGAGAGGGCGCGGCTTGCTGGGTTACAAGAGGGCCGGTTTTTCTCCTCTCTCTCTCTCTCTCTTGTCTCTTATTTTTCAATTCCCCCTTATTTCTCCCCTTTCTCTCTCTTCCTCCTCTCAAACCCTAACCCCCAAATCATCTTTCTCACACAAATTCACTCAAATTCATCCTTGTTTTCACTCAATTTTCCATCACAATTTCCTTCATACTCCATTTTCATCAAGATTTGTCTCCTTTCTCGTGGTTTTTCGGGAAATTCGAGTCCTTGAAGGGATTTTGAGCTTTCTTTGAGTCTTCAATCTTGGTATACTTCTAACCTTTATTTATTTTTGTCAATTTCAATTGATTATTATACATAGGTTTTGGTTTGCCTTGATTAAGCATGAATATGATGTTTATGGTAGTTTGGGGTGGTTTTGGAATTGTTTTGAGTGATTTATGCTTATTTTTGAGATGGATTGTTAATGTTGTTGGTTGTTGTTTGGATTTTTGGTTGTTTTGTTGCTTGTAACAGGTACTTTGTAGTTTGTGGTGGTTTTGGGTGTTATTGTGAAGGTGGTTTGAAAAATTGGTGGTAGTGTTGGTTTTGATTTTGGGTGATTGTGCAATTTCTTGTGTTGGTTGAGCTTGTGACTATGGATTTGTTAAGAAAGGTTAAGAGTAGCAAGAAAAGTTCAAACCAATCCCCCGGTTAATCCTCCCAAGGCCAATCCTCTCGTAGCCAACCTTCAAACACCGAACCTCCTCACAACCAAACTACTCAAGAAAATACCCCACCTCCTCCTTTACCTCCTCTCAAATTTCACAATCGGTCTAAACATAACCCTATCTACAACAAAATGAAATCCCGGAAATTTAGACCTACCCGCAACTATCTTCCCGATGATATGGTTAAATTAGGAGTTGATGCCGATCTTGATATCTTACTCTGTAACCTTGGTTTGGATGAGTTTTTAAAGTCATCTCCGCGAACTTATTTGGAACCGTGCATTGAGTTTTTATCCACCTTTGAGTATAATAGGGCGGGGGATACCGACTATATCATCTCTTTCCAACTATTCAATTCCAAGCATACCATGAACCTTGCCGAATTCAATAAAGCCCTTGGCTTCAACCCAAATACCGATATCTATGAGCCCTTGGTTTCCCTTATCAAGTCCGATTACAATGAGGTTGCATGATGGAGAGCCATTGCTAAAAATAAGGTGTTTGACTCTAAGAATTTGCTTGCTAGCGAGATCATTCACCCAGCTCTTAGAATTCTTCATCGGGTTCTTGGCTATGCCATGTTTAATAAGCAAGATCTTGGGAAGCTTTCGAGGGAGGAGATCTTAGTTCTTTGGATGGCTACAAGGCCGGATTTGGGGCCGAGGTTGAATTTTGGGTATATTTTTATGAATTGTTTCCAGGTTATCTTTAATGGGGAAAAAACGGGTGAAATACATTGTGGAGGTATGGTTACTATATTGGTGCATTATTTCAAGCAAGAACGTTTCTTGAGGTCTTGCACTTCGGTTGGAGGGAGTGAAGACATGTATCTAGATTTGAAGTAACTTAACACTTTGCGCTTCATTACTAGAACTAAGCGAGACGGTGTTTATTCTTGGCTAGTGCGTAATGTGCACCATTGTTTACTCCCAAACCCGGCTGCCACCTCAATTACTCGAGAGGATAGGATTGTTTGGAGGATTCCTATGGACAATGGGAGAGTTGAGGATGATATGGATGAGGATGATGATGATGGTGATGGAGAAGGTGGGGAAGGAGAAGGTGGAGATGGAGAAGAATAAGAACAAGAAGAACAAGAACAACAACAACAATTTCAACATGAACAACAACAACAACAACCGCAGCAAAGATAAAGAAGAAGACAACAACATCAACAACATGACTACCAAGAAGATGCTTGTCTCCGTGAGATGGAGGCTATGTGCGAGCATAAGGAGAGCATGCAACTGAGCATGTAAGGTATGTATTTCAACCATCAAACCTTGTCTTTTCAAATTAGCGCCCTATATGACGCTAGTGTGCGTAGGGGGGAGGTCACTCCTCCGGTGAACTACCCATATGTGCCGCCCTAACAAGGGCCTGTGCCATCTTGGGGTGGTGAAAACCTCCCCACGTACCCCTATTAGCCCGGGATTACACACCCCGATGAGCCAAGGCGTGACTTCCCAGATGAGTCCGGTCATTATGACTACCGGGTTTCGGGGGGGAGTGATTATCAGGGTGACCCCGACTACTACTATGTTCACCCCACTCACCCCGAGCTCTGTATGCAGCCCGAGCCATTTGACCAATTGTCCACATCCCAACTCGACCTTTTCAAGGGTCGTTATGGGTTCCCTCCCGGTTTTACCAGAGGTTGGGATGTGGATGATGGTGGTGCCGGCCCTAGTGGCCAATAGTTTCCCCCTTGGTTTTTTATTCCCTTTTTGTTTCCTCCCTTTTAGCTTTGCATGTTTTTTAGCATCGCGGTCGATGCCCTTATTTTGTGAGGGGGGAATCAAAAGGATGTTTTAGGGTAGGTTTTGGGGGAGGCACCTTGGACTCATGGGGATGTGTTTGAAAAGGCTTTGGTAGAATTTTCTTGCTTCGCTCTTGGTAGTATAGTTTGTATGATGTTTGTCTTGTTGTCTTGATTTTGATGATGATGATGATGTTTTGAGGTTTCTTTTGATCATGATGATGATGGTTTCTTTAGGTTTTTGTACATAGTTTTCAAGTAAGCTTTCTTTTGTTTGCTTTTGTTTGGAAGTTACTAACAATTTCATTTTTCATATAGTCCTTTTCTTTTTCTCACCTTGCTCGTAGCTTATGCTTTTGTCTTCGAAGCTTCTTGAAGGAGGTCGTTCTTGCCCCTTGGTTATTGTAGCATATCTTGGATGCTTGGTGAGACCTTTCTAGTTTTATCATTTTACTTTTACTCCTTTACTTTTCTTGGTTGCTTATATTAGGATTAGTTTTAGGGGGAGTTGAACGGTTCGAGGATGTATGATTATAACACCTAGTGTGTTTGGGGTCTTTGGCGATGTGGCCATTTGACCACTTGTATGTCAATTTGGAAATACGTGTTATGATTGCATCTTTGTCCTTTTCTTTGTTCTCCTACTTTTCCTTTATCTTTGCTTTCCATCTTTTATTCTCTTTTCTCTTCTTTTCTTTTTGTTCTTGGTTTTGTACATAGCTTTTTGAGGCTTTATTTTTCACTCTTTCTACTTTGACTTGGACTTGTAAACAATGGACTCTTGCTTTTGAATAATAATCTTACTAGGTGGTCATGGTATGAACGGTTTGAGAATACATTTGGTTGATTCTAGGATAAAGCATGCTAAGGTAGTTATCTAGAACTAGGGGGATCATGAAGCCGGATTCTACTTGTTTGTGGCTTGTTTGGTAGTTTCTCCCTATCTTCAATTTGATAACCTTAGTGAGTTTTTGCTACAACCATGTGAGATTCATACTTTTTCAAGCTTTCAACATATTCTTGCATGAGCGGCGTGGATCCTTGACTTTCGCAAACCTAATCTAGAATCTTAACGTATGATTCCTAAAATCGAGACCGAACCACCTAGGGAGGACAAAGGCATCTTTTCGGGGTGGTATTTTTTTTCCTTTTTCTAGGATAGTGTCCTTCTTTTTACTTTTGGTTTTTGGGATACATTTGCCTACTTGCTAGCCCTTTGAGCCTTTTTCCCTTCTTTTCAAGCCACATCTTTAGATTGAGCCTTTTGTTTTATTTTCAATTTCATTTTTGGTTTTTGTGAAGCAATGGTCATTGTTGTTGAAGATTATAAGTTTGGAACTTGGTTCAAGTTTATGAGCAAGTTTGTGTTGTATATACATTGTGAATAATGGCAAATGTCTAGGAAAAAAAAAGTCGTCCCAATTCAAAAAGGCAAGGACAAATAAATGCAAGTTTAAAAATAAAAGTCGTCCAAAGTTAAAAGAGGCGAGGACAAGCACCACTAAAGAGAGAAAACAAAAGAGAAAACAAAAAAAATAAAAAAAAAATAAGTGAAAAATGTAAAAATGCAAAAGTATTTTTGTGTGAGTACTCTTCCTTTTTGAGCGTTGAGGACAATGCTCCATTTAAGCTTGGGGGGAAGCGTTCTCACGCTTTTTGTGTATATGTTTGTGATCTTAGCTTTGAATAAGCTTGGGGGTGTTGGTATTTTTGTTTGGTGATTTCTTGGTTATGGTGTAAAGAAATGCGCAATATTTGCTTCACAATTTAGGTTAACCACCAGATTTTAAATTTAGCCTACCTTAACCCTTTTTGCCTTACGTTACAACCTTTGGGAAGACCTTTTGACCTAGGGGTTGAGTCATTCATCGGTGGAGGGAATCATGGGTTATAGCTTAAGGAAAGGGAATGCGAAGTCAAGATGTCGAGTACCCAAAAAAAAATGATCTTTTTCCAGTTCCTTCGCGGAATCTATGAGATGCTCACTAAGGGGAGATATGAGATTAGTAGGGGGGACGCAGTAAGATCGTTTGGGATGAAAGTGGAGTGTGACAACTAGTTCCTATGCTTAGCATATTTATGTTTCAATCAACCTTAGGTATCTTATAACGTGCATACCATGATTAACTTTAGAAAGGTTGTTATTCATTTGAATTATAGTCACTTTGTAAAGTCCATTTCACAAAGATTTTTGAAACTGTTGTTTTTCAAACTTTGCTCTTTATTCTTGTATTTTGCCTCATTTTTGCTTCTTTTGTTTTGCTTAATAAGAGTTATATGTTATCTCTAGGAAACCTTTACGAGAGCATCACTCGTCCTCTAGGGCGATCTAGAGGTTTAAATGGATTGTCTTTTGTTGCTAAAATTCACCGTGATTCCTACGAAAGTGAGTTAGTGTATATTCTCACCTACTTCTTTTTCTTTTTTTTTTTTTAATAAGCCCTTATTTTTCCTTTTTAGCCTTTGTTTTGATCGAGACGAGCAAAAGTCTAGCTTGGGGGAATTTGATGAGTGTCATTTATGGCACTCATAGGGTAGTCTTTTAGGATGATTTCATCCCTTTTTCATGCTTTCTTATCTTATTTTTGGTCCTTTTTCCTTTAGTTCCTCTCTTTCCTTCTTTCTTTATGTTTTTCGTGTTTTCTTCGTGTTTTCCTTTTATTTGGCCCTTTTTCCCTTTTATTCCTTTCCTTCGTTTGCTCTTGTAGGTACCTAAGAGTTGTCTTTGCAAAGGGATCAAGATGAGGTATATTGACTAAGCAAGGAGGAAGCAATCTGCTCAGAGAGGGTTTGGAGGGGGCTTAGAGAGGGCTTGGAGAGGCCTTGAAGAGGGCATCAACTCTTGCCAGGTTGCCGCGGGCGCGGGCTCGATTGCACCAAATTAGCCAAAATCGACCAGGAACTCTCCGCAAACTCCCCGCGGGCGCGGGTAGATTGGAGAGAGCGCTCCAGATTAGAGAGACCGCGGCCCTCTGATTACTCTTTGGGAGTTGGGGATTCGCCGCGCCCTTGCCGCGGGCGCGGGTGTTTCCCAGATAACCCGCGGAGTTTGTTATAAGGTCCGTACCCATTTCCCCGCGGGCGCGGGATTTCTTAGAGAGGGCGCGGGGATCCTATTTTCCTTCTTTGCTTATAAATACACTTGTAATTCCTTTTTGAAAACTAACTTTTAGATAATTTTCATTAGCTTAGTTTTAGATAGAGAAGTTCTTGGATTTGTATTTCAACATTGGTTCAATTGTGCTTGGATTTCTTCATCTTCAATCATTAATATTAGTGAGAATCTCTTCTTTTAGTTCATCTCTTTACTTGTTTGTTTTAGATTCATGTTTGATTGTTTGATTATTTTTTATTTGAATTTGATATTGTAGTTGATATTGTTTTCTCTTGATTTTGATTTAGAATGATGAGCAATGCAATTTCTAGTTGAGTTACACCATGATTAGTGAGTATATTAGTTACTAGGGAGAAGGGGAAGCATTCTTGATTGATAATTTGTGCTAGTTGATGATCATTGATTGATTGAATTTTTGCAATTAAATTGGTTGACATAGTTTTGCATGTGATTAATTAGATTAGGAGTGATCAGCCTATAAGATTAATCTAGATTGCATTGCAATTCTTAATGACATGAACCATCAATTTGAGAATTGTTTTAATTGATTAAGTTTGATTGTGAATTCCTTGATTAGCCATTCATAGTGACCCCTAACTTGGCCTCTAGGAGATAGCTCTTGAATTCTTTTGATTGCTACTATTGTTTGTCCTTTGCAATACTTGAATCAATTGAATGAACTATCAATTAGCATGATTATTGAACTTGCATGTGGAACCTACATCCCTAGTGTTTAGTTTCTTGAATTACTTGATTAATCTTGCTTTGTTACCATAGTACCAATCGTTTTCTCACTACAATCTTCGAAGTAGCTTGACTTAGGCTATAGTTAATACCGACTCACTCCTTTAGGTTCGACCCTATACTTGCCTTATACTTGTATTAGGTTTGTTTAGGTTGTTATAAATTGTGTTTGATCTAGGGATAGACAATTGACAACACGTTTATTCCTCTATCATGTAGACACCTACTTTTGGCCTCTTGTCCCGAAAGGAAGTGTGATGATGTTACAAAAATCTGTTCTTCATGCTAGATCAAAGTTGAAGTGTTTATGGACTATGAAACGAATTATGAAGTAAGTTGAAACCCATATTTGAGACCAATTTATCTTAGAGCCTTATCCAATAACTAATTAGACCTAAAACGTGTTCATACATGTTTAAACTTGATTAATAACGGACCCAAATGCGTCAAATGCAATGATTGGATCCAATAGAACCTACATTGTTGAAAAACCGAGCCAAACAAATAAACAAACATCAAATTCCCATGCAAGACCTATACATATGGATATATCTTTCAAAGAGCTTTCCAACGGTATATTATAAGCCCAATTCCGAGCCAAAACGAAGAAGTTATGATCAAAACACTAAACCGAGCCCTAAAACCGACACCCTTGCACTCTAACGACCATAACTTTTGATCCATAACATATTTTAACCTAATTTTAATGGCATTGGAAATTAGACATTCAGAGATTTCCAACGACATCTCACACGCCTTAATCCAACTCCGCAATAAAAAGTTATGGAAGTTTTTAAAACGCGTTTTCGTATAAGGCAAACTGCAAACCAGCGCAACTCAATCAGTTGCACGCGACTCATTGAGATGCGCGCGGCACCTAACGCGATTCAGTGAGTTGCGCGCGCCACCTGACGGCGCGGATCCAAAACTCTAAACCTAGATCCCTACGCCTATAAATAGGGGTCTTCGTTCAACATTACGGGGACCAAAAAAAAATTCAGAATTAAAAACCCTAGTATTCTCAAAACCCTAATCTCTCAACTTCTCTTACTATCATACTACTTTTTCTTCTCTCTTCCCAAAGACTTTCCAACCCTAATTGAATCCATTGAAGTCCTTGGAGGTACGAAGAAGAAAGAAAGTCCATAAACACATTAAATGGAGATTTAACATAAAAGAAGAACGGTCAGTTTCCTGAGCACTTAGATAAATCACTTTTCTTTTATTGTTTAAATAACTTTAATTGATTAATTTGTGTTGTTTGATCACTTTAAACAAACTTTTAATTAATTAATTCACATTGTACTCTTTCGTTAATCAGGACTAGAATTTGAATAATTAATTGTTGTTTTATAACTTAAGACAAAACGAAACTTGTTTATTTATTGTTCTTTCACGAATATTGATTAAATAAGAATAACGACTTTTGCAATGTAATAACTACATGATTAATGCGTGTAAATAAAATCAACTAACTTAGTCTTTAGGTATCACGTTGCATATACTGTTCGATGATGAAATTGTGAAAAAGGAAGAGCTAGTAGAGGCCGCACTAAGGCTAGAATAGTGATTCCCCCCTCTAAAAGAAACGTTATTTTAGTACCCTCGCTCCCGAACTCATTTCTGGTTTATGTAGACCAATTTGGGCATGGGTAAACTTACGATTCGTGCTAATTATCCCATGAACTTCACATGGGAGAAAGGCATGAACGAGGTTTATGAGTTTTCCTAAAACTCATTGGCGACTCCCTACTTGTTTCTTATAAAAAAAAACGTGATGACAAAATCAATTCTAATTCAAGGTCCCCCAAACAATCAGGAATTCAAATCCTAATACACCTTAACAAGTGTAAAGTCCTAGGCTTTTAAATGGCCATGGGCATCTAAGGAAGGACCCCTCTACGATGGGAACACCCTCCTTACACTTGGTTATGATCTCAATATCCTTGCCCATGACTTTGTCCATTAAAACCATGGTTGTTATAGTTACCACAAAACCCTTGGGTTCTTTGGTTCCCATAACCACTATTTTGGTTATAATTATCATAGTTCACGTGGTTATTGTGATAATTCCTATTCCCAACATTCCTTTGAACATCAAATCTAGGTCCAAAATCATTATTAGCAACATAATTCACATGCTCACTCCCATTTCCATCATATTCATCATTTCTATTACAAGAAACATTGGGACAAAAAGAAGCATCATGATCATTCATTCCACATAGATCACAAAACCAACATTCACTAATCATACAACAAGAAGAGGGAAGAGTGTTAGGGTAAGGAGGTGTACCTCTCCCCTTAATTTAGGAGGGAAGAATCGGTGCTTGTGAAGTTGCACTCTCGAGCTTAACCTTAATAGATACCACCTCTTTCCCTAAGTCCGAAATTTGCATGGACAAATTGTTGATAGCATTGAGTTGATCAATTGAGCATCCCATGGTGCTACTCTTGTTTGTCGGCTCTTTCTCACCCTCTTGTCAATCCATGTAGTGTCTCACTACATCTTCAATAATATCAACCTTCTTCCTCCGTCTTGTTCATTATTGGGCCTTCGGCTCCAGCATCAAGACTTGACCTCCCTTGTGGACTCAAACTACCATAAAATATTTGAATGATTTGGTAAGTGGGGATTCCATGATGAGGATATTCTCGTTGATATTCCTTGTACCTCTCCTATGCTTCATAGAGGCTTTCACTAGTCCTTTGCTTGAAACCTTGTATCAAAGCTCTAGCCTCCGCCGTTTTCTTTTGAGAGAAGAAACGGGAAAGAAATTCTTTAGTGACTTCATCCCAAGTTCTCAATGAATTAGACTTCACTTCCTTGTCTAGACACTCTTGAACTCTTCCAATTAGAGAGAAAGGAAATAGCTTGGGCCTTATGAATTCTTGTGCGACCCCGCTCACCTTAATCGTGTTGCAATATTTCTCGAACTCCTTAAGATGATTGAGGGGACTTTCATTTGTTCCACCACTATATTGTCACCTTTCAATCAAAGTTATCATTGTCGGTTTGATTTCAAAGTCACTTTCCGGAATTGAAGATAGAGCAATCCTACTCTCATACTTATATGCACCCAAAGTTCCCAACTCCTTCAATGTTACCCTTGGGACTTCTCCAATGTTCTCTTGCAAAAACAATCTCAAAGAAAAATATTAGTAGCACGGCTACATATGTAGCCTAAAGGGAAATATCTTTTTATATTTTTGAGATAAAGTGAAATAAACTCAACAACAATAGCAAACAACTACGCCATTCCCCAGCAACGACGCCATTTTGACGAGAGGTGGATTCTAGGTCGTTGAAAATAAAATTCCGCAAATCAAACTAAATTTGTAAACACTTAACAAACCTAAATACAAGTATAGAGGCATGTCAAGGGTCGAACCCTTAGGAATGGGGGGAAGTCAGCTATTGCCAAAGTCAAGCTATCTCAAAGCGTAAAAGGAAATGTAGGTTATTAAATTCAACTAAACAAACAAAGCAAACACAAAGTAAATCAATATATCAAACACTAGGGAATTAGGATCCACATATAATTGCAATGAATACACACTAATTGGGTAGGATATTGATTAATTCGAGTATTTGATGAGTGACATTTATGTCACTCTTAGGAAGTATTTTTAGAGTCATTTTCGTGTTTATTTTACCTTATTTTTCCTTTTATTCTCTTGTTTTCTTTTTAATAAAGTTTCTAGTTTATTTCTTAGTTTTAGTATGTTTTAATATAATTTCTTGATTTAATTGGTTTCTAGTTTATTTTCGTATTTTATTTGCTTTCGATTTATTTTATTTCGTTCCTTTTCTTTGTTACTTTCATAGTTTTTATTAGTTTTAAGTTTATTTTGTTATTTATTTGATTTTATTTACTTGTATAGTTTTATTTAACTTTTAATAGTTTAGTGTTATTTCTTTTATTTTCTATTTTATTTATTTTATTTTATTCTTTGTCCCAATTCTATTTTCGGTTTTGTGTGTAGGTGTTCGGGTTTCATGTCAAGTGAGTTTGGAGCTCGGGGACGAGTTCAAGTGTGCATTACTTTGATTGTTGTTGCCTCCTTCCACCACTTTCAGCCACCCAAAACAGCATCCCCTGCACTACCGTCCACCAAAACCCACACCAACGACCACCGCAGCCACTTCCCCTGCTCCTCCTCTGCTCCCTCTTCTCACATAAACACCACCAGCTCCAAACCATAGCAACCACAGCAATTAACCGCACTCACCTCTAATCTACTACCAAAATCACCACAATGCCACCACCATTTCACACCAACCCATTAGCCCCCGAATTCACCAGCCACCTCAATACACCTCTCCGCGCAATAACAGCAGCAACCAAACCCACACATAACTCACCAATCACCACCGCAACAATCAATCACAATCCCCTGCTCCCTCACGTCAACATCACCACCGTACCACTCCTAGAAGCCGCGCAATTTCCGGCCACCACGCACAGCAGCCCTTCACCGCATCTACCAGCCATCACAAACCACCTGCAACAATTAATCCAATCACCAATTCGCACAAGCATCAGATAAATTAGAGCAAAATGCAATTCCAATTGGGTTCGAGCAAACAGCGTAGGAGTTCGGTCGAAGTGCGAGTCAAAAACTTTTGAAGTTTTGTAAATTGAGGAGGTGTGGTCGAACACACCCATGGTTCGACCGAACCAACCCCGTAGTTCGGCCACACCAAACCATGGTTCGACCGAACCATTTCACGAGCTATGCACATGATATTTAGTGAGATCGAACGGCTAAGAGCGAAGATGAAAAATGATGTTTGATGATTAGCCATTGATGATGGTGTGATGCGGTGATGCGCTTCAATGCTCGAAGAAGAAAGCTTGAGGAAGTCTGATGTTTTTTTTTTTTTGGGGAATTGTTTTTGGTTTTGTTTTCTTTTTCTTTTAATTTCATTTCTTTTACTTTCCTTTTTTTATTTCTTTTCTTTTCCCTTTTTCTTATTTCATTCTTTTATTTTTTTATAATTAGTTTCTTTCTTTATTTTTTCCTTTTTATTTTTATTTTATTTTCTTGTATTTACTTAGTATTTTTAGCTTAGTATAAATACCCAATTTTAGGGGTAATTAAGGGGGGAAACAATTACCAATTATTCAACTCTCTAATTAGTTTTTAGGAGAGCTTCTCTCTCTAGGTTTAGGTTAGGATTAGGATAGTTTAGAGAGAGAAAGTAAGGGTTTCACCATTGTTGAGTTTGGATTTTGAAGAAGAAATTGATCATCTTTTCTATAGACTTTCATCTTCAATCAATGAGAATCTCTAACTCTCTCTCCTCTATTTTTATTGCTTTCTTTTTATTATTATTTTAGTTGTTGGTTTTGCTAGTTAATCATGTTTATTCTTGATTATTTGTTAATTAATCTTGTTATTAGCATGATTAGCGAGTAATTTCCCCATTAAGGGGATGGTTGTGGTGTAGTTGGACCTTGAGCATGTTCTAGGGTTTAGAATTGATTTATTTGTGATTAAAGTCTTTATATGCTTGATATTCTTTAATCTTCTTGCAAGTGCACATTGTTGGTTGATTAAAGGTGAATCTTTGCTAACAAGGAACGGAAGTTGACTTAGCTAGGGTTCATTATTATCGATTGTTATTTAATAGTACCTCCTAGTATATGGTTCTAATGTGGAAGCATAGAGGCTATGTTAGGAGAAGCCAATTGACCCCGGAAGGCGGCTAGATTGGATCCTTTACTTCGATATTCATGCATGTTTAGTTCATAATTAATTCAATTTCTATGCCTTTGTTTATGTTCAAGTGAATGATATACCTAAACCATTTCCCTTAATGTTTTATTTCTTATTTTAGCATCTTTAGACTTTAGTTTAATTATCTCCTATTCCAGACTAGCTTAATTGTCGATAACATTTGGTGGTGTTTATTCGTTCCCTGTGGTTCGACCCCTATGCTTGCCTTATACTCGTATTAGGTTTGTTTAGGTTGTATAAATTGTATTTGATCTAGGGATAGACAATTTACGACGCGTTTATTCCCTCGTCAGTATTACGAGGGAAGATAGATAATGCAATCACAAGAGCTCGACAAGCTATCTCCTAGAGACCAAACTAGCGTCAACTACGAAAGACTCTAACTAGAACGTCAGTAACCAAACTCAATCGATAAATGCGAGCTACAATACGTATCAATGTAGACACACAATGCAATCTAGCATGAAGAACAAGGTTGATAACTCCTTACAATCCATACACATGCATAAAATCAATCAACCAATTTAATCACAATGCTAAATCAATAAAAAAAAACCCCCCAATTAGCTAATGATCCATCACTAAAACTACTCACAATCCATCAAAGAAATCAAGAACAAATCTATACTATTCATCAACATTCATCAACATTCCAATCAAACCAAATAAATCAAACAATCAATAAACTTGAACAATCAACAAAACAATTGAAATAAAAAGCTAAAGATTGAATTAAAGTAAAGAAGATTCTTACAAACTTGATCAAATCAAAGGAAATGTACTTGAATTCAAACCAATTGCAATTATCATCAACCATCAATCTTCAATGTTTCTCTCTCTACAAAATCTAAAATCTAGATTTTTCTCTCTAAGAAAATCAAACCCGTACAGGTGCCAAAAGAAAACTATAAATAGTAAAACTATCAAAGGAGAAAGTAGTTAGTCATGCCAAAAGAACCTGTACGAGTGCAACCTTTACTTTGAAGATGCGTGGCCGCGAGAAAAAGGGTACATAATAGGGGAAGCAGTAGGCGCGCTCGCACCATTAGGCCGCGCGGCCGCCCATGGGTGCGCGCGCCCGCGCCTGGGAACATGACATCTTCTTCCCCTTCATCTTGATGCTCCTTATGCGCTCCACTTGATGTGCTTGATGAACACGGAGAATGGAAGACCCTAAAACACCCTGATGGTGGGTTGAACACGAGAATTGGTGCCCCCACGGCTTGAATGCACGGCCTAAGGTCACTCGGAACTTGCACATCTCCATACTTGGGCTTCAAATGGAGGACACTAGGCACCCTAATCAATGCAAAACTCGGGAAGAAAAGCTCGGGAATCCTGGACAACGATCTTAATTTGAAAAATGAGAGAAAACAAACAAATGAAAGGGAAAAGCACAAGAAAAACCAAGAATTGCATGAAAAAGGAAAATCAACTAAGGAAAATGCAAACTAAAGAAATATAAAGAGAAAAAATAAAGAACATGGAATAATGAAATTCACCCTAAAAGGAATCAAATGAGTGTCATAAATGACACTCATCAAGCGCAAATTTTAAGATGCACCATGATGCACCTAGAAAACCAAAATATGGATTTAGAGTGGGTCGCGTTGGGAAATGAAGGTTTGGGTTGGGTTGCGTTTTCGTTTTGGGGCATTTGGACGTGTTTAGTAGCTGAGCTACTTCTTTATTGGGCTGGTGTTGCATGTATCCTAGTTGCATAAGGATGCATGTAAGACCAATTGAGGGTGCAGCGCAAATTTTAAGAAGGTGCACCACGCCTATACTTTTGAACATTTAGTATTAATATCTGAATAATTACAAATTTTGAACATGTAGTAAAAACATCTAAACATCGCAGATTTTGAACATTTAGTTACAAAAACTGAACAATAGCAATGCATCACGCCAATACTTTTGAACACTTATTAAAAAAATATGAACAATCACGAATTTTGAACATTTATTTAAAAAAACTTAACATTGCAAATTTTGAACATCTAGTAAAAAAATATGAACAATCACAATGTACCACACCATTACTTTTGAAAATTTAGTAAAAATATGAACAATAAATAATTTTGAACATTTGGTAACAAATCTGAATAGTCGCAAATTTTAAATTATTACGAGTCAGAAAAATTTTGAAAGAAGTTTGTCTGACTCATAATAATTCAATAGTTTTGTAATATAAACTGAACATTTAGGGCTTGTTCTCATACGTTTATTTTCAGTTCAGTTCAATTCAGCTCAATTCAGTTCAGTTCAGTTCAGCTCCTTATTTCCTTCTCTTATAAAATATTCATTTCAGTTCAGTTCAGTTCAGTTTATTTTAGCTCAGTTCAGTTCAGTTTATTTTAGCTCAGTTCAGTTCAGTTCAATTCAGTTCAGCTGATTTTAGTCTATTAGAACAGACCCTTATTGTATACAAAATGAACATTTCTTTATAAAATATGAATATAAAAATTCAATTTTTTTTACTAAATATTTAAAAGTAGGAAAAATGGAAACTAAAAATCCAACCTTTTGGCAGTCTGACAATAAAAATCCAACCTTCAATTAATCTCATAAAAATCCAACCTTTATACCCCACCTTCTTTGACAGATCCATTTGACCTTTAACCAGTTAAACATGTTTTTTTTTTTTAATTCTCTCTTTCCTTCTCAATCCTCTTCTTTCTCTCTCCTCTCTACACCACCGCCAGTCCACCACCCTAGCACCCCGGCAGGGATGTTGCGCTGCACAGGGGAGGGAGATGGAGAGGGAGTGGTGGCAGGGGAAGGTGGTAGTGGTGACAGGGGAATTGGTGGTTGCTTTGGAGCAGGTGCAGCGGTGGGACGGTGGATGGGGTGGTTAGGTACGGTGGGGATGGGGTGGTCAGGACTCCAGGTGGGGGTTGGGCTTTTATGAATTTTTTTTTTCAAATTATTTTATTTTACTTTTTTTTTGTTTTTTAATGATTAAAAAATAATTGACCAATAAATGACGGACACGTGGCACATAACTTACAAAAATCGGTTATCAATAGGTAATAGATCTGTCAAAGAAGGTGATGTATAAAGGTTGGATTTTTATGAGATTAATAGAAAGTTGGATTTTTATTGTCAATCGCGCAAAGGTTGGATTTTTAATTTCCATTTTTCCTTAAAAATATAGATGTGATGCACCTATTTTTAGGTGTATCATAGTGCACATAACTAGGTTAGATCCCGTGCCATGCACGGTTACCTATAGCTATATATAGTTATAGATTATTGATTGAAAACTATTACTACCTCCGTTTCTTATTAGTTGCAACTTTGGGGTATTATTTGTGAGATATAAAATATTCCAAAGTTGCAACTAATACGAAACGGAGGTAGTATAATCATAAATTAGTTGAGGAATAATAAATTATTGTTTTGGCATTTGCAATTTTTAATTGTAGATTCTAATAAACAATAAACTCAAAAGTAGACAAACAATATGAACTATATTTTTTGTTATTGTAAAACAGCTCACAAATTATTTTAAAATATTAATTTTAGGTTTATACCAAATTTATTTAGAAAGATTTGTGAAATATCTTTTTATTTCAAATATAATTATTACTAAATGTTAATATGGAATATAAGAAAAAAAATATTATTATTTTAGTAAATGATTTGTTTCCTTCATTAAAAGATTTTTTTTTAAAAAAAAATAAACTAAGGACACGCCAGAAGATGACAGGTGTCATTACTTGTGGCAGGGGAAGGTGGTAGTGGTAGCAGGTGAATTGGTGGTTGCTTTGGAGCAGGTGCAGCGGTCGGGCGGTGGATGGGGGTGGTTTGGTACGGTAGGGATGGGGATGGGGTGGTCAGGACTCCAGGTGTGGGTTGGGCTTTTATGAATTTTTTTTTTTCAAATTTTTTTCTGTTACTTTTTTTTTGTTTTTAATGATTAAAAAAATAATTGACCAATAAATGACGGACACGTGGCACATAACTTACAAAAATCGGTTATCAATAGGTAATGGATCTGTTAATGAAGATGGGGTATAAAGGTTGGATTTTTATGAGATTAATAGAAGGTTGAATTTTTATTGTCAAATCGCGCAAAGGTTGGATTTTTAATTTCCATTTTTCCTTAAAAATATAGATGTGATGCACCTATTTTTAGGTGTATCATAGTGCACATAACTAGGTTAGATCCCGTGCCATGCACGGTTACCTATAGCTATATATAGTTTTAGATTATTGATTGAAAACTATTATAATCATAAATTAGTCGAGGAATAATAAATTATTGTTTTGGCATTTGCAATTTTAAATTGTAGATTCTAATAAACAATAAACACAAAAGTAGACAAACAATATGAACTATATTTTTTGTTATTGTAAAACAGATCACAAATTATTTTAAAATATTAATTTTAGATTTATACCAAATTTATTTAGAAAGATTTGTGAAATATCTTTTTATTTCAAATATAATTATTACTACATGTTAATATGAAATATAAGAAAAAAATATTATTATTTTTGTAAATAATTTGTTTCCTTCATTAAAAGATTTTTAAAAAAAAAAAAAAAAACTAAGGACACACCAGAAGATGGCATAAATTTTGAAAGAAGTTTGTCTGACTCATAATAATTCAATATTTTTGTAATATAAACTGAACATTTAGGTCTTGTTCTTATACGTTTATTTTCAGTTCAATTCAGCTCAGTTTAGTTTAGTTCAGTTCAGCTCCTTATTTCCTTCTCTTATAAAATATTCATTTCAGTTCAGTTCAGTTTATTTTAGCTTAGTTCAGTTCAATTCAGTTCAGCTGACTTTAATCTATTAGAACAGACCCTTACTTTATACAAAATGAACATTTCTTTATTAAATATGAATATAAAAATTCAATTTTTTTTACTAAATATTTAAAAGTAGGAAAAATGGAAACTAAAAATCCAACCTTTTGGCGGTCTAACAATAAAAATCCAACCTTCAATTAATCTCATAAAAATCCAACCTTTATACCCCACCTTCTTTGACAGATCCATTTGACCTTTAACCAGTTAAACATGTTTTTTTTTTTTTCAATTCTCACTTTCCTTCTCACTCTTCTTCTTTCTCTCTCCTCTCTACACCACCGCCAGTCCACCACCTCTGCCACCACTTACCCACCCTACCCAAACCCGAAACCGAAACCCTCTTCTTCCTCCTTCACTCTCTCTCCTCCTAAACCAACGCCCAACCTCAAGCCTCACGCAATCTTCCCAAACGAGGTGGTCCGGGATAGGGTATGGGGTCGGTTTAGGGTCGCCGCGCCGTCGATTGGGGTTTGATAATGGTGGAAGTTGGGGTAGGCAGCTGGGTTCGTGGAGGTCAGGGCCTATGTAACCTCCTCATCCCTCCTCTGTGCCCACCATAACCACCACCCTAGCACCCCCACAGGGATGTTGCGCTGCACAGGGGAGGAAGAGGGAGAGGGAGTGGTGGCAGGGGAAAGTGGTAGTGGTGGCAAGGGAATTGGTGGTTGCTTTGAAGCAGGTGCAGCGGTGGGGCGGTGGATGGGGGTGGTTAGGTACGGTGGGGACGGGGTGGTCAGGACTCCAGGTGGGGGTTGGGCTTTTATGAAATTTTTTTTTTCAAATTTTTTTCTTTTACTTTTTTTTTTGTTTTTTAATGATTAAAAAAATAATTGACCAATAAATGACGGACACGTGGCACATAAGTTACAAAAATTGGTTATCAATAGGTAATGTATCTTCCAAAGAAGATGGAGTATAAAGGCTGGATTTTTATGAGATTAATAGAAAGTTGGATTTTTATTGTCAAATAGCGCAAAGGTTGGATTTTTAATTTCCATTTTCCTTAAAAATATAGATGTGATGCACCTATTTTTAGGTGTATCATAGTGCACATAACTAGGTTAGATCCCGTGCCATACACGGTTACCTATAGCTATATATAGTTATAGATTATTGATTGAAAACTATTATAATCATAAATTACTCAAGGAATTATAAATTATTGTTTTTGCATTTGCAATTTTTAATTGTAGATTCTAATAAACAATAAACACAAAAGTAGACCAACAATATGAACTATATTTTTTGTTATTGTAAAACAGATCACAAATTATTTTAAAATATTAATTTTAGGTTAATACCAAGTTTATTTAGAAAGATTTATGAAATATCTTTTTATTTCAAATATAATTATTACTACATGTTAATATGGAATATAAGAAAAAAAATATTATTAGTTTAGAAAATTATTTGTTTCCTTCATTAAAAGATTTTTTTTAAAAAAAAATAAATTTAGGACACATCAAAAGATGACACGTGTCATTACTGATGTGTCTTTTAGTATATATTATTGATTATTGATGATTATTGATTATTGATGACTCGTGTCATTACTGGTGTGTCTTTTAGTATATTTATATATATATATTTTTTTTTATGTTAGAGAGCCACAAGGGCGGGGGTGAAAATCAATCTTAGGATCTCTTGAAATCGGGAGGGAAGCTCTAACCACTTGAGCTATCCCTAATGATTATTGATTGATTGATAAATTTACAAAACCAAGCCCGATAAATTTACAAAACCAAGCCCGTAAAACACCTCAACCCAAATCCACTAAAACGAAAACCCTAGCTACAAATTCTCACCCTAAATATAAAACCCACACTTTCCTTCATTCCGGCCTCCCCACTTCCATCAAATTCTCTCTCCTCCTCCCAAAAACCAGAGCCCCCCTTCTTCCCCAAAAAACCTCCATCATCCGCCATGGGAGAGCAGCTACAACTCCGTGGCACCATGCGTGCTCACACCGACATGGTCACCGCCATCGCAACCCCAATCGACAACAGCGACATGATTGTCACTGCTTCAAGGGACAAATCCATCATCCTCTGGAAAATCACTAAGGAGGACAAGGTCTATGGTGTTCCTAGTCGCCGTCTTACTGGACATTCTCACTTTGTTGAGGATGTTGTACTTTCTTCTGATGGTCAGTTCGCTCTTTCTGGCAGTTGGGATGGTGAGCTTCGTCTTTGGGACCTTGCTGCTGGTACCACTGCTCGTCGCTTTGTTGGTCACACCAAGGATGTGCTTTCCGTCGCTTTCTCGATTGATAATCGTCAGATTGTTTCTGCTTCTAGGGATCGTACCATCAAGCTTTGGAACACTCTTGGTATGCTATTTTCTCTCTTCTCATTTTCAATTATTTCGCAGATTTTTCCTTCATTTTGTCGAATTTGGGTATTTTATATTTGAAATTTGTTTTGGAATATTATTGTCCAAGTTATCGATTTTTGCTCTTAGAATATTGTTACAGTTTTATTATCATCTTTTGTTGTATTATGCTTTTGAACTATGTTTTTTTTTTTTTTTTGGTAATTTGTGTTTGGTTAGTATTAATTATATGGTTTGCAATGAAAGAGACTGTATTTTATTATATGCGAGACTGTATTTTATTATATGCGATTTGGTTTGGCCAACTTAAATTGCTTCCGCAATGTAAATCTGGCTAATTTATAGGAAATGTATTTGGGTTAGGGTTAGGGTTATGCATTGTTTCTTTTAAAGTATTGTTGAAGTTTGATGTTTTGTTCAGTGATTTGTACAATGTGAATATGTTTCTTTTAAAGTATTGTTGAAGTTTGATGTTTTGTTCAGTGATTTGTACAATGTGAATATTAGAGAGAGTGGACTCGAAATCGATATTTGTTTAGGAGTTTCATTGTTTGGTGTGGAAATGTAGATTGATATATTGGTGAACCTTGCATGTGTATTGTTTTGTAGTGTTTATAGTAGTGCAGTTACACAGCTTAAGGTTTTGACTATTGAATCAAGTTTTTGGGATCAATCACATAATTCCGATTATTTCGTTATTGTGTATATACATATCGTTTTTCACAGTTTATTTGTTTGGAAGAGCAATGGTGGTATTTGTTTATGTGGTTTGCTTAGTTTATATTGCTCTGTTTTGAAATTGCCTAATGAATTGTGGCGATGTTATATAACTATGTAGGTGAGTGCAAGTACACAATCCAAGATGGTGATGGTCACTCAGACTGGGTTAGCTGTGTGAGGTTCAGCCCTAACACTTTGCAGCCAACCATTGTCTCATCCTCATGGGATAAGACCGTCAAGATTTGGAATTTGACCAACTGCAAGTTGAGGGCAACCTTGGCTGGTCACAGTGGTTATGTGAACACTGTTGCTGTATCCCCTGATGGTTCCTTGTGCGCTAGTGGTGGCAAAGACAGTACCATTTTGTTGTGGGATTTGGCCGAGGGCAAGAGGCTTTACTCTCTTGATGCTGGTACTATTATCCATGCCCTTTGCTTTAGCCCTAACAGGTATTGGCTCTGTGCTGCTACTGAGGGTGGTATTAAGATTTGGGATTTGGAGAGCAAGAGTGTTGTTGAGGACTTGAAGGTTGACCTTAAGACCGAAGCCGAACATGATGTTGAGGGTGCAGGCACCACTGCATCTAAGAAGAAGGTAAGTCATGTCATCTGCTTTGTTTTTAAAGGTTGTTTAGAAGTAATTTGTTTCTGTTTTGTGCTTTAGCTACTGCTGGGCATATAACTACATGGTGACCTTTGCTCTTTGTCGCAATGGTTTAGCTTTATTAATATTTTCTTTTCCGTTCTTAATTGTTGTATTAATTGTTATACTACATGGGAGTTTATGCAATCTTATATATAGAAGCTTTAACATAAGCTAACTCATTTTTGTTTTTCCAGGTTATTTACTGCACTAGTTTGAGCTGGAGCGCTGATGGCCAAACACTGTTCAGTGGATACACAGATGGTGTTATTAGAGTTTATGGAATCGCCCGTTACTAGAATGTAGGCTTCTGTGTGGCAATTGGCATGGACATTTTTCGAATGTAGTTTCTTCTATAATCTAGGGTACTCTCTGCGGGTCTTGTTTTCAGATTTTTGATACATGTGTTTATGGCATTTTAAGGCCTTTTTTGATTGTCATTCCTAAGTAAGAGGTTGATATTTAATCTTAAATCATGCTATTTACTTTCACATCTGATTTTGGATGTTACAGCAGTTTGAATTTCAACTCGTCACTTGTCTAAATTTGCTTGACAAGTGATTATTAAAACTGTGCCTGATTAAATGCCTTGTACGATTTATACACTCAAAAGTGCATGATTAGTCCCGTAAATGAAGTTTAGGTGAAAAGCTTATGGCATGTTTTGTGAAATGAGAAAAAAGGTTTGTTGGATAGTTTGATTTGATAGTAAAATTCATACTTGTATTATTCTGTTGGGTAAATTATGGAGCGCATTTGTTTGTTCTAAAGGACTCTTCACAGGTCATGTTCTATAAATTAATAAATGCATTAGATTATGGTCTTTTGCTGTCCTTCACAGTTTAGCTTTTGATGTGGTAATGTTATTTTTTGGGCTTAATTAACGCTGTAACCAGTTGAATTTAATTGTAAGTTTGGTGCAAGTTCATTGTAGTTCATTACTAGACTAGAGGAGTCGTAAGAATTTGTTGGCTTTCATTCCATAAAGTAGTGCATATTTGGAAGTCTGATACACCAATTCTTGCTGTTAACCATTGACCATACGGAAGCTGTTTGATAGGTTTTGGAGAATCTAGCAGCATCAATATAAATTTCAAGTTTCAAAATCTCTCAACTGGTGTAATATTATGGGTTTGCTTACAATGCTATAGTACTGCAATTGACAAAAACTAACGCTCTCTAAACAAATAAAAGGAACTCTAATGGCAAGCTAATTCGACAATCAGCTTGTCATGTCACATAAGCTTTTAAGCTAATTATCATTTTAGCTAATTATCATTTAAGCTAATTTTTGCTCCAATGGCTAGCTATTAGCTTAGTAGTAGTTGGATAGAAAATACATGGAAAGAGCTAAATGCCTAAATTGGAGCAATAAGCATTTTATTTTGGCAAGTTTAATTCCTAAGCAATTTGTTTAGCCAGGTTAATTGAGCTTTCTAGCTTCAATGGTCAAGTTAGTAGTTAGGGAATTATTGAAATTCCAATCAAGTCTATAACTACAACTATTGGAGTTGCTCTAAGCATAACTCAAATAGCATCACGATCGAATGGATCGATACAATAATGTCCAATCCGGCCCAATTCGGAGCACTATTATTCCTACCTTGTTTGTCAAAGAGGCTAAACACTACTAACCCTGTTTTTAATGCGGTTACTGTGTAACAATAATGTTCCCAGGCCACAAGAACTAAAACAAAGGAGTGTAAATCGATGAGTGACTAGAGGAAAAAAATGGATAAATTAAGAGAGAAGGTGGTAATAGTAGGTGTTTATATATAAAAAAAAGTGAATAAATCAAGAGAGGGTGGTGAATATATTTGTGATTTTAACTTTTTAAGTCATGAGTTAATAGTTTGAAACCCTGTCATTTATAACATATACAGTTTATATGATTTTATTGAAAATCAGATATATTGTTTATCGAATTTATGTGTTGGCAAAAGTGAAAAAGACATTTCAATTAAAAAAAAAAAAAAAAAATAGCGTATTCCATATCGACTAAATATTAGGGACCAGGAGAAGTAATTTTAAAACTTTTTACGAAATAATACATGATCAATCAATTTCAGATTAAAATTTAAAACCCAATGTTGAGCACAATGTTGCCAATCAAGTGACAGAGATCACATCAAACATGAGAACAAAAACCATAATAAATACTAACCCCGTTAACTATTATTTGCAACAAAGGAATATTTTATATCTCACAAATAATACCCTTTTGTTGCAAATAATAGTTAACGGAGGTAGTAAAAAAAACACGAATATACACACTTTTACAAATTTCAATAACAAGACATGAAGGGAAAAACAAAAAAGCACCCCTTTTTTCTTCTTTTCTTTTCTTTTTTATTTTTTATTTTTATTTTTTTTAACAAGGCCCTGTTCGGATTGATGTTCAATGAATTTTTAGTTTTCATGGAAAACATATTTACAAAGAAAGCCAAAATTATAAGATAGTTTCCCTTTGTTTGTTTCTTACAAAAACAGTTAAAATAGGAGTGTAAATGTGGGGAATGGATGAGAGGAAAGTAAAAAGAAGATAAGGAGAGGGATGAAAATGTGGCTTCCCGCGTTTTGGAAAGGAAAATGTTTTCTATCGTTATGGATATAATTTTCCATGCACCATTGGGAAAATTATTTTCCAACCTTTTACAAATCAAACAAGAAAATGGAAAATAAAGGTAATCATTTTCCATGTAAACATAATTTTCATCAAACCAAATGAAGCCTAAGTGTTCCATTACATTTCTACACTATTTACTTGCGCTAGTTTGATTTATGTTTGTTATATTATAACAAAAAATATAGTTTTGTGGCTACTTTGTTGGAATCGTCACAACGAATAGATAATTGATTTTTAGTTGTTACAATTTATAGTAATTGATAATTAAATATATAATTGATTATAAAATTACATCGATATATGTGCCAAGTAAAATTAAACAGTTATTATAAAATAGAATGAGTAACTAGAGCGGTCAATTTCTAACCCGAATCGTTAAATCCAATTGTTCAGTACCGAATCAAAAGGGAATCGAACAACTAAAAACATGTCTTTATAAAACTAACCCGACGCGACCCAATTTTTTCCAACTCGAAAGTGAACTAAGCTTAATTTGTGCAAACCGTTAATGACCCAACCCGTAATCAAGCCAAACCATTACAACCCAAAACCAAATACAACCCTAAACGATTACATCGGAACTCGATAGTAATTAGACCCATTCTTAATCGAAATCTTTTAAACTCGGCAAAAATCCATAAAACATGAATCGTTCCAAACCGTTGCTCGTTGTGACCAAACCATTTACAATCCATAATCAGTTGTGGCTGAACCGTTTACAATCTGTAACCCATTGAGACCAAATCGTTTATAACCCTTAACCGGTTGAGAACGAGTCGTTTGCAACCCATGACCCAATATATTTATGACCCGGCTCATTTCAATCCACTACTCGATTAACCTAATTTATTTAGGACTAAACTTGATTATATAATGATTATTTAATCCTAACCATCATCTGGCTAACATACTTGATAATGATCTGACCCGATTTCGAACTCAATATGATTTGAACTTGATAAACCCGTTTTCAAACCGATTCAGTTCAACCTAAACTGATTATGGCCTGTATCGATTTCACCCTATCTGTTTTGAACAAAAATATGTTTTCAAACAGACCCATTCCAACCCAAATTAATTGTGGCCCAAACCGATTACAACCCAAGCTGTACCGATTTCACCCGATCGGTTTTGAACCGAAATCTGTTTTCAAACCGACTTAGTCCAATCCAAACTGATTATGACCTGAACCGATTACAACCTAAGCCGAATATGACCCGAATTGTTTTGAACTGAAACCTACTTTAAATTGTTTAAACCCGTTTCAAACTTACCCAATTCAACCCAAACTGCACAAATTATAAGATGCACCATGGTGCACCTAGAAATAGGTGCACCACGCCTATAGTTTTGAACATTTAGTAAAAAAAATCTGAACACTTGCGAATTTTGAACATGTAGTAAAATTATTTGAATATTGCCAATTTTGAACATTTAGTTAAAAAATCTAAACAATCGCAATGCATTACGCCTATACTTTTGAGCATTTAGTAAAAAATTCTGAACAATCGCAAATTTTGAACATTTACTAAAAAAATCTAAACATCGCAAACTTTGAACATTTTGTAAAAAAAATATGAACAATCGCAATGCACCACGCCTATACTTTTGAACATTTAGTAAAAATATATGAACAATAACAAATTTTGAACATTTATTAAAAAGGAAAAATTGCTGGCAATAATCTGAACTTTGTCCCGTCCGAAAAAATGATATAGATGTATATATATGGAAGAATTAGGAATAGAATAGGCCCCCAACTCAAATGATGGAAAAACAACTCATGCATGAACCTAAGACATGGCCATGGTGACATATGTACAAAGTGTGTGCTAAAACTAGTGAGTGTAGGTGACGTGCATTGACTCGTGTCATGAACATGGGACTAGACTACGTGACTAGAATCAAACAAAGACTAAGTTAAGACTTCACGTATGTGCACTAAACTGCACAGGATGTAGTATTTTAGTCATAACTTTTGATATGCGAATTCGAATTGGACAAAACCAACGCCAAATGAAAGATAAAACTCGGGGCTACAGATCCATAGGTTCTACGACTCGTAACTCTTCCTAGAACTCCGTATATGACCAAAACATGTTGAAGTTTGTGTAGTGCACGGGAATAAAAATCCGGGTTGACTAAAAGGAACTATGACTTGATTTTAGGCATATTTATTGATTCAAATTAATTGAGCAAAGTCTTTTAGCCGTTGGTTATTTGGTTAAGACTTTAATTACAAACACAAGTCAAGACAAATGGTTAGCTTAGTCACATAATAAGTATGCACAAGTAAGAGATGCACAAGTAGTCAAGTAGTCACAATATGATGCGATGAGTTTGCAACCTAACCATGGCTCTAGTTCTCTAAATTTCAAGGATAAGGGTTAGTCAAAGAGGGTCCATGGTTATGAGTCCGGATGCACCGCGCGAAAGCCTTACCTTTAGAAGGGTTGGCGCGAGTAGATGAGACCCCGCGAGTTAAACTCGCTTCCACAATTCGGTGAATTCACAAACTCGGATGTACCCTTCGTTGTCAGGAGCGTTTGATTAGATAGATGGAGCGTGAATTCCAAGAGGGTTATGGCCATATGTAGAACACATATGGGTTTCAGAAAAAAGGGAAAAACTCAATCAGGAAGTAAAACCGAGCAAACAGTAATAGAAAACTAGTCGAAACAAGAAGGTAGATTTCTGACTCGGTATTGGAAGAATTCGGTGCGAGAAAATAGAGTCTGTCGCCAGACGATGCCACTGTCGCCAGGCAACACAGTCATCGCTCGGCGATGGCGCTGTTTTCTCAGCGCTAATTCCTACAGGCCTCGACAGCTTTCTTTTCTTGAATTTTTCAGTTTCTTCGTAGCGTTATTTCGACTTTAGTTGTGAAAGATATTTCCCAAATTTCCTACATGTAAAAATCCTATGTTTTTATCGCATTACGGATGGTCTTTCCAATGAGAACCTTTTTATGCTTATGCCAATAATGTTAATCAAAATTACGCACATGAAATACTTAGAACTTTTGAGTCTCATCCACTCATTATAAATCATTGCCAAAATAAATTTTAGGAATTAAAATAGAAATCCTCCCCAGTGGAGTCACTAAAAAACTGTAGGGAATATTTTAAGCATCCCACACTTGAGCCTCACTGTGACCATACACTTAAGCATGGTGGTGTTCAAAGGGAAGGAAGCTAAAGTAAAACAGTTACCAACAAGTTTTAGGAACTTGTAAACCGTTCATAGGGTGAAGGTAACACCCCTTCACGATCCATGAGATCGTCAACTCCAATAGGTCTGGAACCATGACTGGATGTTTGGGGATGAAGGTACAAATCTAACCTAAAAGAGATTGAACTTGCCCTAAAAAAAACTTTTACTTTATTCTTCTCATATTCATGTGCGCTTTCTGATTAACATGCAATTAATAGGTTAACCCTAAACCTGTTTATCTACGTTGGTTGAATATTAATGCACAAGCAAATTTATTATTGGCGATCACTTGAATTATAATCATATTAACCTAAACAAGATTATTAATTATCTTATTAAGCGTGATTACAAGTACAAATTCCCTTTAAACATACATAAAAGGCGTGATCAAGTAATAACAATAATAATATATCAAGCAACATAATAATAATAATAATAATAATAATAATAATAATAATAATAATAATAATAATAATAATAATAATAATAATAATAATAATAATAATAATAATAATAATAATAATAATAATAATAATAATAATAATAATAATAATAATAATAATAATCATCATCATCATCATCATATTAATAATCTCAATCTCAAAGCATAATATTAGCAAGATCATAGGCATGATACTGAAAAGATTAATAAGAAATCCTAGCATGTCACTAAATATTAGAGATAAAAACTTTATCCCTAACATGATACTAAAATGATAAAAGAAATAAGAAGCGTCCTAAACATGATACTAGAAACATACATGATATCAGAAATTTTAGTTATAACCCTAAACATGACAGTAGGAATCATAAAGACATCCTAACATGATACTAGGAATCAAAATAATTAAAGCATGATTTCTATATCAAAAGAATAATTAAATTACTTACGTGGATACTTCATATCTCTTTCTAATAACAAACTACACGCGTTAGTAACTTTAAGGAAAATATTAAATCAAACAATTAATTTGAAAAAGGAAAATTTGTAATTATTAACTTTTGGCCATTTGAAGGCTTTGCAGCCCCACTTAAAATCCTTCCCTGCCCTTCCCCCGCCAAGAAATTTCCTTTTCCACCCCCGAAACCCTTCCCTTCCCTTCCACCTACCTGTAAAATGCCCCATTCCCTTCCACTTCTTCGATTTGGCTACTCCAACGCGACTCACGCACCTGGAAGACCATGCGACGCGTGCACCAAGCAATAATGGTGGTTTTTTGGGCAAATTTGTAGTAGCCAGTGGGTTGGGGTTCAATTTTCGTAGCGGAAGCGGCAAGTGGGGGCTAGTGGTTCGCAGTGGGTTGTTTAGGAGGTATTTTCCGATAAGGGGGTTAGGCCTCTGTGAGGAGGGATTTTCGGGATAAGGGAAAGTCGTCAGCGTTGGTTGTGTCACTGGTTGGTGGTGGAAGCAGTCGCCGGTTGTTTAGGGTTAGGGGTGGAAGAAGTCGCCGGTTGACAATTTTTTGGACCATTTAGAGCTTGACATGTGGCGATTTAAAAAAATTCACCTTATCTTCAGGTAATCAGTCATTTGGACCTTATAAAAATAAATACCCCCAAAAGTTGGGATTATTCAGGAATAATGGGTTGTTGGGATTAATCTAAGTAAATGGCCTAAAGTTGGGATTAATAATTACAAATTTTCGTTTAAATAATTTAAATAGAGATTTAGGAACTAACCCTCAGAAATAATCAACCTTTCACATCTAGGGAAAAGGAAACTTTGAACTTTGCAAGGTGTGTCTAGAACTAATGAGTGCGGTATGGTGTTTGTGAAAAAGCTAGTTTAGAAAGCTAGAGAGAGAAAGAATAAGCTATTGCTTAAGAGAGAGAATTAGAGAATTCTTGGTGATTTGAAAATGGAGGTCTAGGACCCTATTTATAAGAAAATAGTCCGAAACCGATAGAAAAGAGTAAGAATTCGAATCAGAATAAAATTGGTTATGTCGTATTGCGACAGACGCTGTCGTGGACAATTGTTTTCTAGATTTTGGTTTTATCATATCTTTTGATCCAAAAGTCCAAATAAGTCATATAATATGTTTGTGGAAAGCTTTTAAAGTCTACTCTCAAACCTCACTAGAATCAAATTAAAATATTTTGTAGATCAAATTAAAATAAGTCATATAATATGTTAGTTTTGGATAAAGTTTCATATTCCTTTCATATCTTTTTCGTTAAAAGCTTGGAATTAATATTATACTCCCTCCGTCCCAAATTACTTGCATCACTTTCCTTATAAGGTCGTCCCAAATTACTTGCAACATTTCTATAAAAGGCATGGTCCCACTATTTTTTTAATATTTATCTCAAATATCAATGGCCCACTATTATTTCACTTTTGTAAAAAAAATGATAAAAAATTAACACCCCACCCCCCCCCCCCCCCCCCAACAAAAAAATGTTATGGCCCACTTCCACTAGCTATAATAAAAAAAATGCCCACTACCAACTTACATACATTATAATAAACAAGTCAATTACTTTGCATAAAATCCAGCGCCAGTCAAACCGTTGCAACTAAACCGGGACGGAGGGAGTAATATATCATTGGAAAGATAATTTCAATATCTATCTAACTATATAAGATTTGGATAAAAATTATGAGTCACAAAAATAATATCTGAACATATTCCATTTTACGCAGAACAACGACTCTTAAAAAGAGAAGTTTTATTCAATTTCGAATTCTTTGATCTTATCTTTTAAAAAAAAAAAAGATAATTAAGATCTTTTAGAAACTTATAGAAGCTTTTAATTAATCCTAATTATTTTAGGAATGGTATTAAACCTTTGGACCCTATACATGATCATTGGGCCGTATGTAAAATCCGGTATGGGCCCAGTTTAGTATTTTTGCCATAACTTCCTCATTATTCATCGAAATTGGGCTTATAATATAACGTTGGAAAGGTCTTTTAAAGCCCCATTTAACTACAACATTATTGGACCCTTACTATGGACTAAACTGTACTGGACTGGATACTTTCATAAAAAGAGTATAAGAAGAAATATTTTCAAAAACAGAAAGAGAGATATTTTAATAAAAACAACCACATCACTAGACTTTTCACACATTCACTTTGTTCGATAATCAGATGACGTGAAAGTTATTCATCACTGGGTTTGGTTTTGGGAGACACATTTGGGTGTCTACACACGTTCTAAGATATCCGAGGTTGATTGAAACATAGAATATGCTAAGCGTTGAGAGCTAGTTATCACAATCCACATTCATCCCATTCGATCTTACCGCGTTCTCCCTGTAGTCTCAAATCTTCCTCTAGTGAGCATGTCAATAGCTCTTCGAAGGAGCCGCAAAAAAAAACATTTTTTAGGCTACTTGACGTCTTGACTTTGCATCCCCTTCCTTAGGCTTTAACTCATAATACCCTCCCCCGATATGTGACTCAACCTCTACGTCAAAAGGTCTATCCCAATGGTTGTAACGTAAGGGAAAAAGGGTGAGGGTAGGCTTAAAATTTAGAATTTGATGGTATTCTTAATTAGTGAAGCAAAAGGGTGATCAAACCTTCTCCTCATAACCAAGTAATCACCAAAAAAAAAAAAAAAAAAAAAAAAACTAACACCCCCAAGCTAATTTAAAGCTATATCCACAATCATATATACAAAAAGCGTAAACGCTTCTCCCCCAAGCTTAAAGGAAGCATTGTCCTCAATGCTTGGAAAGGAGAAAAGAATCACATCAAAATATTTTTGAATTTTCTCATATTTTAATTTTTTATTTTTGCTAAAGCGTTTGATTGAGCTTTGCTTTTTCTCATAATTTCATGTTTTCACTTTATTCATTGTCCTCGCCTATTTTAACTATGGACGGCCTTTTCAACTTTGCATTTGAATGTCCTTGCTTTTTTTTTTTTTTTTTTTTAAACTTAGAACGACCTTTTCATTTATTCACAAGAAATGCAAAACACAAGCTTTCTTACAAAGAATAACCAATATCCAAATTTATATACCACAAACTCCAAGAACATGATCATTTGCTTCACAGATTCCAAAACTGGAACAAAAAGAAACAAAAGGCTCAAAGTTCTAAAGATGTGGCTTGAAAATAAAGGAAAAATCTCAAATAGTTAGCAAGTAGGCAAATGTAAACCCAAGAACTAAAAATTAAGAAGATTATTCTAGAAGAGAAAAATTACCACCCCGAAAAGATGCCTTTGTCCACCCTATATGGTTCGGTCTCGTGTTTGAAAATTATGAGTTAAGATTCAAGATTCGGTCAATAATAGTCAAGGATCCAAGCCACTCATGCAAGTAATTGTAAAAGGCTTGAAAAATTGTATACCTCACATGGATATTGCAAAAACTCACTGTAGGGGTCAAATCAACCATAGGAAGTGTAAGGAGGGAGTTCCCATCGTAAGGGGTCCTTCTCCTTAGATGGATATGACCCTTTAAAAGCCTAGGAGTTTACATTTTCTAGGGTGTATTGGGATTTGATTTCCAGACTGTTTGGGGGACCTTGAATTAGAATTGATTCTATTATTTCGCTTTTTTTGTAAGAAACAAGTAGGAGTCGCCAATGAGTTTTGGGAAAACTCATAAACCTCGTTCATGCCTGACGAGTGGAAAACTAGGTCGTTATCTAATCTTCCCTCTCTCAAACTAAATTTATAACCACTTAAAAAACCTAAATATGAGTAAAGAGGAAGGTCAAGGGTGAACCTAAAGGAACGGTAATGTTCAAGAACTTTCAATTATACGCCTAAGCTAGGTCGAAATCGAAGGTAAAGAGAGAATACTAACAACTAACAAAACAAGTAACCAAGGAAAGAAAACACTAGGAACGGGGATCAACAAGTAATCATGTCAATTACAACAACATGGGAAGATCATGCCAATCAAAGGTTGTGAGGACTAATGATAAGAGCAATCAATTGGAATCAAAGATCTTCTCCTAATTGTTAAGCTAGGGTTCACTATGAATTACAAACTAAGAGAATCATAATCAAAACCAATCTATAATTGCAATTCCCAAATCAATTGTTCGTGTCATTAGCAATTACAATGCAATCTAGCATAATTCTCAAGGCCTAATCGAATTACACACATGCAAACCTTCATTAATCACTTTAATCTCAACAATCAATCAACACAATTCCCAAATTAATCACAATTAATCAATAATACAAGTTTCACCCAATTCCTAGCCAAACAACTATTCAAGAATCATCATCTATCAACTAACAACTAATGAAATCAAGAATTCACAATATATCAAGAACAATTACACTAATCAAGGATCAAACATCAAAATCAAATCAAACAAACATGAAATTAAACAAAGCAATAAGGTGAGATAGAGTTAAGAATGCTCACTGATAATAGAGAAAATCTTCAACACAATTGTCACCGTTGTATCTTCAATCTCTCAATCACCATTAAAATCCTTCACTTTCTCTCTCTAAAACTACTCCTAATCTAGAGAGAGGAACTCCTAAACTAACCTAATCCTCTTAGGCTGTGCTGCTGCATTGCAAGGAGCGCGGCTGAGCTTCTGCAAGCGTGGCTGCTCGTGTGCTGCGCGCATGGCAGCTTGGGCAGCAAGGCTAGGTTTGGAACAAAAATACCAAGAAACCCACGACGGCTTTTTCCATCATTCATTTGCCATTATTCACAATATATACAAAAGACAAGCTTGCTTACAAATAAAACCAATATCCAACCTTATATACCACAAACTCCAAAAACATGACCATTTGCTTCACAAAAACAAAAAATGGAACAAAAAGAAACAAAAGGCTCAAAGTTCTAAAGATGTGGCTTGAAAATAAAGGAAAAGGCTCAAATGGTTAGCAAAAAGGAAAATGTAAACCCAATGAACTAAAAAGAAAGAAAATTAACCTAGAAAGGTAAAATTACCACCCCGAAAAGATTCCTTTGTCCTCCCTAGATGGCTCGGTCTCGAGTTTGAGAATTGTGAGTCAAGATTCTAGATTTGGTCCGCAATAGTCAAGGATCCATGTCGCTCATGAAAATATATGTTGAAGGCTTGAAAAATAATGAACTTCACATGGATGTAGGAAAAACTCACTATTGGTGTAAATTCGACTATAGGAAGCAACTACCAACATGCCACAAACAAGTAGAATCCAATTTCATGGTCCCACTAGTTCTAACCAACTACCTTATCATGATTTATCATAAAATCAACCAAGCATACTCTCAAACCGTGCACACCATTACCACTTAGGAAGAAAAGCATTTAATTATACAAGAGCAAATGTTATTATGTCCAAAGCAAGAACAAAACAAGGATACATTGCAAATTTGCCTTGATAGAAACAAAATTCTATTTGGAGTTTTTCAAAATAAAGGAACATGGAAAGCATATAAAAAGGTGCATAGCATATATGGATCAATATCCCACCAAACATGATAGAATACCCTCTCCCAAGCTTGAATGAGACATTACACTCAATCATAAATCAAATAATCCATTGGAGGGGAAAACAAAGAGATCAATCCAACAATACCAATACATGTCCAACAAGGCATCAACCATTAGAGAGAGAGCAAGGAAAGATATTACCAGATTTAGGTGGGTGTAAATACCGACAAATGACCCAATTCAACCTTTCAAAGCCAATTTCCCCAAGAATTGAAACTTGCTTTCTATATGATAGCAAAATAGGAGTCAATCTTCCTTGATTATTGATTCAAACCAATGCATTAAAGTATATCATCAATTCATGTACCTAGAAAAAGGCACACAAACATTTCGATGAGAGAAAATATATTCTTAAAAAGAAAAGAAAATGAAAGTAATAAAACACGAGTTACTTCCCGAGAAAGGCTTGCTTAAGGTCTAAGATTGACCGCGCTAGAAAATAATAATTCAACGCACACAAGAGCTTGTCAAATGCACTACTACACATTTCATATGACAAACGGTAGAAAAATGACGGGATTAGAACGTGCAACAAGATTATTCCACGCAAGTGAGAAGGAAGATGCCAAGAGAAAGAAGAAGAGGGATCAAAAGGAAAAAGAAGAAAATAAGAAGAAGAAGAAGAAGGGGGAATAAACAAATGGTAAGAAAAAGAAAAAGGCAAATCCTCCTCACTAAAATATTTTTGGGTGGCAACATCACCCTTTTCCTCAACAATAGACAAATGAGGGACATTAAGATCATCAACAAAGGAAGGGAGTGATATAGGAGTGTAAGGGATGTGGTTGAAATTGCTTGAAAAAAGGACATGAGAGGAGGGAATAGGGGCTATGGTCTCACAAATGAACTCTTTCTCACCACCATGCCTCAAATCACTAATTTGAGAATGAAAATCAATCATAAAATCCTCAAAAGAAGAACACTCATGATCATCATCTCCCTCAAACATCCAACTTCCAAGAGGAACTACGTAATTCCCTTCACTACAACCATGAACAACAACTCTTTCAACTTCCTTAAAGCCTAAAGTCTAAAAGCCATGCATGAATGGATGTAAATTCATTTCATAATCATCTCTCACCCATGAATCATTCTCTATGAACTCACTCAAAAGGCTATGTGTTTTCATTTGACACTCAAAGAACATATTGGTCATAACCTCAATCGAGTCCAAATACTCATGGATAGAAGAATCATAATCATGCATAAGAGACTCATCAAGATGGGAAGGAGGGTTGGGGTTTTCTAAATTAACACTCTCTTCATTGTCAACTCCTTCACCATCACTCATATGCTCACCAATGGGATCCTCACACTCTCTTAGATGCTGAAAATCATCATCATCATCCTCAACACACACATTAAATTGGGATTTTTCGTAAACAAGCATCAAGGATGACAATTGGCTTTCTAACTTTTCTTTTCTTCTCCTTCCCTCTTCAAGACGCTCCTTACTAGGCCTTAGCTCATTATCAAGCTCAATGCACCTAATTTGAGACTCAAATATATGAACAAGAGATTTAAAAGATGTAGAAGATTGAGGCTCAACAAGAGAAGAAGAAGAAGAAGTGCAACCAAGATTAGAAGAATCAACATTAAGCTCATGAGCATATACATCACATTGGGGAGTGGGGGCACAATCAAACACATGAGATTCATCATTGAGGGAACGAAGCACATCACAAGAAGGCATGGTAAATAATGAAGAATATTGAAACACACCATTAGTATCATCTTGAGCATGCACCTCATCATCATGAACAGAAGGGGAAATAGAGTTGAAATAATGTGTTCTAGGTTCACTTAAGGGATCATGCGACAAATCATGGGAATTCATGCTAATATTAGAAGATTCAACACATTGCACATCAATATTAGAATCATGATTATCCCTATAATAGACATCCCTAGCAAACCAAACATAAAAATCCTAAGCATCATCAATTGACAATGCTCTAAATTCACCATTATGCATGCTTTCAACTTCATCCATAATTTGCTCATTCAAACCAAAATAACAAATCTCACAAGCCTCCCAAATACTACAACAATTATAGTCTAAAAATTCTTCAAGTCTATTAAAATATTCACAAAAAGCTCATTTTCAAATTGAGGAAATGATAGACATGCCATTTTTTTTTCACAAAACAAACAAAAATCAATTAAAAGAAAAGTATATAAAAAGACCTAGACTCAAGCAATCAAAAACACTCAAACAAAGACACCGTTCCCCGGCAACGACGCCATTTTGACGAGTGGAAAACTAGGTTGTTATCTAATCTTCCCTCGGTTAAACTAAATTTATAAACGCTTAAAAAACCTAAATACGAGTATAGAGGCAAGTCAAGGGTCGAACCCAAAGGAACGGTAATGTTTAAGCACTTTCAATTATGCGCCTAAGCTAGGTCAAAATCGAAGGTAAAGAGAGAATACTAACAACTAACAAAACAAGTAACCAAGGAAATAAAACACTAGGAACGAGAATCAACAAGCAATCATGTCAATTGCAACAACTTGGGAAGACCATGCCAATCAAAGGTTGTGTGGACTAATGATAAGAGCAATCATTTGGAATGAAAGAGCTATCTCCTAATTGTTAAGCTAGGGTTCACTATGAATAACAAACTAAGAGAATCATAATCAAAACCAATCGATAATTGCAATTCCTAAATAAATTATTCGTGTCATTAGCAATTACAATGTAATCAAGCATAATTCTCAAGGCCTAATCGAACTACACACATGCAAACCTTCATTAATCACTTTAATCTCAACAATCAATCAACACAATTCCCAAATTAATCACAATTAATCAATAATACAAGCTTTACCCAATTCCTAGCCAAAACCTATTCAAGAATCATCATCTATCAACTAACAACTAATGAAATCAAGAATTCAAAATATATCAAGAAGAATTACACTAATCAAGCATCAAACATCAAAATCAAATCAAACAAACATTAAATTAAACAAAGCAATAAGGTGAGATAGACTTAAGAATGCTCATTGATAATAGAGAAGATCTTCAACACAATTGTCACCCTCGTATCTTCAATCTCTCAATCACCATTGAAATCCTTCACTTTCTCTCTCTAAAACTACTCCTAATCTAGAGAGAGGAACTCCTAAACTAACCTAATCCTCTTAGGCTGTGCTGCTGCATTGCAAGGAGCGCGGCTGAGCTTCTGCAAGCGTGGCTGCTCGTGTGCTGCGCGCATGGCAGCTTGGGCAGCAAGGCTAGGTGCTCGGGCACGCTGCCTTGATGATCGGGATCGCCACCTTAGAACTCATGCTTGCGGAGCTTGCTTGGTTTTGGTTGACTTGCATGCTTGGCTTCTCGAACTTGGCTCTGATGACTCCCTTGAATGCGGTTGAGTCTCCCCCTTGATGATTAAATCCCGGGAAACTTGATACACCTACAAAACAAGTCAAAGAAATAGAGAAGCGAGAGAAATAGCCTAGAAATGAATAAAATATTAAGAAAATCATTAAAAGCAATATTACTTAAAAACACGATATAAAAGACTAAACACGAGCATAAAAATATGAAGAAAACCTAGCGTAAGAGTGCCATAAATGGCACTCATCAATGCCTTTCTCCCATGTAGAGTTCATGGGATAATTAACACAAATCATAAGTTTACCCATGCCCAAATTGGCCTACATTATAAACCATAAATGAGTTTAAGAGCGAGGGTGCTAAAATAACGTTCCCTTTAGAGGAGAATCGCTATTCTAGCCCAAGTGCGGCCTCTACTAGCTCTTCCTTTTTCACAATTTATACCAAACAATATATGCAACGTGATACCTAAATCTAAGTTAGCTAATTTTATATACAAGCAATAATCACGTAGGAATTACATTGCAAAGTCGTTATTATTTGTTTAATTCAAATTCGTGAAAGGAGCAAAAATAAACAAGATTCGCCTTGGCTTAAGTGATCAATCAATAAATTAATTATTCAATTCTAATCTTATTTAACGCAAGATACTATGTGGAATTGATTAATTAAATATCCTTTAAAGTGATCAAACAACACTATTTAATTGATTAAGGTTCTTTTACACAAGAAAAGTAAATATGATTTATCTAAGTGTTCGGGAATTTACCACTCCTCTTTGCTAGATCTCCGTATAGAAAACTTATGGACTCCTTCTTGTTTGGGAACCTCCACCGTAGTAACAAAGATTAAGACGGGTGAGTGTTTAGGACAAGAGGGGTTTGGTAGCACAAGTTCACAAGATTTTCTGCCAGAGTTTTAGGTTTATTTATGTGTCTTTATGCCTCGTATTAAGACCCTATTTATAAGGAATAGGTGCAACTAGGGTTTTAAACAATCTGCCGCAGCAAGTGTCCCGCGAATCTGGTTGGGTTGCGCGCGGCATTCCAGCGTAAGTAATTTAGTTGCGCTGCTATAGGCAGCGCAACTTGATGTCTTGCGCGCGGCATTATGGTAAGATTCGATTTTAAATTTTTATGGAATTCTGAATCTTCCGCAAGCGCATCAATAGCAGTTACGCTGGGTGTTGCGTGCGCCAGACGAGCGCAACTCATTGAAATGCACGCGACTTTTTCTGCAGCATCATTAAATTTAATCTAGGCGCCTATGAATCCGTCATTATCTGGTCTTAAGCACGGGATTAAGCCTAATTATGATTGGGCTTAGTTAATTGGACCTTATTTGTATTTAGTTTTGGGTTAGACTAGTCTTTTTGTGTCTTTGCGGTTAAGCCAGTCATCCATAAGTATTCTGCACTTTGATCCAACACGAAGATGGTTTTATTTATCGTCATTGCACTTCTAGTCGGGATAGGAGGCTAAAAGTAGATGTCTATAGTTAGCCCCCACTCTGATCGAGTCTAGAATATTTGAGGATCAAAGTAGTCAAGGAAATAAATCCAAGACTTATCTGCAAATTTCTCAAAGAGTAGAGAATCTTTCAGAAATGTTAAGGATGTCGAAACGATCTTTGATTCGCTAAGTGTTTGAAACAAGTAGCTATTAAGGCTAGAAAAAATATTTTCTAGTCTTAACGCGCTGAAGAATCTAGCTAGATTGATCCTTTGCAATTGTAGAACGCTTTTACAAGTAAAGGTGTTATGGGTGATATCATGTCATGAGAAGAGATCGATTTAAAAAGGATTAAAAGGGTATGATGTCCTCCTAATAATGTCATCGTTGGTCTAAAGTCCCTCGATACGTCATTGAAACTTTAGCCTGATTTTAACAATTTTGAATAGATGATAAAAGAATGTTTTGGCTTTCGCAGCCTTTCGGCTTTCGCGACCTTTTGGCTTTCGCAGCCTAAACGTTTCGGCTTTTGCAGCTGGAACAAATTTCTTGACAATTCGCTTGTCAAAACACAATGCTCGATGTCCACAAGATAGAAATACATGTCTAAGGAATTGAGGCATATATCCAAATCCAGTGAGAAAGAAGAAAATCGGCAACTCTCTCAGCATTTTTGTTTACAAGACGAGTATACGTGTCTCAGGACTGGGGCACGTGACTAGATAGGTGCGACATCGTCTCGTCGCTCTTTATACAAGGGGTGGACGACACCTTAACAGTTCGGTAAGCTAGTAAGCTAACTAACTACTGTATTTGCTTCAAATCAAGAAGTGTCTGTTCCTGAATGGTTCGGCGTGCCTGTTGACTCGTGAGCTAACGCCTAAAGTAAAGTAATTTTCTACCTTTTAGTTCCGAGAGGTAGATTTTGCAAAGCTGGGGAATAAGTGAAATTTTACGCAACACCTACGTCATACAATTTTACGCTGTATGATAACACCTTGCATTTTTACTCTGCATGATGACGCCTTCCTTTTTGCTATGGACGTGAAAAAAGAAGAAAAGCCGGACATTTATAACGTCAGTATAGTAAAATGACAAACCTGTTGTAGACACCTAAAAATGTCTCCCCAAAACCAAACCCGATGATGAACAACCTTTCACCGCCACTATTGGTCGGGTTTAGTATTTAATCCCGAGAGTGCTTAAAAAATCGTATTTTATTAAATTCATATTTTTGAACAGTCTATGGATTAGTCTTGTTGTTTGGTAAAAGCATAGTTTTAATTTCAGCCCAACTTATTTTAAGTCCAAACCTTTTTTTTTTATTGTTTTATTATTTATTTTTGGCCCAAACCTTTTATTTATTTTTATTTAATTATTTTCGTATTTTTAGCCCGAATAATAAAAGTCAGAAAAGGCCCGAAATTATCAATCGGCACTTAAAAAGCCGAAAGAAATTAGGGTTAAAAATGAATTTAGACGGAAAATGGACTGGAATTTCCCGCGCCACGGCAGACTGCCACCGTGTCACGGGAATTCTTAAGCCAAGGCGTGAAAGGTAGAACTGTTTGAGGGTTTGGCCCCAAAATCAACTTTATCTTATTTAATTTAATTTAATTACTGTTTATTTATTTTCTTGAAGTTACTAACTCGTTTATTATTTTGTAGTTGCAAACAAACAGAATCAAAGTAAGAGTCATGCTCCTTTTGTTTTTATTATTTTTCTAACGATTTTATGTTGTTGGAATTGTGATTAAATTGGTTTTAATATTAATGATGTTCTATAATTGTTATGATCACCATATTGCATGTTTAAAGGGAATATGTAATTGAAAATCACGCCTAATAAGATAATTTGGACAACCGGTTTAGGATCCCTTTTAATCTTATTATTAATTGAAGTGATCACAAATATTTTAGAATTATGTGTGCATTAATATTAAACCAATTTAGTTAAATAATAGTTTGGAGCGAATTGAATTATTGTTTGTATGCCTTTGAGATCACAGGAATGCTTTTCAATATAAGAATCGAGTAGAGGCCAATACGGGCGAATGTGACTCCATGACTCACTTCGTACCATCATCCCCGATCCTCCTTTCATGGTTCCGAACCATATGGAGTTAGTAATCTCATGGATTATGAATGGGGTGTAACCTTCACGGGTCAATCGTTGTTGCCTATCGTTGTCCCTTATCGTGGTTGCCTTTTATGATCCGTGAACGGTTTACAAGTTCCTTAAAAACTTGTTGGCGGCTCCCTACTTTCCTTGTCCCTAATCGTATATGTCAATTCCCACTTCCTATGAGTGCCAAGCATATTCACCACATGCTTTAACGTAGGCGCACTTCAAACGACGCCTACACCTGTCTATGGGAGCTTTTACATAAAGCACCACTACAGAACGTCTTAAGACACGTTTACGAAAAACGTTCAAAACGTATACTTAGGGACGACACAAAGTACGGTATGCATGTAGAATGATGCAAAAAACTATCAAAGAAGAAAACAAATTACAAAATGCAAAGCAATTTTGAAAAGATTTTGATAATTTGCGAGCCATTACGTTTAATAACGAGCAAAAAAACGTTGAAAATAATCAAACGGATCAAAATCTGGATACCGGTCATTTTAGTGACCAGTATCCGCGCGCAACTCAGTGGATAATGTAAGTACAATTAAATGACAAACCTTTCTATGGGAGCTTTTACGTAAAGCACCACTAAGGAATGTCTTAAGATAGTTTTACGAAAAACGTTCAAAACGTATGCTTAGGGAAGGCACAAAACACGGTGTGCATGCAGAATGATGCAAAAAACTATCAAAGAAGAAAACAAACTACAAAATGCAAATCAATTTTAAAAAGATTTTGATAATTTGCGCGCCATTACGTCTAATAACGAGCAAAAAACCCGTTGAAAATAATCAAACGGATCAAAATCTAGATACCGGTCATTTTAGTGACCAGTATCTGCGCGCAACTCAGTGGGTCGCGCTGGCCAGAAACGCCCATAATTATGAGTTGCGCTGGTCTGTCGTACGCAACTGAAAAAGTTGGGCGCGACATTTAAGTCAGCAAAAATAAATTGCTGAGCGTGATTTTCATTTCGCACTCTTCTTCTTCTTCATTTGCCATTTTCATCACTCACTCTCTGTCTCTAAGAAGCTCAGATTTTGCAATTTTTGAAGCCAAAGAAAGTAGATCTCGCCCTCAATTCACATTTGCCATAATGCACTGTAAGTTTTTTTGTTTAAATTCGTTCGTTCTTGGCTGAATTTGGGCATTTTTCGAACCGTTAAACCCCAATTTTTGAATTTGTGGGTTTTTGATTCAGACCATTATTCTTGAAATTGTTTGTTCCATGTTATTATGATATGTTTAAGGAGTGTTTTGCAACAAATTTCATGAAAAATGGTTAAGTATTGAACCTCGTATGAGCATTTCTTCGTTTGAGTATGTTTTTCGCACTTTTCTCCGAATTTGGTTTGATTCCTATTATTTTGCTTGCTCATTTTGGCTATACTATTTTATTATGAAGTAATTATTGTAGTAGAATTAATTATATCTTCATAAGTAATGTTTTGAAAATTTTGAATCCGAAAATTGGCGAGAAGTGTACACTTAGCTTATTTTTGCCATGTTCGAACTTCAAGATTGTTTGGTAGACGATAATTGTATTATTGTTACTATTATTTGCCTAAGAATGACTGATTCTTTGAGATTTTCGGAACATAATCCCTTGAATGCTTAGTTAAAACTGGTATAGGATGGCTTTGTTGGGTGTTAGAAGCCCCCATTTACTGAGTTTAATTGCAGGTATCGTAACCCCCAAGTATGGGTGGCATTCAATTATTGTGTTTTGCCCTTTTGGTAGCCGTTATGCTGCCAAAATGGGTCCAAAATAGGTACATTAGCTTAGTTTAGAAAAATAAACTAATAAAGAAACTTTATCCATTTATAGCATGGATTCCCCTCCATTTGTTGATGCCAAGGAGGTTCTAGGAGAACCCGTGTCTGACAAGGCGGTTCGCCCTCAAAAGAGGGTGACCCGTCCCCACGAGGAGGTTCTAGAGCGACGCGTCGGAGCTTATCGACGTCGCTAGGAGGATGTGGTTTGGGAGACTCCTCCCAACTGGGACCCTAGGGTCCTTAAATGGGACCCAGACCATCACGTCTCGATCAGGGGTTGGCGCGACATTGTGATTCCCTTGCGCGTCCGTTTTTTTATATCTTTTCTTCTTTTCCTCGAAACAAGCTGTAACTATATTTTTACCTTGTTTGTGCTCCTCCTTTTTTTAGAGTTACCTAGCATGCGTCTATACGGCTCTAGTGACTTTCAAGGCCGTTTTGAGAGTTACCCGAGTTGGTAAAGGAGATTGTGGAGCTTTCGGGGATCAGCCCCCAGCTGGCGGTTCTTCGGGATTTCTCGAGTCAGCCTGCGTCGTCAGCTTTCCTTCATGGATTGCTGGAGTTTTAGTGGGATTCCACCAACACTTTAACTTTCCATGGGGAGAGATGACAGTTACCCCTCATGATTTCTCTATGATTATGAGTTTTCCTTTTGGAAGTGAGCCCGTAGCTATGGAGGTCGTGAATGGGTCAGACGAGAGATTGCATGAACTCGTGGGGGACCGTCTTGCAGCGGCCCTTCAGATGTATGCGCAGTCTTTTCTGTACTCGGTTCTTGCCTATGAGTTGTCGGGTCGAGGTTGATTGGCATTGTACACCTGAGCATCTGGCTCAAATATACATTGCTCACGTTCTTTCTGTTCCTATCTTGAGTGATCGGGGAGAGTGTTTCACTATCGGGTTACTTATTTGCCTCATTGATTTGGGGCAGGTAGGTAACTTGAGTGGGGCGGAGGTGTCGTACGCCCGCATGCTTAGAGCTATGGGCAAGGCAACCTAGGTGATGGATTCCGCGGAAGCTACTGAGGTGCCTCGGATCTCCCTCACATGGCATATTCGTATCCTTGAGGTACGTACTTATCCTTAAAATTTTCTTTTAATCGCCATTTTTGTTTTTTCCTTATTATTCTTCGTTTCTTATAAGCTTTGGGATATTCGTACCTGCCTTTCTTAACCCCCAGGACACTCGGGGCTGCTCACTTTCCTATCGACTAGTCACGATTAAGAAGAAGCGAGCCACTTCGGCCGGTGACTTTTGTTAGAGGATGCTTTCGACGACTCGTGCGTCGGTGATTACTTCAACAACACATGTGCATCTTTTTTTGATTTTTTTTTTGATGATTTTCATGTGATTGTGTTTTGTATATCAATCTCCATCCTTGGAGTTTGATCGTCGGAGTCCTTGAGGCTGTTCGGTCTGGCAGGGTTCATTTCCGTTTCTGAGCCCTTTATAAGGGGCTTCCAGTGCTATAGAGGACAGACGCTTGGTTTTTAGGCGAGCGTGTTTCTTGGCAATCTTCATCCGAGGAGCTTGCGGTTCCTGTGGATCCTTCGATCCAGATGTTGCGTCCGGACTTGCTGTCAACCAAGGATAGAGCTCAGGCGATCCTCGGTTATCCAGCTATGCATCTGGTGCTACCGAATGCATCCTACTAGGCTTTCATCGCATCCAGGCCGACTCCTTTCCCAGCTTTTGTTCCGGTTAGTATTTTACCATATGCTTTTTTATTTTTCTTTTATTTTCGGATCTTTGACTCTTTTGTTGCGTTTTCAGCGAGTCGTGCTAGGTGGTTGAGTGCCTCATACAGCGGAGGTCACATATACTGATGCTTTTGGATCGGTAATTCGCAAGATTCTCCCAGCAACGGAGGAGGAGGAGGAGGACATACCGTTTATTCTTGAGATGGTTGAGTCGGTATGTTTATTTTGTAGATGTATTTGTTTTTATATTTTTTTTCATATACGTCTGTTCGTTAACTGTCCTTGTATTTGGATCAGAAAATTGTTAACCCAACCCCATGGTTGGTAAAGATACAAAAAAAACGGCATACAAGCCAGATCAGAAAATAGTTGGCATATTGCCGCAGAAGTTTGGGAGGCCCGCCTAAGGCTGAGGTGGCTGCTGCTGCTCCGGCTGAGTTTGGCTGGTTTGGCCTTTGTTATGCTCATCCGCCGGTTCCTCGTTATCAGAGACTTCATATCCCTGCTCAGCAGCCCAATCTTTGAAGCGAGGCGGTGGAGCATCACCTAGTAGCTGGGCATCATACACCTCAGTGGCGTAATCATACCTTAGCTTATAGACCTCAAAGTCTATGTCTGGGTAGAGGAGGCTGCAAGTGATCTTCAGCCGGGCCAAGTTATCGCGCTCATTCTCCTTCATCAGCCGTTTTTGCTCTTGGGCAAGCTCGTCCGACTGCTTGTTACGCAGATTGACAAGCTCAACACCCAGGCGGTTAACGTCTGCACGGAGTTGGGCGTTTTCCTTATCAGCATCTTCTAATGCCTTGAGATCTGATTTGGCATCCTTCAGTTGCTTATCAAGGTCATCAGCCCGGCTGTTAGCTTCGTCGTTCGCAGCCGTCAAACTCCGGATTAGCTCCTCCTGTTTCAACTCTACTGCTTTAATCTTTAAATTACACATATAATTAGCATATTCAGCAGAGTCGAGGTTTTCAAGGGCCCTCCATTTGGCGTCATTTACCTCTTCCTATTTCCGCCTGAAGGGGCCCCGGAGGCCATCCACTCTCAACATCACCCGAGAAAAGAGTAGCCGGATTATGAGTTACTTAGTAGAATAAAAGGTAAGAGATATCAAGGTTGTGGGATTCATTACCTCAGCCAGTTGGCCCATTATCTGGTCGAAGTCCACGACCTGCAGACAGGTATGGAGTTCTTCTCAGACCGGGTGAGGGTCCTCACCATCCGTTTTGCAAAACCCGCAAGATCCGGCTCGTCAGAAGTCTGATATGCATCAAAAGTAGTACTATGTGAGAAAGAGGCAACGTAGTTGGCATTCATCCGTTGCCGTCTGCTGACCGACCCCCCAGAGGGATCAACCTTGGTCTAGATTCTCATAAAATCAAGTGGCCAAGGTATTTCAATCCGTCCCTTACCTTGGGTTTCCGGATGGGTCTCAGGCTTCTGCTCCTCCCTAGGCGTGCCGCACCGACTGCAACATTAGGTGGCTCGCCACCTTTCGATGCCGTAGAGACATCCGACGCTTTCTGCTGCGAGCGTTATGAACTTTCACTCAGAATTCTCATCGCAGCAGGCGATTTGCCCCCAGTCGTTGGACGACCGGATTGGGCAGTAGATTGTTTCTGGGGAGGAGGGTCCTTCCTGGCGGCCTTCGCAGCCGGAGTTTTCTCTAGATCGTCTCCTTGGCTTTTGAGCAACTTGGAGAAAGATCGTGGAATTTTTTTGGCGGAGTCCTGAGTAATAAGCAAAGGGTAAGTATACCCAACCGTCAAAAAAAAAAAAAAATTTAAACACGTAAAGTCAGGCGGTCTTACCCCGCCTTTCTTGGAGTCTTTGGCTTCAACGGCTGCCTTCTTGGCAAGTGCAGCCTCTTTGCGCAGCAGCGCCACAGACTTAGCCGGAGTCTTCACCGGGTCGACCATTCTGAAGGCGTCGGCTGCAAGAACAAGAATTCATGGTTAGAAAAAATTATGGCAAGTTTGCAATAAAAATTAAATAACAATCATTCCGGATGAGAAGTATTCAATACTTGAAAACATTGTACTCAGCCCGCAGGCGGACAAGAAACACTCGTCCTTAATTAAGTCCGGATGGGGGATCCAGTTCTTGGGAACTATGATGTGAGTCCCATCCCCCATGGGCTCAGTTGTTGTTTCAAAAAATCCCGGCTCTATTATTTTCTCCCGGGCCTTAGTAGATAGCACCGGGAGAGGGCATTTCCGGCCTAGAAGAGCCGGCTCAGTGTTGTACCGGCGCAGTGTCCGGTTGTGTCTTAAAGTGGGGGAAGAAATCAAGTAGAACTTGTCCTTCCACCCGGACCATTTGGACACTTTGTCCAAAGTCATAAAATATTGGGGCAAGGTAGTCAGAGTATACCATGCCCCATGGCCGCCCGGGGCCTTGCTCAAATAATGCATGTGAGCGAAGGCGGAGAAGCTGGGGTTTATATTTTGAAACTCGCAGGCGGCGATGTAACTAAGAATGTTCACCCACGCATTAGGGGTGAGCTGCCAAACCCCTACATCGTACCCCTTAAGGATTTTCCTAATCCCAGGGTGGAGGGGGAACCGGAGGCCGGCTTCGATAACCGCCTCTTAGCAGATGAAGTAGTGGTCTGCATTGTCAATATCATCGCCCTAGGCCATTACAGCGTCAGTCGGAGGAACGATGATGTCCCAGCCCCTTCCAAGGGGGTGCTTTTCCTTGAAGGCCCTAAATCCGCTCTTGAGGAGGGCGATGTTACCTGGCAGCATCCGGGACCGTTTAGGGTTGGGGTTGTCAGCGACCTTAGGCGGCTGCTGATAGTCAGCCGCAAAATTGTCTTGGTCAGAGCCGGAAGATTCGGCCCTTGACCCTTCGCCGGCCTCAGCATTGTCGGCTTCATTAGAGGAGGCGGTTCCCTCGCCGCCTACCTCTCGTACCCCGGAGCTCCCGGAAGTAGAGGGAGCCTCTTCGTCAGACCTGCTCTCCTCCAAATCCCTCTGTTCCCCGTCTGGGAAAACCTCATCGGCTGGCACTTCCATAGTGCGCCGGCTCCTAGACCGTTTGGCTGTTTGTTTCGTTCTGGCCATTGTGTCCTGCACAAACACAAAGAGGGAGGAATTCGGAGATGAGCATATCGGTTCCGACAGTCCAGTAAAGGCACCCCCTATTCTAGACTCAGTCGTTCCGGGGGACCGGCTGAATGTCCTAGGCAGTGCCGAGTGAGTAGATTGAGAACTCATTTATATTCTCTAAAAAACTAGGTATACAGGCGGAGAAAAAATGGTATACAAGTTGAAAGGGAGAAAAGCTAAAATGGTACAGGCGGTTACCTTGCTTTTACTCTGAAAAATCTGAAAACCGCTACAGCCGGTAAACCGGGTGTTGAACTGCTAGCACACGGAAGCTTGAACTTGCTGTGATGCAGACGGAGGTAGAGAATCTCTCTCTAAAAAGCTCTCTCTTTCTCTCTCTAAAAAGTCAAATGAGCGTAAGGTGAGAGAAAAGGGGGGGGGGGGTAACTTTCTATTTATAGAAGGTGAAAGCGGGGGGAAAAACTTTGATTTGAAATTCAAATTTTTACCCGTTACTGTTCACCTTTGAGAGGTGGACACGTGTCACAGGCCCCACGTGATATGCACGTGCGACCTGTGAGGGGCAAATGTTTAGGGTAAAAATACCCTAAACACGTGGACCAATTAGAGGAGGCCACGTGTCGAGCTCAGGATGGCCCATGTGGCTTAATATCCTCTTGACACTTGGCGCCCTCAGATACATCTCTGAAATGGCGGCCTTCAAGGGCCCAAATCCCTAGAAGCGCCGTTTTTCGGCGCAGCCCACTGAAATTTAGGTCAAGTGACCTAGATAGGGGCACGTTCTCCAAGGACCCTATAAATAGGAAGATATTTTCCCATTTTGGGGACACATTCAATCATTTATTACACCTGTATTCTCTCACATCAGAGAAATACCTGAGCTTGAGCTTGGAATCCAGGCAGATCCCCACCTAAATTTCCGTACTCTTTATTCCCTTTCAAGTTACTAACTTGATCGTCAGAGGCGGAGCTCCAACCACCCGGAGTCTCCGTTGTTTTGCAGGTACAACTCAGCCGGATCAGACTTCGTGACGTAACTCTCCCGAGGGACAAAAACACCCAAAACAACAACAGGCACCACTACATTCAATTTTCGCACCATAAAATCCATTATGTTCCCTCATTCATCCTTAATTACAGCACCCAAGCCAACCCCAGCCCCTACCTTCAAAATTGTTTCCTCCGAATTGACATGAACTTTGCCAGTAATAGGTGGCACTCAAGAGCTCCTAGCAGCTGCCCCATTTGTACGCCTCAATGTAGTTTTTATAATCACAAACCAGTCAATTAAAACAAACACCGGACTCTAAAATCCCTAAATTTCCATGGCTTATAAAACACAATTGATATCTATAAGACCACACACCTAAAGCCAAGACACAGATAGTTTAAAGTCATTGTTGGCATTAGTTTACTTTAAAACAAAATTTAGTTTACTTTTGATGAGATTAAGTTTACTTTTATGAGATGTATACATAATTAAATCAAAATTTTCTTAATGAAATGGACCCTAGATTGAACATCAACTGTATTTATAACTTTTAACCACAATCAATAGACCACATATATATATGATCTTTCACAAGAATTTCATCGAACATTTGGTATGCCACGCTGCAAAATGAGAACCTTGTTTTCCAATTCTTCTTCCAATTACTTTTAGGAAAATTTGTAAATTACCACCCAAAAAGGGGTCCTGTTTTGAAATTACCACCTATTAAAACATTTATTTTAAATAACCACCCATTAAATTAAAAAAACTTTTCAGATTACCACCTTTTTTGAAATTCCGGTGGAATATCCGGTTGAGGGTCCCACATAACGGCTATTAACGGCTAATTTGACTCTTTTGACTGTTTTCCTCCCTGATTTCTCTTGTTTATAAATTCTCCAACTTGAATTCACAAATTTTGCTCCAAATTTCATCCAAATTTTCCCAAATTTGAACTGGTATCGTGTGAATAAGTTATCTACTGAAGTTCAGACTCTCTATTCGTATCTATGGTAAGAATCATTTACTTCATAAATTAGGTTTTTTCGCTAATTTAGGAATTAGGGTTCATGGGGTAATTAAATTGGGGTTTTTTTTTTTGTAATTAGGTTACCTGTTTGCAATTAATTTGCAGGAAGGCGACTTTAACAGTACATGCAAGTACAACCAAAGCATTCAATTTTCAGAAAAAAAAAGTGAAGTTAGGGTTTTTATTCAACCCTAAAGGGGTGGTTGAGAATTTGACAGAGAAATATAGGAAGAAAGAGGGAAAAAATTGATGATTTTGGAAGAATTAAGTGAGGAAATTGGTGAAAGAAGCTAAATTTTGAGTTTAATGGAGTAGTCAGAGTGTTAGGCCGAAGAAAAGAAGAAAAAAAAGGAGGGAAGTTAATAATGTGGTACCCACAATCGGAAATTCCACCGGAAATTCAAAAAAGGTGGTAATCTGAAATGTTTTTTAATTTAATGGGGGGTTATTTAAAATAAATTTTTTAATGGGTGGTAATTTCAAAATAGGACCTCTTTTTGGGTGGTAATATACAAATCTTCCTTACTTTTACTGCTAAAGTTAAAGTTTTTGTTTTTTTTTAAAAATCATACAATATGAGCCAAATTTCCATTAGGATTCTTGGTTATAATTAACATATAAGAAGAATAAACAAAGCAAGATTACAATGAAAAAATAACAGAGGCAATATGTGACAGGAATATCACATAAAAACAAAAACAACAAAATCGCAAAAAAAAAAGTACTAGTAACAACGAATCATTGAAAAATTAAGAAATATTACTTGATTTCATGTAAAATTTCAACTTCAAACACCTTCAATTTCGCGCAACCTCCATTTCTCGCAATACAACCTCGACTTTGAACAACTTCAATTTCAGCAAAATTCAACTCGAAAATCTACAACAATGTACTAATTTCCTTTACAGAAGATATTGATAAAACAATAAAGAAATTTTATAGCAGATTTTGAGTAGATTATCAGTTATCAATGGCGATTTTGAGAAAAAATGGCGTGAGGATTGAGAAATTGCTTGAGGAGAGAGAAATTGCTTGAGTGAGGTTTAAGAGAGAGAAAAGTGCCCTTGTTCTTTGATGAATTCCATTAATTTTTCTAAATTAATCACAGCCACTCATCATGCGCGAATTTAAGATAGATCTGACGGTCTAGATTAGTTCTTAGTTATATACATATATATATATATATATATATATATATATATATATATATATATATATATATATATATATATATATATAAGTTTTTCTTCAACCTCTTATGTAGAAATTAAATGAAAAATTAATCAAACTTTGTTAAGTAACTTAAAGCAAAGCTTAATTGTTATTATCCGAGTATATGTTATTTTCGATAAACGCCCCCCTTTATTTATCGCAAGTAAAAATCGCAATTTTATTCAAGCACAAAAATTCTAGGTTCGCAGTTCGTCATCAGGTGGCACTCGCAACGTCTAAGGTTGCGTAAACCTGTCGCGCGCAACTGATTCCGTTCCGCGTGCATCTGCGTGCAACTGTTTTAGTTGTGCGTGACAACTGTGCTATGAGTGTTAAATTTTTTTTTCGCATTATTACCCCCCCCCCCCCAAAGTGTGAAGAGTTTTTCGTGATGTTCGAAATAATCTGAACACTCGAATGGTCTATGTTTTATTTTTAAATTTCCCCCCTAAGTGTTATGAACTTTACCGTGTTATTCGGTAAAGTGTGTAACACTTATAATCTTTTAATAGAATGCTAAAGAAAATGATTTATTATATGAATGAACGAGTTTATCCGGATTTCATATGTAATATTTTTTAAGTCGATCTATGTTTATTAACTGGCGAATTTCATCACCTCAAATATCCATTAATCTAACAACTCCTCATGATAGAATTTGAATAACGCGATAGGGTCCTATCCAATTAGGTTTGAATTTCCCTCTTGGATCGGTTGGTGGACCTCTAACCTCTTTTAGTACAAAGACACCTTCTTTGATATTTTTGAGTTGTACCTTTTTGTTAAAATGTTGCGCAATGGGTCGTTGGTAGACTTGTACTTGATACAAAGCTTTTAATCGTCGTTCATCGAGGAATAAAAGCTATTCATACCTTGCTCTTACCCATTCAGCTTCCGGTAGCTTACTTTCGAGTACGATGCGTACGTAGGGATGGTATTTCCAGTTTTACTAGTTTAACTGCGTCCATTCCAAAAACTAAGGAGTATGGAGTTACTCCTATTGATGTTTGTATAGACGTTCTATAACCCCATAGAGCAAAGTGTAGTTTATTCAGCCAGTCTTTATAATTTTCCGCCATTTTCTTAATGATGACTGTTATTTTTTTTATTTGCCGATTCTATAGCTCCATTCATTTGAGGTCTATATGGAGATGAGTGATGTTGTTTTACTTTATAACGAGTTAAAAGGGTCTCGACTTCAGCTTTGAATTGAGATCCCTAATTACTAATTAATTCGTGTGGAACTCCATATCTTAAAAATATGTTTCTTTCGGGAAACATTGCGACATGTTTAGAAGTAATATTCACGTAAGAATCATCCTCAATCCACTTGTTAAAGTAATCGATGACTACTAATACGTACTCGTGCCCTCCTGCTTCTGTTGGAGAAATTTTACCAATTATGTCAATTCCCAAGTCGAAAAAGGCCAAGGGGAAGTGAGATTGTATAGTTTGGATGGTGGAAGGTTTTGTAAATTAGCGAACATTTGACACTCTAAACATTTTTTAACATATTGTATGCAATCATGTTCCATAGTGGACCAATAGTACCCTTGTCATGAAATTATTTTAGCAAGCATTTGACCTTTCATGTGAGGTCCACAAACACCTTTGTAAGTATTATCCATAAGGCGCTTAGATTCGGGTTGGTCTATACACCATAAGCTTTGACCATTCGGCCCCTTTTTACGTAATTGACCATTTAACAGACCATATTGGGCCACGAGTGTTCTCAAGGCTCGTTGGTCTTTTGATGAAGTATTTTCAAGATATGTGCCATGGGTAATATATTAGAGAATATAATCATACCAAGGATTGTCTCCTTTTCTGTCATTTATTTCCTCTATTGTGTTGCAATATGCTGGTTCTTCTCTTCTATCAACTCATAATGGCATTATATTTAAGTGACCTGGAATGTTGATCATTGAGGCTAATTTTGCTAGCGCATCGGCAAATTGATTATCATCCCTTAGGAGATATTTAAAATCAATATGTTCAAAGAGCTCGATGAGTTTATCTAGGTGTGCTTGGTATAATATCATAAGAGAATTCTTATGTTCTTAAGAAGTTATTAGGAGTTCCCACATGCTAACATTCGTCGTGGATTGGCGAAGTTGTTTAATCAATGGATCTTCTACCTCAAGTGGAGGTGGTATTAGGTTTTGTACTTGACCTTGAGTTTGATTTTGTGTGGTCGAAGATCCATTTGGTGGTGTTTGATAAACTCGCCTAGAACGAGTTAAATGATCTATCTCATTTAGGTTAGTTGTAGGACTCGTGAACAAACTTTCTTTTAGAGGCTTTGAACGTGCCTCCATTTCAAGATGTTCCATGAGTTGTGCTTGATGGCATTGTTTATCCATGGAGAGATTTGATAAGGCTTGTGACTTCCCAAAGAAATGATCCCAATTAAGCACACCATTTGTCTCATTTTGTAAACAAGATGGAGGTGGGAGGGCGGCATACTTAGAGACATGTAAGTCTTGAAAGTCGTCGTCCCATAACCCACACACTTCATTAGTTGCCCCTATGAGTGTTGTGGTTATAGGTTTCCCTATAAGTGTGATATAGTCCAAAGGATTGAATGTATCACTTCCCATATGGTCCTCATTAATGTGAAATACCCCTAGTGGGGATATATTGTTGTTAGGTTTAGGCGTGGGAATTCTCCCATCGCCTACTAGATCTTGCCTTTGTGTTTTAGGACATAGCAACGTTCGGTATCATGCCTGAGGCCCCTATGATAAGCATAATAAGCACTGCCATCCCATTAAGCGCACATTCTTTCTGGTGGAGTGGGTGTTGTTGGCCCTGTTGGTGCAAGTAGACCTTTTTCGCTCAATTTTTCTAATAATTCTTTGTAGCTCACAAGAAATGGTGTAAAATTTTTTTTTTCCATCTTCTCCGAGGACCATTACTGTTATATTGATTCGTATTATTATATTGCATGGAGGTCGCAAATACATCAATAGAGGATGAGGTATCATCATTCCCCTTTTTGTAGTTATTCCTAGGTTGATGATGATAAGGTTTGTTTGCTTTTTCTTTAGCAAGATCATCTTTAATCCTAGTAGCCACATAATAGACCTTTTGAAAAGTGTCTATACCAAGGTAACATAGATGCGCACTTTTCATGACAATCATCAATGATTTTTTGTACTAACTCGTGTTCAAGTGGCCTTTGGGCAAGGTGAGCTGCCTTTTCTTGCCATCTACCATAGAAAGCAAGGAAACCTTCATCGTCGCCTTGCTTAAGCATTTCAAGTTCACTTAGAGTCGATTTAAACTCTACGTTACTCTCATATTGGGTAATGAAAGCCCAAAACAACATATTCCCATGTTGTTTTGAATTTTGGATCTAGCCCATAGTACCACTCTCTCACGGTTGGGTCTAAAGATAAAGGGAAAGTTAAAGCATAAAGCTTAGTATCAACTCCCTTTAGTGCCATGGTGCCTGTAAAACACATTAAATGGTTTAGTAATTATTGGTCACCTTAAATATCGGCAAGCCCGTAGCTACGAACTTTTCCGGTAAAGCAAGTCCTGCGAGAGGAGCAAACTTTTTTGCGTTGAAGTACTTGTTCCCCATTGTAGAACGAAGAACTTGCTTCCCCAACGACTTTTCTTTGATGGACAATTGTTCCATCTTTTGTTGTAAGGCTAAAGTTCCAGCATTTTTCCTTACAGCCTTCTCGAGGTTCTTAATTCTTTTCTCATCGGCTTCTTGAGCCTTTTCTTCTCTCAAACGAAGAGTCTCTTCTTGAAGTTCTTCAATGGTCGACATTGTTGTTGGACTAGAACTAGTTGTCGAGGGAAGGTAGTTAGAAATGGGTGGATTGTTTGATGATAAACGTTGAATGCGAGTGCCCGGGAGTCTTCGTTCCCAAGCTTGAAAACCGCCTATAAAAGATGTACGAAAGGATAAGTAATTTGATACGCTTGTTTAGAAGTCAAAAAGAAGAGGAAAGAACGCAAGATATATTCAAACGGATAACATCACCTTTAAATAATTCTTCAATGAAGATATTGTTTGAATGGGCCAATTTGTTTTTCGATAAAAAATCTAAATGGCTCGTAAAAGTAGGCGCGCGCAAGTAACTAGGCTGTGCGTGTTTGGCGCGCGCATCCGAATCACTTGTGCTGGATGGGGTCCCTCAACTCATTGATCTGCGCGCGCCACCTGCTCGTAAGAATTTTTTTTTCGGGCGTTTTTTTTTATATTTGCCATTATTATTTTTTTTCGATTTTTTTTATGTTACCCTTCGAATATGACTCAAAATTACGAAGAGACATCTTCGTAATTCGGAACCTGAGCCAAAGAAAAAAGAGAAAAAGCTATCATAACACGTCGCACATATTCACGTAATCACATAAGCATTCCATAAGCCAAGATACACACGATGCCATTCTAAGGTCAAAAGTTTGGGTGTCAAAAGATACCATATCTTAAGAAACGATGCACAAATCAATCACTCAACGTGTTGACTCATGGCATCGCTCTCCCAATATTTTGTTGGCGATATGGCTGGGATGATTTTTATTAATTTCAGGATAGAAGCCCAATGTTGGCAAACCCTAGTCGATGAGCCAATCCCTAAAGGTTAAAGTGTGATATGATTATGCATGATGCAATGTTGCTTGTTTGGTTTTTACTTTTGTGCAAAAGGAAGATATTATGCGTTCAAGTCTCTCCCTCTAACTAGATATTATCCAAGTTAATTCTTGTTACAACCCATAGGCAACCTAGTGTTGGAAACCTTGGACCATAACTAAGAACTAATCTTGTAACTTTTAAGTCCCCAGAGGAGTCGCCACTGTAAGGAGGGTGTTCCCATTGTAGGGGGTCCTTCTCCTTATATGCCCATGGCCCTTGAAAAGCCTAGGACTTTACACTTGTTAGAGTGTATTAGGATTTGAATTCCTGAATGTTTGGGGGACCTTGAATAAGAATTGATTCTATCATTACACTTTTTTGTATGAAACAAGTAGGAGTCGCCAATGAGTTTTGGGAAAATCATAAACCTCGTTCATGCCTTTCTCCTGTGTGGAGTTCATGGGATAATTAACACAAATCGTAAGATTACCCATGCCCAAATTGGTCTACATAAACCAGAAATGAGTACGGGAGAAAGGGTACTAAAATAAAGTTCCCTTTAGAAGAGAACCACTATTCTATCCCTAGTGGGGCTGCTACTAGCTCTTCCTTTTTCACAATTTCATAACCAAACAATATATGCAACGTGATACCTAAAGCTAAGTTAGTTAATTTTATTTACAAGCATTAATCACGTACGAATTACATTGCAAAGTCGTTATTCTTTATTTAATTCAAATTTATGAAAGGAGCAAAAATAAACAAGATCCGCCTTGGCTTAAGTGATCAATCAATCAATTAATTATTCAATTCAAATATTATTTAATGCAAGATACTATGTGGAATTGATTAATTAAATATCCTTTTAAAGTGGTCAAACAACACCATTTAATTGATTAAGGCTCTTTTACACAAGAAAAGTAAATATAATTTATCTAAGTGCTCGGGAAGTTACCACTTCTCTTTGCTAGATCTCCGTTTAGAACACTTATGGACTCCTTCTTGTTCGGTTAACAAAGATTAAGATGGGTGAGTGTTTAGGACAAAAGGGTTTGGTAGCACAAGTTCACAAGATTTTTATTCCAGAGTTTTAGGTTAATGTTTGTGTCTTTAAGCCTCGTATTAATTCCCTATTTATAGGGAATGGGTGCAATTAGTGTTTTAAATATTCAACCACAGTAGTGTCGCCACATCTAATAAGGTTGCGCGCGGCATTCCAGGGCAAGTAATTTAGTTGCGCTGCTATAGGAAGCACAATTGGATATCTTACGCGCGACATTATGGTAAGATTCGATTTTATATTTTTATGAAATTATGAATCTTCCGCAAGCGCATCACTAGCAGTGGTGTTGAGCGCAACTGAATTAGGTGTGACAATCATACATCCTTGAACCATTCAACTTCTCCTAAAAATAATCCTAATCTATGCATCCAAGAAAAGTAAAGAAATAAAAGAAAGAAAATAAGAAGGATCTCACCGGACTTTCAAGCAATGCTAATAAAAATAAGGCAAAAAAAATCTACCACCTTCATCAAGCTCCAAGAATCAATAGCATCATCATCAAAGCCGAGTGAGAAGAAAAATAGAAAATAGAGTTATAAAAAAAGAAAACGGTTAGTAACTCCAAAACAAAGTAAAAGAAAGAAAAATTAAACAAAGAGAAACTACAAAGCAAAATCAAATTAAACTACCAAAAAGATAGTAAGAATAAACAAAGAAATCCAAAAGATCTATACACTAAACCTGAAACTAATCATCTAAACTACAAGATTTGGATTGAAGGTATTTGGATTCAAGGGTTTTGGATATTAGGGCTTTGGATTCACGGGAGCAAACAACATGCATCATCATAAAAGAAATCAACACAACAACAACATCATCATCAAGAGAGAAAGAATAGACATGGAAAGCTCATAGAAACAACAACTAAACACCATCAAGAAGTGACAATGGCATGTAACATTCAATCATCGAGGCAAGAAGTAGACAAGGAAATTTCCAATAACAATATTGGCCACCGACACAAACCCCTAAGAAGATAAAGTTCCCCCAAGCTAAACATGAATAAATCTCAACATCCCATCAATATAAAGCAAACAACACATAAAATAAGGGATTGAGGAAAAATGCACAAAGTAGGGGAACTAACAACCACTCGGCCCGCCATTATCATTGTCATCCCTGTCATAGGAAAACCTGGATGGGGGACCATAAGGATCCCATCCTCCGGTGTAACCAGGTGGACAACCATAATGGCCTCTAAAGTTATGTTGTTCCTAAGGGACCAAGGGAGAATATTGCTCGGGCAAAGCGAAAGGTAGTGGATGATCGGGGTGGACATAAGGGTAGTTAGGATCACCCCTGTAATAGCTCCTACTAGGAACACGGTAATCGTAGTTACTGTGCTCATCGGGGAATGAGCGAGTCTCGGTGTTGGACCCCGGAGGTCCTTGCCAATAAGAATACCCATTTGATAGAATAGGACCAAGTTGGGGTGGAAAATAAGGATAGTTAACCGCGGGGGAGATCTCCCCACGGTTAACACTAGCATCATACAAATGTTGTTGTTGGAGAAACATACCTTGTTGCATCTCCGAAAAGCCTCTCATTTGATTATACATTGCTTCAAAATCTTGATCATACATGCCTTCCAAAAGAATTTGCATCCCCTTCATTTGCGCACTAAGAGCATTGATGAGTGTCATTTATGGCACTCATAGGGTAGTCTTTTAGGGTTATTTCTTTCCCTTTTTCATGCTTTCTTCTCTTATTTTTGGTCCTTTTTCCTTAGGTTTCTCTTTCTCCTCTTTTCTTTATGGTTCTCGTGTTTTCCTTTTATTTGGCTCTTTTTCCTTTTATTTCCTTTCTTTGTTTGCTTGTGTAGGTATTTGGAGAATCACCTTTGCAAAGGAATCGAGTTGGGGCCTTAATGATCAAGTAAGGAAGAAGCATTTGGCTAGAGAGGGCTTAGAGAGGCCTTGGAGAGGCCTCTGAGAGGTCTCCAAGGTATTTCCAGCAGGCCGCGGGCGCGGGTCAATGGAGCCGCGGGCGCGGGCTTAAGAAGAGCAAATTGCAAGATTTTGGCAGGAGCTTCCCGCGGTTGTCCCGCGGGCTCTCCGCGGGCGCGGGAAATCTGGAGAGGGCGCTCCATCTCAGAGAGACCGCGACCCCCTGATTGAGTTTTGGGAGCAGGGGATTGGCCGCGGGCGCGGCATCTTTGGCCGCGGGCGCGGGTGTTGCCCAGAAAGCCCGCGGAGGGTTCCGTACCCATTTCTCCGCGGCCGCGGATTCATCGAGAGAGACCGCGGGATTTGCCGATTTCTTCTTTACCTATAAATAGAATTGTAATTCCTTTTCAAAAGGAACTTTTTGATAATGTTTCATTAGCTTAGTTTTAGAGAGAGAATTTAGAGAGAAGTTAGAGAGAAGTTCTTGGTTTTGGATTTGTAACTCAACATTTTATCAATCAAGTTTGGATTTCTTCATTTTCAATCATCAATATTAGTGAGAATCTCTTCCTTCTTTCATATTTTACTTACTTGCTATTTGATTTTTGCTTGTTGCTTGTTCTTCTTTGGATTTGAATTTGATATTGTTGAATATTTTGATTTCTCTTATATTTTGATATAGAATGAAGATTAATGCAATTTCTAGTAATTTGTTCTTGAATTTCACCATGATTAGTGAGTAGATTAGTTGCTAGGGAAAGGGGGAAGCATGTTTGATTAATGAAATTGCTAGTTGATGCTCTTTGATTGATTGATTTGTTGCAATTAAATTGGTTGACATAGTTTTGCATGTGATTGATTAGACTAGGAGTGATGAACCTATAAGATTAATCTAGATTGCATTGCAACTCTTAATGACATGAACAATTGAATTGAAAGTTGCTCTAATTGATTGGGTTTGCTTGTGATTCTTCTTGATTTGCCTTTCATAGTGACACCTAGATTGGCCTATAGGAGATAACATTTGAACTCTCTTGATTGCTAGTATTGTTTGTCCATTGCAATACTTGAATTAATTGATTGAGCTCTAAACTACCATTATCATTGAACTTGCATGTGGAACCCATATCCCTAGTGTTTATACCTTTGTTTTACTTGATTAGACTTGTTTCAGTTTACCATAGTGCCAACCATAATCTCAACTCCATCTTCGAGGTAGCTTGACTAAGACTCTAGTTTTCATCATTGCATTCCCTAGGGATCGACCCTTAACTTGCCCTATATTCATATAAGGTTGGTTAGGTGTTTACAAATTTTGTTTAACTTGGGGGAAGGGTAGATAACGACATACATTTTCCTCTTGTCAAGCATCCATATCGGGGTTAGCAAAGTTGTATTGTTGTTGCTCTTGATGTTGTTGTTGTGGTTGTCGTTGTTGTTGTTGTTGGCGATGTTTTTGAAAGTGTTGTTGTGGAGCCACTTCTTCCTCTTCATTTTCTTCTTCTCCTTATTCCTTATCATCATCATCATGGGGGAGGCGGTTACTTAGGGGAACATGCGATACATTAGGCACATCCTCCTGGTGGATAGAAGTGAAGGAAGGGTTAGGGAGATAACACCAATGTTTGTTCTCTCTAAGCCACTCGAACACCTCATCATCGTCATTCTTTGCCAAAAAATTGAACTTGCTTCAATTGTGCAATATCAAGTTAAGGAGTGCTCGGACTACCCACTGGAGTACAAGAAGGCGAATAGTGGCCAAGATTAAGGTTGGTCACGAGCCTTGTAACCATGCTACCACAAGGGATCTCTCCGAACTCCCTAGATTGCAACTTCTTGCAATATCTTACAAACATGAACCATAAGTTCAAACGACCTTGGTACTCTTCCCTAGTAGCCAACCATAGAATCCGGAGCTCTAATTAACTCAATTTTCTCAATTCTTTCTTTGGGATTATCGAATATCCCAAAAGCCGATGAAGAATCCGAAGACATGGTTGGAAGACTTTGCTCATCGCGGCATACCGAGTAATAAAGTCACCTTCCCTCGAAAAATCATTCCACCATAAGTTTGTTCATATTCATCGAAGAAGTACTCGGGGTCCAAGACATCCGCCCCCGGATTTAGATCAAGCGTCGCATTGAACTCGGCGAGAGAAAGATCTTGGTGAATGTCGAAGAGTTGAATAGTGACCCGATGGTTCCCATCTTTTACTGCATCACATCTAGCCGTAGCCAAGAACTCCAAAGTTAGCTCCAAGTAAGTGCGGTAACCAGTGCTCGTTCGAAGATTTATGAACAACTCCCTTAAATCCTCATCAATTCCCAATTTGACCATATCCGGTTAAAAGTAATGATGAGAAGGTTTGAAGGAACGATGCCTTTTGAGCTTGGCATATCGGTCTTTATGTATTGGGTCACAGAATTTTGTTTTGGTAAGGGAGTAAGCTTTTGTGGTTGAGAAGTAGATGGGTTTGAATAAGGTTCTTCAATGGTGATGGTGGTCTTTTTCTTTTTGGAGGTAAGGTTTTTAATATATTTTGACATGGTGATTCCTCCAAATAAACCAATTCAAAATCCAAATTACCAGCTCAACAAACACCACAACAACACCAAAAAAACACTTCCAAATACCATATTAACAACTCCTTGATCAATGACATCAATCACACAAGCAACAACTCACTACCAAAAATTCCAAAATTTCAACTTCTTGCAGTCACCACCAAATTAACCAATTTTTCTTTACAAACATACAACAATACAATGTTAAGCAAAATTAATCCACAACAATCACATATAATCAACAAAAAAAATCATATTTAATCATTAAAATCACCAAAACACATACTACTACTATTCACTAACATGAACTACCAAAATCTTGCAACAATATGATACAATTATGTAAAATAGAGTCATAGAAGAAGATTATACCACACTTGAAGCACGATTGATCAAGAACTAGCCACTAATTCCCACCAAGTAGAAAAACCCCAAATTGGTCTTCAATGGAGAAGAGATATTTGAGGTTTATAATTGAAGAAAGTAGTTTGATTTTTGTTGTTAAGGATGATTTTGTAGAAAGAATTTGATAATTTGTGATGGATTTTTGATGATTGAAGATGCAAATTTAATGAGCAAAGCTTAGGGTTTTGGTGTTTCTTGAGTGAGAAAGGAAGTAGTGTTCTAGGTTGAGGGTGAAGGGGAAATGAGGGAAAGAAAAAAGAAAGAAAGAAAATAAAGGGGCTCGGCCTAGCTGGGTGCACGATCGCACGACCTAGCTGCGCGCCCACGCCAGTGTCGCGCGTGGCCGCGCATACCCTTAACTCGCCTGCGTACTTGCTTGGCACGCCCGCGCCACTTGGCTTTCTTCTTGAAATTTTTGCTTGGTGCATTCTACTGTGGGTTCATTGTCCAATATCATCCCGAGTAATTGAACCCACCAAGTATGGCAGTTTCAAAACATGATTACAGTGGGTTTGACATCCACTAATAATGAGAGCACCACAGTGAACCCAACAAGTTCAAATTTGCTTCAAATTTTAACACAACTTTCCTTAAATTACCTCACTACATTACCTTACCATTGTACCTCAAAATTCGATAAAAAAGAATATATTCACATAAAAACACGAAACCTTTCCGTTGCTCATGCTTGCTCGAAATTATCCAATTCCAATGAATTTGACCTATCAATCCAAATAGAAATCAAGTGAAAGGGAAGAAAAGTAAAAGAAAGAAAAATAGAAGTCAAAAGAAAAAGGGTTAGAAATCTGGGTTGCTTCCCGGGAAGCGCATGCTTAAGGTCCTAAGCTCGACCCTTCCTCACCACCACGGAGGGTTAAAGAGAACCACCTTATCCAAAGTGGTGGAGAGGGAAAAATAATTTTAAAGCTTATGAAAAATCAAATCATGAACCATGTCATCATGAATCATGGAAACCGAATCAAACTCTTTAGACTTTAACTTCCTCTTGTATCTCTTGGAAACTCTCTTTCTCTTCCTTGATCTCTTCTTCATTGGATCTTTAAGATCCTCATGTTCACCACTTGAAGAACAATTTTCATCTTCCTTCAAAGAAAGCTCAAACCAAGAAGACATTTGTAGGGATTATTTCAAGCATCCTACACTTGAGCCCCACTGTGATCATACACTTAAGCATGGTGGCGTCCAAAGGGAAGAAAGCTAGAGAAAAAAGAGTCTCCAACAAGTTTTAGGAACTTGTAAGCTATTCACAGGGTGAAGGTTACTCCCCTTCACGATCCGTGATATCACTAACTCCATAGTGGTCTGGAACCATGACTGGATATTCGGGGATAAAGGTACAAATCAAACCTAAAAGAGATTGATCCTGCCCTAATAATAGGCCTCTATTTTATTCTTCTCATATTCATGTTCCCTAATAATAGGCCTCTACTAACATACAATCAATATATTAACCCTAAAGATGTTTAACTATGTTGGTTGAATATTAATGCACAAACAAAACTATTTTTGGCGATGAATTGAATTATAATCATATTAACCTAAACAAGATTTTTAATTATCTTATTAAGCGATATTACAAGTACAAATTCCCTTTAAACATTCATAAAAGGCGTGATCAAGCAATAAAAATAATAATATCAAGCAACATAATATTGATCATCATCATCATAATAATAACCTTGATCTCATGAAAGCGTAATAATATTAGCAAGATCCTAGGCATGATACTAACAAGATTAAAAACAAATCCTAGCATGTCAATAAACAATAAAGTTCAAAGCTTTATCCATAAAATGATGGAAGGAAGAAATAGGAAACATCCTAAGCATGATACTAGAAATTAAAATAATCAAAGAATGATTTCTATATCAAAACAATTAAATTACTTAGTTGGATGCCTCGTATCTCTTTCTAATAACAAAATACACACTTTAGTAACATCAATGAAAAAAATAAATCAAACAATTAAATTAACGAATTGAAATAAGGATTTGGGACCAAACCCTCACGGTGAAGGCAACTTCGAACTTGGCTAGGTGTGTCTTGAACTTGTGAATGTGGAATTTTGTAAAAGGGGAAGGTTTAGAAAAAGAATAGAGAGAGAATAAGCTTCTAGCTTTTAGAAAGCGAGAGTATAGAGATTAGATGATTGTAAAATAATAAAAACGGGGAAATTCGACCCCTATTTATAGAGAAAATTGTCCGGAAACGATACAAAAGAGTTAGAATTCGAATCAGAATAAAATTAGCTCCTGTCTCAGAGCGGTCTCGCGCGACAGAGTTTGTCGCAAAATGACAGGGATCACGCATGGCAACAGGCTCTGTCGTTTGGCGCTGGAACAATTTTTTTTACGGGTTTTAATTTTATCATAACAATTGATCCAGAGGTCCAAATAAGGCATATAATATGTCGTTGGAAAGCTCTTGAAGTCTAATTTTCAAAAAAATTAGATTCAGATTAAATCTTTTGTAGATTAAAATATATGTCCGAAATAGTGGAAGAGTGTTAGTTTTGGATAGAGTTTCGTATTTCTTTCATATCTTTTCGTTATAGCTTGGAATAAATATTATAATATCATTGGAAAGATAATTTAAATATATATCCAATCATATAAGATTTGAATAAAAATTATGAGGCACGTAAATAATATCTGAACATATTCCATTTCGCACAGAACAAGGACTCTCAAAAAGAGAAGTTTTATTCAATTTTGAATTCTTTGATCTTATCTTTTTAGAAAGGATAATTAAGATCTTTTAGAAACTTATAGAAGCTTCTAATAAATCTTAATTATTTTAGGAATAGGATTAAACCTTTGGACCCTTCATCATTGGATCGTAGATAACATCCGGTTTGGGCCCAGTTTAGTATTTTGGCCATAACTTTCTCATTATTCATCGGAATTGGGCTTATAATATATCGTTGGAAAAGTCTTTTCAAGCCCTATTCAACTATACTATTATTGGACCCATATCATGAACCAAACTAAACTGTAACAGACGTTTTTTTATTAATAGAGTAAGAAAATAAATATTTTCAAAAACAGGAAAAGTATTTTTATTAAAACAAGCGCATCACAAGACTTTTCACATTTCACCTCATTGGATAATCAAATGACGTGAAAGATATTCATCACTGGGATTGGTTTTTTGGGAAGACACAATTGGGTGTCTACAACATTTCAAACTCATCCTCAAGCTTCGAGGGATCCTTGTCTTCTTCATTAACAACCTTGCTTTCAACACTTTTAGGAACATCATCACAAGCTACAAGCATATCGTTAGTAGAAGACACAAACATGGAATCATTAGCATTCGAAGGCAATGAGTTTATGCACATAATTCCTTGCACATAAGATTGAGACTCATGCATTGTCTTGAGATGAAAACTTGCCATACTATTACTAACACACAAAGTAATCATGCCACCTTTCACATCTATTAAAGCACTCAAAGTTTCTAAGAATGGCCTCCTTAGGATGATAGGAATGTTGTCATCTTTCGCAATCATTAGCACAATGAAATAAATAGAAATAGTGAACTCTCCTATTTTGAGGGGCACATCCTCAATTTTACCATTTGGGAACTTAATAGAATGGTCGGCCAATTGAAGAATCATGTTGGTTGAAAGGAGCTCACCTAACTTAAGTTTCTTGAAAATGGAGTAAGGCATGATGCTAACAATAGCACCAAGATCACAACGGGCATTTTGAAACAGTTTCCCATTAATATTACAATGAATGGAGAAGTTTCCGGGATATTTCATCTTTTGGGGCAAATAATTATAGATAAAGGCACTACAACACTCCCTTAAACTCACTAGTTTAACCACATTGCAATCTCTCTTACCGCTCAAGATTTCCTTAAGAAATTTAGAATAGTTAGACATTTCCCCCAAAACATCGGTGAAAGGAATAGAAAGATGGATTTTCCTAAGCATCTCGATAAATCTCCCAAATTTTTCATCCAACTTGTACTTCTTGAGCTTTTGGGGATTTGGAAGTCTTGGTTTGAAATCCTCATCTTGCTTCTTCTCTTTCTCAGCACTCTTCTTATTAGAACTCTCACTCATCTTGCTAGACTCAACACTCATCTTTTTCTTCTGAACTTCCTCATTGCTCACACTCCTTGACAACTTGTTCTCATTTTCCTCACTTGAGTCACTCCTCTTCTTATCCTCTTCACTCATCCTAGAAACTGTCTCTTCAAGCACTTTTCCACTCCTTGTAGTTATGGCATATACGGGTTTCTTAGGATCAACTCCTTAAGAGGGTAATGAAGAAGGAATAGCACAATCTTTCACGGTATTGGCTAATTCAGTGATTTGGGTCTCTAGCATCTTGTTATGTGTCATCATTTCATTAAACTTTTTATCACTTACATACGACCATGTAAGTGATCAAAATCTTTGTTTTATTTTAAATTATCTCTTTTAAGGTAGTCTTGGGAGATGGGGGTTGAGCATAGGAGTTATCACCATTGCCTTGAGGTCTTGGCAAAAATCCGGGTAAGGGACCCCTTTGGTTGTTGTTTTGAAAATTGCCCCTATTCGGATTTTTCCAATTACCTCGGCATTGATTGTTGCAAAAATTTTGGTGTTGGCCACCAAAGACATGAGATTGGCCTTGATTTCCATACCCTTTTCCTTGGTTTATGTTACTATAACCTAGATTGTTATAGTTACCTCGAAAACTTTGATTTCCTTGGTTCCTATAACCACCATTGTTGTAGTTATCAAAACAACCTTGTTGGTGAGCATTCCTAGTCCAAAAGTTCCGTGGACCATCAAATCTTTGCCCGTTGTTATTGTTTGAAACAAAGTTCACTTGCTCACTGATCGGGATGTAGATAGGTCGTTGGGACTACTAACCCTAACCAAATTAGAAATTTATAATACCTAAACTTACACTAAACTAGTTAGTGGCAAGTAAAGGGTCGAACCCAAAAGGACTAAGTGTATCAATTTGTGATAATTAGAATACTAGGAAAGCTTGTGAGATAGAGAGAGATTCAACTAAACACAACTAAGAACAAATAATTAAAACTAGGGAAAGTGGAATCCAATTACATCAATACATTCAATAACATCATACAATTAGATGAAAATGACCTTGATTAGGAACAATCAACACATTTAACTCACTCTCGCACAATTAAGCATGTTAATTATCCTACTAAACTAATTCACTCTCGTGCAACTAGCCTAGCAAAGGTATGGAAGAAATTAGGGCTCTCAACCAAATCACTCTCGCACAATCGGTTGAAAGCACAATTAAGAAAATAGAATCAATTAGCTAGAAAGATTCTAATCCATAAAAGCATCATCCATACACAATAATCAAGAAACAATTCCATACTAATCACAATCAATCATTCAATTTATTAACATAACCTTCACCCATTTCCCTAGGACAAAATCTAAGCTAACATAATGAAGAAAGACATGGAAAACAAGGTAAAATAAGAATAAAAACAAGATTAAACAAATAAACTAATTAATCTACTCAAATCAATAAACAAAAAGCAAAAGCTAAGAATTAAGCAAGAAATAAAGACAAGAGAAAGTTAGAAAATGCTCATTGAATAGATGAGAAGAAGTTCCACAAAGTTGCTTCTTCAACCTCTCAAAAACTCCATGGAAATCCAAGCTTTCTCTCTCTACACTACTCCTAAACTAACCCTAAGAGAGAGAAAATAAAGGCTAAACTAATCTAAACTATCTAAAATAAAAATGTTGATTCAAAAGTCTTTTTGAAAATAACCCAAAGAGGGTATTTATAATACAAGCTAAAATAATATAAAAGAAATTAAAAAGAAATAAAACTAAATTAAAGCAATTAAAATACTAAACTAAAAAAAAAAAAACTAAACTAAAAATAAAATAAAATGAAAAGGAAAGAAAAACCCCAAAACCACTAAATTCCCCCCAAAACCCACGAAAACAAATCAGACTCCCAAACTCTCCCTTTCTCGTGGCTGCTCTGAAATTTTTCATCACCCCTTCACGCATCATCATCACCGTTCATACTCCATCATCATCAGCAATTATCACTTTGCAGCCGTCCGATTTTCATTAAAAATCACGTGAAAAGCTCGTGCTTGACCCACAATTGCGCGCCCGCACAAAAGTCGCACAGCAAGTAGCGCAAAGCTACTGTATCATTCTGTTTTGGACTCCAATTGTGTGCACTTTCTGACAGGGTTGCGCGGCCACGAGTAGCTGCTATGTGAGTTTGGGTGTTGGGAAAATCGAACGGCTGTAATTGGTGAGTAATTGGGTTGGAGATTGGTGGTCGATTGTGGGTGAAGGGCTGGTGGTTGTCGAATTGATGCGGTGGTTGATTGTGGGTGAAGGAGGATGCGGTTTTGTGTGGTGAAAGTGGTGAAACAGGGGAGAATTGCGTGGTTGTGGAGGCTGTTGGTGGTGATTTTGGTGGTGAAATGGGAGGTGAGGCTAGGTTGTTGTGAGGGAGCAGAGGGTTGGTTGTTGTTGGTGGTTCAGGGCGGTGTGGAATGGTGGTTAATTGGTTGTTGTGGGTAATTGATTGGGTAGCTGGTGGTGTGAGGATGCGGTGGTTTGCGCCTGAGTGGTGTGACGGTGGAACAGGGGGTGTGAAATGGTGTTAATTGGTTGTTGGGGTTTGCGTGAGGAAGCAGGGGAAGGTGGCGGAGGTGAGGTGCTGGTGGTTGTAGTTGTGGTGGCTGTTGATGGTGAGTGTGAATTGGAGTCGAATTGAGGTGTGGGATTGCGTGGTGGTTGATTGGTGGTCAGGGAGCAAGGGAAATGGATGAGTTGTTGTTGCGGGGTTGATGTGCGGTGGAGCAGGTGGTTGAGGGGGGTTTTCAGGTGTGCAGATTTAGGGTTATTGGTGGCAGCGGTGGTTCTGGGTGGTGGTGATTGGAGGTGTTTTGGTGGTGGCTGGTGCTGTTGTGGTGGGTTGCTGGGGATGGTTTGGTATGGTGGCAGCAGCAAGGAGGTGATGAGTGGATGTGACTGTTTAAAAGCCTTGGCTTGGACCTTGAACTCGAGCCTACACACAAACAAACCCGAGGGTGAAACCGAGACAAATAAAATAAAATAAAACAAAGATAAAATAAAATAAAAATAACTTAAAAATAAAATCAAAAGAAATTAAATAAAATAAAGAAAACAAACATGAAAATAAAATAAAATAAGAAAATGAGAGAAACTAGGAACTTATTAAATAACAAGAACTAAAAACTTAAAATATAAACATAGAAAATAAGATAATTTAAATAAATTAAGAAAATAAGCTAAAAACTATTAAAAACTACTAAAAATACTCAAAATAAAGATAAAAGACGAGAATAAGCAAGTAGTAGAAATAAAGGACAAAATGGGCTAAATTATTGGAAAATAAGCCGGAAAACGACTCAATAACCGCCCTAAAAGTGACATAAAAGTCACTTATCACTCACAATCATTGTTTTCAACATCATCACAATTCTCAAAAGCATGTGGATAACTAGAGGAGTCATGGTCATAAGACCCACAAACATCACAAAAGACACAACAACTTGTCATATTACTTGAAGTATAAGGAGGAGTAGAGTTATAAGATGTACCTCTCCACTTAATGTGGGAGGGAAGACTTGGTGCAATTGAAGAGGCACTCTCCAGCTTGGCCTTTATCAATGTCGTATCCTTCCCTAAGTTTGAGATTTGGGAAGAAAAGTTATTGATTACATTGAGATGATCAACCAAATAGACCGTTGAGCCACTCTTGCTTGTAGACTCTCTCTCTCTCTCCCTCTTTCCAATCCATGTAGTGACAAACTACATCCTCAATCATATCAACAACCTCTTCCTCGGTCTTGTTCATAATTGGGCCTCCGGCTCTGGCATCAAGACATGACTTCCCTTGAGGACTCAATACTCCATAGAAAATTTGTATGATTTGGTAGGTCAAGGTTCCATGGTGAGGACATTCACGTTGATACTCCTTGTATCTTTCCCAAGCCTCATACGAACTCTCACTAGGCTTTTGCTTGAAACTTTGGATAAGGCTTCTTGCCTCGGCGATCTTATTTTGAGGGTAAAAACGAGAAAGAAACTATTTAGTGACCTCATCCCAAGTTCTCAAGGAATTAGGTCGTTGACTAATTCTCCTCGATAAAAAAAACTACGCAATTACCCGACAACAGCGCCATTTTTTACCTAGGTGAAACTAGGTCATTTACTAATCCTCCCTCGGTTAAAACTAAATTTGTATACACTTAACAAACCATAATACAAGTATAGAGGCAAGTCAAGGGTCGAACCAAAAGGAATGGGAGGAAGTTAACTATTTCCAAAGTCAAGCTATCTCAAAGCGTAAAAAGGAATGTAGGTAGTCTAAGTTCAACTAAACAAACAAAGCAAACACAAAGTAAATTAATATATCAAACACTAGGGATTTAGGATCCACATATTCTTTCAATGGACACACACTAATCGGTTTAGAGATTGATTCATTCGAATATTGCAAGGGAAGATATACAATACAATCAAAAGAGCTCAACAAGTTATCTCCTAGAGTTCTAACTAGCGCCAACTACAAAAAACTCTTTTAGGAACGTCACTAACCAAGCTCAATCAATAAATGTGATTTACAAATCAATGGTCCGTATCAATGTAGGCACACAATGTAATCTAGCATGACAATTAAAGTTAGCTACTCTTTAACTAATCACACAGATGCACAAAATCAATCAACTAATTAAATCCTAATGCTAAATCAATCAAAAACTCCCAATTAGCTATGATCCATCACTCAAACATACTTCACCACATCCCTAGCAAGTAATCTACTCACTATCCATGGAGGAAATCAAAATCAAAACTCAGCTAATCGACACATTCATCATCATCATTTCAATTAAACCAAATTCAATCAATAAATCAACAAATTTGAACAATCAACAAACAATTTGAAATCAACACCTAAAGATTGCATTAAAGTAAAAGAAATCCTTAAAAACTTTGGTGAAATCAAAGGAAATTGTGCTTAGAATCATCAATCATAAATCTATCTCTCTAAAATCTAAGAATGAGTGTTCCTCTCTCTAAAAACACTAATTCTAATTCTATAAAAATATAAATTCTCCAAAAATCAATTCTCTCTCTAAAAATAGAAGAAAAGTCTATATATATTAAAACTAACAAAGAGAAGTTAGTCAGATCGTCTAAAATAGACCAGTACAGGCGCGGGATTCTTCAAGACGATGCCCGGCTGCGCAAAAATGGGTACAAAAAAGGAGCAGGAGGCGCGGCCGCGCCTGGGCCATGCGTGACCACGCCTTAATTGCGCGCGCCCGCTCTTGGGAACAGGGCAGCCTCCTTCCTTCTCATTTTGATGCTCCTCGTGCGCTCCACTTGGTGTGCTTGATGAACACGGATGCATACCTGTAAGGACGGTGATCCCATCGTAAGGGGGTCCTTCCTTAGATGCCCATGGCCATTTAAAATCCTTGGCCTTTACACTTCCTAGGGTGTATTAGGATTTGAATTCCTGACTGTTTGGGAGACCTTGAATTAGAAATGATAATCTCATCACACTTTTTTGTAAGAAACAAGTAGGAGTCGCCAATGAGTTTTAGGAAAACTCATAAACCTCGTTCATGCCTTTCTTCCATGTGGGATTCATGGAATAATTAGGACGAATCATAAGTTTACCCATGCCCAAATTGGTCTACATAAACCAGAAATGAGTTCGGGAGCGAGACTACTAAAATAACATTCCTTGTAGGGAGGAATCGCTATTCTAGCCCTAGTACGGCCTCTACTAGCTCTTCCTTTTTCACAATTTCGTTACCAAACAATATATGCAACGCGATACCTAAAACTAAGTTAGTTGATTTTATTTACACGCATTAATCATGTAGGAATTACATTGCAAAGGTCGTTATTCTTTTTTAATCAATATTCGTGAAAGGACAATAAATAAACAATATTCACCTTATCTTAATTGATAAAACAACAATTAATTATTCAAATTCTAGTCTTGATTAACGAAAGATTACTATGTTAATTAATTAATTAAAAGTTTGTTTAAAGTGATCAAACAACACTATTTAATCAATTAATGTTATTTAAACAATAAAAGAAAAGTGATTTATCTAAGTGCTTAGGAAACTAACTGTTCTTCTTTTATGTTAAAGTTCCGTTTAATGTGTTTGTGGACTTTCTTTCTTCTTCGTACCTCCAAGGACTTCAATGGATTCAATTAGGTTTGGAAAGTATTTGGGAAGCGAGAGGAAAAAGTAGTATGATAGTAAGAGAAGTTGAGAGATTAGGGTTTTGAGAATACTAGGGTTTTAATTCTGATTTTTTCCGGTCCCCGTAATGCTGAACGAAGACCCCTATTTATAGGCGTAGGGATCTAGGTTTAGGGTTTTAGAGCCGCACCTTCAGGTGGCGCGCGCAACTCTCTGAGTCGCGCTGGGAGCCGCGCGCATCTCAATGAGTCGCGCACGCAAGGCGCGCGCAACTGATTGAGCTGCGCTGGTTTGCGGTTTGCCTTATACGAAAACGCGTTTTAATAACTTTCATAAATTTTTATCGCGGAGTTGGATTAAGGCGCGTGAGATATCATTGGAAAGATTTGAATGTATACTTTCCAATGGCCTTACCATTAGGTTAATATATGTTATTAATCAAAAGTGATGGCCATTGGAGTGCACGGGTGTCGATTTTAGGGCCCGGTTTAGTGTTTTGATCATAACTTCTTCGTTTTGGCTAAGAATTGGGCTTATAATATACCGTTGGAAAGATCTTTTAAAGGGATATCCATCTGTATAGGCCTGTTATGGGAATTGGATGGTTGGTTTATCTATTTGGCTTGGTTTTCCAACAATGTAGGTTCTATTGGTTCCAATCATTGCATTGACGCATTTGGGTCCGTGATTAATCAAGTTTAAACATGTATGAGTATATTTTAGGCCTAATTAGTAATCGGACAAGGCTTTAAGATAACTTGGTCGCAAATATGGGTTTCAACTTACTTCATAATTCTTTTCATAGTCCATAAACACTTCAACTTTGATCTAGCATGAAGAACGGATTTTTTTAACATCATCGCACTTTCTTTCGGGACAAGAGGCCAAACGTAGGTGTCTACAGTTAGCCCCCACTTTGATCGAGTCTAGAATAGACGATGATCATAATAGTCAAGGAAGTAAATCTGAAAGTCATTCTATGAAGTTCCTTAAGAATAGAGAATCTTTTAGAAATGTTAAGGATGTCGAAACGATCCTTGGTTCGCTAAGTGTTTGAAGCAAGTAGCTATTAAGGATAGAAAAAGTTATTTCTAGTCTCAACGCGCTAAAGAATCTAGATTGATCCTTTGCATTTGTAGAGCACTTTTACAAGTAAAGGTGTTCTGGGTGATGTCCAGTCATGAGAAGAGATCGGTTTTTAAAGGATAAAAGGGGATGATTTCCTCGCAATCGTGTCATTGTTGGTTTAAAGTCCTTTGGTATGTCATTGAAAATTTAGCCTGACTTTAACAAAGTAAAAAAGATGAAAAGGGATTTTGGGTATTCGAGCCGAAATGGTCCGGTATTCGAGCCGGATGTCCACAAGATAGAAATACATGTCTAAGGACTGGAGGCATATATCCAAATCCAGCGAGAGGGAAGAAAGTCAGCAACTCTCTCAGCGGTTTTTTCCACAAGATGAGTACACGTGTCTCAGGACTGGGGGCACGTGACTACTTAGGCGCGACATCATCTCGTCTCTTCTTTATACAGGGGTTGGTTGGACACCCTAACTGTCCGGTAAGTTAGTAAGCGCACTAACTACCGTATTTGCTTCAATTCAAGAAATGCCTTTTCTTGATGGTTCGGCGTGCCTGTCGACTCGTGAGCTAACGCCTACAGTAATTCTCTACCTTTTAGTTCCGAGAGGTAGATCTCACAAAGCTTGGGCTAAAGTGAAATTTTACGCAACACCTACGCCGTACAATTTTGTGCCGTACGATACGCCATTTGCATTTTTACGCTGCATGAAAACGCCTTCCTTTTTGCTTCGGACATGAAGAAGAAAACCTGGACATTTGTAACGTTAGTACAGTAAAATGAAAAACCTGTCTATGGGTGCTTTTATGTAAAGCACCACCACGGAACGTCTTCAGGCACTTTTACAAAAAACGTTCAAAACGTATGCTAGGGAAGGCACAAAGCACGGTGTGCATGCAAGATGATGCAAAAAAATAACAAAGAAGAAAACAAACTACAAAATTCAAAGCAATTTAAAAGATTTTTTGATAATTTGTGCGCCATTACTTCCAATGACGAGCAAAAACCGTTGAAAAAATGATCAAACGGATTAAAATCTAGATACCAGTCATTTTAGTGACCAGTAACCGCGCATAACTAAGTAGGTCGCGCTAGACAGGCACGCACATCTTTCTGAGTTGAGCTGGTCTGTCACGCGCAACTGATTCAGTTGCTCGCGACATTTACAGCAAAAAAAGAATCGTTGAGCGTGGTTTTTCATTTTGCTTTCTCTCACCTTCCTTCTCGCTTCTTTCTCTCTCAAAAGAGCTCGAATTTTCTTGTTTTTCGAAGCTAAAGGAAGTAGATCTCATTCCTTATTCATATTTTCCATAATTTGTTCATTCTTGGCTGAATTTGGGCGATTTTCAAACCGTTAAACCCGAAATTTTGAATTTGGGGTTTTTTATTCGACTTGTTTTCATGAATTTGTTTGTTTGTAATTGTGACATGTTTAAGCAATATATTGCAACAAATTTCTTGTAAAGTGATAAAGTATTGATCCTGTATGAGCATGTCAAGCATATATGTGTTTTTTTTTCCTTCTAATTTTGATTTTGTGCTTGAACTTTATTTCTCTTTTGTTTTGCTCACATAGAATATACTTGTTAATTTTAATGTAAATTGAAGTGTTTAGAACAACAATTATGCATTAAAATTATAAATGAAATTTTGAACTTTTATAACAGAATGAATTGGTTCTTGCGACTCATGTTTTTTTTTTCATGCGTAAGTTTCAAAATTGGTTTTATGAATGATAAAAATAACAGACGGTTATTATTATTCACTTATAAAACTGTGATCTCAAGATTTGCACAAAACTAGTTAGTTTAGGGAATTCTTGAAGACATCATCGAACTAGAGTAGTTTGGCTATACTTCGAGCTTTTGAGCCCCCATTTTATGTTATTGAATATTGTAGCCCCCAATGTTGGGTGACTTTGATGACTTGTTTGTTTTTAATAATTAGACCCTTAGCTTTCATGTTGCTTGAAATGGGTCTAGAATTCCTGTGTTTCGTCTTATTATGATAACAACTAGGATCTTGGTAATGATTAAACTAGTGTGTTTAAATCGTTTTTTGACCATTCATAGTTTTAGCAAAGAAATTTGCTAAGTCTAGTAATATTGGTCATTCATTAGAACAAGTAAGAGGAAAAAGTGAAATGTTGTTCTAATTTTTTTGTCTATTCTTGTTACTTTTGAATTCTTTCTTTTGAGTTCAAATTTTGTCACTATTTTGAAGCTCGAGAAAGTAGATGTTATATCCTCCTTGCGAAATTCCAATGTGTGCAACAATGTAGAATAATTTAGAATGAAGACTCCTTAATTTCGAATTTAGGAGTCTTTTGTTTACATTCTAACTCATGAAATTGTTTGTCTTATGTTAATAATGTGTCTCAATACAATTTTCATGATGAATGATTGAGTACTAAACTTTCGTATGAGCAAGTATCATGATTTTGTTGCTCTATACTAGTCATACTCTCTAATCTCTAGAGTAAATTGAAGTATTGAAACAACAATTATGCACTAAGATTAGTTTTTGAAGTTGAACTTGAAAATGGCTCGAGTATGTAACTTGTTTAATGGCCAAGTTCAGTTGCAAACTTAGTTTTCAAAGGAACAAAATGATCATTAAACCATTGTGATGCATTTGAAAATTATAAGGCTCGAGATCTACGTAAACCATTTGTAGCTTAAGCGATTTCCGAAAATAGCTCAAATGCCATGAGTATCTCATTTTTTTTTGTGGATATTTGAGCCCTCATGTGTCGGGTTATGCGCATTCTTGCTATTTCACAAGTCTTGGAACTCGAAATTTAGAGTAGTTCTAATGACTTGCTGTTGTTTAGGCCATTCATATGATACTGAGATGGACCTATGTATGTATCCTATTTTTGTTTTTGAAATATTTAGGATAATGACATAGCTTTTGCATTTTAGTTAAAGTCGTGTTCAAGAAAGCAAGTTAGTTCTTTTCTAGTTTACAAACCAAAATTAATTGTGTTTAAGGTTTAATAATCTTACTTAATCTCTAAACATTTGTAAAGATAATTGCGGTGATTTTATTTTCAAAGTTGATTTAGAACATCAAATATTTTCTTTGTTCTTATCAATCTTTGATTTTGGTCTTTGTAGGTGGTTTGTTTACCATCTCTTAGCCAATATTTGTAGGAGAAATAAGCGGGAAATATTTATGTATATACATGTATCATCCAAACGGTTATTGAGAATCTGAAAATTTATTTATTTAATAAAACAAAAATTCAGAAAGAAAATTTTGAATACTATTTTTATTAGAAACATTTTGTTTCGAACTAGAATTAAAAATTTGAAAAGGGTGAAAGTGCAGCTGGTACTCAAGAAGGGGGGGGTTGAATTGAGTACAGGGCAGTGTTAAGAATTATTGGATTTTCTTCTCTATTTATGTAGGGGGACCAGGTGATGAACTGGTCCTGCAGCGGAAACAGAAAATTCAATAAATAATCAACACAAAGATTTAACGAGGTTCAGCTCAACTCTGAGCCTACGTCCTCCACTACCCTAATTACTTTTATTAATCAACTCTGAAAACAAAAGCAATTACAAATGATCACACTCGTGATCCCCACACCTAACTCTAGGTGTCACTTCGCACTTGAACTCACAAGCACTTGCACTCACACTCGTAAATGCTACCCAATCACTAACCTCTTAGTGATTCAATACAAACCCTTTGTTTCCCTCTAAATGCTTCCACTCAAAGCTTACAAGAGATAATTACAAAACAATTCTTACTGTGTGCATAAATAGTTTGTAAGAGATGAACTAACTATTTCCCTTAGAGTGTATTTCGAGCTTTCAAAGATAGAGAAGTTTTTCAGAAAAGCTCACTCGAAATTCTGATCGAGTTTATGCTTTTATAAGGTTGGGAGATGAATTCTTTCGTGATCTTTTCAGATCATAACTTAGGTAAATAGAATATCTTTTATTTTGTAAATAAGAGATATTCTAAGATATTATTCTACTTTCCATAAATGGGTAGAATAATATATTCTAAGTTATATGCGAAATAATTCATCTCCAACTCTGCATAAACTGAATCAATTAGTTTAGTAAATATTCTCTAAGGATAGGAAATATATATTCCAGAAAATATTTACTGAACTAATGTCCAGGTTCATGAAACAAGCTACGAAGCAGCTGTTTCCTAACCTGTTAGTGTCCTAGAGATCAGGTCAACTTTTCCTGATCTCTACAACACTAAATATTCTAAGTAAGGGATACAGATAGCTTACGTACAAACATCCATGCACACTTAACATTATAAAGACTACAAAGATCAACTATCCTAATCTGAGAGACTTCATAATCTTCAAGTCTTGACGGCCTTCCTTGATAGAACATTCTGATACATATTTCTTGAATGCTTTGATTCAAAAGGACTTCATATTGCCTCAAGTACTTGGGATAGCTGTTCCTGTTCAAAATGTCAGTTGATATGATATAAAACCAACAAGAACCAGCTAGTCAGCTGTTTGTCATCACTCAAAACCTTAAGTGACTCAACAAATTCCCCCTTTTTGATGATGACAAACACTTTGAAGTTTCCTGCACCTGCACGTTAGTGAGAAACAGCAAAGTAAAGAAAGTTCTAATCTACACTTAAGAAGACAAGACTTTCTACTAGACTTTCTACACAAGGGATATCTTGTGTAAAAGACTTATGACACTGATGACTGACCAGGATAGCCATCTTTATTTAAAAGAAACAACTTGTTTTTGGATTTTTGGAAAAAGACACTGAAACAGTTAGTTAATCTATCTGTTCCCTCTATTTTAACTTGTTTTTGTGATTAACTGACTCAAGGAAATAAAAGACTCAATCTAATTGTCTAACAAGGCCTTTTCAGAAACTTCAACCTGCTTTTCCCCCTTTTGGCATCATTAAAAAGCATTCAAAAAATAGAATTGCACACCAAAATATCGCAAGGAAGCCAAAAATCAGTAGTTTCAACCACTGATCAATCTCAATGCTGCAGGTTAGCACAAACAGGTTATTCAATCACATAAAACAGAAAAAGCTTAAAACTGTGCAGGATTACACACCAGAAGGTTAGAAACATAATAGAAACCACACTGTATGAAAAACAGTCTAGCAGTGTGGGGGAACAGCAAATATTATGGCAGTTAATGGAAGGGGAGGGGGAGACTGAAGTGATCATTCATCATCATCTTCATCCTCTTCTTCATCCTCTGGGTTGATCTCCTCCTCGAAGTCAGAACCTTCCTCAGCTGTCTTTTCTTCTTCCTTCTTCTCCTGTTCCTCTGTCTCTTCTTCTTCTTCCTCATCAGATTCATTTTCCTCTTCTTCAGAACCCTCTCCTTTTTCAGCATCAGGACCCCTCTCACTGGAGGATTCCTCATCATCCGTCTCAATGATCCTACAGTGTGTAGAGTCAAACTGCATCCCAGACTCTGGGGGCAACAGGTGATCAATCACCCTGCAAATAGTGAGGAATTTCCTGTTGTTCATAAGCTTATCAAGCTTCCTTTCTTCTTCAGCCTGCACTAGACTGGTAGCCAACTTTATGATCCTCTCATCTTGCCTTTCCAACTTGGCAAGAAGCATTGCCACATCCTCAGGAGTGATTTCCTCCTGGTTCCCTGCATCCCTTGGGCTACTTTCTTGACCTACAAAAGTCAGCCTCTTTCCAGAGTAGTCAATCTTCTTTTGAGTGAGTATTTTCTTGGAGAACAACTGAAGACTCACCACTTCACCAGAAAAAGAAAACTTGGGATTCTGCTCCTTGATGATTTTGCAGATAAAGGAACCATAAGGCAGGGAGTTGTGGGATGAAGCATGGCAGTACAACATGTGCTCCATCATTAGAGCTGGCAGATTAACCTTAACCTTTTTCAGGATCAGATAGATCAGGACCATGTCCATGATCCTAACAGTACCTCTGCCTTGACCTTTGGGCAGAAAGACCTTCAAACACATGGAGTGCAGAACCAACATAATTGCCTCCCTAAAGTCACTAGGGGAACCAGCTTCTTCCTTCTTTCCAAACAAAAACTGAGTAACCTCCTCAGGTGTTACTCCTCCCATTAGGGGCCACCCATCACTGCTATATCTACCAAAACCATCTCTAGGTATACCCAGCAACTCAGATAAAACAGACTCAGAAATATGGACAATACTACCAGAAACAGTTGATGCCACAGACATGTCAATGTTTTGCTTCAGATTAACAAAGAACTGACGAACAGGACCAACAAAAGCATCATTTAAATCATTAAACAGAGACATCCATCCTTGGAACTCAAGAAGTTCCTTAACTTGACTCAAAGCAGGAATATCAAAATATTCATTCTCAACACCACAACCAGATAACACAGTCCTAGAACTTAAAGAAGTTGCACCAGTACTGGGGTTAACAGGTTGTTTACCTTTAGCAGCCTTGGAGATACGGGAAACAGATGATGTTGCTTTCCTTTTCTCTCCTCTCTTAGGCTCAGATGGTGTAGTCTCCTTCTCTTCTGAGCCCTTAATGACCTTTGAAGCAGCCCTAGTCTGCCTTTTCCTTACAGAACCAGTAGTGGTACTAGCAACCACCTTGGTCACCACTACATCTAGATCCTCCTCCATCTTCTTGTCCTCCTTCTCCTTATCCAATCCTTCATCAGCCAGTTCCTCTAACTGTTTTTCAAGTTTCTTGGCTATCTTTTTAACAGGTTCCCCCTCAGAAGGTGATTTGGGGTTTGAAGAAACGATTTCAGTTATTTGAGTGAGGGTTTCGATGGATTTCTCTTTTGGGGCCTTTTTGGATTTGGATTTTTGTGGAGAAGGGGTTAAAGTTTTAGTCTTGGATGGTGAAGCAGGTTTTTCCTTCAAGACATTCTCGTTTGAAGGAGTTTGTCTCAAAGGAACGGCCTTGATGGGTTCAGTTTCAGAGGGGTTGATTTCTGGTGTTGCTTGTGAAGGAGTCTGCTCAGAGACGTTCATAAGAACAACCTTGATTGTTTCTTGAGATTTTGACGAGGGGGAACTAGCCAAACTTGCTTTGGAACCTCCTTTCCTTCCTCCTTTCCTTCCAGTTCCAGCCTTTCTCACCATTGTTGCTTGTCTAAGCTTCGAAGAATTGATCTTGTAGAGAGAGAAGTTGAGAATTTTTGATGAATGATGAATAATCACGGAGCAAGGAAAGGGAAGCAAATATATAGCAAGAGGAATTATAGAGACAATCAGAAATAAAATCAGAGGATCAGAAGATATTTGGAAGTTATTTTAATTTGGAAATAACTTCCATAAATGAACAACTGCCCATAATTGCAACTGTCAGAACAAATTGCCGTTGGAGGAAAATAACTGCCATATTTAAAAGATTTTAAAATCAAATAAGAATATAAAAAAATATTTTCTCACGGTTTGATTTGAAATTAATTTCAAAATTAATCCGTTTGTATTTGCTGATGTTTCCTCTGCTGGTAGGGTTACTGAAACAGTTGCTCATCTGTTCAATATGGCCTTCAATCCTGAAAGTGATTAGCTGCAATATTGCTCACATAGAGATAAGCAATTAACATTGAGATAATAGACAGATTGCAAAGGTATGATGCACGCACACATTTAAAGAATACTTAATTAGCCAATCATTGGGGAAAACAGCTGAGAGAGGTCTCTTAGTTTGACCTAGTCAGACCTAACATGACTCTAAACTTGTAGAAAGACTCTTTACCCAATGGCTTAGTGAAGATATCTGCAATTTGTTCTTCACTGTTGCAAAAACTCAGCTCTACAAGACCTTTCTCAACATTATCTCTTAGGAAATGATGTCTTATCTCAATATGCTTTGTCCTGGAATGCTGCACAGGATTCTTAGAAATGTTAATAGCACTTGTATTATCACATAAAATAGGTACATTTTCATAGAAAATACCAAAATCTTTCAACTGGTTTCTTATCCACAACAGCTGGGAGCAGCAAGCTGCAGCAGCTATGTATTCAGATTCTGCTGTGGATAAAGCAACAGAATTTTGTTTCTTTGATCCCCATGAAATCAAGCAGGGACCTAAGAAATGTGCCATACCAGATGTGCTCTTTCTGTCTACTAGGAATCCAGCATAATCTGCATCTGTGTATCCTAATAGTTCAATTGAACCACCTTTGGGGTACCACAAGTACAGATCATCTGTTCCTACTAAGTATCTAAGTATTCTCTTGACAGCCTTTAGGTGAGATTCTTTGGGATTGCTTTGAAAACGTGCACACAATCCCACAGAAAACACTATATCTGGCCTACTAGCTGTCAAGTAGAGAAGAGAACCAATCATACCTCTAAACAGTGTAGCTTCCACACTCTCTCCTTTATCATCACTGTCTAGCTTTGCATTTGTAGGTATTGGAGTTGCATATGATTTACTGTCTTGCAATCCATACTTCTTGATTAGTTCCTTTAGATACTTCTGTTGATGTATCATGATCCCATCAACTGTTTGCTTGATCTGCAATCCTAGGAAGAATCCTAGTTCTCCCATCATGCTCATCTCAAATTCACTTTGCATCAGATCTGCAAACTCACTACACAAAATTTGATTAGTAGCACCAAATATTATATCATCTACATATATCTGTACTACAATCAAATCAAAATTCCTGGTTTTGATAAAGAGGGTCTTATCAACCGTTCCCCTTCTATAGTCATGTTCCATCAGAAAGTTGGACAGCCTTTCATACCAAGCTCTAGGAGCTTGTTTAAGACCATAGAGTGCCTTGTCCAGCTTATATACATGATTTGGGAATTGACTATCAGCAAAGCCAGGGGGCTGCTCAACATATACTTCTTCTTTCAAATAACCATTAAGAAATGCTGTCTTAACATCCATTTGAAAGAGCTTAATGTTCTTATGAGCAGCAAAGGCAATCAAGATCCTTATTGCCTCAAGTCTAGCTACTGGTGCAAAGGTTTCATCATAATCAATGCCTTCTTGCTGATTATAACCTTGCACGACCAGTCTAGCTTTGTTTCTGACTATAGTACCCAGATCATCCAATTTGTTTCTGAAGACCCACCTGGTACCTATGACTGACCTGTTCTCAGGTCTTGGCTCAAGATGCCACACTTTATTTCTTTCAAATTGATTTAATTCATCTTGCATAGCCAAAACCCAATCAGGATCTTTTAAAGCCATCTTGTAGTCAGTTGGTTCTATATTGGATAAAAATGAGAAAAATGCACAAAAGTTTTCATAAACTGCTCTCCTAGTCTGAATGCCTTTACTGATATCACTCAGAATTTGTTCAGTAGGATGAGAAGATTTATATTTAAAAATGCTAGATCTAGGTGCATTCTCATTTAATCCATCAGAACCATCATGCATCCCTGGTTCATTTGTGCCATCAAATTGGTTTTGCACAGATGGACCAGTATGCTGAGATGTTCCCCCTACCTCTCTTACCTGGGTGGAAAACTTGTCCTGAAAGTTTTCTGTTCCCCCTGAGGTGTTGCTTTCTCCATTTACTTGGGGACCTCCATCCTCATGAGTATCTACTTGTTGAGGATCTCCTTCATTGTGACCAAGTCCTTCACCAGCAGCATCTGGTGAACCAGTATGTGAACCTGTTTTTTCTAAGGAAACATCAGTTGATTCTCCTGTAAAATACAAAAGTCCTATCTCATCTAAGTCATCAACCTGCACATTCTCACAACACATATTAAATTCATCAAAGACTACATGAACACTTTCTTCAACACACAAAGTTTTCTTATTGAATACTTTATATGCCTTACTGTGAGAAGAATAACCAAGGAAAACAGCTTCATCACTTCTTGGATCAAATTTATCCAAGTTGTTCTTACCATTATTATGCACATAACACTTACAACCAAAGGTTCTGAAGTATGCTATGTTTGGTTTCCTTCCTCTAAGAAGTTCGTATGGAGTCTTCTTCATTTGAGGCCTTAACATCAACCTATTTAACATGTGACAAGCTGTATTTACAGCTTCTGCCCAAAAAGACTTGGGGAGACAACTCTCAATGAGCATTGTTCTTGCCATTTCTTCCAAAGTCCTGTTCTTCCTCTCAACTACTCCATTTTGTTGAGGAGTTCTTGGGGCAGAGAAATTGTGAGAAACTCCATGTTCCCTGCAGAACTCTATGAAGCTAGAGTTATCAAACTCTGATCCATGATCAGATCTTATGGCAGCCAGTTGATGATTGATCTTGTTCTGAACCTGCTTTACTAATACAATAAACTCATCAAAAGTTTCATCTTTAGAAGACAGAAATAGAGTCCATGTGTATCTGGAATAATCATCAACAATGACACACACATATCTAGAACCATTTCTACTTTGGACTCTCATGGGTCCACATAAATCAATATGAATAAGTTCTAGAGGTCTGCTGGTACTGATAGTTTTCTTTGGCTTAAAAAAGGATTTGACTTGTTTCCCTTTAGCACATTCTTCACAAACTCTATCTGCTTCAAACTTGATGTTAGGCAGGCCTATCACCAATTCTTGAGACCTGAGTTTGTTAAGAAGTCTAAAGCTGACATGTCCCATCCTTTTATGCCAAAGCCACTGGTCCCTATCAGAAACAGCACTCAAACAGATGGACTTGTTCTCAGGGATTTGGTTTAAATAAGTAATGTAAACGTTTTCATGTCTGAATCCCTGGCAGACAAGTTCATTTGTTTGCAAATTCACTATGTGACAAAGGTTGTCTTTGAACTCAACTTTATTACCTTTATCACATAATTGTGAAATACTCAAGAGATTATGTTGTAAACCATCAACATAATATACATCACTAATAGCATGGGAAAGTGACTTACCAACCCTACCAATTCCAAGAATGGTACCTTTGCTGTTATCACCAAAAGTCACCTTTCCCCCTTCATGAGCTGTAAGTGAGAGAAACTGTTTCCTATCCCCTGACATGTGTCTTGAGCAGGCACTGTCCAAATACCAGTAGGTATTGTCTCTCACTTCAGCCTGCACAGGAAAAATTCAAACGTTAGCTTTAGGAACCCAAATCTTTTTGGGTCCCTTTCCAACAACAGATTCAAGCAAGTCTTTTCTAACCCAAATCTGTTTAACATTTTTCTCATTTTTATCCAATCTACTTTTCCTGTCTTTACACTCATATTTCTTATGGCCATTCTTGCCACAATGATAGCACACATGCATGTCTTTTGCTAAGACATACTTACCTTTCTTATACTCCTGTAACCATGTAGTATCTCTGGGAGACCAGTTCCTCCTGTTCCCCTTCCCAGTATAACCAAGTCCCCTTCTACCACTGTTTCCAGCAGTTAAGGTTAACTGGTTCAATGAGTTCTGGGATTGGAGGACTTTATCCATTCTCTTCTTAAATTCTATGAACTCTCTGTCCTTTAAGTTCATTTTCTCATGCAAGGATAAATTCTGGTCAACAACTATCTCAAAGTCAAGCTTAGCTCTTTCAAGCTCAGCTTGCAATTTTGAAATACTTGAATCATGCAAAACTACAGAATCACATGAATTAGTCTTTCTAAGCTGGGCTAACTCAACCTGCAAGCTACAAATTTTAGCTTCACATTCATCATGCATATTACTAGAAACAGTTTCAGAACCAGTACTTTTGCTGTCCTTAACTAGGACATATGCTTTATATAGTTTCTCTACATCATCAACTAACAAGTTGAATCCTTCTAACAGTTTAGACCTATTTAGAACACTTGCCCTAGATTTTATACTATCAAAGTCGTACAAGTCATCATCACTATAATCAAGCACGTTAATGACACAACTTGTAAACTGTTTCTCACATTCATCATCACTGTCATCACACAAACCCATATCAGATTTTATTCTCTGAATTTCAAGTTTGCTTTGATCTAAAGCAATCTCTAGTTCAGCCACTTCCTGCTTCAAGTTAGCACAGACACTTTCCAACAAATCACAACTTGAATTAGCAATATCATATTCTTTAGACTTTTCTTTAAACTTTCTCTTAAAATCATGATAAGCAATTCCAAGTTCTAAACATTGATCTAAAGCACTACTAGCACATTCCATCAAGTTTTCTCTATCATAAAAGAGCATATCCTTTTTGATCTGATCAATGTTTACCTGATGTTGATCCAAGGGGTGCTTCTTTGCCATGAGGCAGTGGACATCTGAGCTGGTTCCTCTGCTGTTCCTGGTACCTTCTTCTGAACCTTGATTCAGTATTGCTGTCATACATACATCTGACTGACTTGAATCATCTCCCTCTTCATCACTGTCTGTATCTCCCCAGACAGCAGCAACCATGGCCTTTTTGTAGGCCATCTTGTCTGCTTCCTTGGACTGGTTGTCCTTCCATTGAGGACAATTCTTCACAAGGTGTCCCTTCTCACCACACTTAAAGCATCCTGTTGCAGAGAAGTTGTTAGATTTTTTATTTGATGCATTATTAAACTTACCCTTGATGAATTTTCCCTTCTGGTTTCTGAAACTTCTTTCAAACCTTCTAGCCATCATTCCTATCTCATCATCCTCATCTTCGACTGTTCCCTTTAGAGCAATTCCTTTTGCTGGTACCTTCTCTGACTTAGATCCAACCAGCATTTCATGGGTCATGAGGGAGCCTATCAACTGTTCAACTGAAAGAATTGAAAGATCCTTTGCTTCATAAATGGCTGTAACCTTGGGAGTCCATTCACCTGTCAAACTTCTCAAAATCTTTCTAACAAGATCTTCATCAGTAAAGCTTTTACCAAGAGATTTTAAATCATTTACAATAGTCATGAATCTACCAAAACAAGTATTAATATCTTCATCCTTAAACATATTAAAAGATTCATATTTTGACATAAGTAAATCAATTTTAGACCTCTTTACCTCACTGGTACCCTCAAAGGCAAGTTCAAGGGTATCCCAGATCTCCTTGGCAGTGGTGCATGCTGAGATCCTGTTTGTCTCATTCTCAGCAATGGCCTGTTGCAGTATCGACATAGCCTTAGCATTTTTCTCCAGCTTTTTGTAATCAGTGGAGATGTATTCATCTTCAGTCTTTGGGACTAGCTTCCCTTCTGGATCAGACTTCTCAATGGTCAAGGGACCATTCTTAACAACCAACCAGCATTCATAATCAATGCCAATGATGATGTTCTTGATTCTGTTCTTCCACCATGCATAGTTCTTCCCATTGAACTTTGGTGTCTTGTTGTCATATCCCATAGCATTCATTTCCTGAGTACTCATGATCTACTTCTCTAGGTGTTACCCTTACAAGAAGCCGAGGCTCTGATACCAATTGAAAGTGCAGCTGGTACTCAAGAAGGGGGGGGTTGAATTGAGTACAGGGCAGTGTTAAGAATTATTGGATTTTCTTCTCTATTTATGTAGGGGGACCAGGTGATGAACTGGTCCTGCAGCGAAAACAGAAAATTCAATAAATAATCAACACAAAGATTTAACGAGGTTCAGCTCAACTCTGAGCCTACGTCCTCCACTACCCTAATTACTTTTATTAATCAACTCTGAAAACAAAAGCAATTACAAATGATCACACTCGTGATCCCCACACCTAACTCTAGGTGTCACTTCGCACTTGAACTCACAAGCACTTGCACTCACACTCGTAAATGCTACCCAATCACTAACCTCTTAGTGATTCAATACAAACCCTTTGTTTCCCTCTAAATGCTTCCACTCAAAGCTTACAAGAGATAATTACAAAACAATTCTTACTGTGTGCATAAATAGTTTGTAAGAGATGAACTAACTATTTCCCTTAGAGTGTATTTCGAGCTTTCAAAGATAGAGAAGTTTTTCAGAAAAGCTCACTCGAAATTCTGATCGAGTTTATGCTTTTATAAGGTTGGGAGATGAATTCTTTCGTGATCTTTTCAGATCATAACTTAGGTAAATAGAATATCTTTTATTTTGTAAATAAGAGATATTCTAAGATATTATTCTACTTTCCATAAATGGGTAGAATAATATATTCTAAGTTATATGCGAAATAATTCATCTCCAACTCTGCATAAACTGAATCAATTAGTTTAGTAAATATTCTCTAAGGATAGGAAATATATATTCCAGAAAATATTTACTGAACTAATGTCCAGGTTCATGAAACAAGCTACGAAGCAGCTGTTTCCTAACCTGTTAGTGTCCTAGAGATCAGGTCAACTTTTCCTGATCTCTACAACACTAAATATTCTAAGTAAGGGATACAGATAGCTTACGTACAAACATCCATGCACACTTAACATTATAAAGACTACAAAGATCAACTATCCTAATCTGAGAGACTTCATAATCTTCAAGTCTTGACGGCCTTCCTTGATAGAACATTCTGATACATATTTCTTGAATGCTTTGATTCAAAAGGACTTCATATTGCCTCAAGTACTTGGGATAGCTGTTCCTGTTCAAAATGTCAGTTGATATGATATAAAACCAACAAGAACCAGCTAGTCAGCTGTTTGTCATCACTCAAAACCTTAAGTGACTCAACAAAGGGATCCAATAATTATATTATTTCCAAAACTAGACCCAAAATGAAAAGAAAAATCTAGCTCGTAATTGAGTGTGACTTTTTTGTTCAAGAATGATGAAGATAAGTTGTAATTTGCAACTTATTTCAACAAAGATATGAAAATGTGAGTAAACTTTCGTATATCTGATTTTGTGTATGTTTTTCTACTTGTCATCATTGTCATATTTTTCTAATTAAAAGTGAAGTTCTTTCAATTAAATAAGCACCGTAGTTTGAAAGTGAATGTTTATCAAACCTAGATTTGGTGAAGTGTTAGAATAATTTATGAATCACTTTCTAAAATATGGTCTCATTTTAAAATGAAAGTTAAGGTGAGACCTTTTTTTTTTTTTTTAATTTGAAGCCCCCAAGCGTAGACTTTAGGTGGCTTTTGGAATTCATGTATACCTATGCTAGGGGATGTTTCTCATGTTTATTTAAGGCCCCAAGATTTGTATTTTAAATTTGTGGAATATTGCATATGTTTATCATAAATTGTTTGATCAAGTAACATAATTAAATTTATCTTGGTCAAATAATAGGAAGTGCTATTCTTTCCTTTGTCATTTAAAGTTATTAAGATGGTTCGTAATAAGATTTGCATGACATTGATTTTGCAGCATAAATAGCGTGTTCAAATCTGTAAATAGAGAGAGATGGGGAAGTCCTGGATTTTTTAAGCCCCCAATTTAAGGTAGAGAGCGGAAAATTATACTATTTTCGAGTATTTTAGTTGCCAAATGGGAGGGATCATCCCGACTTACCCCCTAAAAAAGAAATGAACAAAAAAGACGGATTTGTATAATAAGGAAGGGGAATCCAACTTTCCCATAGAAGAATAAAGAAAGAAAATTAGACAAGTTTTCGAAAAGCAAGGATTATTGACTTAATATTTGAATCATCGTGATGACTTGGAAGTGAGGTATACGTGTGATAGCAATAACGATCATTTTTTCATGTAGCGATCATGTTCAATCAATATTCTTCGCTTAGAGAAGATGGAGATATCCCACGTAGGCGGACATTTTAGTTGCTCATGACAAGTGAAAAGACCAATTCTCAAGAGTTGTAAAAGACATCTAAAGTTAACGTCGAGGCTGTCAATATATCAAATCAATTTATTGTGTTAACTCTTTTTCTTTCTAGGCAATGTTTATAGAACCTGAATTACCTTGGTAATAAATAGCCATATTATTAAAAGAAAATAAGATGATTGTTTTTTTTATTTTTAAGTGATAATCATCTCATTTTTCTTTGGCAACAGATATGGAAAACATCGAATTTAGTTTGATTCGATTGCTTTACTAACATGATGTAATCAAGCCAATGTCTATCAAATCATCCAAATCATTTGAATTTTGTTTTATATGATCTTTTAATCATAACTCAACACTTCATGCATTTTATATATGGGCATGACTACTTAATAGTAGGTCCATATGTGCAAAGTCCTAAGATTGGCCATATTTTCATGGAATGATGATTTTGGTATATGGTTATGGTCTACCTCAAGGAGGGCCATTCCAAGGTTGTAATGTGGCTAGGCTTGGGGTTATGAACAATGGACTGGCTCAAGTATACTCCCAAAATCCTTTATTTTTGGTGCTTATCAAATTAGAACCTTTCTGCTTTTTGTAACAACTCCTACATTAGGTGCCTGTTCCTTGTTATCTCTTCTTTCTTTTTTTTGACAAGTTTTGTTTTGGGTTTAGAATGATTTTTTCTTTTTTCTTTTGCATTTGATAATTCCTTTTGGGTTTAGACTAACTTTGTGTCCCCCTCTTATGTTTCGTTTCCCAAATTTCCTATTTGTATCTTTGCACCATTCCCATCCCAAGGTATGGAATAATGTAGGTTGAATAACTAAGGCTCAATTGACGAGGCTCAAAAGGGCCGCCAAAATATGGATTTTCTCTAAGGTTAAGAACATGGGTTTATATTTATGGAGTTTCAAGTTGCCTCCGATGTTGATGAAATAATCATACCCTTTCTTTGTGGGCCTAAGATGGGACTCTTTTCATTCAATACATCTTGTAAGCCAATGCTCATCAAGATTCTTAAAGTGTTGAGTATGTATGCCTTTTGATATTGCCTGTTTATATGTACACGTTTTATTTAATTCAAGTTAATAACAATAAAGAGATTGAAAAGAGAACAAGATAGACGTACTAGAAAATATATTTTGTAAGAATTAATTAATGAGAGTACAAAACAAGTAGATTCGACAGCATGAATCTCTCAGTCTATCATAAAAAACAAAGGAAAGAAACAAAACAAGACCTAGGGTACTACATCTTGAATTGTTGACAACTTCTTGAGATTGCGTCTTTGAGCTTTGTCCGTTTCTGACTTAGGTGAAATCCTCTCTAAAAATCAAGTCAATCTAAATGATTCATGGTTTCATTTATCAAGTCCCTTTCAGTTAATGTTCCCACAGTATAGACTTTTTGAAATGTGTCTAAACCAAGGTATTGTAAATGACACTTGTATGGTGGAGACATATTGTCTATGAACTTTGGGACAAGTTCATGATCCGGAGGTCTTTGTGGAATAAGAGAAACCTTTGATTGCCACCTGGAAAAGAAGTCAATGAAGCCTTCTTCTTCCCCTTGCTTACGCAATTCGAGATCGCGCAAGGTAGTTGTGAGCTCGATGTTATCTCCATATTGGGTTACAAACGCTTTTACAACGTCACTCCAAGTGGAAGTTTGTTTTGCATCGAGGTTATAAAACCATGATCTAGTAGTTGGGTCCAATGAAAGAGGAAAAGTACATGTATATAGGCTTGGCTCAACCCCTTTCAATGCCATAATTCCAATAAAGCTCATTAAGTGAGTTCTAGGATTGTCTGTAACTTTAAAAGTTGGCAAATCCGTAGTCAAGAACTTTTCTGGGAGAGTCTTGGCACTAGGTTGTGGTGCAAGCTGATAATTGAAGTACTTATACTACCTAAAAAAAGGCAATAGAGAACGGTTGAAATATGCCTTATAGAACGCCTCAGTACCGTTCTTCTGCTAAGCGATGTGTAAAGTTTAGAGAACGGTTGAAAGAGGCGATTTGTATGCAAAATAAAAGAGAGCGGTTGTATGAGACAACCGTTCTCTTTTCCCTCTCATATCATGCTAAAAATTCAAAGGAAAAGAGAACGGTTCTTACACACAACAATTCTCTTTTCTACTATTTTTTTTAAAAAAAATACCACCTGCAATTTCGCAGGTCAACGACAGTATTGGAAGACGATAATTGTACTAGATATATTCATCATATTACTCGATAACTACAATATCAATACAAATTTAAGTGTTTCCTCAAATAAAAATTCAAATTTAAATGCTATTAAAAAAATACAAATTTAAATGATCAATAATAAAGGACATTAGAGAATTGAAATTTGAAAATAATGTATGTGGGAAGAACTCTGAGAAATTCTTTCTTCTTCCTCTGAAAAATCTGCATCAATAATAAAGAAAAAAGGGGAAAAAGATTAAGGTAAATAATCAATTCTATGTATGATTAACAGTATAATTAAGTCTAAAATTCATACACTCCAAAAGTAAATAAGAATTCAGGTCTAAATATTAACTAAAAATAACTGTTGTGAATGACGTATAAAATTACTAACCAAAAATATGATACAACTGCAAATTCATATAAATTTTTAATCGAAAAATTGACACTCGTTTCTTCACCAAGAAATGCAAATTTGGAAACCAAATTGCTCACAAATCAACATACAAGCAATTCAAAGCATAAAATTTTAACGAAAATCAAGTAAGTAAAAAATCCCCAATTCAATTTCTAGAGCATAATAGACATATTTCAACATTAATCGAACGAAATTGTTGTAAAATTAGGTCAGATTTCAACATTAAGCAAATGAAATTCAATTAATCATAGCGAAATTAAGGTAGATTTCACAAAAGTATCATCAAAATTAATCATAACGTGATACTTACATGAAGTTTCAAGCCTTCATCGAATTTATTTCACCGAAATTCTTCGCTGGACGGCTGGAGCTTTGTTTAATTTTATTGATCTATCTAGTAGTACTGAAGAAGTTCAAGCCATTGGAGAAGGTGATGGAGCGGAGATGGTGTTGATCGGAGGAGCGAGCTCTCGACAGGCCGGATCTGAGAAGGAGAGAGAAAGAGCCGAAAGTTTTGAATACATGTGAGCTATGAACGGCTGTTGAGAAAGAACTTAGATATAAAAAAGAATAAGAGTAAATCCTTGGGGGAAAAAGGGTTTGCTAGTGCTTTTTTTTTTGTTTAAAAAATTATTATAAAATCAAATAGAACGGTTAACTAAGTAAGGCGTTCTATATTGTGAAGTCAGAATTTAATAAAAAATTTAAGAAATCAAATAGATCAGTTGACTGAAGAGGCGTCCTATATGGGTCAGCATACACATCGTCCCTCTAACATAGGCGTTCTATATAATTCTTGAGATCGCCTACCTTAGATAACCGTTTTGTATCATGCGTTTCATAATCTAGTTTTTGTATTATTCCCTGAGTTAGCTCGAAGGACAAATTTCTCAAAGGCCTCTAATCTTTAGGCTCTTGCTTTTTCTTGCAGAATGTATTCTTTTTCTTTTTCTGCTTTTATTTTAGCCATTTCTTCTTTTTTATGAGCCTTCATTTGGGCTTCTTCTTCTCGTAGGGCCTTTAGGTTTTCCAGTTCCTCTCTAAGTTTCTCCAATGCTACTTTGTCACCCATGATTGGACTAGTATGCGAATGTAAAAGATGATCTAGTAATGTGTATCACAAGAAATTGAGCGCGTTCACTTAAACCTTTTCTACCAAGCATTCAAACAGAGAACCAAAGTCAAAATGATTGTTTTATTTCTTTTTTTTTTTTTAATCCTTGTATTACGAATTCACTTCAAGCAAGTTTGTTGATGAAGAATGTCAAAAAAATTCACGAACAATCATTAATCGAATGTCATGATTTGTGTTGACTTTAACAAGGTAATCATCTAAGGATTTTACTTTAAATGAATTGTTTTCGAAAAAGGTGAAAGAGAAAGAGAAGAAAGTTTGATTGAAAGTGCGCATCAAATTTTTAGAAATATTAATCGACCCGAACACACTCCTTAAAATGATCAAATATAGTATAGTATTTGTTGATCATTTAGATTACAATAGAGATGAATATCTTTATTTATTTATTTATTTATTTATTTATTTTAATTATGATTCTCCTATTGCTTATCTTTAAAGGATAATATATTACTATTTGTTTAAAAATAATGATAGCCTCCGAATGTAAAATCCAAGAAATAATTAAATCATTTTCTTTGTTTTATCATTCATTATCTTCTCTTTTGATTTTTTTGAGAATAATATTTTTTTTTGTATCATACTCTCTTTATTTATTTTTTAAAGAATGACATTTCTTCTTTTTATCGTTTTATTTCTCTTTTTTTTTTTTTTGTGTGAGGCAATCATCCCAAGTAAAGTTCTCGGGATTTTCTTTTTAAACCATAGAAGAGGTAAATAAATTATACTCTTAAATCAAGGTTGACCAATTATAACTAAAAAAATGATGAACACGTAAATAGGCACGTTTAAGAATAAACATATTGATGACGTCCTATAAAGGGATGCGAACTTCTAATGACGAACCTCATAAGAAGTAATGTCATTAGCTCAATTATAAAGTACGTAAACAAATCATCATAATAAAAAATATACGCGCACAATTTTCCGTCTTGCGCTAAGGTGGAAAGTGCAACTTCAAGAGTAGCATCTGCCACATGTTTTTTTTTTTTTGTTTTTTTTTTTTGTTTTTTTTTTTTTTTTTTTTTTTGTGCAAAAACACAAAAAGAACGATAAAAAAACATTTTTTTTTCAATTTTTTTTTCGCGAAAGCGCAAAAGGAACGATAAAAAACATTTTTTCGAATTTTGTTTTCTAAAAAAAGTAAAAACGACGATCAAAGTAAAGGTAACTAAGTTAGACAACGTTGTTTGTCAAACATATATTATTAGCACCTACTTAACGATTAACCTTGAAGCGGTAATATCGTTTTCTCCGTATGATATTGCTCGTAATGAGTCAAACTCAACGTTGAACACTGGGCGCGCACATGACACAGAGTTGCGCGGAGGAGCCGCGCGCAACTTCAGAACTTGCGCTTGGAGGGCGCGCACAACTTTGACAGTTGCGCGTGCCACCTCGTAGGTTCGACAATTTTTTTTTTTTATTTTTTAACGAAAACACAAAACAACGATAATTTTTTTTTATTATTTTTTTTATGAAAATACAAAACGAATGATAATAATTTTTTTTTTATTTTTATTTTTTTTGTCGAACCATAATTTTTGCGATTTTTTTTTAAATATATCTCTAGGTAACAAGTTGGAATTAGTTAGATTAGACACGAAGCACATATTCATGTAGTCTCATAAGCACATAAAAGGAACCGTCAAAGCATACAATGCCATTCTAAGGTCAAGGCTTGGGTGTCCAAGGGTACCATATCTTAAGGGACGATGCACGAATCAATCACTCAACGTGTTGACCCACGACATAGCCTTCCCAACATTTTGTTGGTGATATGGGTGGGATGATTGTTATTGATTTTGGGATAGAAGCCTAATGTTGGCAACCCCTAGTCAATGAGCCAATCCCCAATGGTTAAACTGTGCTATGATTATGCATGATGCAATGTTGTTTGTTTGATTTTTACTTTTGTGAAAAAGGAAGATATTATGCGTTCGAGTCTCGCTCTCTAACTAGAGATTATCCAAGTTAGTACCTTGTTACAATCCATAGGCAACCTAGTGTTGGAAACCTTGAACCATAACTACGAACTAATCTTGTAACCTTTAAGTCCCCAGTGTAGTCGCCACTGTAAGGAGGGTGATCCCATTGTAAGGGGGTCCTTTCTTAGATGCCCATGGCCATTTAAAAGCCTAGGAATTTACACTTCTTAGGGTGTATTAGGATTTGAATTCCTGACTGTTTGGGAGACCTTGAATTAGAAATGATACTCTCATCACGCTTTTTTGTAAGAAACAAGTAGGAGTCGCCAATGAGTTTTAGGAAAATTCATAAACCTCGTTCATGCCTTTCTTCCATGTGGGGTTCATGGAATAATTAGCACGAATCATAAGTTTACCCATGCCCAAATTGGTCTACATAAACCAAAAATGAGTTCGGGAGCGAGGGTACTAAAATAACGTTTCTTTTAGGGAGGAATCGCTATTCTAGCCCTAGTACGACCTCTACTAGCTCTTCTTTTTTCATAATTTCATTACCAAACAATATATGCAACGCGATACCTAAAACCAAGTTAGTTGACTTTATTTAAACGCATTAATAATGTAGGAATTACATTACAAAAGTCGTTATTCTTTTTTAATCAATATTCGTGAAAGAACAATAAATAAACAATATTTGCCTTGTCTTAAGTGATAAAACAACAATTAATTATTCAAATTCTAGTCCTGATTAATGAAAGAGTACTATCTGAATTTATTAATTAAAATTTTGTTTAAAATTATCAAACAACACTAATTAATCAATTAAAGTTATTTAAATAATAAAAGAAAAGTGATTTATCCAAGTGCTCAAGAAACTAACCGTTCTTCTTTTAAGTTAAATCTCTGTTTAATGTGTTTATGGACTTTATTTCTTCTTGGTTCCTCCATGGACTTCAATGGATTCAATTAGGGTTGGAAAGTATTTGGGAGGAGAGAGGAAAAAGTAGTATGATAGTAAGAGAAGTTGAGAGATTAGGGTTTTGAGAATACTAGGGTTTTAATTCTGATTTTTTTCAGTCCCCGTAATGCTGAACGAAGACCCCTATTTATAGGCATTGGGATCTAGGTTTATGGTTTTAGAGTCGTGCCGTCAGGTGGCGTACGTAACTCTATGAGTCGCGCTGGGTGCCGCGCGCATCTCAATGAGTCGCTCGCGCCATTGACTTACGCTGGTTTGCGGTTTGCCTTATACGAAAACGCGCTTTTAAAACTTCCATAAATTTTGATTGAGAAGTCAGATTAAGGCGTGTAAGATATCATTGGAAAGCTCTGAATGTTTCCTTTCCAGTTCCGTTAGAATTAAGTTAAAAAATATTATGGATCAAAAGTTTTGGCCGTTGGAGTGCAAGGGTGTCGGTTTTAGGGCCCGATTTAGTGTATTGATCATAACTTCTTCGTTATGGCTAGGAATTGGGATTATAATATACCGTTGGAAATCTCTTTGAAAGGGCTATCCATCTGTACAGGCCATGTATGGGAAATGTATGGTTGGTTTATCTGTTTGGCTCGGTTTTCCAACAATGTAGGTTCCATTGGATCCAATCATTGTATTTGACGCATTTGGGTCCGTTATTAATCAAGTTTAAACATGTATGAACACGTTTTAGGCCTAATTAGTAATCGGACAAGGCTCTAAGATAATGTGGTCTCAAATATGGGTTTCAACTTACTTCATAATTCTTTTCATAGTCCATAAACACTTCACCTTTGATCTAGCATGAAGAACGGATTTTTGTAACATTATCGCACTTCCTTTCAGAACAAGAGGCCAAAAGAATAACCTAAGATCAATTGGAACTTGCACATCTCCAAACTTAAGCTTCAAATAGAGAACACTAAGTATCCTTATCAATGCAAGACTCAGGAAGAAACCTCGAGAATCCTTGGACAATGATCTTAACCTGAAAAATGAATTAAAATAAACAAATAAAAAGGGAAAAAGACAAGAAAAACCAAAAAATGCATAATAATGGAAAATCAACTAAGTAAAGTTCAGACTAGAGAAATAAAGAGCAAAACTAAGGAAAAAGGAAAGAAAAGAGCTATAAAAGCAATCTAAATCATTCTAAAAGAGAGAAAATGAGTGCCATAAATGAAACCCATCAATATAATACATTATATGAGAAATTCATTCTTGTTCCACCAGGACCATCCACAAAAAAATAACAAGCAATACTGTTTTTACATGTTCAATGATGATATGAGATGCAATTTGATGAGTTGGATTTAAAGAGTCTCAGCAAGCAACACATTCATTAGGTATTGGTGCTTCTAAGGCATCAACAATCTCCTTGGTTTTCCTAATTTCTTCATCAGCAACCTCTACTAAATGGCCTAAGAAAAATTCTCCTAATGTTCTACCCATGCCTTCTAAAGACTGTTCAATTGATCTTACAATTAGCCTCCTTGCTATGCCTTCATAACCTGGATTTGCATGTCTATAGTCTTGTGCAAGTGAACTGTAGAAGTGCAACCATAGATTATTTGGATTTCTTGGATGACAGAAGATGAGGACATTTGGAAATAGTTACCTCATTTCTACAAGCATTTGCACTTCCGATGCTTCCTCTAAACAAGCTGCCACTGCATTATCTTCCTCCAGAAGGCCTCTTTTAATAACTACTTCTTGGAAAGTACAACAAACATATGCATTCACTATTAACAGATCTTGAAAAAGATGTAGGACTCTAAACATTAATAAGAAGCAGACGTAAGAAAAACCTTTCACCCTCTCCTGGAGCAACAAAAGCCAAGCGTCCAACAACTATTCTCTTGTTTCTCATCTTTAACCATGGCTTTTTCCCATTATCCCATAGATAATGTTAAGTCATATGATTGAAAAAATGACCAGTACCACCAAGAGTAGCTTCATTCAGTCTAAAAAATCTATTAGAGTAGTACGTGCACGTCGGTCGTTCTGAACCACCGAGTTTAGACATTTATTAAGGTGAACATGAACAGTTTGCATATTAGGTAAGTGTACATGTAACATTTGAATACGTGGATGCATTTCAAATAGGTCAAACACAAAATCCTCTATGCTGATTTACATGGAGAAACCCATCGACCAGATTGGAAGCTATTAATTTCATCCTAGCTTGCATTGTGCTAGCCAACCATATTAAAAGATAACCTATCATGACCCTTGTACAAATATTTGTACAAATATGTCACTGCCTAAATTGTTGAACATACCTTAACATTCAATTCACAATAAAAAAAAAATTGATAGATAAGGATTATACGGGATAACCCAGTGGTTGTCTAAGTAGCTCCCCGAATGCGGACACTTTCAACAGTGTATCTCCTCCTATACACTAGGAAACCATCTTCATTGTTTGTTTTCACTTAAGGATATCTTAGGATAACTATAATTACAAGCAATAGAGCCATCTGCCTATTTCTTTCATGCACCCACACGAAGGATTTCGCAAGCCACAAGGATCATGCATTATATGGGCCAAGACTATCTTCCGAAGATTGTCACATTCAACAGGGATTTCAGCACATAAAAACTTATCAAAATCTAAAGATGATTTCAACTTGTATTCATCTTTAAGGATTATTAGGAAGTGGCCATGAGGAAGTCCCCTCTTTTGAAATTCAATCACATAGATAATAGATAGCCCCAACCACTAAATACATGTTTCTTCATTATTTGATGTTTAAGACTGATAAGCTTAGACATAAAAACATGCACAACAATGTCAAGGCGAATATGTGGAAGCTCCCCATCAGCAAGTTTAACTGTTATCTCAAGACATTTAGCATTACATGTTATAATCACAAATAAATCTAGCTGTCCAAAGCGCTGAACCAAAGACATTGTATTTAAGTACCGACGCTTCATATCACGTGGCCTTCCAATGAAAGTTGGAGGAAGAATAACTCTACGCCCAACATTTAGAGCACTTGTTTCATCACCTCCTTTCATAGAATATAAGATTCCCTAATATAGATCAACATGTATTGTTTGCTGATTTTGCCTAAAGAAATACAACCATGTGTTTTAAGTTTTGATGTACATGTCTACAATATACTGTTGAAATCAACGGCCTGCACAAAGGAGAATATTGTTTGGGTGATTTCCACATATTTACATGCATAATATTGCCTCAGAGAAATATGTGTCTCTAAAATACCACTGTTTTCCGAAGCACCTGAACATAAAATAAAGTAATTAGTGAACAACAACACATAAGGCCGGCATCATATTCTATTTAAGTAGCTATAACAAGTATGCAGTATAAAACCACGACAGTATAAGAACTCACGAATAGCCTCTTTTGCAAGTAAGTCTTCATCACTGTTAATAGCGCATGAATGTATAGGGTCTACTGCTTTGATCCATGATATTGACTGTCTCTGTAATTCTTACATATCTCTTGTGTCCATCCGTTATCACCATACGAAAATAAAAGAGGATAATGAAATAGATCATAGTATCCATAATAATGATATATTCAATGATTATTATTAAATCTCCCTAAAACAGAAATGAATGAACCCTCTAAGTTGCTAGAATTTGTACTATCAGTTCATATAACAACCACTTCATCACTTGTTGGAGTGTTGAATACACGCTGATCTAAAACACTATGTTGATTGATAACTATTTGAGTATCCTTAGTTACATTAACCTCTTTAAAGGACCAAAAAAACAGAGCATATGGATTGTGTTAACTCACTCGCGTTAGAATTTCAATAATATCATCTTTGACAGGGAAACACTTAGTTCTATTTGTAGCCTCACACTAGCCATCTTAGAAATATAGCTGTAAATACTTAGGTTCTTCATCTTTCGGCAAGATATTAGGTAGAAAATGGTATATTTGACCATGCATTTTAAATACTTAGATTCCCTTATGGGTCTTAACATCATGATTACCTCTAAATGAGCTGAAAGAAAATAAGTTATTATACAGCCGAGCATATTTCCTAAAATGCACTGCATCTTCATTAACCGATGTAAATAACTGTTCTAGTTTAGGAGGGTATTCATTTAAATATATATTGATAACCCAATCTCCAAAACAAAAATGTAATGTTTCTTGTTCAAATTTCCGAGCATCACACTTGAGACAAGAATGTGAACCTTTAATTCAAAGGGCCAGGTGCAGTGGCTGGCCAATAATAGCAGCTAGTTGGATTGTTTTCTAGTACAAGAAGTTGGTCCATAAGCCAAGCTAATAAGATATCATTAAGGAATTGGAAGATGGTTAATCTTTGGCTTTGGCTGAGGCTTTGGCCTTGGATTAGGCTTGGGTTTGTTCTTTGGTTTTTTAGCTACATGTTGATGTGCACCATAAGCACTTGTTTCACAAAGTTCACTACAAAATCAAAACTTTATTAAGCAAGATGCCATTGTATACTACAATACACTAAAACTGCTAGCAACAACATCACAAATACCATGTTTACCGCATTTGATATGAAATAACAAAGAAGAACCAAGAAAAAGGGGAAAAATCAAGTAACAACAATTTTAAATCAACAAAATAAGATAAACTTATCTCAACAATCACCTTGATATATGAAATAGGGGTTCTTAATCAAAGCTAACACAAAGTAAAGCTAGGATTAAGGTGTAACCACAAAGATTACAAGTAGCAATCACAAAGAAAGCAAATAATCACAAAGATTATGGGTAGAGAGAGAAAATCTCATTGATTTCAAAATTAGGAAAAGTTCCTCCCCAAAAGAAATTTTATCCCTATTTAAAGGATTTACAAATAATCCTAAAGTTTTTAAATTACACCCCTTGGATTACAAATGAAAGGCCAAAATTAAAAGATAGTAAAAAGAAGCATAAAAGAAAGAAAATCGTTCGCTCGAAACAGGACGTTCGGGAGCGGCCGCTCCTTACTTTTGAAATTTCAAAATACACCCACAGGAGTGAGCGCTCCTCCTGGGGGAGAGGGCGCTCCTTATAAGAGGAGTGGCCGCTCCTCGCGACTGCCTGGATAGCTCAAATTCAAACGCTCATTAATTCTTCATTTAACGCCAAATTTGGCATGTGACCTGTCGTTGGAAAGCTCTTGAACTCTACTTTAACCTCCAAGTTGAATCACCTAAAATTTCTATATAACGAAGGAGATATGGCTTATTGAAGTAGATGCATCAATCATTGCTAAAATTCTTTCTTGGCTAACACTTGGAACCCTTGGAGCTTTATTCTAAGAAAACAAAACATACTCAAGTTTTATGATAGTCAAGCCCGAGACGTGACCAACAAAGGAGTTTAGCACCACTATGTGTCACAACACGTGGCACGTCTTCAACTTGCTCCACCAAGTTCCATGCACTCGCGTCAGTATTGACACTGGCTTGACCATAGCATCCAAGGCTCGCGTGCATTCACTTGCACAAGCATTAGCCGGTGTATTATACATGAGGCACCGATCTATATTATATGAATTTCATAAAAGGGACATGTAAACAAATTATCATGATGAGTGTATTTTATGGCAATCATTTAGCCTCTTTGGGATGATTATGATTTTTCATTGCTTTTACATCTCTTTTATCTCTTTTTCATTAGTTTTACTTGTATTTTCTCTAGTTTTTGTTTTCATTAGTTGTTTTCTTATTTTCTTGTATTTCATAGTTTATTTTGCGTTTTATTCATTATTTGTGTCCTTCTCTTTAATTTTAGGAGATTGGTGATGTTCGAGGAGCTGATTAGCTTTCCCTCAGGGCATTCAAAGCTTAGGATTGATGAGTGTCATTTATGACACTCTTAGGCTAGGTTTTCCCTATAGTTTTATTCTCCTATTTTAGTCTTTTATGTTGTATTTTTAGGGAATAATGCTTGATTTGCGTGTTTGAGTGTTATTTTAGAGAAATGCGAGCTTTTAATGGTGTTCTTTCGATTTTATTCATTGCTCGGCTATTTCTCTCGCTTCTTCGTTTCTTTGACTTGGTTTGTAGGTGTATCGAGTTTCCCGGGATTTAATTATCAAAGAGGAAGCTTGAGTGCATTCAAGAAGTTTGATGGAGCGAAGTTTGGGAATCCAAACATGCAATTCAAGCTAGCTCCGCAAGCCCAAGGACCTTTGAAGCAACGCTTTAGCTTGGGATGCTCAAGAGCTTGGAAGATAAAGGAGCTTCCCTTCTCATGAGCATCACCTCGAGTGCACCAATGATAGGGATGCTTAGGATTTTCAACAAATAGTAGAGAGAGAAAGTAGAGAGAGAAGCTTAGGATTTACTTGATTTGTACTTGAATTTGATCTTAGATTTCAATTGGATCTTGGAATTCCTTCTTCAATTCAATGAAAATTTGTAAGAATTCTTTCCTTTAATTTACTTTCAATGCAATTCCTTCTAGTTTCTTGAATTTGGATTGAGATTACATTCTTTGCTCTAGAATTTGTTGATTAAATGATTTTCTTGTTGATTAAGCTTGAAATGAATATGATTGTGATAGAATTTGTTTTGTTTCTCAATTTCACCATGATTAGTGAGTAGATTAGTTGCTAGGTAGGGAGAAGGGGAAGCATGATTGATTGATGATTTTTGCTGGTTGATGATCCTAAATTGATTGAATTGTTGCAATAAAATTTGTTGACATAGTTTTGCATGTGATTAATTAGACTAGGAGCGTTCAACCTATAAGATTAATCTAGATTGCATTGCAAATTTCAATGACATGAACCCTTTATTTGAGAATTGCTTTAATTGATTGAATTTGATTGTGATTTTTCCTTGCTAGCCATTCATAGTGAGCCCTAGCTTGGCTTATAGGAGACAGCTTTTGGATTCCTTTGATTGCAACTATTCTTTGTCCTTTGTGATGTTTTAATCGATTTAGTGATGTATCAATTAGCATAATCATTATTGAGCTTGTTTGTGGAACCTATATCCCTAGTGTTTAGCATATTGAATTTCTCGATTTGTCTAGTTTCTAGATACTTTAGTTACCAACCATAACCATCTACATTCTTCGAACTAACTTGACATAGGCTATTGCACCTACTCATTCCTTTGGGTTGAACCCTTGACTTACCATATATAATACTCGTATTAGGTTGGTCGAGTGTTTAAAAATTTAGTTTGGCTTTAGGAAAGGGTAGATAACGACCTACATTTTCCTCTTGTCAAGGATGCAACCTAGTTCTTCTTCTTAAAGCTTAAAAGTGAAGGAGTGCATAAGCCAAATCTTCAAGGTCGCGCTCTCATGTTGCATGGACATCAAATTTGGTGTTGAACCCACCGTGAAGGACTCTAGTAACATCCTCCCCAACCATATATCAAGTGGAGCGCACGGGAGCAACAACAAGCGCACGAAAGAGACGCACGGGAGCAACAACAAGCGCACGAAAGAGACCTCCCCTGCTCTAAGGAGCGAGAGCACACGGGAAAGGAGCGTCAGCACAAAGTAGTGGCGCGGCTACTCACGTGGTGGGAGCGGCCGTGCAGACTCCTTCTCCCTGTTCAGTACCCATTTTGTTGCGGCCGCATAATGGGATAAGAGGTCGCGCTATTTTTGGTTCTTTTTGGACGTCTAACTAAATTCTCCTTAGTTAGTTTTACTGTATATATAGAATTCCTTCATTTCTAGAGAGAAAATGATGAGAGAACGATTAGAGGATTGAATCAGAATTAGATTTTGATTAGAATTTTTAGAGAGAAAAGTTCAAGATTTTGGAGATTTTGTTCTTAGATTTTAGAGAGAGAAACTTGGTAATAGATGATTGCTACATTTTGATCTTCCCTCTTTGATATTGATCAAAGTTTTTTAAGAATTATTTCATTTTCAATGCAATTTTATGTTTAGTTCTTGATGTATTGTTTGTTTGTTTTTATTGTTGATATTTGAATTACAATGTTGATGATTTAATTGATGATTACTTTTCTTATGCTTTTCAAATTTATAATGTGTAGTGAGTAGTTCCTTTGCTATGGAAGTGGTGAAGCATGTATTAGTAATAATGTATAGCTAATTTGGGGTTTTTTTTTATTGATTTGATGATGTGATTAAATTGGTGAATGAAATTTGTGCGTGTGTTTGATTAGAAGAGGAGTAGCTAACCTTAATTTTCAAGCTAGATTGATTTGAAAGCTATTATTATCGATTGATTTATTTTACGATTTTCTTTTGAAGTCATTTATGAGACATCTAGCTTAATCCTAGGAAATAGCACTTTAAGTAGTGATTTTGATTGCAAATATCGTTTTCCTTTACATTGCTTGATTTATCAAATTCCCTACAAAATAGCAAGTTTATCATAAGTGCATGTGAATCCTAAACTCCCTAGTGCTTTGATAATTGAATTCTATTTATTAGTTTTGATTGATTTGATTCAATAGCTTTGACAAACCCATTGTTTTAAGACTTCGGAATAGCTTAGCTTAAGACCTTAGTAGACACCGCATTCCCTCGGGTTCGACCCGAACTTACCCCTGTACTTAGGGTTGGGTTTGGTTTTATAAATTTATTTTGATCGGGGAATCTTTTAGATATCACCAACCTAGGTTTCACCCGCGTCAGATCAACAACAACTTTCTAAAGGGATAAAAAGGCAAAATTTCTTATTCATGATAATAAAATTGCAACAGTAGTCAATTACAGGTGCTGCTGAACACCATGTGCATCAAATCTAAGTACTAGAAAACAAAATAGAGAAAAAATCAACAACTATAAATAAGCTTATAATAGAGACAATTGTGGGCCAAAACTAACAAATCTCATAATTAAAAGGGATCATTATCATTAAAACAAAAAAAGCATTAGTTTACATAGAAGGCCACTGGCTACATCTTCTTCTTATTACATCCAAAAGGGTACGTCCATTTAGTAATAACAAACATAAACAGTGTTAATCACTGTAAACAGAAAACATTAGATAGTCTAAAAATAAACAACTCTAGCTATGGCTGGAAACATGTGGCATCTTCACAAAAACGACCGCTAAGCCCCCCTAAAACCTAATCTCTGAGCTTAAATACAAGCTTTAAGTCTTTTGGGACTGTAACAGGGGTAATGGAAGACCAAGAGCAAAGTTTGGCACGTGTTTTAGGTTTGCGCAGTGCAGGTGGAGGACAACTAGGAGACTTTAACTGATGAACAATAGATTTAGGAGTGTTGCATTCAGCTCCAGTGAAGAACAAAGGCAATTGCAGCCGTTGTTGAACACCTAAGACACGCTCCTTCACTACCATGAAATTTTCCTTTGCAAGGGAATCTTATACATCAATGAGCTAGGTTTCACCTGCGTAAAAAATGACATCGTTTTTGGGGAATGGCATGGTGATTTGCTATTGTTGATTGAGTCTAATCCATTTATTTGAACAATACAAAAAAAATTTCTTTCTTTTAGACTACATTTGTAGCCATGCTATTGATATTTTTCTTTATGATTTTTATGCGTAGGGCACGAGATCAAAATTTAGTGGCATTTGATACGGAAATTTAGAGGACCATAACAAGGATAAGGGTTGCTAATCGTTCCTCAAACTCATGTCCCTCAAGAGAGGAAATCCATCAAGAAGAATAAGAAGAACGAGAAAGCATGGGTGCTAATCGAGGGTAGCATTGAAGGAGTTGGGAATTTAGGGAGCTTATAGGTTTGTAAGAGGAATTGCTCCTCCCACGACACTGGAAAATGATTTTGAGATATGACCAGTGATAATCACTTTGATAGAGAGGCGTCGTTATAGTGAAGCCAAGCATGAGAGTCCCCTCAACCATCTAAAGGAGTTTGAGAAGTATTGCAATACCATCAAGGTTAATGGGGTTTCTCAAGAGTTCATTCGACTTAAACTTTTCCCTTTCTCTCTTATTGGACGTGCTCTAGAGTGGTTGGAAAAAAAGGTGAAGCCAAATTCTTTGAGAACATGGGATGAAGTGATTAAGGAGTTTCTATCACGGTTCTATCCACAAAAGAAGACGGCCGAAGCAAGATCTCTCATTCAATGCTTCAAGAAAAAGCCAAATGAAATTCTTTATGAGGCATGAGAAAGGTATAAGGAGTACCAAAGAGAGTGCCCACACCATGGGATTCCCACCTATCAATCATCCAAGTCTTCTATGGAGGTTTATGCCCTAAAGGAAAGTCTTGTTTGGATGCCGGTGATGGAGGCCCTACCATTAACAAAACGGAGGATGAAGTGGTGGACCTAATTTAAGATGTTGTAAGGTATCACATGGAATAGCAAGAAGGAGAAAGAGAGTCGACAAGAAAACGCGGTTCAACGGTTTATTCAATCGACCATTTCAATGCCATCAACAATTTTTCCTCACAAATCTCAAACTTTGGAAACAAGATGACCTAAATTAAGGCAAAGTTTGAGAGTTCTTCTTCACAAGCACCAGTTCTTCCCTCACACAATAAGGGGAGAGGTACATCTCTAACTCCACTCCTCCTTCAACCTCGAATAATATGCCTAATGGATGTGTGTTTTGTGATGTATATGGGTCTTATGACCATGATGCTTTTAATTGTCGACATACATTTGAAAATTGTGATGATGTTGATAATAATGATTGTGAACATGTGAACTTCCTTTCAAATAACTACAACAGACAAAGATTTTATGGACCGAGAAACTTTGGGAATAGAAATGCTCACCAACAAGGGAACTTTGATAATTGTAACAATAGTGGTTATAGAAACCAAGGAAATCAAAATTTCCGAGGGAACTACAATAATCAAAGCTATAATAAACAAATCCAAGGAAAAGGGTATGGAAACCTGTAACACCCTGACCTCTAATTAAGTTATTAAGAGAATCTTAGCAGCGGAATTAACCTAACATGGTCGGGACGTCACTGCCGTAAATCCCTCAAAGATTTACAAGGCAACAATCATACTTAATTAACAAACTTGATTTATAAAACATAGTAATCTATTTATTACAAAAATTATTCTTAATTTTTATAATAGCAAATCTTATCTTATCACAAACATACTAAGTAGCTTAGTCTTATTATTCAAATTAAACAACTTAAAACTATAACTACTATTAAGTGATAACTGAAAGTAAAATATGCACTACTACTCGTCTCCATCATCCCCAGTAGTACCTAAAACATAAAAACGGTGAGCCGAAGACTCAGTAACATACTACTCTAGTAGTGTAACATCACTTCAATTCATTTTAGTTAACAAAACAGGGAGAATGGAATATCTTAAAACATTTAGTAAAATTCATATAATGATATATATAACTTTCATATTAACATGCTAGTCGCTGGCAAGTATGACATGGCGGAATGTCTTCCGCGATGGGCCGGTGGCCATAACATAAAGTAGATGCTCGACATAATTTGGCTAATGCCCCATGGGTACATGCATGACCGAGAAGTAACTTGTAAACATATACTGCCTGATGGACTAGGTCTTTCACTGTTATTTATCATGTTGTGTAAGTTTTACATAGGTCATTCATAGAATCATAACATACTTTCGTGAGATCCAAAGATCAATAAAAACAACTTATATCAAAAAAATCATTCATATAAATCATTAGACTGAAATACATTAATAAACACGTTCATCATCCTGCAAGTCATTAAATCCAGAGATATGAATAACTTTAAAAAGTGACATCATGCTTTTATGAACACATTTCGAAGGGAATTGCGGGTAATAGCATTAGCCGTTACCTCAATTTACAATCTAATAACCTTCCTGTAGTCTTTCAATTTATTGTTCTCACTGAGCTCCGAGGTCCGATTCTTCTTTTATATAACTAAAGTTAAAATTATAGTATTAGTAGGAAAATTGACAGATATATGAATAATTTAATCATTTTAAAGATTTTACAAAAGAGGCTAGCAATCTTATTTGAAAATATGTAGCAGTGTAGGATTATAAACAAGTGATCAACAAAAATTCATTTTAAGAAATGATAAGGTATAACCTTTTTATATAATATGCTTATACAACTATTTAGAAAACTATAAGTACTACGTTACTACTATTATTCTTTTTAATAAAAAGAAATGAACACTTAACTTTATTTAATAAAGTTACCAGTACATAGTAGTAGTAAAAACAAAGCTTTTATAGCTATGATAAGCAAAGTAAGATTTCCATCACAATACTATATACACCATCAATATCTAATTACCAAAATGTATACATAATCATTTTCAAAGAAAGTGAGAATGTTAATCTAAATAAAAGATAAACTTATACTCAAAATTATATTGGGGAAGAGTAAAATACTCACTTTGACTTGCACAAATGGAGTAGTGGGTTATTCTTAAGAACAAGCTATAATTGGAGGAGAAAGAAGAAGGGCGTGACCTGGGTCGGTGCATGAGGGAGGTGACAATAGCAACAACCTAGAGCAGGGGAAGGGTACAATGGTGGTGTTTCGTACGAATGTTAATTACTTGCTACTATATATAGACTTTTAAGAGAAAGGAAAAGAGATTAAGATTACTATATAAGTTTGATAATCATGAACATTAAACACATCTATCTTTAAACAATAAGATAAGTAGAACTATTGAACATCCAATAGGAAAGGAGCAAATTTTAACTTTGCTCATTTTTCATTCTTAACCGTGAAGGAAGCAAGAAGCAAGAAGCAAGAAGCAAGTTAGGAGGTGGCTTTTGTCTTCTTATTCCCTTTAAAACTTAATTGTGAAGGAGGAGGACCAAAGTGGTAATGTTTAATACTTAAGGAGTATCATTAAAAGAAAGGAAATAATAAGATCAAATTTGCTATTGTGATAGTCATGGATTTGAGCATCCAATAATTATAAAGGAGAAAAAACTAGACTTTGCATCATCAATTCTTTAACCGTGAAGGAGAAGGAGAAACAAAACGGTGCTGTTTGTCCTTTATGAGAAAAGGCATTTTAGTGATTTCACTATCTCGGGTAAAAATATAAATTTTAATATAAATATTTAAATATATGGGACATAAAATATGTATATATATATTTAAATATATGGGACATAAAATATATCATTTATCCCGAATTTTTTTTTAAAATAATAAATACTTTCCTTTGAAAAGTTAGCTTTCGAAAATAAAACATTGTTAAAATAATTTTCGTATTTAGGCTAAAATATTTTTACTTGGTAAAATAGAAATTAGTATCTAATTAAGCTTATAAATTAATAATTAGAGTTTAATAAAACGAGTTTTAAAATATCGGGTATTACATCCCTACCCTCTTAGAAAAAGTTTCATCCTCGAAACTGGAGCTTAGTTGAACTGGAAACAATTATATCATTAAAACACACAAGTCACATTTAATCAATCAATTCTCATAATATTTCTAAAATAACAATATCACAATATATAATATATAAAAGTTCATCTGTTCAAAAACAAAATTATAAAAAAGTTCATACGTTGTTTGTGGTTAATCAAACAGTTCGGGGAATTTTGTTCGCATTTGCTCCTCTACTTCCCATGTAGCTTCATACGTTAGATGATTGGACCATAAGACCTTCATCATTGGAATTACTTTGTTTCTAAGTTGTTTCTCTCTGGGTTCAAGGATTTCGATTGGTTTTTTCTCATACGTCAAATTGTTTCGCAACTGTAAGGGTTCATGTTGAATCACGTGGCTAAGATCAGGGACATATTTTCGTAACATTGACACATGAAACACATTATGCACCTTCTCCAAGTCGGTGGGTACGGCAAGTCGATATGCTACATTATTCACTTTTTCTAAGATTTCGTATGGCCCGATGTACCTTGGAGTTAACTTTCTTGATTGACAAAATCTCATAACTCCTTTTGTAGGAGAAATTTTTAAAATTATGTGGTCTCCAACATCAAAATCTGACGGTCTCCTTCGTTGGTCTGCATAACTCTTTTGTCTGCTTTGAGCAGCTTTTATTCTTGATTGGATAAGACGAATTTTGTCAGTTGTTTCTTTAATCAGCTCTAGTCCTATGAAATGTACCTCATCAATATCACTCCAACACAATGGTGTTTGAGATCTCCTCCCGTAAAGGGCTTCATATGGGGCCATTCCAATGGTGGCTTGATAGTTGTTGTTGTAAGAAAATTCCACTATAGGTAAATATTTTTCCCAAGTTCCTTGAAAATCCAAGACACATGCCCTTAACATATCTTCAACGATCTGATTAGTGTAATCAGTTTGCCCATCTGTTGTTGGGTGGAAAACATTACTAAAGTTAAGTTTTGTTCCAAGCGCCTTCTGTAATTATTTCCAATATGTAGCCTGATATCTTGTATCACGGTCAGAAATAATCGAACTAGGTACTCCATATAACCACACTATGGTGTTCACATATAATTCAGCAAGTTGATCAAGACTCTAGTTATTTTTCATTGCTAAAATATGTGCAGATTTTGTTAATCGATCCACAATGACCCAAATAGCATTCATTCCTTTAGTTGACCTTGGTAGTCCTATGATAAAATCCATTGATATTGAGTCCCATTTCCATTCTGGTACATCCAACGGTTGTAACAACAAACCTGCTGGTCTTTGATGTTCTATCTTAATTCTCTGACACGTCAAACATTTAGCTACAAATTCTGCCACTTCTTGCTTCATGTTACTCCACCAGTACATTTGTTTCAAATCCTTGTACATTTTGTTTCCTCCAGGGTGAATTGAGTATGGTGAACTATGAGCTTCTTCTAAAATCTTTTTTTTAACATCTCTTTATTGGGAACACATAGTCTACCTTGAAACCTTAATGTTCCATCATCCTAAATCACAAAACCCGGGGATTTCCTACTTCGTACCTGATTATTTATTCTTTCTAACTGTGAGTCCTTACTTTGAGCCTCCTTAATTTCATCTATCAATGAAGGTCTTACCTCTAATGCATTCAAACAAGCATTCCCATTCTTCTGAATGAATTTGATCCCCATCCTTTGTAAGTCGTCATAGTTAGCTTGGGAAAAAGGTAAGATTGAGCTTAGGTGAGCTTTACGACTCAAGGCATCAACAACAACATTAGCTTTGCCAGGATGGTATTGGATACTCCCATCATAATCTTTTAAGAGTTCTAACCATCTACATTGTCTCATATTCAACTTCTTTTGGGTAAAAATGTACTTAAGGCTTTTATGGTCAGTGAAAATTTTGCATGAAGCACCGTATAAGTAATGTATCCATATTTTGAGTGCAAAATTACAGCAGCAAGTTCAAGATCATGAGTGGGGTAATTTTGTTCATGTATTTTGAGCTGGCGAGAAGCATAATCTATGAGTTTATCATTTTGCATCAATACACATCCTAAACCATGCTTAGAGGCATCACTATTAATAACAAATCCTTCAGTTCCAGATGGAAGGGTTAGAATAGGAGCAGTGGTGAGACGTTTCTTAAGTTCCTGAAATGCAGACTCACAATCTTTATCCCAAATAAACTTGGTATTTTTCCTCACAAGTCGAGTTATAGGTAATGCAACCTTGGAAAAGTCTTTAACAAATGTTCTATAATATCCAGCTAAGCCCATAAAACTTCGTACATCAGGAACGTTGGTTGGTCTAGGCCATTCCACAATTGCTTTTATTTTCTCAGGATCTACAGATATTCTCTTATTAGAAATAATGTGCCCCAAAAATGATATTTCCTTTAGCCAATTAAACTCGCACTTTGTTAATTTTGCATATAACTGATTCTTGATCAAGGTATCTAGCACTATTTTCAAATGTTCCTCATGTCCTCATTATTCTTGGAATACACTAAAATGTCATTAATAAAAAAAACAACAAACTTATCAAGGTATGGTTTAAAAATATGGTTCATCAAATCCATAAACACAGCTGGTGCATTAGTTAACCCAAATGGAATTACAACAAACTCATAATGACCATATCGTGTTCTAAAGGAAGTTTTTGGAACATCTTCAGATTTAATGCGGAGTTGGTGGTATCCAGACCTCAAATCAATCTTTGAGAATACTTTTGCACCTCAAAGTTGGTCAAATAAGTCATCAATACAAGGTAAAGGGTATTTTTTCTTGATTGTGATCTTGTTTAGCTCTCTATAATCGACAAACTTCCATCCTTTTTCTTTACAAATAAGACTAGGGCTCCCCAAGGTGACACACTCGGTCGAATGTATCCTTTCTCAAGCAACTCATCTAATTTTTTCTTCAATTCTTGTAATTCAGTTGGTGCCATCCTATATGGTACTTTAGGAATAGGAGTCGATCCTAGAATTAACTCAATGGTAAAGTCTAATTCTCTTTGTGGTGGCATGCCAGGTATCTCTTCTGGAAAGAATTCTGGGTACTCACAAACTATTGGAATGTTAGTTACCGATGATTAAGAAGGGTTTAAGACAACCACACTACAAAGATAACCACATATCCTCTTATCAATCTGGTGAGCACTTAAAGCAGAGACTATTTGGATCTTTTGTTTTCTTTCAAACTTTTTATAGGATATCCTTTCTCGATTTGGCGCCTTAAGTGTTAAACTTTGCTCGACACAATCAATTTTGGCCTCATGCTTAGTTAACAATCCATACCTAGAATTATGTCAAACTCAGATAGATCAAAAGTTATCAAATTAGCTGGGAATTCGACTCCCTCTAAGATAATCGGACAGTCTCTATACATGGTACAACATTTTACGGTTTCTCCAGTAAGGAGGGAAACACTCATGCCAAGAAAGTCATAATATGGTTTCAATTGCAAACTATTGGCAAATATTGGGAAAATAAAAGAATGTGATACTGCAAAATCAAAGAGAACATGAGCATGTAAAGAATGGATAGAGAAAGTACCAGTGATCACAGTGTCATCGTTGTCTGCCTCATCCTATCTTATCCAATAAACCCTTCCAGTTGTGGGTGTTTGAGGTAGATTTCGGTTTGTGCCTCCTATGTTGGTGTTGTTCCTTCCCCGATCTGCACCAGATAGAGCCGGTCCCTTTGAAATTGGTGTAACTGTTATGAACTTAGGACAACCCTTAATATAATGACCAGGATTCCCACATCGGTAGCAAGTATTGGTACCGACACAACATTCATTCTCAGTATGGCTTCTCCTTCCACATTTAGCACACACTACTTGAGATCTATTATTCTGATTTTTGTTCTCTTCTTGCTAACCTTGTCCTCTCTTATTAGAGTAACCCCCTTGTTAACTTTGGTTTAGCCTCTTTGTTCCTCCTTGGTTTTGGTTATCATTCCTCCTCTTATAGCCAACATTTTTTGCCTCTCGAAGTAATACAACCCTTTCCACAGTAACTGCTACGTCAACCATATCTTGATAAGAAGTAAATCGTTGAGATGATAGTCTGTCCTGATATTTCAAATGGAGACCTCGTTCGAAACGATTCATCCTAGATTGTTCCGTTAATACTAATTCTGGTGCAAACCTTGATAACTCCACTAGTAGAAAAATAGAAATTGGTAGCGCCAAATGGCCATCGATTCGGGTTGAACCGGTGGGAAAAAGAAGGGGAAAATGGGCGGGATATTGTGGGGTGGGAATTGCCACCGGTTCGGTTTGATCCGGTGGGAAAAAAATAAATAAAACCCATCGGTTCAAAACCGGTGGCTTTATTTAAAAAAAAAATCCCTACCCTTTATAAACTCCTAACCCTAACTATTCCCTCTCCTTAGCCTCTCTCCTCACTCCCCATTCCTCTCTCTCTTGCTCGTCCTCTCTTTGCTCAGCTCCCTCATTTTCTCCGTCCCCTCTTCTATCTCCTCCTTTGTTCCTATTTTCTCTCGTCTCCTCCTTCCTTCTCTTCCCCTCTCCTCTTCCTCTGTCGTGTACTCCTCCCTCCTCTTCCCCTCTTTCGACCACCACCGCCGCCGCCACTAAACATCGTCGCTAAGGGTTTTCTGGTAAAATTCGACCATGAAAACTCTAGATCTAGAGTTTTCATGGTCAAATTTGACCTTTATAACCCAAATTCAAGCAAATTTCGGGGGTGTTAGTGAAATTCGAGGTAAGTTTTTTTTTCTTGATATTTTTGGTGGAATTTTGGGGGTGTTGGTGAATTTCGGGGGTGGTTTTGAATTTTGGGGTGGTGGTGATGGACGGTTTGTGGTTGTTTTAGGTGGTGTTGGACGGTTTGTGGTGGGTATTTTTCGTGGGTACGTAGGGTGACAAATCTGGGTTAGTTGGGTGGTTTAAGGTGGGTGGTAGTTGGGTTCGGTGCAGGTTGGGTACGGTGGGTTGTGGGTGGGTCGTGGGTTGTAGGTGGGTCATGGGTTCTGGTAGGCGGGTTTGGTGTAGGTGTGTGGTATTGGTGGGTGAAGGTGGTGCGGATGGTGGTGGGTGGGATTTGTGAGTTAAGGTGGTGCGGTGGGCTGGTGGTTGGTGGTGGTGTAGGTGTAGGTGTAGGTGTTTGATACTTAAAAAAATAAATTTGACATTAATTAAAAATAAAATTGGACAGTAATTAAAAAAAAATTGGACATTAATTTTAAATAAAATTTGGATTAATTTTAAAATAGAAATTTGGACATTGATTTTAAAAAAGGAATTGGACATTAATTTAAAAAAAGAAATTCGGACATAAATATTGGATATTATTTTGATTTTTTTGACAGAAAATCGACTTTTTAAAGATAAAAATAAAAAAAAAAAAGTTTTTTTTTTTTTTTTTTTACAGTAATGGCACCAGTTAACCGGTGCAAATAACAACAATATGTCAAACCGGTGCCAAAAGTTCTTTTTGCCATCGGTTTTGAACAGGTGGCATATTTGGAGGAATTGGCACCCCCCACAAACTCAGCGGTTCAAATCGGTGGCTTTGTTGGTGTTTGAACCAGTGGCTTTGTGGGGGGTTTGAACCAGTGCCAATTTCTCTTTTTCTACTAGTGCTCCATGAATTTGTTTGCATATTCCAGCACACTCATGGTTCCTTGTTGCAAGTGGAGGAATTTATCTTCTTTTTGTCTCCTCAAAGACAATGGATAAAACCTATCTTGCATCAACTTTTGGAGTTTGGTCCAACTAAATCCAGGCTCATTCTTCCTTTCTTTGTTCACCTTCCACCATAAACTTGCTTAACTAGTGAGATAAAATGTAGCAAAGTCAACTTTCATTCTTTCAGGACATCGCAAGGTCTCGAACAACTGATCCATCCGATTAATCCAATCTTCAAACTCGACTAGATCAGGCTTACCATCATATGATGGTGGGTTAAGGGATGAAAACTTTTTTTACATTGACGCACTATCTTCTTCATTCGTATTTTTCTTTTTCCTGAAATCTTGAACTAGTTAAGCTAACAGCGTACTCACATTCTCGAGTCGTCCCATTCTTTCTTCGTACTCTTTTAAGGGTTACTCCTCGTAGTTTTCCTCATGGACATTTTCTTTGTGGACCATTTCATTTCTTATAAAAACATCGTTCTGGGTTCCTTTAGAGGCATCGATAGTTCCCTTGTAACTTGCCATTCTGCACATCAAATGTGATTAAGAAAACTAAGAATGGAAAAATAAGCCCCTTTATCCCGTTCCTACATTGACACACAATTCTATATTTTTTTAACATATTTTATTAGCTAGTGATCTTATTCTAAAAATCTAATCAACTTAATATATAAATGTAAAACTATTAGGGTTTCACAGGAACCATTACTCTAACACCACGCTGTAATGCCTCGAACTCTATTCAGTTATTAAGAGAATCTTAGCAGCGGAATTAATCTAACACGGCCGGGACGTCACTGCCGTAATTCCCTCACAAGATTTACAAGGCAACAATCATACTTAATTAACAAACTTGATTTATAAAACATAGAAATCTATTTATTACAAACATTATTCTTAATTTTTATAATAGCAAATCTTATCTTATCACAAACTTACTAAGTAGCTTAGTCTTACTATTCAAATTAAACAACTTGAAACTATAACTACTATTAAGTGATAACTGAAAGTAAAATCCTCGCTACTACTCGTCTCCATCATCCCCAGCAGTACCTAAAACATAAAAACATAAAAACGGTGAGCCGAAGACTCAGTAACGTACTTCTCTAGTAGTGTAACATCATTTCAATTCATTTTATTTAACAAAACAGGGAGAATGGAATATCTTAAAACATTTAGTAAAATTCATATAATGATATATATAACTTTCATATTAACATGCTAGTGGCTTGCAAGTATGACATGGCGGAATGTCTTCCGCGATGGGCCGATGCCCATAACATAAAGCAGATGCTTGACATAGTTGGGCTAATGCTCCATGGGTACATGCATGACCTAGAAGTAACCTGTAAACATATATTGCCAGACGAACTAGGGCCCCGTTCTTTAGAGCTTTCTGCTCTGCTCTACTATGCTCTGCTTTTCTCTGCTCTGCTGAGCCCTGCTCTGCTCAAACCAAATATGCTCTGCTCAAAAGAAATATACTCTTCTCTACTCTTCACTGCTCTACTCTGCCCTGCCCTGCTCTGCTCTGCTCTATTTTCAAATAATAATTAATAATAGCAATAATAATAATTAATATTCAATAATAATAATAATTAATATTTAATAATAATAATTAATATTTAATAATAATAATTAATATTTTATTAATGATAATAATATATTATTTTGAATAATTATAATAATTATTAATATTAAAAATAATTTTAATAATTATTAATATTAATAATAATTAATATTTATTAATCATAATAATAATTAATAATAATAGTTATCATTATTAATATTTAATAATATTATTAATTTTTAATTTCTAATAATTATAACAATTATTTCAAATAAATAAATAATAATAATAACAATTTCTTTTATAAACATTTGATATTAGAATCACAATGTGTAGAAACATTTTATGTATGTGGGTATTGATTGTTACTTCATTGATTTGAATTATTTTTAAAATCATTCCATACAATTAAAGAATTAAAAAAAAGAGGTTGTTTTCAAGTAGTACTTTGTATATCATTATTATTTTTACGATTAAAAATATACGATTAAGACAAATTTATAAGTAAAATCATTATTACTCATTAAATCATTTTATTTTAAATTTTTTGTGAAATAAATATAAGTAAATCGTTGTCTTTTATCTTTCTACTATTAACATATGTTAAATAAGGTATACATATAAATATTTTTTCACTCACCTAAATCAATGGTATATGCACTTAGTAATAATAGTAATAGTAGTGGTAGTGGTAGTGGTGGTGGTGGTGGTGGTGGTGGTGGTGGTGGTGGTGGTGGTGGTGGTGGTGGTGGTAGTGGTAGTGGTAGTGGTAGTAGTAGTGGTAGTTAATAATAATATTAATAATAATAATAATAATAATAATAACAATAACAATAACAATAATAATAATAATAACAATACCAATACCAATAACAATAACAATAACAATAACAATAATAATAATAATAATTATAATAATAATAATAATGACAACAACATTAATAATAGTAATAACATTAATAATAGTATTAGTAATAATATTAATAATAATAGTAATAATAATAATAACAACAACATTAATAATAATAACATTAATATATAATAGTATTAATAATTACAATAATAATAATAATAATAATAATAATAATAATAATAATAATAATAATAATAATAATAATACTAAAAAATACTAATACTAATAATAGTAGTAATAATAATAATAATAATAATAATAATAATAATAATAATAATAATAATAATAATAATAATAATAATAATAACTGAAGTTTAGATGACGGCACGATTATTGGTGACACTTTGGTGGTGGGGCAAGTTATGCAGTTTATTATGGAGGAAGGATCTCGTTCTGGGTTATGTCTTAACGTGGAAAAAACTGAAGTTTTCTGGCCTACGGAAGACCCTCGAAGCAGGCTGGTGGGTGTCTTTCCGCCTAATATTGCTCGACCTTTGCGTGGTGTTAGGTTGCTTGGAGGACCCGCTAGTTCCGATTCTGGTTTCCGTGGTGAGCTTGTGATGCAGAGGGTGACCAAGACCATTGCCCTTATGGATAAGGTCGCTATGCTCGATGATCCTCGGTGTGAACTGTTGTTACTTAGGGCATGTACTGGAGTTTCAAAACTCTACTTTGCATTACGTACTTGTCCTCCTAGTACTTTTGAGGTAGCTCAACGCACTTTGATGGAGCTCTTCGATCTTCCTTGGAGCGTATTGTTACCGCTTCGGAGCTTGGGTTTGGTGATTGGCAGTGGCGGCTTGCCACCTTACCAGTTGCATTTGGAGGGCTTGGTGTTTATTCTGCAGGTGATGTTCGTCACTATGCTTTTCTTGCTTCCTGCAACCCAGCTTCTTCGGCATGCTGGCATTGTTGGTCTTGGACGAGCCTTTGAGGATGCGTTGTGTCTGTTTAATGGAACAGTGGAGTTTGACATTTTGAGTAATCCTAGTGAGGTCGCTACCCCTAAACTCATGAAGAAATTGGCAGATATGTATTTCACAAAGATTACCGCTTTTGCAGAATCTACTTATTCTTTAAATCCTCGACAATCAGCATTATGGAAATCACAGCAGGGTGATCACACCTCTGCTTGCCTTCGGGCGGTTCCTATTTCGGGGTTGGGTCAGACGATGAACGCCAAGACTTATTGCTGTGTGTTGTCCTATCGGTTGGATGTTCCATTGTTCTTTATCTCGACGTCGTGCTCTGCTTGTTCGAGGGTTTTTGCTGGAGATATTTTCGGTGATCACGCGGTGTCTTGTGCTGGTATTGTGGGTATTAAACATCGGCATAATGTTGTTCGGGATACCCTTGTTGATGTTTGCTATCGTTCTGGGATCAGCGAGAAAGGAGGTTGACATTGGGTTGGCTAGAGGGAACGACGAGGCCCTCAGACCTGCGGATGTGTTACTTTATTCATAGGATCGTGGTCGCGATGTCTGTGTTGATTTGACAGGGTCTTCTCCTTTGACACAGTCAGGGCTATCTGACTTTATTCCTGGGCGGGTTGTGGCTGATGCTGCTCATCGGAAGCGGGTTAAGTATAAAGCTCGATGTCAGGCGATTGGATATGGTTTCATTCCCTTCTCCTTTTCTTTGCTTGGGGAATTAGAGAAGGAGCCTGTTGCGTTACTGAAGCGGATTAAGAGGTTCTCGACGACGCAAGACATTGGGGCTCGTGCTGCAGCTCATATCTTCACTAGGGTAGGGTTTACTATAGCTAGAGGAGTAGGGGCCCAGATTGTATCTCAGCTTCCCACTAATTTATTGTAGGTTGTATGACTTTTGTTTTTGAGATATAATAATAATAATAATAATAATAATAATAATAATAATAATAATAATAATAATAATAATAATAATATACACTACATCAAAAACTAGAATAGAGATCGCAAAATATAGAACGGTTAACAATGATAGGCGTTCTCTACAACAATATAGAACGTATATGTGGAAAAGGCGTTCTGTGAGTTAATGAATATAGAACGGCTCTTATAGCTGACCGTTCTTTATTAGTTTTAGCAAAAATAATAAATTATTATTAACTTATGTTAAACAATATACAAAGGTGCACTTGACAACTGTTTTGTGTATATTTTATTTTTTTTCTTTTATTTTATGATTATTTTTTAGAAGGATTAGAACTTTACCCTAAAATTTAATCAACGACCACTGAAATTCTTCATATACGCTAATATCAATTTTACATCTTTGATTTCCAATCAAGTTTTCATTTTACTTTTTTTTTCCACTCCAAAAATGAACTGCAATTATCATCTTCTCAAATCCATCAAGCCTGCTACCTCCGCGTTGACGCGCCCAACAGTGCACTGCCTCGCCAACACTACACCTCCGCACCCACCACCATGACTACACCTCCGCGCACGTCACCGCGCCACCACTGCAATATCGAGGTAGGCTTTTGAATTTTCTTCTCCTTCTACTGTACCAATTTGATTAGAAAATTGTAGATCTATTTGAAGTATTTATTGAACTGAATTGTAATAATGAATTAATGATAAATCAATCACAACATTCATCAAGTTACATTAGTTTTATTATGTTTTTAGGTGGATTAAAGTTCTAATTTTAGGAAAATAATTCAATCGGCTTTTGTTAATGCAAAATTGCAGTAATTACAATCAAATTACACTTAAAATTTCAAAAAATCTAATTTATTTCGTACAAAATTGATCTAACCTAGGTCAAATTTAGAGCCCTTGTTTGATTCATTTCTCGAATTTTCTGAGGCCAAACAAAAATGGCTATTAATGGACGGCTAGTTGTTGGTCGTCACAATTGAAATGAGTTCGTCCGATCCTTATCAATGTTGATGTAATGATGATCTTAGCAGTTTCTTAAACCATACACGACCTTGATTTGATTATAGAGTAATTGGTGTTGCTAGAATTCGGAATATAATTAAATCTAATTTGACTGCATTTGCAGTTAATTTAAGTTCTTGATTGTAATTTTCGATCGGTAATTTTGTAGGTTAGGTTAATTGATACTGGTATTGGAATGACAAAAGAGGAGCTTGTTGATTGTTTGGGCACTATTGCACAGAGTGGCACTTCCAAGTTTTTAAAAGCATTGAAGGTACTCGAAACCTTTTTTTTTGTGATATAGTTGTATGTTTTGATTAAAGTAATCTGTGCATGAAATTATTAATAATTTACTGCACTTTTCATAAGCTTTATCTCCTAAAGTTTTCTGTTTATGTGCAGGAAAACCAAGACCTTGGTGCTGACAATGGTTTAATTGGACAATTTAATGTTGGATTTTATTCTGCCTTTCTGGTTGCAGACAAGGTACTGAGATCGTGCAAACTTTATTTTGTTATTACTTTGATTATGGAGTTAATGAACGAGACAGGTTTTTAAACTAGAATTTGCTCCTCTCATCAGGTTGTTGTGTCTACAAAGAGCCCAAGGTCTGACAAGCAGTATATATGGGAAGCAGCAGTTGACAGTAGCTCATATGTAAACAGGGAAGAAGCTAACCCTGAAAAGATCCTGAAGCGTGGAGCAGAAATCACGCTGTACCTAAGGGTATTTATGTTTTTACTTGCTGATTCCATATGTTGTTATGTACAATAATTTTTACTGGAGGTTAAAATGCTTTTCATGTTTGTGGTGACTTTGATGTGTGTGCTGTGTTAATTAGTTTCTATGATTTCTACAATCTGCATATTGGCTAGATAAATCATTTTTTTCTTTTTGAGAACGAAAGTGGTGATATTATTAATCGAAGAGAATTATGTTATATCTAACTTGGTTTTTACTTGATTTTGGTGGGTATCTAGAACTATGAGTTAATATTTTGTCCCATGTAATTTTGGTGTAAAAATAGGTGAAATATGTTAAAGAATTAATTGAGTGGACAACTATGTCAGATTTGTGGAGATGAAATAAAGTCTGATGGACATAGTGAACCATTTGTTGCTTGTAAAGTTGCAATAAGTGTGCATTCCTACTGTGTTGAGCTTGCTACGAGCATGAATGAGGCAAAGTGAATCAAAGGTAGGTAATATTTGCCTCTTCAATGGTTGTGTTTCATAATTCATTTTACTAGATATGATTTCTTGTATTGTCTTTTTGTTATGTTAATGCGAATTTTAGTATCATGCTCTTTAATTCTGTATGAATGTGTAATTCATTCTCTGATTGATTTCTCCCTTGGGTTTTTGCATTTTTTCCACATTGTCTTTCATATAACTGTGCTTTTGCTTTTAAATTACAGAACATAGAATTTTGTAGTAGAACTTTATTTTATGTTGGAATTATTTTTATTCAAATAAATGTTCACTTATATCTTATGTTTGTTTTGTAAATTTACAACGATCAAAGAAAGGGGGAATGCCGAGAAGAGAAGAAATAAGAACGATTGATTGTAAATATTTTTGTTTAATTTGTACCTCTTGTTATGTTTTATTTTCATGCTATATTTATTGTAATTTTTTTTTTTATTTTTAGTATATTCAATTTTTACGGGTTATTGGCTTGCCAAGTTAGGGGGCGAGGATCAGCAGGAACAAGCTGCAAATGCAGCAATGTGGCGCTCTATTTAGAGTGTTCGTGGCCCTCCCAAGCTACAACATTTTCTTTGGAGTGCGGTTAAAGGGAACTTGGCTGTAAAAGATAGATTGGCTTACAGACATATCACACACGATGCTTCCTGTCAAGTGTGTGGGGTGGAAAGGGAGACTATTTTTCATGCTCTGCTGGAGTGCAACGCTGCAAGTCAGATTTGGGCGGTTAGTGAGTATAAGGACAACTTGGTTGGTGCTCCTAACTCTTCTTCCTCTGAGTTTTGGGTTTGGTTAAACAATAAGTTTTACAGGAGATGCTGTAAGGACATTTTCTACTCTAATGTAGGTTAGTTGGAGGTGTCGAAACTTAGCAATTTTTTAGAATGAGCATCCTAGCTTTGTGATGGTTGCTGCTGGGTTTCTCAGGATGGTTTTGGACTACAATTCTTACGCCCATAAGGTTTTTATAGCTGCTGCTGGGGTTACTACTGCTGTCTGGTCTGATGGATGGAAATGCCCTCCCATGGGCTACATCAAGGTTAATACAGATGCCCATATTCTTGCTGGAGGTATGGCTAGCTTAGGGGTGGTGTTTAGGGATGTTACTGGTGCTGTCCTTGCTGCTGCTTACGCGAAAAGCTTACACAAAGGTGCCATAACATGCTGAAGCTCTGGCCATTAGATATGCCCTGCAACTTGCTAGGAGATTAGGATACTCTCGACTTTGGGTGGAATCGGATGCTATAAATATGGTTCAAGCTGCGCAATTTGATGATGGTGGTTTGGCGCCTATCTACATTATCTTTGATGATATTAGGAATGATAGTTTGCCCTTTGACATATGTACGTTTTCTCATATTAAGCGTAATTTCAGTACGGTAGCCCACCTAGTGGCGAGTTGGGATACCGGAAACAATGTTGAGTATGTACGTTTGGGTTCCTTTCCTCAAAGCTTAAGTACTTTGGTGGAAATGGATCTTATTTAATAAAATGGGCTGCTATTGTGTTTCAAAAAAAAAAAAAATTTATCTTAAATTTCAAATTTAATATTATTGTAATTCGTTTTTAAATTTGTTTCCTAATTATTATAGCAAGAAATTAAAATACGGTATTTATGTATAATACCGTATTTTAGTTTTTTTTTTTTTTTATTTTATTTTTTTTATTTTTAAAATGAGGATTAGAGAACTGTTATCTAACTTCACCGTTCTCTTTAGTAATGGTATATAGAACGACCAAGTAGACTAACCGTTCTTTATTCCTAAGTAGTAGTAGGAGTAGCAGCGGCAGCGGCACGTAGGTCATTCATAGAATCATAACATACATTCATGAGATCCAAAGATCAATAAAACAACGTATATCAATAAAATCATTCATATAAATCATTAGACTGAAATACATTAATAAACACATTCATCATCCCGCAAGTCATTAATTCCAAATATATGAATCACTTTCAAAAGTGACATCATGCTTTTACAAACACATTTTGAAGGGAATTGCGGGTACTAGCAATAGCCGTTACCTCAATTTACAATCTGATAACCTTCCTGTAGGCTTTCAATTTATTGTTCTCACTAAGCTCCAAGGTCCGATTCTTCTTTTATATAACAAAAGTTAAAATCATAGTATTAGTAGGAAAATTGATAGATATATGAATAATTTAATCATTTTAAAGCATTTACAAAAGAGGTTAGCAATCTTATTTGAAAATACATAGCACTATAGGAGTATAAACAAGTGATCAACAAAATTTCATTTTAAGAAATGATAAGGTATAACCTTTTTATATAATATGCTTATACAACTACTTAGAAAACTATAGGTACTACGTGACTACTATTATTCTTTTTAATAACAAGAAATGAACACTTATCTTTTTTTAATAAAGATACCAGTACATAGTAGTAGTAAAAACAAAGCTTTTATAGCTATGATAAGCAAAGTAAGATTTCCATCACAATACTATATGCACCATCAATATCTATTTACCAAAATGTATACATAATCATTTTCAAAGAAAGTGAGAATTTTAATCTAAATAAAAGATAAACTTATACTCAAAATTATATTGGGGGAGAGTAAATACTCACTTTGACTTGCAAAAATGGAGTAGTGGGTTTTTCTTAAGATTAGGCTATAAATAGAGGATAAAGAAGAAGGGCGTGAATTGGGTGGTTACGTGAGCTAGGTCGGTGCGTGAGGGAGGTGACAGTATCAACAACCTAGAGCAGGGAAAGGGTACAGTGGTGGTGTTTCTTACGAATGTTAATTACTTGGTACTATATATAGACTTGTAAGAGAAAGGAAAAGAGATTAAGATTACTATATAAGCTAGATAAGCATGAACATTAAACTCGTCTATCTTTAGACAAGATGATAAGGGGAACCATTGAACATCCAATAGGAAAGGAGCAAGTTTTAACTTTGCTCATTTTTCCTTCTTAACCGTGAAGGAAGCAAGAAGCAAGTTAGGAGGTGGCTTTTGTCTTGTTATTCCCTTTAAAACTTAATTGTGAAGGAGGAGGACTAAAGTGGTAATGTTTAATACTTAAGGAGTATCATTAAAAGAAAGGAAATAATAAGATCAAATTTGCTATTGTGATAGTCATGGATTCGAGCAACCAATAATTATAAAGGAGCAAAAACTTGACTTTGTATCATCAATTCCTTAACCGTGAAGGAGAAGGAGAAATAAAGAGGTGTTGTTTGTCCCTTATGAGAAAAGGTATTTTAGTGATTTTACTATCTCGGGTAAAAATATAAATTTTAATATAAATTTTAAAATAATTAATACTTTCCTTCGAAAAGTTAGCTTCCGGAAATAATAAGGCTAAAATATTTGTACTTGGTAAAATAGAGATTAAAATATAATTAAGCTTATAAAATAATAATTAGAGTTTAGTAAATCGAGTTTTAAAATATCGGGTATTACAAAGCCAAAGCCAAGGTCAAGGCTATTGTAACCACTACCAAAACAATGGCCAAAATCAAAACCGGGGCAATTGGAGCAACCAAAACCGGGGCAATTGGAGGAACCAAAACCGGGGGAATTTTCAAAACAACAATCAAAGGGGACTCCTACCTTGATTTTATCCAAGAACTCAAGGTAATGGTGAGAATTCTTATGCTCAACCTTCATCTTCTAGAACTACCTTAGAAGAAATCATTGAGAACTAAACTAAAATTTTGAACACTTACATGTCGGTAAGTGACAAAAAGTTCAATGAGATGATGATACACAGTAAGATGCTTGCAACACAAATCACTCAATTAGAAAATACCTTGAAAGAGAGTGTGAATGCTAGCTTTTCTTCTTTACCCTCACAAGGAGTTTAACCTAAGAAACCCGTGTATCCTATCACCATAAGGAGTGGGAATGTGCTTGAAGAGAGGGTTTCTAGGAAGAGTGATGAGGGTGAGAAGGTGTGTGATTCAAGTGAGGAAAAAGAGATTTATGTGTCAAAGAAAGTGAGCAAAGAAGCCAAAAAGAAGAGAAGAGTGATGAAAAAGTCCAAGAGGAGGTGATCAAACCTACACTTACACCTAAAAATTTTTCAGAAATAAAATTTATGAATTGTAGACACCCATTTGTGTCTCCCCAAAACCAAACCCGGTGATGAATACCTTTCATGTCAAATCATAATCGAATGAAGTGAAAGTGTGGAAAGTCTAGTGTTGCGGTTGGTTTTTAATTCTTTTCTTTCTCTTTGTTTTTGAAAACCTATTTTATAAAAATAGCTAATCCAGTTTAGTTTGATCCATGGCAAGGGTCTAATAATAGTGTAGTTGTATTGGGCTCAAAAAGAGCTTTCCAACGATATATTATTAGCCCGATTGCGATGAATAATGAGGAAGTTATGGCCAAATTACTAAACTGGGCCCGGTTTGATTTTTATGAGCGGCCAAATGATCAAGAGGAGGGCCTATTATGATTTATCATTCCTAATGCAATTATGATTGATTATAGTCTTCTAGAATCTTCTAGACGGTTCTTTTGAATCCTAATGTGATAAACATTGATAATTGAGTTTTAAGAGTTTTGTTTAGAATAAAAGAAGTGTTTTTAAGGAAATTACAGTTTTACCCTTCGTACGCCTAAATTTTATCAAAATATTAAAACGAGTGGAAAAACTGTCTGCAGCGCCACACTATAGGCTGTCGCGTGGCGCTGCGTCGCTTGGCGACAGGCTCTGTCATTTGGCAGACCTCCCGTGTCACGGGAAGTCCCACCGTTAGACGGGAAGGATTCCCGTGACACGGTGGCAGTCTGCCGTGGCGCGGGAAATTCCAGTCCATTTTCCGTCTAAATTCATTTTTAACCCTAATTTCTTTCGGCTTTTTAAGTGCCGATTGATAATTTCGGGCTTTTTCTGGCTTTTATTATTCGGGCTAAAATAAGAAAATAATTAAATAAAAATAAATAAAAGGTTTGGGCCAAAAATAAATAATAAAACAATAAAATAAAAAGGTTTGGACTTAAAATAAGTTGGGCTGAAATTAAAACTATGCTTTTACCAAACAACAAGACTAATCCATAGACTGTTCAAAAATATGAATTTAATAAAATACGATTTTTTAAGCACTCTCGGAATTAAATACTAAACCCGACCAATAGTGGCGGTGAAAGGTTGTTCATCACCGGGTTTGGTTTTGGGGAGACATTTTTAGGTGTCTACAGAAGCCCCCACTTTGACTGAGTTTGTAGAAACGTCAATTTCAAAAACGATAGTCAAAGTAGCCGATAGGGACGGAGAATGATTTAAGACGTTCTGCGATCCTAAATCACTCTGTATACGCCGATACCTGCAGAAAAATGTTAATTCCACAGATAAAAGAGTAAAGCGATAGAATACGTATCTGGCACTAGTGTATCGGTGACAAACGAATTTGGCAGCTTCCTAAGCTTGAAGGAATCCACCGAGTGACATTTGTTGAAACGCTTTCCATGCTTGAGGAAAGCCGACTGAAGAGTTTGGTAGTTTTCTAAGCTTGAAGAAAGCTACCGGATAATACTTTCCATGCCTGAGGGAAGTCGACGTATGAATTTGGTGTCATTTTATGCTTGAAGAATTCCACCAATAATGCCTTCCATGCTTGAGGAAAGCCGACAAAGGAATTTTGTGGTTTTCAATACTTGTAGAAAAAATCCACTGATAATGCTTTCCATGCCTGAGGAAAGCCGACTTGGCGGTTTTCTATACTTGAAGAAAAATCCACCGATAACGCTTTCCAAACCTGAGGAAAGCTGACTTGGTGGTTTTCTATACTTGAAGAAAAATCCACCGATAATGCCTTCCATGCTTGAGGAAAGCCGACTTGCTGAAATTCGTTTCGATTATCCCCGAACATGGGCCGCAGATGATTCACAATTTTAAGTCGATTATCCGACCATATCAAGTGCTTAAAATGCCGAAAAATAGACTTTGACGCTTGCCAGGGGTAAAATGGTAATTTTAGTCCCCTTTAAGTATCAGTTAGAATTTTTCGCGTAATTCTAGCGAAAAATAATCGCTCAATAATCTCGAAAAATCAGTCAAACTAGTCAAAAATGCCAGGAATATTCGCTGACAATGTGAAGAGCCGCCGTGCCACGTCAGCGCTTTGCCGTGACACGGGAACTCGTGCCGTCAGACGGGATAAAATCCCGTGTCACGGGAATTTTTTTTTCCTCTTTTTTTTTTTGCTGTTTGAATCGGTCAACACGTGAATTATTGTAACGGTTACTTTTTTGTCTTTAAATTCGCATTTCTGCTTCACTATTTCACCATTTCTCATCTCCTCTCTCTACACTTCTCCATTTTCATCTTCTTGCTTCACACAAACTCCGCGCCACGGTTAAGAGAATCCGGCAGCCGTCCGTCCTCACCGTGACACGGGAACAACAACCGTGACACGGCGACGCTGCATTCTCTCTCTCTCTCTCTTTTTTTTATTTTTTATTTTATTTTTTTATTTTACTGCGGGCTGCTGCTACTGTTGTTCGCTGCTGTTGTTTCTTTCGTTCGTCGGTGCTTCTGACAGAGTCACCGGAGCTCCGACGACTTCAGTAATTGCCGTGACACGGAATCAGACCCCGTGACACGTCACCCTTTCACCGTGCAACGGTTAAGCGCAACCGTGTCACGGCGGCTGTGTTTCAATTTTTTTTCCAAATTTTTCGAGCCTGTGAAGCTCGAATTTTCACCGATTTGGCTCTAATTTTATGCTTCCTTCCTCATTCTCGACTCTCTACAAGTCTATGTAAGTCCCTCTTAACTTTTATCTCAAATTTGCTTCAAGAAATTTCATGAAAAACCCTTAAAAATCAATTTGGGGATTTTTGATTTTGAGGTTTTATGTTGAAATTCTTGCCATGATTTTACTTGTATATGTATGCATGTGTGTTTGTGAGAAATTTGAGACAAAAATTGCATGATTTGATGGAGAATTGAGCAAATCACCATTTTTGGGTACTACTTTGTGAAATAATGTTCATATTACTCCTTTGCTCTTGAAATGGTGATAAAATGGTGGTGAATCTTGTGAAATGATGTGTTGATTCATATTTTGCATATGTACTATATTGTCATGGAGAACATAGTATCATGCGGCTAGGAGAACTGTAGTATTAGTTTGTCATAGAGAAACTAAATACCATAGTTTTGCCAATTTTTAGCCTGGAGGTAAAAATTTAGCATATAATTCAATAAACAACTAAATAACTTAGGAAATGATGCTAAGTATTTAGATTTTTATTTTTATAAATATGCAACTTGAATTAAATGTTTAGGAAATGATGCTAAACATTTAGATTTTGATAATAGCATGCCTAGACGACGAGATTGCGATATTTCTACCCACGGCCGGCGTCGGGCTTTTCGGGAGGACACTCCCACTGTTTCTGAGGGCATGGACGACGATGTCTTAGAGTCCGAGCCTCGGACTTCTACGAGTAGGGGTAGGTGGGTTCCACCTCCGTGGACTCCAGACCAGTTGGTTTTCTGCCGTGAAAACCATGTCTCTCATCGCCCACTCTCCGGCATAGTAGATGGCACGCTTCGCCAACTTGGTTCCGGAGCCGGCGATTTGATCCCTCGACTTCACCAGGTCATTACGAGGGATCCTGCTACGAACGCCCTATGGGAATCGGCTAGATTAGTAGATTTCTACATGGCAGTTGTAGGGTTTCGCAGCCCCCGGGGTTGCGGCGCGACAGTCGTTCGCGCATTGTTGGAGTATTTCTGGGATACTACCAACACCTTTCATTTTTCTTGGGGGGAGATGACGATGACCCCTCTAGACTTCAGCATGATCAGCGGGCTGCGCTTCACCGACCGGGCTGTAGGTCAGATGTCCGATCTATCTTGGGATCGGCTGAGGCAGCTGATTTGTTGGGTCCGATCGTTCAGCACATCAGGACCCAACCAGTGTCTCGAGGTGGTCCTAGGAGTGGACGATCGGAGCTGGCTTCAGTTCTAGCTCGCGGCTTCGAGATGGAGGATACGACGGCTGAGCAGCGGGTGCGGATCTTCATCCTGATCCTGATCTCTATGACCCTTTCTCCTGACAGGAGTTCACGCGTGCTCCTTTGCTACCTCCCCTCTTTGGCCAGGATCCATGAGATAGGATCCTATAGCTGGGCCAGTCTTGGGTACGTGGATCTTCATTTGTCGCTACGTCATGGCTGTCGGCAGCTGAATGACGAGTCCCCTATCACCGTCTACGGTCTGTGGAGAGTCGTAGAGGTGATGATCTTTTCCCTTTTTGTTTCACTTTAGCTTGTTCGACTTATGTGCTAAAGATTACTTTTATCGTAGCTATGGTTCTACGAGTACTTCCCAGGTTTGGCTCCTCGCCGGCGTCGCAGAGCAGTCCATGATTTCCCTGTCGGGGCCAGCTGGCGTGATCGAGGAGAGTCGCGGGTGGAGTCCGTCCCTGCACTGCGTGGGCTACTACGCCGAGGCACCTCTTTTGTCGGCGTAAGGACCAGTTTTGTTGTGTTTTTCCTTCTAACGTTGTTTCCGTTGTTTTATGCCAACTTTTTTATGGTTTCTAGGTTCCCATTGATGTCCAGTATCGTCCTTGGGCCGGGATGACTGATTTGCCTGAGGCCTTGCGTCTTTCAGCGTACCGTACCATTTTGGTTGGTACCGGACGCTTTGTCTGGTATTTGGGGGAGCGAGTCGTCCGTCAGCATAGCGGCGATCGCTTTGTGGTGCCCTCATCTCCACCAGAGTCGATGCTGGACTCCCGCTTGATCAGAGAGTTGATCAACAGGGGAGAGCGCTATACTCTTCCATGGCAGGAGCTTGTTCACATGGAGAGTGATTATGCGCGGGACTTGCTTCCCTCTCTGGCTCCTCCACCCCGTCTTCCTGAGGTATGATTTCTTTTGAGGATCTTCTTTACTAGTCTCTGTTTTAAATAGTCGAATAACTTGATTATTCGATCATATTTTCAGACGACCATCCGCCCTGTGGGGAGGATCGAGATTCCTCCGCAGTCTGTCCGATATCCAGGGCCGATTGGTATCACGGAGGACCATATCGCTAACGCGCCAGAGGGTTACAGACAGGCGCAGGAGTCTCTGCCCGAGGTCTTTGAGCCGGTGAGTTTTCTTCGACGCATTATCCACCCTTTTAATACTGCTTGTTACTGAGTTTTCTTTGTTTTATCCTCAGCCTAACCGCCCGGAGATGATGGGATTCATGAAGCTGGTGGACGCCCTGAAGTATTTCATCATCAAGCTTCGGCGTGGTGCGAGTTGTCGGAGCTCTAGCGACGTTCTTGAGGTATCACTTATTTTTTCCTTTCTACCATTTGTTTTATTTTGCATTGTTGACACCTTTTGATTTTGTATCTTTCAGGAGCGACGGAGGTCCCGCTCGCGCTCGAGGCCTAGAGGCTCAGACGAGGAGGAGCTTGGTCGCGGTAGAAGATCTCCTGAGATTCGCTGGCGTTCTCATTCTCAGCGAGAGCCTCAGACTACTCAGCTATTTCAGGAGGCTCAGTGGCAGCAGCCTCAGTCTTCCCAGCGCTTTCCGGGCCAGAGCCAGGGGCAGCGACAGTCGTTTTCACAGCCTCCACAGCCTGAGTTTGGGTCTGTTCTGACTCCTTTGGATCCTGGTTCATTTTCAGCTCCATTATCCGGGATTCCTCCACCGCTGTCGGGCTTGTTCTCGGTTTCGATGTATGGGACGATGCCTTCACCGACGATTCCAGTGTCTTTGGGCCAGTCTACTCCGTTTTCCGGCTGGACGGGTCCTGCCTTGAGCTTGGCTACAGCTGGAACTACAGGGACTAGTAGGGACGCTACTCCCCGTACTCGGATGGTGGAGGGACTCTTCGGTTCGCCGTTCCCATATGCACAGGGTGGAGACGAGACTGATTCTGGCTCTAGGGACTTTTGACCGAGGGTTTTTGTTTGTACATACTAGACACTTGACATATTTATGTATTACGACTCTTTGTACATTATTTACGGTTTATGTATTTATTATTGTGTGTTAGTGTGTGCTTGAAACTCCTTGTGTGTGATTGTGTATTTATTAACGACGCGACGAAAAAACATAAGTGGAGTAATGGAGGGTACCGACCTTCCCCAAAAGAAAAAGAAATAAAAAGACAAGCAAAATAAAATTACCTTCCCCAAAAGAAAATAAAATGAGAATAAAATAAATGAAATTACCTTCCCCAAGACAAAAAATAAAATGATAAAGAAATAAAATAAGTGAAATTACCTTCCCCAAAATAAAAAGAAATAAAAAGACAAAAAATAAATAAAGTGATAAAGAAATAAAATCTTAAAGTGATGAATAAATAAATAAATAAAATAAAGATAATAATAATAAAAGAATATCGATAAAAAAAGTGAGAATTTTATTAGAAATAAAACTCTTAGAAAAACTGAAAAATAGTCGGTGAAGCTAAAATACTATAAAAATCCGGATAGATACAGGAAAAGATGAAAAAAGAAAACGCGTGAAGTGCCGTGACACGGCACTGTATACCGTGTCACGACAGAAAATGCCGTGTCACGGAAAAAGTTCCCGTGACACGGTGGAACTTCCCGTGTCACGGGACGCGTATTACTCAGCGGTGTGTTTTACGCGTATGAAAAGATAAATTATGGGCAGTTTCGAGCGCTTTTACTATAAAATAAGACCAGTTTATTCATGATATGCATAATTACGAAACACAAAATAATTTAGAATTTCATATTTCAATAATCATGTCTCAGAATTTTGATAATACATTGCGCGATTGGTCTTATTCTTTGACCAATGCTGAAAAAAGAGAGTTAGAATTATTTCATGTCAGGGGTTTGCTAGCCCTGCGACACGTAGCTATTGAACATGATTTTCTTAGGGCAGCATTAGATTATTGGAGTCCAGAAACACACTGTTTCAAATTTGATTATGATGAGATCTGTCCCTTGCCGGAGGAATTCGGCGCAATCTTTGGATTTCCTGCTAGAAATCTTATTGCCATGCCTACCCTACGTGAATATTATTACCAAGATTTTGAACGCCATCTGAATCTAACAGATCCAGATTTGAATAGAATTGTTTGTGGTAATGAAGTAGACTTAGAAAAACTTGCTAATTTATATTTTAATTGCCCTATCTCTGAGTCTTATCATGTATATCGGAGAAGGGCATATATTTTTTGCATGTTTAGAAAGCTCTTATTTGCAAACGGTAGGGTAGGACATTCTTGTCTAGCGTCTGTGCTTGAACATGTCGAATTTGGAAGATCTCCTATGCCGACGTGCCTTGGAGAGACATTTCGTGGCCTTGACGAGGCAAAAGCTGACCGGAAAGCCATCAGGAAGGGCTCTCTGGTACTACTGTAGGTAAAAATACGCTCCAAGTAGCCCCCGTGACACAAAACAGGCACCGTGTCACGGTGGGTGTCTGCCGTGACACGGCAAAACCCGCCGTGTCACGGGAATCTGCTTGATTTTTTTTTTTTTTTTTTTTTTTTTTTTTTTTTTTGCCGTGACACAGGAACTTCTCCGTCAGACGGGATGAAATCCCGTGTCACGGGAATATTTTACACGTTTTCTTTTTTTTTTTTTGCAAATTTGGTTGATGGAGCATTTGGAACTATTCGAAGCCCCCGATGATATTGAAAAATATGGCCGTAACGACCTTGTCCGTAGGAAAAAGAATTACTTTGCGAACATGTCGTATGAAGATTGGAAAAATTTCTTTGCAAAGAGGGAATTTTCCATTCGTTGGGTGGTGCCTTGGTGGAGGCTTACTAGGATGGTTGACACGAATTAAACTCCATATTGCCGTGTTCCTAGTATCTCCAAACTGACCTTTTACTGTCCCTCTCGACTGATGTGGCAGTATGGACTTGAACAATTAATTCCACGCTATAACGATAGTCCTCGTGAAGTATCGTTGCATGAAAGTAACGTTCACAAGTACGAGGCTTATTGGATTGGAAGACCTTTGTGGACCGTTTCTGCAAGTGACCAAGCTCCTCCTCCTTTATCTAGTGCATACAAGGCATGGTTGAACCCTAGAAGTAGGAGGGAACGATTCGGATCACGCAAGTCTGATGTGAAGAGTCATCTTGGAAATAAGAAAGCTCCTCCTAAAGATCGTCTAGGTCCGAGAACACAAGGGATTGAGTTTAAGACTCCTATGATGCCAAGAAAGAAGAACTATGTGAAAGGAAAGGGTAAAGAAAAGATGGTGTATAGGGAGAAACAACCGAAAAAGTTCGAGAAAGGTGAAAGGGGTGAAAGTTCGACTAGGGGTGTGACGGTTCGGGCTACAAAAGACACATTAATGGTGAAGGCCGACCTAATTGAGCAAGAGAAGGATGTTCCTAAAGAGAAGAGAGATTAGATCAATAGTGCTTTTCTTTTCATGATTTATAATTTTTATTTAAAATAAGGCATATGATGCCAATACTTGTAGTCGCATTTATTTTAATAATAGCATATTTATTTCAGCCTTAAAAATAAAAATTACAATGACTTTTATTTATTATTTATTTATCCGAGTCAAGGAGTCGGACGCAATGGAAGAACGAAAATAAAAACTTGAACAATTAATTCGCAACGAATGCGCCAATATTCCAAAAATAAAACGGAAAAATTGAAATTCCACCGTGTCACGGTGAAAGGGTCCCGTGACACGGTAAAAATTCCCGCGTCACGGCAATTTTTTTTTTTTTTAATTTTTTTTAATTTATTTTTTTTAATTTATTTTTAATTTATTTATTATTTATTTATTTATTTTTTGCCGACAAAAGGTGATGTGGCACGGGAGTTAATCCCGTCAGACGGGATCCAATCCCGTGTCACGGTAATGTTCCTTCCCCTTTTTGGTCGTTTAAGCCCACCGTGTCACGGTGAACAGTACCGTGGCACGGTGGGATGTCCCGTGTCGCGGCAATTTCCCTTTTTTTTTTTTTTTTTTTTTGGCCGTGACGCGCATATTTGATCAACAGAGGGAGGATTTTTTTTATTTTAAAGTGGCCGGGCCCCCTTGAGGGGTTGCCTACGTATCCTAAACAGGAATCAGGCCAAACGTAGCTCTATTGGGTCAGGAACCCATGCGACTAGGCATAGAATTTCTTGAGTTGATCCAAGTTGGTTAAATTATGGAAGCCGTTACCGTCCATGTCTACCAATTGTGCCGCTCCGCCAGACAGGATGGCTTTAACAATGTACGAGCCTGACCAGTTCGGTCTGAATTTTCCTCTTGGATCTAACACATTTTTACGAAGTGCCTTAAGCATTAGGTCACCCTCTTTGATATTTTTGGTCTTGACTTTTTTATTAAAATGTCGTGCCATACGCTGTTGGTAGGTTTGGACATGATGCAAAGCTGCCAAGCGTTTTTCATCAAGCAAGACCAGTTCGTCGTATCTTGCTCTAATCCAGTCGACTTCATCTAGTTGGCTTTCCAATGCGATTCGAAGAGAAAGGGATTTCGAGCTCGATTGGTTGTACAGCTTCAACTCCATAGACCAAAGAGAAAGGGGTAGCCCCCGTTGATGTACGAACAGAGGTTCGATAACCCCAAAGGGCGAAATGTAGCTTATTTGGCCAATCCTTGTAATTTTCTGTCATCTTTTCGATGATAGTTTTCACATTTTTGTTGGCCGATTCGACTGCTCCGTTTGTTTGTGGTCTGTAAGGTGATGATCGGTGATGCTTGATATGATATTTCTGTAATAATTCCGCGCATTCGGCTTGGAAATGTGTTCCATTATCACTGATCATCTCATGTGGTACCCCATAGCGGCATATGATATTTTTCTCAATGAATTGAGCTACGTGTTTTGCCGTCAGCTTAGCATATGAGGCAGCCTCGACCCATTTGGTGAAGTAGTCGATTGCTACGAGAATGAATTCATGACCCCCTTGTCCTGGTGGTGTTATTTTTCCAATGATGTCAATGCCCCAAGTGGAGAAAGGCCATGGAGAAGTATATGTGTAGAGAAGCGAAGGTGGAACATGCTGTAAGTTTGCATAGACTTGACACTTCATACATTTCTTGACGTATTCGTGACAATCTCTCTCCATAGTAGTCCAATAGTAACCTTGTCGTTGAATCTTTTGGACTAACATCTTTGCATTCATGTGTGTTCCACATATACCAGCATGAAGGTTTTCCATGGTTTTATGTGCTTCTTTCTTGGCTATGCATAAGAGATTTCTTCCCATTGCAGTTCTCTTGTGGAGTTCTCCCCTGATGAGCACATACTGTGAGGCTAGGAGCCTCAAAGCACGGCGTGCCCTTTTATCACTATTAGGAGGGTATTCTCCTTTTGTCACATAATTAAGGATGTCCGTATACCATGGCTCTTCATCTTCTTGTTGTGGTTCCTGTTCATCGTCAAGTGCATGAACATAAGCCGGCTCATATCTTCTCTCTATGGTCAGTGGCATTCTGATTGTGTCAGCTGGAATTCGCACCATTGATGCTAATTTAGCTAGTGCGTCGGCGAACTGGTTTTCTTCTCTTGGCAAATACGTATACTCCACTTCATCTAGTTGCTCCGTGAGAGTTTCTAAATGAGCTTGATACGTAGCGAGACTTTCACTTCTCACTTTCCATCTCTTGGAGATTTGGTTAATGATTAGTGAAGAATCACCGTAGATTATGAGTTTCTTAATTCCCAAGGCGACAGCTGTTTCTAACCCCAAAATGCATGCTTCATATTCTGCGGCATTGTTGGTGACATCAAAGTCGAGCTTCATGGAAATTGGGATGTGTTCTTCATTGGGTGATACGAGCAAGACTCCAACACCACATCCCTTTTGATTTGAAGCTCCATCGAAATAGAGCGTCCAACTATCATCTTCGGTCATGAGTAAATCTTCGTCAGGGAAATCGTACTCATCTTCTTCTTTTTCAGCTTCTTCTAGCGGAAAGTCTGCTAAGAAGTAGCAGAACCTTTGATGGCTTTTTGTGGCACGAATCTCAAGTCAAATTGAGCTAGATTGACTATCCACCTTGATAATTTGTCGTTGAGTGTTGCTTTCTCGAACAAGTATTTGAGAGGATCCATCTTGGACACGACATGCACTGTATGAGTGAGCATGTAATGTCTTAGTTTCTGTGCGGCCCATACAAGTGCGAGACACAACTTCTCGAGTGGTGTGTATCGCGTCTCATATCCTTGAAGTTTCTTGCTCAAGTAATAGATTGCATTCTCCTTGCTTTCGATTTCTTGTGCTAGCATTTCCCCATCGTTTCTCTTGTGACCGTAAGGTAGAGTCGAAGAGGAAAGTCAGGTATTGCTGGCGCTAGCACGGGTGGGTTTGCCAAATACTCTTTGATTTTGTCGAAATCCTTTTGGCAATCATCATCCCATGTGACTGGGACATTCTTCTTAAGCTTCTTGAATATAGGTTCACATATCGCTGTGAGCTTTGATATGAACCTACTTATATACTGCAACCTTCCAATGAAGCCTCGAATCTCCTTCTCATTTTTGGATGGTGGCATGGCCATGATCGCTTTTACTTTCGAAGGATCTATTTCAATCCCTCGAGAACTGATCACGTATCCAAGTAATTTGCCTGACGTGACTCCGAATGCACATTTTGCTGGATTTAATCTCATGTTTTACTTGCGGAGTCTTTCAAAGAACTTGCGAAGGGCAATAATATGGCCTGGGCGATCTTTAGACTTAACGATCATATCATCGACATAGACCTCCACCTCTTTGTGCATCATGTCATGTAATAATGCTGTAGCTGCTCTTTGGAAGGTGGCACCCGCGTTTTTCAACCCGAATGGCATTACCGTATAGCAATATGTACCCCATTGCGTGATGAATGTGGTTTTCTCCATGTCTTCTTCGGCCATCAATACCTGATTATCTCCGGCGTAACCATCCATGAATGACAGGAGTGCATGGTTTGCTGTATTATCGACCAGAATGTCAATGTGAGGTAGAGGGAACCCATCTTTTGGGCTTGATTTATTGAGATCCCTGTAATCAACACACATTCTGACCCTTCCATCCTTCTTTGGAACTGGAACCACATTTGCTATCCATTCCGGATACTTGGATACTCTGATGAAACCTGCGGCCAATTGCTTCCTGATTTCTTCCTTGATTTTGAGAGCCACATCTGGTTTCATTCGGCGCAGCTTTTGTTTGACAGGCTTCATACCTGGAATGAGTGGTATTGTATGCTAAGCTATATCCCTGTCAATTCCTGGCATATCTAGGTATGACCAAGCAAATACATCAACAAATTCACTAAGTAAGTTAATTAGCTCTTTGCGTTCATCTTGACTTAGTGTTAATCCAATTTTTACTTCTTTAACAGTCGTATCATTGGAAATGTTAACTGTTTCTGTATCTTCAATAACTGCTGTTTTATTTTCGTGTTCTTCCACTGCTTTTATTATTTCTTTATCATTTTTATCATTAGCAAAGCAATATTGATCAGGGCTAGGGGAATGGCACGCATCGTAAGCAAAGGTACTCATTTTATTGAATTCACTGGCTAATACATCAAGAGAGGCAAGGTCGGCTGCGACCTCACAAGAATTATTAGGACTAGAAAGAGAGGACTCAACAAGAGACTTAGGGTTGAACTCTATAGCAGAAAGAGGGTCGGCCTCAGACTTTAAGGACTCGTCTACAGACTTAGACTCAGACTCGGACTCGGATCCAGACGACTCAGACTCATCAAACATAGGACCCTCGCCAGCGGTTATTTCCAACTTCTCTCCACTCGGCGTAGTGATCCTCAATGTCTTGCGCCATCCTCTTGAAATGTTGTCAGCTTGGACGATTAACTCGGAGGGGTCAAAATCCTTGTTCGCTATGACAGCTTGAACGAGATCGGAGTTATCATTGCGGACCGTCTTGGACTCGTTTTTCTCCATTCCAAAAAGAAGGTTGATTCCTAGATCATCAGAGTTAAGGCTAGCTGGCTTCTCGGTTGTGAAGAGCTCTTCGTCTTCGTCAACGAAGTCACAATCGAGGAATACCTCGAATCCTGGTTCACGGATCCCATCATGGACGAATGGCTCAGGGAATTCATAGCATGGGAAGTCTTCCCCTTCTTTGATGTACTGTCCATTGAGGGTGAACGGATACGGATCCATGGCCATTTCCATCTTCGTGATTCGAGCGTTATTGCGAGCCTTCATATTCAATGCAGCTCGTTTCAAATCTTCTTTTGTTGGCTTGAATCCCAAGCCGAAAGTATCCTTTTGAGCGCACCAGGATGGCCCCAAGATTCAGCCATTTTCTTCTTGAGTCCAAGGGTCATTCCTGGGAAATGACCTTGCTTCTTCAGAATGGCATTGATACTGGTGTTTGAATAGGGATCGAAGTCGAGATGGCACTTTTCCTCCTCTTCGATCACGAGAACATCATCTAGTGAAAACCCCCAAAGATCTTCATCTTCTTCATCATGTTCAACATGGACGATAGGAGTATCAATAACTTGAATGCGCATAGGAGAAGCATCGATAGTAATCGGAACCCCTCTTACTATGGCTTTCACTTTCTGGTGAAGCGATGATGGAATCGCCTTTAGCTCATGAAGCCAAGGGCGTCCTAACAACAGATTGAAAGAGGCCTTAATGTCCACCACCTGAAATTTAGTGCGACGTTCAATGGCCCCAGTAGTTATATTCAGTATGATAGTACCCACGGCTTGACGGCGAGTATTATCGTAAGCTCGAATCCCTTGAGTGGAGGGAGTCAATTCTTCATTCTTTATACCCAACTTCTTTGCAGTTCGGAGTGGGCACACATTGATTGCAGAGCCATTATCAACCAGGCTCATGGGAACATTCATCTGCCTACACACTACAGTGAGGTGTAAGGCCTTATTATGTTGGTCCCCTTCCGGGGGTAGATCCTTATCAGAAAAGGAAATCAGATTGCTAGTACTCGGCAGCTCAGTAGTGAGAAAGTTGACCAATCCTTGAGGAGTCATGTCATCATCGACTCCTATTTTCACCAGAGCATTCATCACAGCCTTTCGATGCTCGTGGGAAGTGGCCAAAAGCTTCCACACATTCATCTCCACCTTGGTCTTTTGCAGTTGTTTGACTACATCGCTATTCACAGGGTCGATGGGATCAACTATCGGATGTGATTGTGGTGGAGGTGGAGGTGGGTTAGGTTGTTGCAACCGTCCACTTCTGGTGAGAACCTTGACCTCAAAGTCCCCCCAAACATCTTCACTGGTGCCGAGAGATGAACAGGCTATGTCTTTGAGATAGACGTCTTCATCATCACTATCCCAAATCCCATTCACTTCTTCAGTACTTGAGATAAATACAACTTCCGGCAGAGGTTCATTCACAGGTTGAATGAGTATTGACGGATCAAAGGAGACTTCATCTCCCATGATAGCCAAAGCATCAGAAAGAGGACCTGTTTGAATGTTAGGCTTCTTGCCCCCTGGAGGGACAGGAAGTTGGTTAGCATCAATTAGGTCTTGGATTGCATCTTTCAGCCTCCAACACTTCTCAGTGTTATGACCCTTGCCTTGATAAAACTTGCAATAAGCATTGGGGTCATAGCTAGCGATCCTATTCTCAGGTCGAGGTTCTGGAAATGGTCCGATTGGCATAATCAGTCCCTGACCATGCAAGCGGTTGTAAGCAGCATCATAAGTCATTCCCAAAGGCGTATAAACCCTCCTTTGCCTTTGGAATTTTTGAGGAGGAGCATTAAGGGCCAGCACATCATTGATGTTGATATTGTTGGTAGCATTGTTGGGCTTAGAAGACGAAGAAGAAGGAGTGTCGTTCTTCTTGTATTTCCAAGTGCTGTTGTTATTGTTGCTACCAAGAGACTTCATCAGTTCATCTTCGATATTGATTCCAATATCGTATACAGCTTCAAAGGTACTTAGAGGCAGGAACTTCAAGTGTTGCTTGTACTTATGAGTCAGATTGGCAATGAACAAGCGAACCATTTCCTTCTCCTTGGGGGGATCCACCAGGAGCGCAACTGTTTCTCTCCACCTGCTTAAGTAAGTGGTGAAGCCTTCATTCTCTTTCTGTTTGAGAATGGAGAGTTCACGTTCAGAAGTCTTGGCCCGGATATTACACTTGTACCGATTCATAAAGCTTTCAGCAACATCCTCCCAGGTCGCGACATGCTTGGATTCCAAAGAATAGAACCACTGTTGACAGGCATGCTCTAAGGAAAGAGGAAACACCGTAGGGAAGAGTGTCACATCTACTCCCTTAAGAGCCATAGTTGCAGAAAAAGCCTTCAAATGGAAAAGCAGATTATCAATAGGCTTGAATTTGGGATGTCAGCAGTGGAAAACTTCTCAGGAAGCTTCTCTCTTATGGACGAAGAGGTGACAGGCTGTTCCACATAAGTGAACTCTTTAGAAATCTTGCTCATCTGTTCCTTGATCTTGTCCATTGCAGCATTAGTGACATTGTTTTGATTGTCTTGCTCTACAGTGCTGACTCTAGTGGTGAGTGTCTGCATCATGTCAGACAATCTTTCGATTGTCCTGTTGAGGTTCTCAATGTCTTCCTTAGTGGCCATTGGTTGAAAGTAGACTGGAGATGGATCTTGTGGAGATGATTGAGGTGGTTTCCTTGTACGCCTCTTTGGTATAAGAGGTTGTTGAGGTATAGACTCGAACCGTAACAATCTACCCCTGTTTCTTGTCCAAGTGCTGTGACACCGAAACAAACACACCTTTAATGACCAAACTTAACCTTAACCTATCCGGATTAAAAAAAAATTTTTTTTTTCTTTTTTCTTAAAAAAATCTATAATTTTGAAACTCTACTTATTATTATTATTATTATTTTTTTTAAAAAAAAACAACATGGGAGGATACCATCCGACTTACTCCGAAAAAAAAAACGACACAAAAACGAGACTTCCCTAAAATACGGTCAAAAAGTGGTGCACGACTAAAAAAAAGTGTGTGAACACGATATGTGAGTGATTAGGTGAGGTTATAGACGCGTGTTTTGACCGTATAGCTAGACACGACACAAAACTGGACACATCATTCACACGAAAAACGAGAAAAAGACTGTCAAGACACTTTCCTGGGCACCGTGTCACGGTACAGTCTACCGTCAGACGGCAGGCAGCCCCGTGTCACGAAACTGTTCACCGTGGCACGGCAGAAACTGCCGTGACACGGTGCGCAGTTCCAGGCCATTTTTGTGATTTTTCCAGATTTTAACCGATTTTAGGTCCGTACTAACTACTATGTGAGAATAAAAACCCTCGGTCATGGGTTAAACAAAAGAGCAAACACATAAAGGTTAGCACCAAACAACCACATAGCATTTAGGCACGATGATGTAAAAAAAAAGTTCGCAACCTAGAGTCGAGATCTATGTTCAACTATTGGTCAAGCTTTGGGTGTCAAAAGGGTACCATGGTTAAGAGTTTGGACGCGTTAGCAAGGCAGCCTCCCTTGAGGGTGTATGCCAACGGGCGGCTCCGCGAGTTCATGATGAAATCGAACTCGACTCCATGGTTTGGGTGGATTTAATAACTCGGATGAACCCTTATTGCCATGAGCGTTTTTGGGTCGATAGAGCTTAAATCCCCCGGGGCTAAGACGTATGTAGAACACATACGTTTTTTCAGAAAAATCAAAGGAAGTCGACTGTGAGGAAAGAAAATAAGCCACCGGGCTGATTTTAGGACTGCCGTGACACGGCAAAAATTACCGTGTCACGGTACTGTGCACCGTCGTGGCACGGCAGTCAGAAAATCTGACTGGTGCCCTGTTTTCCTTCGCGCGCAACCAAGTTATCCAATTTTTCCTACGGGACAGACCTGATCGCGATGTTAAAACGTCTATGCAGATGCAAAAATGCCAAATTAATCACAAGAATATTTTTTCAAGAATCTTTCAAGTCTCATCCACTCATCTTAATTAAATACCGATCACTCAAATCGATAAATAATTAAGCATCCTCCCTAGTGGAGTCGCCAAATTGTAGGCGTCGCTCGAAGTGCGCCTACGTTAAAAGCATGTGTGAATATGCTTGGCACTCATAGGAAGTGGGAATTGACATATACGATTAGGGACAAAAAAGTAGGGAGCCGCCAACAAGTTTTTAAGGAACTTGTAAACTGTTCACGGATCATAAAAAGACAACCATGATAAGGGACAACGATAGGCAACAACGATTGACCCGTGAAGGTTACACCCCATTCATAATCCATGAGATTACTAACTCCATATGGTTCGGAACCACGAAAGGAGGATCGGGGATGATGGTACGAAGTGAGTCATGGAGTCACATTCGCCCGTATTGGCCTCTACTCAATTCTTATATTGAAAAACATTCATGTGATCTCAAAGGCATACAAAAAATAATTCAATTCGCTCCAAACTATTATTTAACTAAATTGGTTTAAGATTAATGCACACATAATTCTAAAATATTGGTGACCACTTCAATTAATAATAAGATTAAAAGGATCTTAAACCGGTTGTCCAAATTATCTTATTAGTCGTGATTTTCAATAACATATTCCCTTTAAACATGCAATATGGTGATAAAAAAAATAATAATAGAATAAACATTAATATTAAAACCAATTTAATCACAATTCCAACAACATAAAATCGTTAGAAAAATAATAATAATAAAAAGAGCATGATCCTTACTTTGATTCTGTTTGCTTGCAACTACAAAGTAATAAACGAGTTAGTAACTTCAAGGAAATAATAAAACAATAACTAAATTAAATTAAATGAAATAAAGTTGATTTTAGGGCCAAACCCTCAAACAGTTCTACCTTTCACGCCTTAGCTTAAGGACAGAACCTCGAGTAAAATATGGACTCCTTTGAGTACTTGAAGAAGGAATTTTGAAGTGAAAAGGGTAGGCTATTGTTTAGGTTGATAGCATAGAAGAGAGAAAATAATAATAATAAAAATTCTCGGTGCCCCGTACATCAGAAATGAGGGGGTATTTATAGGGAAAATGTGCTGAGGGAGCACACGAAACCCTAAAATGATAAAAACCCTAAAAAATTATCCCGTGACACGGTCAGACTGTACCGTGACACGGGAAGCCCCACCGTCAGACGGTACACTTTCCCGTGACACGGTACACTTTTGGAGTGACGCGGGGAATTTTCAGAAAACGGGTTGAAAAACGCGTTAAGGGTTTACGCGAAAAGGACACGGAATGTCCCGTGTCACGGCAGACCTCCCGTGTCACGGGAAGTCCCACCGTCAGACGGGAAGGATTCCCGTGACACGGTGGCAGTCTGCCGTGGCGCGGGAAATTCCAGTCCATTTTCCGTCTAAATTCATTTTTAACGCTAATTTCTTTCGGCTTTTTAAGTGCCGATTGATAATTTCGGGCTTTTTCTGGCTTTTATTATTCGGGCTAAAATAAGAAAGTAATTAAATAAAAATAAATAAAAGGTTTGGGCCAAAAATAAATAATAAAACAATAAAATAAAAAGGTTTGGACTTAAAATAAGTTGGGTTGAAATTAAAACTATGCTTTTACCAAACAACAAGACTAATCCATAGACTGTTCAAAAATATGAATTTAATAAAATACGATTTTTTAAGCACTCTCGGGATTAAATACTAAACCCGACCAATAGTGGCGGTGAAAGGTTATTCATCATCGGGTTTGGTTTTGGGTAGACATTTTTAGGTGTCTACACCTCAGGAGTGGTGTCAGAATCTATCCCTATCTTATCCAAGGCATTCATTACAGCCAACCTATGTTGTCGAGACGTTGCCAGAAGCTTTCATACGTTCATTTTAACCTTGATTTTCTTGAACTGTTTGACAATGTCATTATCTTCTATGATAGGTATGGGAACTTGTTGTATGGTTGGCATGGGTTGTGTCGAAATAGGAGGTTGCATTCTCCCGGATCTTGTGAGGACGTCTATTGATGAATCTTCTTCAATCCAAACGTCATCCATGGCATATGACACCGAAGGTGGAGGTCCTACCATGTCTTTCAAGTAAACGTCTTCTTCGTCGTTGTCCCAAACTCCATTAATATTTACGTCTTCCTCTTTTTGAACTTGAACTAGCCTCTTATCATCAATCATTTTCTGAATTAAATCCTTGAATTTAAAACAGTTTTCAATAGTGTGACCCCTGATTGATGATATTGACAATAAAATCTATCTGTCCTTTTTTAACGATTCAAATGGTTTCGGTTCGAGAGGTTTGACCTCGCCACTCTCAGAGAGCATTTTTAACATTTTTGCGTATGAAATCCCAATTGGAGTGTAGAGTCTATTACTATTCTTGGGTTTATCGATTAATTGCAAAGGAAAGTGTTTCGCATCGTAGGTCATTCCCTTGGGTGTGAACTCTTTCCTAGGTTTATTTTTCGAGGGTGGAACCTCGTCATACTTGTTCTGAAATTCCTTTACAACTTTGAGGGCTTCATGTAGCAAGTTTGATCCTTCCATCATGGACAGTGTAAGCAATTGTATGTCCTCTTTACTTGCTAATTCTTGAAGGTTATCCACGGCATCGAAAAAAATCTCCTCGTCTTCTTCGATAGCATGGATTTCTTCGACAGGTTTGATGAGAGATGAGGGATCAACCTTGTTTTGCTCATCAGAGATGGCCAAGGAGTGAGCGAGAGGCGCATTATCAATACTTGGCTTCTTACTGGCAGGGGGAAAAGGTAGTTTGTAATTGTCGATTATGTCTTGGATAGCTTCCTTAAGCTTCCAACAGTTCTCAGTAAGATGGCCCCTACCTTGGTGATACTTGAAATGTGCATTGGGTTCCAGTTAGCCGTCCTCTTCTCGACTGGTGGGTCCCTGTAGGGAATAGTTTCAAGCCTTTAAAATCCCACTAGCTTGAACCCCACTGTAATCATACACTAAAGTACGGTGGCGTCCAAAAGGGAAGAAGATAGAGCAAAAGAGTCGCCAACAAGTTTTTAAGGAACTTGTAAACCGTTCACAAGGTGAAGGTTACACCCCTTAACGATCCAAGAGATCGTCAACTCCATAAGGTCATGAACCAAATAAGGGTCCGGGGATGAAGGTACAAATCCAACCTAAAAGAGATTGAACCTGCCCTAATAATAGGCCTCTACTTTATTCTGCTCGTATTCATGTGCGTTTTCTGATTAACATAAAATCAATAGGATTAACCCTAAACCTGTTTAATCTATGTTGGTTGAATATAATGCACAAATAAACTATTAATGGCGATCACTTGAATTATAATCACAATTAACCTAACAAGATTATTAATTATCTTATTAAGCGTGATTGCAAATACCAATTCCCTTTAACATGCAATAAAAGGTGATCAAGCAATAAAGAATATAAAATATGCATCAAGCAACATAATAAATAATAATCATGATAATAATAATGTTAAAACATAGCAAGATCCTAGGCATGATACTAACAAGATTAATAACAAACCCTAGCATGTCACTAAGCATTAAAAATCAAAGCTTTAGCCCTGACATGATACTAACATGAATTAACATTAGAAAGAATATAGGAAGCATCGTAGCAATCATATTTAATATTAAAATTACCCTAGACATGATACTAGGAATCATAATAACAATCTAAGCATGATTTCTACATCATAAAATTAATTAAAACCAATAAAGTACTTACTTGGATGCCTCGTACCTCTTTCTAATAACAAAATACACGCGTTAGTAACTTTAAGGAAAATAATAATCAAAACAATTAAATTAAATAATTGAAAGAGAGATTTGGGACCAAACCCTCAGAAATTAAAACCTTTCACGTCTAGGGCGAAGGCAACTTCGAATATGGCTAGGTGTTTCTAGATCTTGTGAATGCGGAATTTTGTATTTAAAAAGCAAAGAAAGAAAGAATGCATAAATGTTAAGAATTATTGATGAAAGAGATGAAGATGATGAAAAGAATTGAAAAGAACTGAATAATTGATGACTCTTGATGATTGAAAACGGAGTTTTCGATACGATATTTATAGAGAAAATCATCCAAAAAAGATAATTTATCAAAACAGAGTCTGAAGATCACAAAACTAACTTGGCGCCAGCCCTGGCTCATTGGCGCCAGGACCAGTGGCTAGCGCCAGGCGCCAATGCTGGCGTCTGGCGCCAATCCTGGTTCCAGGCGCCAAGGCCTAGGGTTGGAAGCCAATTCGGATTTCAACACGTTTTCGAAATTCTGATAATTTTACCGTACTGGAAGATAAAATAATATAATTTCAGTCGAAAATGCTATTTGATATAATTAAAACTCTGAAGAGTCCTAACTGAATTAAGAATGATAAAACCTTCTAGAATGTTCTAGAAGACCAAAACCATTCCTAATTGCATTAGGAATGATAAATCATATTAGGCCCTCCCCTAGATCATTGGGCCGTACTTAAAACTCAAACCGGGCCCAGTTTAGTAAATTGGCCATAATTTCCTCAATATTCATCGGAATTGGGCTTATAATATATCGTCGGAAAGGTCTTTGCAAACCCCATCCAACTACACCACTATTGGACCCATATCATGGACCAACCAAACCGGATTGGCTGTTTTCTTAAAATAAAGTTTTCAAAAACAGAGAGGAGAGAAAAGAAAAGAAATAAAACTTTCCGCAACACTAGACCTTTCCACACTTTCGTTTCATTTGATTATGATTCGACGTGAAAGACACTCATCACTGGGTTTTGATGACACGTCTCTGAAAGTAACCGATTGCTGCTGCTGTTGTTTGTGTTTTGATGACCTCCTGCAAGCTAGAGAATGTCATCCCGCTTGAAAACCGCTACGCCTTGTAACTGCTTCCATTTAGAAGATTGCTTCGCCTGAAACTATCCTCTCCGCTATGATAATATTCCACGTCCAAGGGAATATCATCGAAAATTATTTCTCTTGAAATAATTCTCATCCGCATTATGATCATCTTCCATGCCTCAGGAATTATGACCGAAGACAATTTCGCCCTGAAATTACCTTCAGTTGTCCATGACAACTTTCCGCCGAAGATATCTTCTCTTGAAGTCATCCTCATTTGATGCGATAATCTCCCAAAGGAAAATACCGAAGATCCACGCCCGTCGATCTTTAAAAGTTCACCTGAACCTTGCTTTTGCTATGCCTGTACGTCGGCGCTCTTTGCTCTTTAACCTGTATGTCGGTGCCCTATGCTCTTGAACCTATATGTCGGTGCTTTTTGCTAATGAGCCAATGCTTAGGCGCTTTAAGCTAAGTGAGACGATCTTTTGATCAGGTCGATCACTTTATGTAATCAAGCCGATTACCTAATCATGTCAAATTGCTTAGAGGGGCTAACTGGCATACCAAGGAACCCAAAATATATTGCAGAAGGCTAGCACAACCCCAACAGGTGGCTGGCTGCTTTGGCGTCGCTGAAAATCAATCAGCGCCAGACTTACGGCATTAGCGCCATGCGCTGATATTGGCGTCTGGCGCCAAGCATAGAATGTGACGCCAATGCCTAGGGACTGGCGCCATCATGGGAATCACTTTAAATTCCAGTTTTCAGTTCATTTCGTGCTCTGGTTTGTTGCGAACGCTGCTCGAAAGAAGTCGAAACTTAAATTGATCGTTGCTCATTCGTTTCTTAACCAAATTCGCTCAAATTTGTTGCAAATCAAAGATCTTTTCATCTATATTCCCGATCTATGTAAGTTTTCCTTCAACTCACACCGGTTTTTATGAATTTTTGGCATGTTCATTCACGAATTTCATGAAAATTCAAAATTTATAATGCTCAATTTGCTTTGTTTATCAAGTTTTATGCCATGAAATTTCTTGTTTATGTTTGTATATTTCCTTGGGAGTAATTTGAGACTTGTTTGACTCAATTTGGTGAATAAATGAGCAATCCGCCATTGTTGGACCTCTTAAGGTCGTGAAGAAAAATGCGGCTTGTTCTTAATGTTTTTGCTAGCAATTCTTGTTCAATTTGTCACAATAATCACTATAGTATTGCAAGAAATTGTTTGATCGCTTGAAAAAATGCTGTCATGCTCAATTTGAATTTGTGCTCTGTTTTAGTACTACGTACTCTGTTTTTGCGAACATAGTATCATGCAGCTAGGCGAACCTTTAGATACTATAGAACCTTAATTTATGATAATTCTGCACAATGTAGCATGGCTAGACAACGAGGCTCGGGTTCACGGTCCCGAAACACTAGACGGGAGCATGAGCCCGTGGAGGACGACACTACACCGTCCACTTCGCTTGGTCAATTCCCAGAGTGGGATGAGCAGACCTTGTTCTCTGCCTCTGTCCACCACATTTCTGATAGGGTGAGACGGGGAACCGAGCCTGAGAGGACACGGCATCACGGCTCTGGCTGTGATGGTCTAGGCGATTTGTATAGGATGCATATCGCCAGAGATCGAGAGACGAGACTCCTATGGGAGTCTTGCGGACTGGTTGCCCTGTTTGAGACCTCCGAGGCTATGGTTGCCTCCAGCGGGGGTCACCACGTAGTACGCGCTCTGGTGTAGTTCTTCTGGGACACCACCAACACCTTTCATTTTCCATGGGGTGAGATGATGGTCACTCCTACAGACTTCAGTCTCATCACAGGACTGGAGTTCTCTTCTGTGCCACTGCCATTCGACGGCAGTATCGACGTCTTTTCTCCAGAGGTCGAGGAACTGTTGGGGCCGATTGCTGTTCGGGCCCGAGCTGAGGTCGAGACGACTCAGTTCAGCGCTAGAGGGATTCGCCGCTCGACGCTGGCAGCGGCTCTTGATGACGATGCGACCACCCGAGAGCAGCGGGTGCGCATCTTTGTGCTGATGTTGTTGTCAGGGACATTTTCCCCTGACAGGGGTAGTAGGGCATTGCTTTACTACCTCCCTGCTGTTCGCGATCTCCGGCGGATCGGGACTTATGACTGGGCCAACTTGGCCTACACTGACTTCGTTCGCGCACTAAGGGACTCGTGTCGCCACCGGTCCTTTAGGACGAACGTTGCTTTGTCTGCTTTCTGGAAAGTCGTAGAGGTAAACATTATTCCCTATAAAGTTTAGCCCTATATGTAAGGCAGCATTTACTCACGCTTTAGCTTTTTTGTAGATCTGGTTCTATGAGTACTTTCCTTCCATTGCGCCGGCGAGACCATCGCCGAGGGGGTATCCGGTGAGCGCCTCTTGAGGCGGCCACCATGTGGACCTGTCTACTGCACGTGTCCGGAGTCGGATCATCTCGGTACGACTTTTAGTGTTTATCTCGCACTTCTGTGACGTTTTAGACATGTTCTTACCTGATTGGTATTCTTATAGGGACCTGAGGTAGTATACCGACCATGGGGTGGTTGGACAGTCCCTGGATTAGCCGCATAGTATTCTGCTGAGCGTCGCTACTTTTTGGGGACCTATGGAGCGGTTGCGTACTTAGGAGAGAGAGTTGCTAGACAGCACTCTTCCGATGCTTTTGTCGTTCCTGCTCCTCCACCACGCCACATGTTCGACGAGAGAGAGTTGTCGAGCATGGCTGAGGAGTCTGGTTCCCTCTGGCGGTCCCATGTGATCCTTGGGCGGAGTTATGCTGAGGAGCTACTTCCTTTGTTAGCTCCAGCCCCTGTACCGGCCGAGGATGTGAGGGTAAGATCCTTAACTTTTGTTTTTCGCTGAGTAGCCCCCAAGTGATACCTTGCTGATTTCTTTCTGTCTTAGCAGGATGGTCCCACTGAGTTTGTGCCACCCCGTATGTCCATCCACTACCAGGGGATGTACGGGCCGATCGAGGAGATGATTTCTCCGGCTCCTGAGGGCGAGCGCTTCGTAGAACGGTCGATTCCTCGTCACCAGACTAGGGTAAGCCTAGTTTTACTTCAGAGTCTTGTATTCAGTTATCATGCATTTTTACTGATTTAACTTTCCTTGATAGTTCTCACGCGAGGTGGTTTCGGCTATGGCACGATGCATAGATGCCTTCCGGAGCCAACTCGTCCGGATGAGGAACGCGGCTACCTGTCGTCGAGACGACGCTGTCCGAGAGGTAACTTTTCTTTACTCGTTATATCTGCATTATGGCTTCAGTTTTTTACCTTGTTTCTGATTTAATTCTTTTTTGCAGGGTCAGCCGATTGCTTCTCACACCCGTACGAGGCCTGAGGGGCGGAGAGAGCCGGCGAGGTCTAGCTCGAGACGTCGTCGCACTTCGTCAGGAGGTAGAGGTGGTCGTTCTGAGGCTGCTCGAGCCGATGTTGCTGAGGGCTCATGGTCTTCTTCTAAGGGTGCTCCTGCTGCACCGGTGGGAGAGGCTACCTCGGCTTTCAGAGGTGGTGGGATGTACGAGGTTGGCTCGTCATCGCAGCAGCCTCCGCGGTCTCAGCCTCAGGTTGACCTTGGCTGGAGCGGTCCTGTTTTGAGTTTCCCTCCTCCTACGGAGACTGGAGCTGGTGCTGAGGCCGGAGCTGGTGGAGAGGTGACTCCTCGGACGGCGCAGTTTTATGGCATGATGGGCCTACGTCCTCCGGCGCCGTAGTTTATTTCTGTATATGCATTTTATTTTGACTTTTTATAGAACTTTGCCTTTGACTTATTATTTAGACACTTGTACTTTATTGTTATTGTGAATTTATCTATTATTATGTTAGTGTATGTTAGTGTGTGCAAATGTGATACCAATTTTGCGCAAAAATTCCGTCATTTTCATTATTGATGGAGGGTATTATCCGACTCTCTCCCCCAAAAGGAAAATAAAAAAGGAAAAATAAAACGGAGAGAAAGGCTGATTTTTGAATTTTAATATAAAATCCAAAAAGGAAATAAAAAATTAACTAAAAATAATTGCTATATTTAATTAATTAAGAAAAGGATAGAAAGATATTTAGAAGAAATTAAAACGGGGCCATAAAGTTATTAACCGACTCCAATTTAATATCAAAACGCAAACTGAGCACGTGCGGTTGTCCTGCTGACTTGGCGCCAGCTGGCGCCAGCCTGTGGCGCTTGGCGCCAGGCGCTATTTCTAGTGTGTGGCGCCAAGAGCTGTTGTGTGACGCCAATATCGGAGTTTTGACGCCAATCGACGCTGACTCCGTATTTTATCCAGATTGAAATTCCTCGCAATTCGAGCATAAATAGCCCCTTGCTCAGCCGATTCTTCTCATAATTCCAGCGAAAAAATTATTCTTCTCTTTAGAAAAAATAATAATCATGTCTTTAGCTACTAAAACCTTCACCCAATATTCTCATGAATGGTGTCGATCTCTTAATGCTAGAGAAAGAAAAGAATTGGATTTATTTCACTTGGGGGGAATATATGGCATTAAAGGGGTAGATCTAGACATAGACTTCATACATACCGCTTTAGAATATTGGAACATTGATACACATTGTTTTAGAATAGGGTATGATGAAATTAGCCCTTTGCCAAGGGAATTTGGTGCTATTTTAGGCTTCCCTGCAATAGACCTGGTAGTAATCCCTAGAGTAGATGCATATTACTATAAGGATTTTGAGCGCTTTTTTAACTTGAAGGAAAGGGATTTATCAAAAATAGTAGATGGGAATGTGGTGAACTTAAAAGAATTCGCACGCTATTATTTTGATAAACCGCTTTCTGAGTCTTTTCACATATATAGAAGAAGGGCGTTCTTATTCTGCATGCTTAATCAATATTGTCTTAGTAGTGGTAAAATTAACGAGGGTCAATCAATTATAACCACTGTGCTAGAACAAATTGAATCAGGGAGAAATCCAATGCCATTAATAGTTGGAGAGACTATGATTAGTCTAGATGAATTGAAAAGGGACCCAAAAGCACCTTTTCGCGGTTCTCCAATTTTATTACAGGTAGAAAAATAATATTTTTAATTAAAGAAATCAAAAAATATATTTTTGTATTGTAATATTAACTTATTTGCATTGGAATTTTTTACAGATGTGGCTAATGGAGAAGCTAGGATTAATTAGCCCTCCGGACGACATTGAAAGTTATACACCCACTTGTTTTGTGAGAAGAAAGAAGTGCATCCCTAAAATTGGGCGCCATGGGTGGAAGAAAGTTTTTGAATCACGTGATTTCGCTATCAAGTGGGTCATCCCATGGTGGAAAATAAAAAGGATGGTTGGTGTTAACAAGCAACCTTTCTGTCGTCTTCCAAGCTTGTCTCGCATGACATATTATTACCCCTGCAGAGTAAAGAGACAATATGGCTTGCTTCAAAATATTCCTTCCGGGGATCTTCGTCCTCCCTATGAGTATCCCATATCTCAAGAAGTAGATAAATTTGACACTTACTGGAGCGCTAGACCTTTATGGGAGGTGATTACCCAAAAGGTTCCCCCTTCTTTACCTAATGATGTAAAGAAGTGGTTGCTGAAGAAGTCTTCAATTGATCAGGGTAGAACCGATGTGAAGAATCGTCTAGGTGACAGGGTGACACCGGCCAAGGAACGCTTAGGTGCAAGAATTGAGTTCAAGACACCTACAATGCCTAAGAAGAAAAATACTACTAAAGACAAGGGGAAAAGGAAAGCTACAGACAAGAAGGCTTGGGTGGAAAAGAAGCATGGAGTGCTAGCTTAAGGAGAAACAATCTATTCTAAGATTGAATGTAGGTCCTCTAAAGGATGCCTACTAGCTAAAGTAATGGATGAAGAGGAGGATACGGAAAAGAATTGGAAAAGGGCAAAGAAGGAGAAGAAAGACTAGCACATTGCTTAGCTTTAGATTTATTAGATTCTTAATTTTTATTTAAAGATAATTTATTTCAGCCTTATTTAAATTCCATTAACAATGCAATTTATTTTATTAATGAAATTTCAGCTTTCAATTAAATTGTTACTTTAAATTTATTTTATTAAAGCAATGAAAAACCGAAAAAAATTAATTTTCGGAAACCTTTCGAGTACGGAAGTCGAAAATTTTCCGAAAAACACCGAAATTCGCCCAGATTTTATGACTGAATTGGCGTCAGTAATTGCAGATTGACGCCAGCTATTGAGGTCTGGCGCCAGGTGCCAATTCCATCGTCTGACGCTAATGGCTTTTGGCTGGCGCCAGACTCTGTTCTGTGACGCCAGTTGCTTTTCCGACTTTTGTTAACTTTTTGTTGACTCTGGGACGCGGAGATGTCGAAAAACAAAGTGGCCGCACCCGTAATGGGTTGCCTACGTATCCTTTCCTAAGGAATCAGGCCGAACGTAGCTCTCTTGAGTGTCCTACTCAAGTAATTATGGGTAGTATTTTTTAAGTTGGTCAAGATTGGTCATGTTTGAGAATTCATTTCCATCCATATCAGTTAACTTTGCTGCACCACCTGACAGGATTGTTTTGACAATGTAGGGGCCAGACCAATTAGGTCTAAACTTTCCCCTTGGATCTAAAACATTTTTCCTTAGCGCTTTTAATACCAAATCTCCTATTTTGATATTTCTTGTCCTGACCTTCTTATTAAAATGTCTAGCCATACGAGTTTGATAGCACTGAGTGTGATGTAGAGCTTCTAGTCGTTTTTCGTCGAGTAGGATCAATTCTTCATATCGTGCCCTAGTCCATTCAACTTCATCGAGTTTACTCTCTAGCGCAATACGTAGAGATGGTATTTCTAGTTCGACAGGTTGTACGACATCCATTCCATATACCAAAGAAAATGGTGTATGTCCTGTTGACGTACGGATTGACGTGCGATAACCCCACAATGCAAAGTGAAGCTTGTCAGGCCAATCCTTATAATTTTCTGTCATTTTCTCGATGATAGTCTTTAAATTCTTATTAGCTGCCTCGACTGCTCCGTTTGCTTGAGGTTTATAAGGGGACGAATGATGATGTTGGATACCATATTTATGTAGCAATTCTTCGCATTTGGCTTGAAAGTGAGTTCCATTGTCACTTATCATTTCATGTGGGACTCCATATCGACAAATGATATTTCTCTCGATAAAGAGTGCTACATGTTTTGCAGTGAGTTTAGCGTATGATTGCGCTTCAACCCACTTTGTAAAGTAATCAATTGCTACTAGAATAAATTCATGGCCTCCTGTCCCTGGAGGAGCGATCTTGCCAATTATGTCAATTCCCCATGTAGAGAATGGCCATGGTGATGTGTAGGTGTAGAGCAAAGATGGAGGAACGTGTTGTAAATTGGCGTAAATTTGACACTTAGGGCATCTTTTCACATATTGATGGCAGTCCCTATTCATGGTAGTCCAATAATACCCTTCTCGCATTATTTTCTGGACTAACATTTTGCCATTTATATGAGTTCCACAGATTCCTTCGTGGACCATTCTCATTATTCTTTTTGCATCCACCTTCCCTACACATAGGAGGGCTCGACCTTTAGGTACCCTTTTATGTAGCTCGTTGTCTATGAGTACATATTGAGAAGCCAAAAGTCTCAAGGCTCGTTTTGCTCTTTTGTCAGCATGAGGAGGGTATTCTCCATTGGTGACATAGTTGAGAATGTCTGTGTACCATGGTTCTTCTTCTTGTTCTTCATCTTCGTCTTGGACTGGGTCGTCGTCTTCTATAGCCTGTATATATGCCGGTTTGTGCCTTTTTTCGATAGTTAGAGGCATTTGCTCGATATCCTTGGGAATCCTAACCATTGAGGCTAATCTTGCCAAGGCATCTGCAAATTGATTTTCTTCTCTAGGTAGATATGTGTATTCTACCTTCTCTAACTGATCGGTAAGAGTTTCCAGATAAGTTTGGTAAGGGGCTAGGCTTTCACTCCTTACTTTCCACCTTTTAGATATTTGATTGATGATTAGAGAGGAATCTCTGAATATCCTTAACTTCTTTACTCCCAATGCCAGAGCTGTTTCAAGGCCTACCAGACATGCTTCATATTCAGCAGCATTGTTGGTAACGTCGAAATCAAGCTTTATTGAGATTGGGACATGTTCTTCCTTAGGTGATACTAGTAGCACTCCGACACCACATCCCTTTTGGTTTGAGGCTCCGTCGAAATACAAGGTCCAAGTATCATCTTCGGTGACCATCAAATCTTCATCTGGAAATTCGTTGTCCTGTATTGGTGTCGAGTCTTCTATTGGAAAATCTGCCAGAAAGTCTGACACCACGGATCCTTTAATAGCTTTTTGTGGCATAAACCGCACATCGAACTGGGCTAAGTTGACTATCCATCTTGAAATACGTCCATTGAGTGTTGATTTCTCGAACAAGTATTTGAGTGGATCCAATCGAGATACCACGAAAACGGTATGCACCAACATGTAATGTCTTAACTTAGTTGTGGCCCACACCAAAGCGAGGCACAATTTTTCGAGTGGTGTATAGCGTGTTTCGTATTCGAGCATCTTCTTACTTAAGTAATAGATTGCATTCTCTTTGTTTTCTACCTCTTGTGCTAGCATGGCTCCCATTGTCTCTTTGGTAACCGTCAAATATAACCTAAGAGGTATTCCGGGAAGTGCTGGCGCTAATACGGGAGGATTTGCAAGATAGGCTTTGATCCAGTCAAAGGCTTCTTGACATTGGTCATCCCATATTGCTGGTACATTCTTTTTGAGCTTTTTGAAGATTGGTTCGCATATCGTTGTTAGTTTTGATATGAACCTGCTTATGTATTGCAACCGGCCAATGAATCCTCGAATCTGTTTCTCGGTCTTGGGCGGTGGCATCGACATGATTGCTTTATTCTTGGTTGGATCTATCTCTATTCCTCTAGAGCTTATGACGTACCCCAAGAGTTTTCCTGAGGTGACTCCAAAAGCACATTTTGATGGATTCAACCTCATATTGTATTTTCTTAACCTTTCGAAAAATTTCCTTAAGGCTACTTGATGGTCTGGACGGTCCTTTGATTTCACAATCATGTCGTCGACATATACTTCAACTTCTTTGTGCATCATGTCATGGAGTAAGGCAGTTGCTGCACGTTGGTAAGTAGCACCTGCGTTTTTCAACCCAAATGGCATTACCGTGTAACAGTAAGTGCCCCATGGTGTAATAAAAGTTGTCTTCTCCATGTCTTCTTCCGCCATGAGAATCTGATTGTACCCTGCGTATGCGTCCATGAATGAGAGAAGCGCGTGATTTACCGTGTTGTCTACCAGAATATCGATATGTGGCAAAGGGAAGTCGTCCTTTGGACTTGCCTTATTTAGATCTCGATAGTCGACACACATCCTTACCCTTCCGTCTTTCTTTGGAACTGGGACGACGTTGGCGACCCATTCGGGGTATTTGGATACCTTGATGAAACCTGCAGTTATTTGTTTTTGAACTTCTTCTTTTATCTTAAGTGCTACGTCGGGTTTCATTCGACGCAACTTTTGTTTTACCGGTTTCATTCCTGGGATTAATGGTATAGTGTGTTGAGCTATTTCTCTGTTAATGCCTGGCATATCTTCGTATGACCAAGCAAACACATCGATAAATTCTTTAAGCAAGTTAATTAAATCGGTTCTTTCTTGTTTATTCAATGTTAGTCCGATTTTAACTTCTCTTTTATGAGTTGAATCATTTGAGATGTCAACTGTTTCAGTCTCTTCAATTACTGGTGTTTTCTTTTCAAGTGTTTCCATTGCTTAATAAATTCTTTATCTTTTTCATCGTTAGCTAAGCAATGTTTATCGTCTTGGGTTAGGGAAGAACACGAGAAGTAAGGAGAATGAGCGATATTATTATACTCTGAGATCATTACATCAAAGAGCGATATGTCCTCAGGGACTGGATCACTAACTATCCTAGGAGAAGAAATAGGAAGGGGAGGCGTTATAGCTAAAGACCCAGAAGATTCTAAAGGGGAAGACTCTGACTCAGACTCTGACTCTGACTCTGAAGATTCTTCAAACATTGGCCCTTGTCCTGTCGTGATTGATATCTTCCTCCCACTCGGAGTGGTCACCTTGATAGTCTTGCGCCACCCTTGCAGTAATCCTTCAGCTGGAGTAATTAGCTTTGAGGGGTCGAAGTTTTCACCTTGTAGGACCGTTTGAATGAGTGAGGAGTTATTTTCTTCATAAACTGGCTCATTCTTTTCTCGCCCAAACAGTAATCCCATGATGTTAAAGTCAAAGCATGGAGGTGCTTTCTCCTTATGGACGGGAGTTGGGATTTCGTCAGTGAAATAGCAATCCAAGAAAATCTCGAATTCTGGTTGTCGTATGCCATTTACAACAAATTGTTCGGGAAATTCATGGCATGGATAGTCCTCTCCTTCTTTTATAAACTGTCCATTAAGCGTAAGAGGGTACTGATCCATTGGAATTGCTTTCTTTTGAATGCGAGCGTTCCTACGTGCTTACAATTTGTCATGGGCTCGCTTGAGATCTTTCCGAGTCGGTTCGAAACCAAGTCCGAAAGTATCTAGTTTAGGGAGGCCAGGTGACTCTATTGATTTTTCTATCCCCTTCTTCTTTCCTAAGGTCATCCCAGGGAAGTGTCCTTGTTTCTTTAGCATAGTGTTGATAATCATGTTGGAATGGGGGTCGTGGCAAAGAGATGTCCTTTCATCCTCTTGGATTAAGGAGACTTCTTCGTTAAAGCCCCATAGGTCTTCATCATCTTCGTCATGCTCCACGTTGATGATTGGATTCTCTATTGATTTGATCCTCATTGGCGAAGCATCAATGGTGATGGGTATTCCTCCAACTATGGCTTTCACTTGTTGGTGGAGAGATGAAGGGACGGCCTTTAGATCATGGAGCCAAGGGCGTCCTAACAACAAATTGAATGAGGCTTTGATGTCTACCACTTGAAAAGTAGTAGCATGTTCTATTGCTCCTGCCGTCACATTTAGGGTTATTTTGCCAAGAGCTTGACGTCGAGTATTATCGTAAGCTCTTATTCCTTGTGTGGACGGAGTTAAATCCTCATCCTTTATGCCGAGCATCCTCGCAGTCCTAAGTGGACATACATTAATAGCCGATCCATTATCCACAAGAGTCATGGGAACGTTCATTCTTTTGCAGACTACCGTGAGGTTTAATGCTTTGTAATGTTTGTCACCTTCCGGGGGTAAATCTTTATCAGAGAAGGTGATTAGATTAATTGGACTAGGGAGATCACTCGTGAGGAATTTAGCTAGTCCCTCAGGAGTGGTGTCAGAATCTATCCCGATTTTATTCAAAGCATTCATCACAGCCAACCTATGTTCTCGAGATGTTGCTAAAAGCTTCCTTACATTCATCTCAACTTTTGTCTTCTTGAATTGTTTAACGATGTCATTGTCTTCGATGATAGGTATGGGAACTTGTTGTACAGTAGGCATAGGTTGTGTTGAAACGGGAGGTTGTATTCTCCCGGATCTTGTGAGGACGTCTATTGATGAATCTTCTTCAGCCCAAATGTCGTCTGTGGTGTATGATACAGAAGGTGAATGTCCTAATATGTCTTTTAGATAGACATCTTCTTCATCACTGTCCCATACTCCATTAACATTTATATCCTCTTCTTGTTGAACTTGGACTAATTCCTTTCTGTCAATCATTTTCTGCACCAAATCCTTGAATTTGAAGCAGTTTTCTATGGTGTGTCCTCCTGACTGATGGTATTGACAATAATATCTATCTGTTCTTTTTAATGATTCAAATGGTCTCGGTTCGAGAGGTTTGACCTTGCCACTCTTGGAGAGCATTTTAAACATTTGTGCATACGGGATCCCAATTGGAGTATAAACTTTATTGCTCTTCTTGGGTCTTTCGGTGACTTGTAAGGGAAAGTATTTTGCCTCATAAGTCGTTTTTACTGGTGTGGATTCTTTCTTAGGTTCTTCATCATATTCCTTGTGAAGTTCATTCAAAATTTTGAGATTTTCATGTAACAGTTGTGATGTCTCCCTCAGATACAGTGTGAGTATTCGTATCTCTACCTCATTTGCTGGTTCTGGAAGATTATCTTCGACATCGAAAAAGGTCTCTTCTTCTTCCTCTTCGACGTTGGTTTCTTTGACAGGCTTAATGAGAGATGAGGGGTCAACTTCGCTTTCTTCATCGGAGATAGCCAATGTGTGAGCTAGAGGTGCATTGTCAATACTCGGTTTCTTACTGGCAGGAGGCAACGACAGCTTGTTACTGTCAATTAAGTCTTGAATAGCTTCCTTAAGCTTCCAACAACTTTTAGTAGAATGGCCCCTACCTTGATGATATTTGCAATGCGCATTGGGGTTCCAATTAGGCGACCTCTTCTCGATTGGTGGATCTCCAAATGGTCCAATGGGAGTTATAAGACCTTTTGCATTTAGCCGATCAAACGCGGTGTCATAACTCATGCCAATAGGAGTGAAATTTCTCCTAAACGGTTTCTTTTGTCCTTGGTTGTTCATGGCGAGGACTTCTCCCAGATTGAAGGCGCTAACATTATTTGAGTGGGCGGTCTTGGAAGAAGAAGGATTGTCGTTCTTCTTTCCTTTCCAGCCACTGTTGGAGTTATTGTTGGAAGCTTTAGATTTAGCTAAGTCATCTTCAATATTAATCCCAATATCATTAACGGCCTTAAAGGTATGAAGGTTATTTTGATATTTAAGATGTTTTGAATATTTTTCTTGGAGATTTTTAATGAACAATCTCACGGACTCTTTTTCACTTGGTACCTCAATCATTTTAGCTGAGGTTTCTCTCCACTTGTTAAAGAAAGATGTGAAGCCTTCATTCTCCTTTTGTTTGAGGATTTCAAGTTCTCTCTGGTCAGTTTCGACTTGAACGTTGCACTTGTACCTATCGACGAAAGCGTTTGCTATGGATTCCCAGGTAGAGGTCTTTTCTTTTTCAAGAGAAAAGAACCATTGTTGGCAAACGGTCTCGAGAGATAGCGAGAACAGAGAAGGGAAAACTTTCTTATCAATACCCTTGATACTCATTATCGTTTCAAATGCCCTTAGATGGAAGTAGGGGTTGTCGATTGCTCTAAACTTTGGGATGTCGTTGGCACTGAACTTCTGCGGAAGAAGATCCTTATCCACCGAGACCCCTTGGGATGTGAGTTCTTGAAACTTGTAATCGCTGGACAACTTGCTTAGGCTTTCTTGCATGAGGTCCATTTGTTGTTGCTTCGCGAGATCTTCGATCTTAAGTGCGAGAAGCTTTAATGTCTCAGTTACAGTAGCCAGTTGGTTCTTGAGATCATTAACTTCTTCCTGAGTTGCCATTATAATTCTTGCTTTCCTCTTGCGAGCTATAGGTTTGTCGAAAAGTTGGACTTGTACGAAGAGGTTATCTTTGATTAATCGTCCTTCCTTTCTTGACCACGCGCTGTAAATTAAGCCAGTTTGCGTTTTAATTACTTGACTCGAATCAAATTGACTTTGGCTTTTATAGAAAAAAAAAAAGTATGCATATTTTTAGGGAGCAATAATGTACATGTGTTTAGGGAACTTAAGTATTATTATTGGAGGATTAATATCCGACTTACCCCCCTAAAAAAAATGACGAAAAAAAGACGCGCGCACATAAGAATCCCTTAATCATGGTCAAGACATGTGTATTGGTGTGTGTATTGAGTGTAAGTGACATGCTTGGACTCTTGTGTAAGACCATGGGACTTAGTGCCTAAACTCGAATTTTGATTCAATTAAGTATTATTGTCAGCAAAATTAACCGAATTAAACAGGAAACTGATTAATTAGACATTAGGTGATGACTCGACAAATAATCCGAACTGTCGGCCAAGCGACAGGACTGGCGTCACGATATGGTGCTAGGCGCCAGACTTTTTAGTAAATTTCTGGCGCTACACACCATACAGTGGCGCTATAGCCCAAATTTTGGCACAAATATTGGAGCCTGGGTCTGGGACTGTTTTCAGTATTATTAGTCAACTGGGCTATGCCTAAAGTCGTACTAGGTCAATTCCGATTGAAAGAAGAAAAAACTTTATTGACTTGAATTAATTAATTAGGAAAAGTTCTTTAAGTCATTAATTATAATCTCAACACAAATCAACAAATGGTTAGGAGGAGCATAGAATATATATGCACAACAAATAATGCACAATTAGGCAAGCAGGCACAATATGATGCAATGAGTTCGCAACCTAACCATGGCTCTAGTTCTCTAAAGTTCGGAATATGGTTTAGTCAAATAGGGTCCATGGTTAATTGTCCAGATGCACTGCGTAGAAGCCTAACCGTGAAGGGTTAACGCGTGTGGATAGAACACCGCGAGTTTTTAGAAAAAACTCGCTTCCATGGTTTGTTGAATTCAACCTCTCGGATGTACCCTTTGTTGCCAGGAGCGTTAAATCGGGTAGATAGAGCATGATTTCCCAGAGGGTTATGTCCATATGTAGAACACATATGGATTTCAGAAAAATGAGAAAAAATTCAATCAGGAAGTAGGATCGAGCAAACAATACGAAAAACCGGTTGAAATTAGAACGCATATTTCTGGCTCGGTATTGGGGGAAATTGGCGCCAGCAAACAGAGACTGGCGCCAACTTTTAACTGTAGCGCCTGGCGCCAATATTGGCGTCTGGCGCTATGGCTAAAAGTATGGCGCCAAGCTCTGGCCCCTGACGCTACTTCCCACATGCCTCAGCAGCTTTCTGTGCTCAATAAAATCATCCAGTTTCGCGCAGTGTTATTTCAGTCCTAGTTATGAAAGACGTTTCTCTGATTTCCTACGTGTAAAAATCCTATGTTTTTGACTCATTACGGATGGTCTTTCCAATGAGAACCTTTTTATGCGTATGACAATAATGTTAATCAAAATTACGCACATGAAATACTTAGAACTTTTCGAGTCTCATCCACTCATTCTAAATCATCGCCGAAACAAATTCAGGAATTAAAATAGAAATCCTCCCCAGCGGAGTCGCCAAAAACTGTAGGGAATAGTTTCAAGCCTTTAAAATCCCACTAGCTTGAACCCCACTGTGATCATACACTAAAGTACGGTGGCGTCCAAAAGGGAAGAAGATAGAGCAAAAGAGTCGCCAACAAGTTTTTAAGGAACTTGTAAACCGTTCACGAGGTGAAGGTTACACCCCTTAACGATCCAAGAGATCAACAACTCCATAAGGTCATGAACCAAATAAGGGTCCGGGAATGAAGGTACAAATCCAACCTAAAAGAGATTGAACCTGCCCTAATAATAGGCCTCTACTTTATTCTGCTCGTATTCATGTGCGCTTTCTGATTAACATACAATCAATAGGATTAACCCTAAACCTGTTTAATCTATATTGGTTGAATATAATGCACAAATAAACTATTAATGGCGATCACTTGAATTATAATCACAATTAACCTAACAAGATTATTAATTATCTTATTAAGCGTGATTGCAAATACCAATTCCCTTTAACATGCAATAAAAGGTGATCAAGCAATAAAGAATATAAAATATGCATCAAGCAACATAATAAATAATAATCATGATAATAATAATGTTAAAACATAGCAAGATCCTAGGCATGATACTAACAAGATTAATAACAAACCCTAGCATGTCACTAAGCATTAAAAATCAAAGCTTTAGCCTTAACATGATACTAACATGAATTAACATTAGAAAGAATATAGGAAGCATCGTAGCAATCATATTTAATATTAAAATTACCCTAGACATGATACTAGGAATCATAATAACAATCTAAGCATGATTTCTACATCATAAAATTAATTAAAACCAATAAAGTACTTACTTGGATGCCTCGTACCTCTTTCTAATAACAAAATACACGCGTTAGTAACTTCAAGGAAAATAATAATCAAAACAATTAAATTAAATAATTGAAAGAGAGATTTGGGACCAAACCCTCAGAAATTAAAACCTTTCACGTCTAGGGCGAAGGCAACTTCGAATATGGCTAGGTGTTTCTAGATCTTGTGAATGCGAAATTTTGTATTTAAAAAGCAAAGAAAGAAAGAATGCATAAATGTTAAGAATTATTGATGAAAGAGATGAAGATGATGAAAAGAATTGAAAAGAACTGAATAATTGATGACTCTTGATGATTGAAAACGGAGTTTTCGATACGATATTTATAGAGAAAATCATCCAAAAAAGATAATTTATCAAAACAGAGTCTGAAGATCACAAAACTAACTTGGCGCCAGCCCTGGCTCATTGGCGCCAGGACCAGTGGCTAGCGCCAGGCGCCAATGCTGGCGTTTGGCGCCAATCCTGGTTCTAGGCGCCAAGGCCTGGGGTTGGACGCCAATTCGGATTTCAACGCGTTTTCGAAATTCTGATAATTTTACCGTACTGGAAGATAAAATAATATAATTTCTGTCGAAAATGCTGTTTGATCTAATTAAAACTCTGAAGAGTCCTAACTGAATTAAAAATGATAAAACCTTCTAGAATGTTCTAGAAGACCAAAACCATTCCTAATTGCATTAGGAATGATAAATCATATTAGGCCCTCCCCTAGATCATTGGGCCGTACTTAAAACTCAAACCGGGCCCTGTTTAGTAAATTGGCCATAATTTCCTCAATATTCATCGGAATTGGGCTTATAATATATCGTCGGAAAGGTCTTTGCAAACCCCATCCAACTACACTACTATTGGACCCATATCATGGACCAACCAAACCGGATTGGCTGTTTTCTTAAAATAAAGTTTTCAAAAAACAGAGAGGAGAGAAAAGAAAAGAAATAAAACTTTCCGCAACACTAGACCTTTCCACACTTTCGTTTCATTCAATTATGATTCGACGTGAAAGGCACTCATCCTTAAAACATGCATAAAAGGCGTGATCAAGCAATAACAATAAACATCAAGCAACATAATAATCAAAATAATAATTATAATAATCATAATCATAATAATGATAATTAAAATAATCATATTAAAGCTAAAGCATAGCAAGATCCTAGGCGTGATACTAACAAGATTAATAACAAACCCTAGCATGTCACTTAACATTAAAAATCAAAGCTTTAGCCCTAACGTGATACTAACATGCTATTATGAACGACAATAAAAGGCATCATAGAAATCATAATTGACGTTATATTATTTACCCTAAACATGATACTAGGAATTTATTGTTGTCATCCTAAACATCAAATTAAGAAAAACATCCTAACATGATACTAGGAATTTATAATAACAACCTAGACATGATTTCTGTTTAGGGTAATTTTACCCCGCCACGTGGTCCAATAAGAGGATGACACGTGTCAGCCTCAGGATGGCCCAAAGTGGACTAATCCCTGCTTGACACGTGTCACTCCAGAAATAAAGGGAAAATGGCGGCCTTCATGCCCAAATCCCGGGGACGCCGCAAAACGGCGCAGCCCACCAATGATTAGGGTTCTGTAACCTAATCAGGGGCACAATTTCCAAAGACCCTATAAATAGGGAGATGTCCCTAATTTTGAGGGCACATTTTAGCATTTATTACACATTTACTCTTTGATAGAGACATCCCGAGCTTGGAATCCAAGCAGATCCCTACCTAAATTTCCGCACCTTTTTCTCCCTTCAAGTTTCTAACTTGTGCGTCGGAGGCGGAGCGCCACCCAACTGGTGTCTCCGTTTGTTTTGTAGGTACAGCTCACCCCGGATCAGTCTTCGTGTTGTAACTCTCCCGAGGGACAAAAACACCCAAAACATTTGGCGCCGTCTGTGGGGAGAGTACCTCGAAGATGGTTCACGAGTCTGTACCACCCCCTAACCGTGTGGGCGATGACCCAGAAGTTTTTACAGATCAGGAGGATGAAAATCCTCAAGTCGAAACCTTTACAGCCGAAGACGGCTCTCTCAGAATCAAGCGCATCCGGCCCAGAGAGACTCTGGAGCGGGGTGCCTCCCAGGCGGGTCCGAGCAGACCCACTGGGCAGCCGGAAGGGGAAACCCAAACGGCAGCTGGATCAGCCCCTGTCACCCGAGACGAACTCATGAGATTCGTGACAAGTTTCAAGGGTGAAATTAAAGAGCTGATTACCAAAAGTCGGGCTGGCCCAAGTAAAGGTCAGTCGGCGAAGAAGACTCCTCTAGAGAAGGGGAAGTCAGTCAGAGACCGGAAGCCCACTCCTCATCTAAAGGAGAAGGCAGCCGGGACCATTGATTGGTCACAAATTCTCCTTCCTGGGAAGAACACCAATAACACTCGCCGGACTAAGCAGCCAGTGAGAAGTAAAAAATCAAATCTTGATGCCCGGGAGATCATCAACCGGAAGAGAAACCAATCGCTGTCTGAGTCGGCTTTAACGTCGAACTTTCCAGACAGCTTCAACAACATTTCTGCAGGGAGTGCACCCTCCTTGCATGAGAGTCAGACAGGCGGTAATACCGTCCATTCTGGCCCTCATATGATTGGAGTTGTCCCGTATGTGCCTACTCAGGCTTACGGGCAGTATCCCCTCACTTCATGCAGCCGGCCTTCTTTGGGGGTCAGGCGGCATACCCAAATGTCCAGCCATTGGACTGGAAACTTCGTCTGCTTCGCCTGGGTGAACAGCCTTCTGCGTTCACTCGGGAGATAACCGAGGCGGCTCAGCCGGCCAAGGTTAAGAACGTGTTGGTTGGTACCTATGATGGTACCACCAACCCGGAAGACCACTTTATGGCTTACACCAACCTTATGTATCTGCAGTGGTTGGATGATGCCACTTGGTGTCGGTGCTTCCCGGCTACATTGAAGGGCATTGCCCAACAATGGTTTGGCAATTTGCCAGCCGGGTCCATCGATAGCTTCAGGAAGCTCGCCTTCCTGTTTGCTTCCAACTTCTCAATGAACATCCCTGCTAAGAAAACAAGCCTTGATTTGAGCACTGTTAAGCAGGGAGAGAGAGAAGGGCTGCGCTCATATGTCAGGCGGTTGAATCTGATAAGAATTCAGATTCAAGGACCGTCTGACGAGGTAGCTTTAGAGACTTTTTCAAGGGTCTGAGAGACGGGTCGACTTTTAAGTTCGACCTAGTCAGAAAAGGGGCTTTCACCTTACAGGCGGCCCTGAGGGAGGCGGAAAGCTACATCCAAGCTACCGACCTCTGCTCGCCTGGAAGCCAGTCGGACTCCAAGAAGTCCGACAAGCAGAAAGACAGCCGGTCTGCTCAGCCGGCCAAAAACAAAGAAGAGAGAAAGAAAAGAAAAGAAGTCTGGGCGGTTACTGACTCTGACCAGCCGTCCCAAAAGAAAAAGAAAGAATTTAAACCGTACGTTCCCAAGTACGAGTTTAATAAAGACTGCAACTCAATCCTCATGGAAGTAAAGGACCAGCTGTCCATTGAAAAGCCGAATCCTATGAAGAGTTCTATAAAGTCGCGGAACAAAAATAAATTCTGTCAATTCCATGAGGAGGTCGGCCATGACACAAACGACTGCTTCAGTCTTCAGCGGGCGTTGAACCGTCTGGCTGACAAATAGCTCTTGAAATCCTACATTTCTAAGTCCCCAGCCGGGGCAAAAAAGAAAAACAAGGGTCAGTCCTCCAAGACTACCCCCCAGCCTGCTAGTAGTTCGGATACCGACAAGGAGCCGGTCTACACTATAGCAGGCGGATTCGCATGTGGTGGCCCTACCATCCGGGGCACCAAGAGCCATCTTCGAAAGATGGACAAAGATGATGATGAGCAGGCGTCTGCCAGCTCTTCCTTCCTTGATGTCTTGATCACTGAGAAGGATAGGGGCAGCGTCCGCCGCCCTCATGATGACCTGGTGGTCATTGAATGTAAGGTTGCCAACCAGCTGGTTGGACGGATCCTTATAGACACCGGCAGCTCATCAGACATCATCAGCCTCCGGTGCCTGCAAAAACTGAAATATAATGTCAGCAGCATGCATCCGGTCACCCACCCCTTGGTTGGTTTTGGGGGTGGGATGGTCTACCCAGCCGGTAGAATTGACTTACCCATCCTGCTGGGGGAGAAAGGCCAGGGACGACATATTGTCGTCATCTTGGTCGTTGAGGAGTTGACTGCCTACAACATCATCCTTGGCCGGCCAACTCTCAACGAAGCCAAGGCAGTAATCATCCCGTCCCTCATGCTCATCAAGTATGAGAGGGATGACGGCTCTATTGGTTCCTTGAATGGGGATCAGAAGACGGCCCGAGAGTGCTATCTCTCAGCCGTCCGAGATACTGTGGTCCCAGGCGGTCAGGAACCAATAGACCTTGACAATGTCAAGGATGCCGACCCAGCTCCTGCCCCAGCAGCATCCGGAAAGAAAAGAAAGGCACCTCTGTTGGTGGAGGTGAAGAAAGAGAAAAAATAGCAATCACTGGCCGGTAAACGGTCAGATGAGCTCCGTCCCCAACCGGCTGGCGAAAGCATTGATCTCGTTCTGGATGACAGCCGTCCAAAACGTACTGTAAAGGTTTGGACGATTGCTCATGCTACCTTGGGTGCAAGCTTGCACCTTCTGTTGAAGGAATTCAAAGACATTTTTGCCTTTGAAGTGGAAGAGATGCCAGGCGTCAGCCCGGATCTCGCTGTCCACAAACTCGCCGTGGACCCCAAAAAGTATCCCATCCTGCAAAAGAAAAGAAACCACGGCGAGGAAAGAAGTCAGGAGGCAGCTGCCGAAGTCAAAAAGCTGCTAGACGCCAGGTTCATTCGGCCTTGTAATTTTCCCGACTGGGTGGCCAATGTGGTCCTTGTTAAGAAACCGAATGGGACCTGGCGCATGTGTGTTGATTACACAGATCTCAACAAGGAGTGTCCAAAGGACAGTTACCCGCTTCCAAAGATCGACAGTCTGGTCGACTCTACAGCCGGTCACGCCTTGATGAGCTTTATGGATGCCTACTCCGGCTTCCATCAGATACCCCTATGAAAGAAAGATCAAGAGAAGACGGCCTTCGTCACTGATCAGGGGCTATTCTGTTATACTGTGATGCCGTTTGGCTTGAAAAATGCGCCTGCCACTTTCCAACGGATGATTAATACGGTCTTCATTAATCAGATTGGGAGGAATGTGGAGGCGTACATTGATGACATGATAGTCAAATCCAAGCTACAGACGGATCACCTTGCTGATCTCCGAGAAACATTCACCACCCTCAGGCGGCATAGGGTCATGTTAAATCCTAAGAAATGCGTCTTTGGTGTTGAGTCTGGGAAGTTTCTCGGATTCCTGATTGATCAAAGGGGGATAGAGGCTAACCCCGAGAAGATACAGGCGGTGATTGACATGAAGTCACCCCGTTTTGTCAAGGAAGTGCAGAGGCTCACCGGCTGCCTGGCTGCCTTGGGAGGTTCCTCAGTCGGTCAGGTGACAAGTGCCTCTACTTCTTCCAGGAAATCAGGAAGAAAACAAGATTTGAATGGGGGGAGGATGCTGAGGCGGCGTTCCAGAGGTTGAAAGAGAATTTATATTCTCTACCTAGGCTTGTCAACCCTTTGCCTAGGGAGACGTTGTATATGTACTTAGCCGTCTCAGATCATGCCCTCAGTGCCGTTCTCCTTGCTGAGCGAGACGGCGTGCAGCTCCCGGTTTACTTCATTAGCCATGTTCTTAAAAATGCTGAACTCCGGTACCCCATGGTTGAAAAATTTGGCCTTGCTTTGTATATGGCATTCAAAAAGTTAAAGCCTTACTTTTTGGCACACCCGGTGGTGATTTACACCGACCAGCCACTCAAGCGGCCAATGTCTAACTTGGACTCATTTGGGAGAATGTTGAAATGGGCTATTGAAATGCAAAGTCTTGAAATCACTTACGAACCAAGAAAGGCAGTGAAAGGTCAGGCGTTTGCCGACTTCACTGTTGAAATGACCCGTCCGGTGGCTCCGGATAATCTTGATCAGGTTTGGAAAGTGTATGTAGACGGGAGCTCTACTAAGAACGGCTGTGGTGCAGGCGTAATTTACGAGTCTCCTGAAGGGGACAAATTTGAATATGCACTACGCTTCAAGTTTCAGGCCTCTAACAATGAGGCGGAATATGAAGCCCTGCTAGCCGGCATTCGCATGTGTAAGGCGACAAGGGCCATGAAAATTGACGCCTACTCTGATTCTCAATTGGTTGTTAGCCAGTATGAGGGAAGCTACGAGGCTACTCATCCGGCTATGATTAAATATCTTCAGGCAGTCAAAGAAGAGACCAAGGCACTTGAGGAATTCCGTCTGAGTCAAGTGCCTAGGTCGGAAAACAACCAGGCGGATGCATTGTCAAAACTGGCGTCTTCCGCCTGCCATGATACGCCTCGGTATGTCTTTTGGGAAGTTCTTGAAAAGAGAAGCATGTATGAAGATCCCATTGGAATTTTGGACCGAAGCTCTACCTGGATGGATGGCATCCGGGCCTATCTCTTAGACGGCACACTTCCTGATACGCCACATGAAGCAGCCGTCCTAAAAAAGCGAGCTGCAAGCTTCGAGTTGAAAAATGGAGAACTCTTCAAGGCGGGGTTTCTTAAGCCCCTGTTGAAGTGTGTCACCCCAGAAAAGAGGAAGGAAGTTCTCAAAGACTTGCATTCGGGATTCTGCGCCTCCCACATAGGCGGCCGGTCCCTAGCTGTCAGAGCCAGACGACATTACTTTTGGCCCACTCTTGAGGCAGACGCCAAGGAGTTGGTGAAGAAATGTGACAAGTGCCAAAAGTTTGGCAAACTCATTCACCGTCCGGCTACTGATCTGACTGCCATCCACAGCCCAATCCCGTTTGCAAAATGGGGCATGGACATTCTAGGTCCTTACACGCCTGCTCCAGGCGGAAAGCACTACATCTTGGTGGCTGTGGATTATTTCACCAAGTGGGTGGAGGCTGAGGCGGTTAAAAACATCAAGACCTCAGACGTAATTTTTCTTCATTTGGAAGAACATTATCACCCGGTATGGGGTACCTATGTCTATAGTGTTTGATAATGGTCCTCAGTTTGAGACGCCTCAGCTAAAAACTTGGTTGGGAGATCAGGGGATCTCAAGCTATTTTGCATCTGTTGGCCGGCCCCAAGCAAACGGCCAAGTTGAAGCCTTCAACAAACTCATCTCAGACGACATTAAGAAGAAAATAGAAAGAGCCGGTGGCTTATGGGCAGAAGAACTAATCCATGTCCTATGGACCATCCGGACAACAGCAAAAGGGGCAACCGGTGAAACCCCATTTCTCATGGTTTACGGTGCTGAAGCCGTTTTTCCCATCGAACACTACGAGCCAACTCTCAGAGTCATGCTATATGATGAAGAGGCAAACTGGGAAGCAATGCGTCAGGCATTGGATTCACTCCCAGAACGCAGGGGCAATGCCGCCTTGCGTCATGAGATTTACCGTATGAGAATGACGAGAGCCTACAACAAAAAAGTACACAAGCGTCCTTTGAAAGTCGACGACTTAGTGTTACGGAAAATGGAGGCAACCGGTAGGGCCAATGAGCTGGGAAAGCTAACTCCAAATTGGGAAGGCCCCTACCGGATCTTTGAAGAAGTAAGGAATGGCACCTACCGCCTGGAAACCCCAGACGGCAGGCGTCTGCCTAGAACTTGGAATGTAGACAATCTAAAAAAGTACTACTTCTGAGATTGTAAACTTTTTGTAAACAGTGAGTCAATTAATGAATATCCAGACTTTGTTTGCAAAATTGAGTTATTGTTTGATTATCCATCCGGGTAATACCCAGGCGGATTCTTCTTTACCTAACTAAGTTTGACACTTAGTAAAGGTTACATTTGTTGGACCGCCTGGGTAATACTCGGATCCCTTGTTTATTTAAGTTTGATACTTTGTTTATTCAATTGCCTGATTATCTGCTTGGGTAATTCCCAGACTGACCCGTTTGTTTAAAAAAATAAGTTTGATACTTAGTGTAAATTCAACACTGACTAAAAACGAAGCACAAAAATGTTTAGTGGCTATACAACCGGTCTCAAACAAGACCAGAGGCTAAAATGGCTGGATGGTCACTTCTGGCCTGCAGACGGAGCCTCCTGGTCCTCCTTCTCCTCATCATTTGAGGGTATCTCCTGTGCTTCACCAGGACCAGGAAGCTCAGGCGCGGACGGCTCGTTGTTGGAGTTAACCCAGGCTTCGAAAGAGGCAGGCTCTGGCTCGCCTTGTTCCCTCAAGTACACCACGTACTCGGCATAGCTGTGCGCCAGTGCCCAGATGCTATAATCCGCGTCTGGGTACAAGGCAGCCAAGGCAATCTTCATACTGGCGTCATTGTTAGCGTCACTCTCAGCAACAAGGCGGTTTTGCTCCGCCTCCAGGGTTGCTGCAAAGTTCTTCTGAGCCTGAGCAGCCTCCTTCTCCAGCTTTTGAACCTTAGACTTCAGTTTGGTGTTCTCTTCGGAAACACCTTTAAGTGTGCCAAGGTCCGTCTGGGCCTTCTTGAGCGCCTCATCAGCCTTCTTGGCGCCCTCATCCGCCTTCTTCTGGGCCTCCTCCGCCGCCTTCTTAGCCGTCTCAGCATCCGACGCCTGCTGTTTGGCCGTCTCTAGATCCGCCTCCAGCTGCTGGATTCTAGACGCCTGTGTCATAATTATTGCTTTAGTTTCAAGTTCATTTACGATAGTCGAGTGTAAAGCAATATTATCAGCGTCTATGGCGGACTTCTTTGCCCTTTTTCCCTCTTCCCGTTTGCGGGAATAAGGACGTTTGAGCCCGTCCACCCGCAGAATGGCCTGCAAAAAGTCAGGCGGGATAAGACACTTGAAAAAATAAAATTGAATTAACAAGCCTCTTACCTCAGCTAGAAGGGATACAATGCGTTCAAGATTGAACGTCTCTATCCCAGGGATATTGTCCTTATCCCTATTCCGGACGGCTTCCAGCATGGCCTTTGCATGCTTCTGGACGTCTGGCCAGCGAGGAGATTGATCTGCACCACAATCAATACGTGATGAGTGCAAAACTAAGGCAGCACCTATTTGTTGCCGACCGTCTGAGGATGACGTCTGTTGGGAGTGGGATTTCACCCGTAAAGGCCACCCCAGCTCAAGCGGGGATTCAAAAAGGTTCTTACTTTTGTCCTTGGTTGTTCATGGCGAGGACTTCTCCCAGATTGAAGGCGCTAACATTATTTGAGTGGGCGGTCTTGGAAGAAGAAGGATTGTCGTTCTTCTTTCCTTTCCAGCCACTGTTGGAGTTATTGTTGGAAGCTTTAGATTTAGCTATGTCATCTTCAATATTAATCCCAATATCATTAACGGCCTTAAAGGTATGAAGGTTATTTTGATATTTAAGATGTTTTGAATATTTTTCTTGGAGATTTTTAATGAACAATCTCACGGACTCTTTTTCACTTGGTACCTCAATCATTTTAGCTGAGGTTTCTCTCCACTTGTTAAAGAAAGATGTGAAGCCTTCATTCTCCTTCTGTTTGAGGATTTCAAGTTCTCTATGGTCAGTTTCGACTTGAACGTTGCACTTGTACCTATCGACGAAAGCGTTTGTTATGGATTCCCAGGTAGAGGTCTTTTCTTTTTCAAGAGAAAAGAACCATTGTTGGCAAACGGTCTCGAGAGATAGCGAGAACAGAGAAGGGAAAACTTTCTTATCAATACCCTTGATACTCATTATCGTTTCAAATTCCCTTAGATGGAAGTAGGGGTTGTCGATTGCTCTAAACTTTGGGATGTCGTTGGCACTGAACTTCTGCGGAAGAAGATCCTTATCCACCGAGACCCCTTGGGATGTGAGTTCTTGAAACTTGTAATCGCTGGACAACTTGCTTAGGCTTTCTTGCATGAGGTCCATTTGTTGTTGCTTCGCGGGATCTTCGATCTTAAGTGCAAGAAGCTTTAGTGTCTCAGTTACAGTAGCCAGTTGGTTCTTGAGATCATTAACTTCTTCCTGAGTTGCCATTATAATTCTTGCTTTCCTCTTGCGAGCTATAGGTTTGTTGAAAAGTTGGACTTGTACGAAGAGGTTATATTTGATTAATCGTCCTTCCTTTCTTGACCACGCGCTGTAAATTAAGCCAGTTTGCGTTTTAATTACTTGACTCGAATCAAATTGACTTTGGCTTTTATAGAAAAAAAAAAAAAAAAAGTATGCATATTTTTAGGGAGCAATAATGTACATGTGTTTAGGAAACTTAAGTATTATTATTGGAGGATTAATATCCGACTTACCCCCCTAAAAAAAATGACGAAAAAAAGACGCGCGCACACAAGAATCCCTTAATCATGGTCAAGACATGTGTATTGGTGTGTGTATTGAGTGTAAGTGACATGCTTGGACTCTTGTGTAAGACCATGGGACTTAGTGCCTAAACTCGAATTTTGATTCAATTAAGTATTATTGTCAGCAAAATTAACCGAATTAAACAGGAAACTGATTAATTAGACATTAGGTGATGACTCGACAAATAATCCGAACTGTCGGCCAAGCGACAGGACTGGCGTCACGATATGGTGCGAGGCGCCAGACTTTTTAGTAAATGTCTGGCGCTACACACCATACAGTGGCGCTACAGCCCAAATTTTGGCACAAATATTGGAGCCTCGGTCTGGGACTGTTTTCAGTATTATTAGTCAACTGGGGTATGCCTAAAGTCGTACTAGGTCAATTCCGATTGAAAGAAGAAAAAACTTTATTGACTCGAATTAATTAATTAATTAATTAATTAGGCAAAGTTCTTTAAGTCATTAATTATAATCTCAACACAAATCAACAAATGGTTAGGAGGAGCATAGAATATATATGCACAACAAATAATGCACAATTAGGCAAGTAGGCACAATATGATGCAATGAGTTCGCAACCTAACCATGGCTCTAGTTCTCTAAAGTTCGGAATATGGTTTAGTCAAATAGGGTCCATGGTTAATTGTCCAGATGCACCGCGTAGAAGCCTAACCGTGAAGGGTTAACGCGTGTGGATAGAACACCGCGAGTTTTTAGAAAAAACTCGCTTCCATGGTTTGTTGAATTCAACCTCTCGGATGTACCCTTTGTTGCCAGGAGCGTTCAATCGGGTAGATAGAGCATGAATTCCCAGAGGGTTATGTCCATATGTAGAACACATATGGATTTCAGAAAAATGAGAAAAAATTCAATCAGGAAGTAGGATCGAGCAAACAATACGAAAAACCGGTCGAAATTAGAACGCATATTTCTGGCTCGGTATTGGGGGAAATTGGCGCCAGCAAACAGAGACTGGCGCCAACTTTTAACTGTAGCGCCTGGCGCCAATATTGGCGTCTGGCGCTACGGCTAAAAGTATGGCTCCAAGCTCCGGCCCCTGACGCTACTTCCCACATGCCTCAGCAGCTTTCTGTGCTCAATAAAATCATCCAGTTTCGCGCAGTGTTATTTCAGTCCTAGTTATGAAAGACGTTTCTCTGATTTCCTACGTGTAAAAATCCTATGTTTTTGACTCATTACGGATGGTCTTTCCAATGAGAACCTTTTTATGCATATGACAATAATGTTAATCAAAATTACGCACATGAAATACTTAGAACTTTTCGAGTCTCATCCACTCATTCTAAATCATCGCCGAAACAAATTCAGGAATTAAAATAGAAATCCTCCCCAGCGGAGTCGCCAAAAACTGTAGGGAATAGTTTCAAGCCTTTAAAATCCCACTAGCTTGAACCCCACTGTGATCATACAATAAAGTACGGTGGCGTCCAAAAGGGAAGAAGATAGAGCAAAAGAGTCGCCAACAAGTTTTTAAGGAACTTGTAAACCGTTCACGAGGTGAAGGTTACACCCCTTAACGATCCAAGAGATCGTCAACTCCATAAGGTCATGAACCAAATAAGGGTCCGGGGATGAAAGTACAAATCCAACCTAAAAGAGATTGAACCTGCCCTAATAATAGGCCTCTACTTTATTCTGCTCGTATTCATGTGCGCTTTCTGATTAACATACAATCAATAGGATTAACCCTAAACCTGTTTAATCTATATTGGTTGAATATAATGCACAAATAAACTATTAATGGCAATCACTTGAATTATAATCACAATTAACCTAACAAGATTATTAATTATCTTATTAAGCGTGATTGCAAATACCAATTCCCTTTAACATGCAATAAAAGGTGATCAAGCATTAAAGAATATAAAATATGCATCAAGCAACATAATAAATAATAATCATGATAATAATAATGTTAAAACATAGCAAGATCCTAGGCATGATACTAACAAGATTAATAACAAACCCTAGCATGTCACTAAGCATTAAAAATCAAAGCTTTAGCCCTAACATGATACTAACATGAATTAACATTAGAAAGAATATAGGAAGCATCGTAGCAATCATATTTAATATTAAAATTACCCTAGACATGATACTAGGAATCATAATAACAATCTAAGCATGATTTCTACATCATAAAATTAATTAAAACCAATAAAGTACTTACTTGGATGCCTCGTACCTCTTTCTAATAACAAAATACACGCGTTAGTAACTTCAAGGAAAATAATAATCAAAACAATTAAATTAAATAATTGAAAGAGAGATTTGGGACCAAACCCTCAGAAATTAAAACCTTTCACGTCTAGGGCGAAGGCAACTTCGAATATGGCTAGGTGTTTCTAGATCTTGTGAATGCGAAATTTTGTATTTAAAAAGCAAAGAAAGAAAGAATGCATAAATGTTAAGAATTATTGATGAAAGAGATGAAGATGATGAAAAGAATTGAAAAGAACTGAATAATTGATGAGTCTTGATGATTGAAAACGGAGTTTTCGATACGATATTTATAGAGAAAATCATCCAAAAAAGATAATTTATCAAAACAGAGTATGAAGATCACAAAACTAACTTGGCGCCAGCCCTGGCTCATTGGCGCCAGGACCAGTGGCTAGCGCCAGGCGCCAATGCTGGCGTCTGGCGTCAACCCTGGTTCTAGGCGCCAAGGCCTGGGGTTGGACGCCAATTCGGATTTCAACGCGTTTTCGAAATTCTGATAATTTTACCGTACTGGAAGATAAAATAATATAATTTCAGTCGAAAATGCTATTTGATCTAATTAAAACTCTGAAGAGTCCTAACTGAATTAAGAATGATAAAACCTTCTAGAATGTTCTAGAAGACCAAAACCATTCCTAATTGCATTAGGAATGATAAATCATATTAGGCCCTCCCCTAGATCATTGGGCCGTACTTAAAACTCAAACCGGGCCCAGTTTAGTAAATTGGCCATAATTTCCTCAATATTCATCGGAATTGGGCTTATAATATATCGTCGAAAAGGTCTTTGCAAACCCCATCCAACTACACCACTATTGGACCCATATCATGGACCAACCAAACCGGATTGGCTGTTTTCTTAAAATAAAGTTTTCAAAAACAGAGAGGAGAGAAAAGAAAAGAAATAAAACTTTCCGCAACACTAGACCTTTCCACACTTTCGTTTCATTCGATTATGATTCGACGTGAAAGGCACTCATCCTTAAAACATGCATAAAAGGCGTGATCAAGCAATAACAATAAACATCAAGCAACATAATAATCAAAATAATAATTATAATAATCATAATCATAATAATGATAATTAAAATAATCATATTAAAGCTAAAGCACAGCAAGATCCTAGGAGTGATACTAACAAGATTAATAACAAACCCTAGCATGTCACTTAACATTAAAAATCAAAGCTTTAGCCCTAACGTGATACTAACATGCTATTATGAACGACAATAAAAGACATCATAGAAATCATAATTGACGTTATATTATTTACCCTAAACATGATACTAGGAATTTATTGTTGTCACCCTAAACATCAAATTAAGAAAAACATCCTAACATGATACTAGGAATTTATAATAACAACCTAGACATGATTTCTGTTTAGGGTAATTTTACCCCGCCACGTGGTCAATTAAGAGGATGACACGTGTTAGCCTCAGGATGGCCCAAAGTGGACTAATCCCTGCTTGACACGTGTCACTCCAGAAATAAAGGGAAAATGGCGGCCTTCATGCCCAAATCCCGGGGACGCCGCAAAACGGCGCAGCCCACCAATGATTAGGGTTCTGTAACCTAATCAGGGGCACAATTTCCAAAGACCCTATAAATAGGGAGATGTCCCTCATTTTGAGGGCACGTTTTATCATTTATTACACATTTACTCTTTGATAGAGACATCCTGAGCTTGGAATCCAAGCAAATCCCTACCTAAATTTCCGCACCTTTTTCTCCCTTCAAGTTTCTAACTTGTGCGTCGGAGGCGGAGCGCCACCCAACTGGTGTCTCCGTTTGTTTTGCAGGTACAGCTCACCCCGGATCAGTCTTCGTGTTGTAACTCTCCCGAGGGACAAAAACACCCAAAACATTTGGCGCCGTCTGTGGGGAGAGTACCTCGAAGATGGTTCAAGAGTCTGTACCACCCCCTAACCATGTGGGCGATGACCCAGAAGTTTTTATAGACCAGGAGGATGAAAATCCTCAACTCGAAACCTTTACATTCGAAGACGACTCTCTGAGAATCAAGCGCATCCGGCCCAGAGAGACTCTGGAGCGGGGTGCCTCCCAGGCGGGTCCTAGCAGACCCACTGGGCAGCCGGAAGGGGAAACCCAAACGGCAGCTGGATCAGCCCCTGTCACCCGAGACGAACTCATGAGATTCGTGACAAGTTTCAAGGGTGAAATTAAAGAGCTGATTACCAAAAGCCGGGCTGGCCCAAGTAAAGGTCAGTCGGCGAAGAAGACTCCTCTAGAGAAGGGGAAGTCAGTCAGAGACCGGAAGCCCACTCCTCATCTAAAGGAGAAGGCAGCCGGGACCATTGATTGGTCACAAATTCTCCTTCTTGGGAAGAACACCAATAACACTCGCCGGACTAAGCAGCCGATGAGAAGTAAAAAATCAAATCTTGATGCCCGGGAGATCATCAACCGGAAGAGAAACCAATCGCTGTCTGAGTCGGCTTTAACGTCGAACTTTCCAGACAGCTTCAACAACATTTCTGCAGGGAGTGCACCCTCCTTGCATGAGAGTCAGACAGGCGGTAATACCGTCCATTCTGGCCCTCATATGATTGGAGTTGTCCCGTATGTGCCTACTCAGGCTTACGGGCAGTATCCCCTCACTTCATGCAGCCGGCCTTCTTTGGGGGTCAGGCGGCATACCCAAATGTCCAGCCATTGGACTGGAAGCTTCGTCTGCTTCGCCTGGGTGAACAGCCTTCTGCGTTCACTCAGGAGATAACCGAGGCGGCTCAGCCGACCAAGGTTAAGAACGTGTTGGTTGGTACCTATGATGGTACCACCAACCCGGAAGACCACCTTATGGCTTACACCAACCTTATGTATCTGCAGTGGTTGGATGATGCCACTTGGTGTCGGTACTTCCCGGCTACATTGAAGGGCATTGCCCAACAATGGTTTGGCAATTTGCCAGCCGGGTCCATCGATAGCTTCAGGAAGCTCGCCTTCCTGTTTCCTTCCAACTTCTCAATGAACATCCCTGCTAAGAAAACAAGCCTTGATTTGAGCACTGTTAAGCAGGGAGAGAGAGAAGGGTTGCGCTCATATGTCAGGCGGTTCAATCTGATAAGAATTCAGATTCAAGGACCGTATGACGAGGTAGCTTTAGAGACTTTTTCAAGGGTCTGAGAGACGGGTCGACTTTTAAGTTCGACCTAGTCAGAAAAGGGGCTTTCACCTTACAGGCGGCCCTGAGTGAGGCGGAAAGCTACATCCAAGCTACCGACCTCTGCTCGCCTGGAAGCCAGTCGGACTCCAAGAAGTCCGACAAGCAGAAAGACAGCCGGTCTGCTCAGCCGGCCAAAAACAAAGAAGAGAGAAAGAAAAGAAAAGAAGTCTGGGCGGTTACTGACTCTGACCAGCCGTCCCAGAAGAAAAAGAAAGAATTTAAACCGTACGTTCCCAAGTACGAGTTTAATAAAGACTGCAACTCAATCCTCATGGAAGTAAAGGACCGGCTGTCCATTGAAAAGCCGAATCCTATGAAGAGTTCTATAAAGTCGCGGAACAAAAATAAATTTTGTCAATTCCATGAGGAGGTCGGCCATGACACCAACGACTGCTTCAGTCTTTAGCGGGCGTTGGACCGTCTGGCTGACAAAGGGCTCTTGAAATCCTACATTTCTAAGTCCCCAGCCGGGGCAAAAAAGAAAAACAAGGGTCAGTCCTCCAAGACTACCCCCCAGCCTGCTAGTAGTTCGGATACCGACAAGGAGCCGGTCTACACTATAGCAGGCGGATTCGCATGTGGTGGCCCTACCATCCGGGGCACCAAGAGCCATCTTCGAAAGATGGACAAAGATGATGATGAGCAGGCGTCTGCCAGCTCTTCCTTCCTTGATGTCTTGATCACTGAGAAGGATAGGGGCAGCGTCCGCCGCCCTCATGATGACCCGGTGGTCATTGAATGTAAGGTTGCCAACCAGCTGGTTGGACAGATCCTTATAGACACCGGCAGCTCATCAGACATCATCAGCCTCCGGTGCCTGCAAAAACTGAAATATAATGTCAGCAGCATGCATCCGGTCACCCACCCCTTGGTTGGTTTTGGGGGTGGGATGGTTTACCCAGCCGGTAGAATTGACTTACCCATCCTGCTGGGGGAGAAAGGCCAGGGACGACATATTGTCGTCATCTTGGTCGTTGAGGAGTTGACTGCCTACAACATCATCCTTGGCCGGCCAACTCTCAACGAAGCCAAGGCAGTAATCATCCCGTCCCTCATGCTCATCAAGTATGAGAGGGATGACGGCTCTATTGGTTCCTTGAATGGGGATCAGAAGACAGCCCGAGAGTGCTATCTCTCAGCCGTCCGAGATACTGTGGCCCCAGGCGGTCAGGAACCAATAGACCTTGACAATGTCAAGGATGCCGACCCAACTCCTGCCCCACCAGCAGCCGGAAAGAAAAGAAAGGCACCTCTGTTGGTGGAGGTGAAGAAAGAGAAAAAATAGCAATCACTGGCCGGTGAACGGTCAGATGAGCTCCGTCCCCAACCGGCTGGCGAAAACATTGATCTCGTTCTGGATGACAGCCGTCCAAAACGTACTGTAAAGGTTTGGACGATTGCTCATGCTACCTTGGGTGCAAGCTTGCACCTTCTGTTGAAGGAATTCAAAGACATTTTTGCCTTTGAAGTGGAAGAGATGCCCGGCGTCAGCCCGGATCTCGCTGTCCACAAACTCGCCGTGGACCCCAAAAAGTATCCCATCCTGCAAAAGAAAAGAAACCACGGCGAGGAAAGAAATTAGGCGGCAGCTGCCGAAGTCAAAAAGCTGCTAGACGCCAGGTTCATTCGGCCTTGTAATTTTCCCGACTGGGTGGCCAATGTGGTCCTTGTTAAGAAACCGAATGGGACCTGGCGCATGTGTGTTGATTACACAGATCTCAACAAGGAGTGTCCAAAGGACAGTTACCCGCTTCCAAAGATCGACAGTCTGGTCGACTCTACAGCCGGTCACGCCTTGATGAGCTTTATGGATGCCTACTCCGGCTTCCATCAGATACCCCTGTGAAAGAAAGATCAAGAGAAGACGGCCTTCGTCACTGATCAGGGGCTATTCTGTTATACTGTGATGTCGTTTGGCTTGAAAAATGCGCCTGCCACTTTCCAACGGATGATTAATACGGTCTTCATTAATCAGATTGGGAGGAATGTGGAGGCGTACATTGATGACATGATAGTCAAATCCAAGCTACAGACGGATCACCTTGCTGATCTCCGAGAAACATTCACCACCCTCAGGCGGCATAGGGTCATGTTAAATCCTAAGAAATGCGTCTTTGGTGTTGAGTCTGGGAAGTTTCTCGGATTCCTGATTGATCAAAGGGGGATAGAGGCTAACCCCGAGAAGATACAGGCGGTGATTGACATGAAGTCACCCCGTTTTGTCAAGGAAGTGCAGAGGCTCACCGGCTGCCTGGCTGCCTTGGGAGGTTCCTCAGTCGGTCAGGTGACAAGTGCCTCTACTTCTTCTAGGAAATCAGGAAGAAAACAAGATTTGAATGGGGGGAGGATGCTGAGGCGGCGTTCCAGAGGTTGAAAGAGAATTTATATTCTCTACCTAGGCTTGTCAACCCTTTGCCTAGGGAGACGTTGTATATGTACTTAGCCGTCTCAGATCATGCCCTCAGTGCCGTTCTCCTTGCTGAGCGAGACGGCGTGCAGCTCCCGGTTTACTTCATTAGCCATGTTCTTAAAAATGTTGAACTCCGGTACCCCATGGTTGAAAAATTTGGCCTTGCTTTGTATATGGCATTCAAAAAGTTGAAGCCTTACTTTTTGGCACACCCGGTGGTGATTTACACCGACCAGCCACTCAAGCGGCCAATGTCTAACTTGGACTCATCTGGGAGAATGTTGAAATGGGCTATTGAAATGCAAAGTCTTGAAATCACTTACGAACCAAGAAAGGCAGTGAAAGGTCAGGCGTTTGCCGACTTCACTGTTGAAATGACCCGTCCGGTGGCTCCGGATAATCTTGATCAGGTTTGGAAAGTGTATGTAGACGGGAGCTCTACTAAGAACGGCTGTGGTGCAGGCGTAATTTACGAGTCTCCTGAAGGGGACAGATTTGAATATGCACTACGCTTCAAGTTTCAGGCCTCTAACAATGAGGCGGAATATGAAGCCCTGCTAGCCGGCATTCGCATGTGTAAGGCGACAAGGGCCATGAAAATTGACGCCTACTCTGATTCTCAATTGGTTGTTAGCCAGTATGAGGGAAGCTACGAGGCTACTCATCCGGCTATGATTAAATATCTTCAGGCAGTCAAAGAAGAGACCAAGGCACTTGAGGAATTCCGTCTGAGTCAAGTGCCTAGGTCGGAAAACAACCAGGCGGATGCATTGTCAAAACTGGCGTCTTCCGCCTGCCATGATACACCTCGGTATGTCTTTTGGGAAGTTCTTGAAAAGAGAAGCATCTATGAAGATCCCATTGGAATTTTGGACCGAAGCTCTACCTGGATGGATGGCATCCGGGCCTATCTCTCAGACGGCACACTTCCTGATACGCCACAGGAAGCAGCCGTCCTAAAAAAGCGAGCTGCAAGCTTCGAGTTGAAAAATGGAGAACTCTTCAAGGCGGGGTTTCTTAAGCCCCTGTTGAAGTGTGTCACCCCAGAAAAGAGGAAGGAAGTTCTCGAAGACTTGCATTCGGGATTCTGCGCCTCCCACATAGGCGGCCGGTCCCTAGCCGTCAGAGCCAGACGACATTACTTTTGGCCCACTCTTGAGGCAGACGCCAAGGAGTTGGTGAAGAAATGTGACAAGTGCCAAAAGTTTGGCAAACTCATTCACCGTCCGGCTACTGATCTGACTGCCATCCACAGCCCAATCCCGTTTGCAAAATGGGGCATGGACATTCTAGGTCCTTACACGCCTGCTCCAGGCGGAAAGCGCTACATCTTGGTGGCTGTGGATTATTTCACCAAGTGGGTGGAGGCTGAGGCGGTTAAAAACATCAAGACCTCAGACGTAATTTTTCTTCATTTGGAAGAACATTATCACCCGGTATGGGGTACCTATGTCTATAGTGTTTGATAATGGTCCTCAGTTTGAGACGCCTCAGCTAAAAACTTGGTTGGGAGATCAGGGGATCTCAAGCTATTTTGCATCTGTTGGCCGGCCCCAAGCAAACGGCCAAGTTGAAGCCTTCAACAAACTCATCTCAGACGGCATTAAGAAGAAAATAGAAAGAGCCGGTGGCTTATGGGCAGAATAACTAATCCATGTCCTATGGACCATCCGGACAACAGCAAAAGGGGCAACCGGTGAAACCCCATTTCTCATGGTTTACGGTGCTGAAGCCGTTTTTCCCATCGAACACTACGAGCCAACTCTCAGAGTCATGCTATATGATGAAGAGGCAAACTGGGAAGCAATGCGTCGGGCATTGGATTCACTCCCAGAACGCAGGGGCAATGCCGCCTTGCGTCATGAGATTTACCGTATGAGAATGACGAGAGCCTACAACAAAAAAGTACACAAGCGTCCTTTGAAAGTCGACGACTTAGTGTTACGGAAAATGGAGGCAACCGGTAGGGCCAATGAGCTGGGAAAGCTAACTCCAAATTGGGAAGGCCCCTACCGGATCTTTGAAGAAGTAAGGAATGGCACCTACCGCCTGGAAACCCCAGACGGCAGGCGTCTGCCTAGAACTTGGAATGTAGACAATCTAAAAAAGTACTACTTCTGAGATTGTAAACTTTTTGTAAACAGTGAGTCAATTAATGAATATCCAGATTTTGTTTGCAAAATTGAGTTATTGTTTGATTATCCATCCGGGTAATACCCAGGCGGATTCTTCTTTACCTAACTAAGTTTGACACTTAGTAAAGGTTACATTTGTTGGACCGCCTGGGTAATACTCGGATCCCTTGTTTATTTAAGTTTGATACTTTGTTTATTCAATTGCCTGATTATCTGCTTGGGTAATTCCCAGACTGACCCGTTTGTTTAAAAAAATAAGTTTGATACTTAGTGTAAATTCAACACTGACTAAAAACGAAGCACAAAAATGTTTAGTGGCTATACAACCGGTCTCAAACAAGACCAGAGGCTAAAATGGCTGGATGGTTGCTCACTTTATAAAATCGCCTGTCCCAACATGGACAAAGGCGTCCGGCGACACCCCTCCGGGTGCAATCGTCGCAGAGAACAGACTATTTGTCGATTCTACGTACCTATGCAGACGGCAAAAATTGAACGACCAAATTGGTCAACTCATAGCCGTCTGACCATAATAACCTATGAAGAATGAATAAGTTTCCAGATACCGGATGCCCATAGGCATCAGTCGGTCACCGGCTGAAGTTCTCACTTAGGTTATCTATTCCAAAATTGCACTTCCCACCCCAATTGGGGCAAAAGAGTTGTTCAATGGCTATGAAATCTCTACCAAGACGGACAAACGCCGTCTGTGTAGTGACTGTAACGCCTGTCGATGTACGGCTGTGCACTTGGTTTGGGGAAATCACTACTGTGATTGATTGACTTACAAACATATCATGCTCTTTACAGCATCAGACGTTTTCAAGTCAATCAACCAACTCCACTTGAAACCAATCACACAGCCGTCCAGGGGCAAGGACAGCCAGACTATTGACTAGTTAGGCAAAAAATCGCCGCATGCTTTTGATAAGTTAGGCAAAAATGAAAAATTAAAAATTAAAAATTCAAACTCAAATGCAAAATGATCAAAACCGACTCAATCGGTGCATTTCATAAAAGTCCACCCAACCAAACGGTTGTAGTGGATCAAATGTTAACCGGACCCCGTCCGGGAGAAAGAAATTGTTAATTAACCCGGCTCCTTAGCCGGTAAATACAACGATACTCGGCACGGAGGCCGGAAAAAGTAAGTTTTGGCATACAGCCGCTGAATAAAAGAAAAAATAAAAAGCAAATATTGGCATATTGCCGCTGAGTGGTCACTTCTGGCCTGCAGACGGAGCCTCCTGGTCCTCCTTCTCCTCATCATTTGAGGGTATCTCCTGTGCTTCACCAGGACCAGGAAGCTCAGGCGCGGACGGCTCGTTGTTGGAGTTAACCCAGGCTTCGAAAGAGGCAGGCTCTGGCTCGCCTTGTTCCCTCAAGTACACCACGTACTCGGCATAGCTGTGCGCCAGTGCCCAGATGCTATAATCCGCGTCTGGGTACAAGGCAGCCAAGGCAATCTTCATACTGGCGTCATTGTTAGCGTCACTCTCAGCAACAAGGCGGTTTTGCTCCGCCTCCAGGGTTGCTGCAAAGTTCTTCTGAGCCTGAGCAGCCTCCTTCTCCAGCTTTTGAACCTTAGACTTCAGTTTGGTGTTCTCTTCGGAAACACCTTTAAGTGTGCCAAGGTCCGTCTGGGCCTTCTTGAGCGCCTCATCAGCCTTCTTGGCGCCCTCATCCGCCTTCTTCTGGGCCTCCTCCGCCGCCTTCTTAGCCGTCTCAGCATCCGACGCCTGCTGTTTGGCCGTCTCTAGATCCGCCTCCAGCTGCTGGATTCTAGACGCCTGTGTCATAATTATTGCTTTAGTTTCAAGTTCATTTACGATAGTCGAGTGTAAAGCAATATTATCAGCGTCTATGGCAGACTTCTTTGCCCTTTTTACCTCTTCCCGTTTGCGGGAATAAGGACGTTTGAGCCCGTCCACCCGCAGAATGGCCTGCAAAAAGTCAGGCGGGATAAGACACTTGAAAAAATAAAATTGAATTAACAAGCCTCTTACCTCAGCTAGAAGGGATAGAATGCGTTCAAGATTGAACGTCTCTATCCCAGGGATATTGTCCTTATCCCTCTTCCGGACGGCTTCCAGCATGGCCTTTGCATGCTTCTGGACGTCTGGCCAGCGGGGAGATTGATCTGCACCACAATCAATACGTGATGAGTGCAAAACTAAGGCAGCACCTATTTGTTGCCGACCGTCTGAGGATGACATCTGTTGGGAGTGGGATTTCACCCGTAAAGGCCACCCCAGCTCAAGCGGGGATTCAAAAGGGTTCTTACCTTCAAAGCCGGCCAAGCGGGAACCGCTTGCAGGCGTGGTGAACCCCGCGGCTGCTGATAAGGGTTTGACAAGATCAAGGCACAGGCTGCCGCCTACCTTCTCGAGTCGCCCCGCTATCCGCATCGGCTTAGGCCCGGCTGAGGCGCCAGGAGTTGATGCAGAGGTGGATTTTTTTATTTTGTTGAGAACGGCAGGGTTCTCGTCCCTAGCCCGTTGGAGTTGTTTCTCAAACGATTTTCCAACCTCTCCTCCCTGCAAAAAATAACCAAAGTTAAGGTTAGCATCCGGGAAAATGATTTTAAAGGATCAACGTATGAAAGGGTCAGGCGTTTGTTACCTTGGCCTTGAGCTCAGCCGCAGCTTTCTCCGCAAGATCTTTGCGGATGGTTGTAGAAGACCGTTTAGGAGTTTTCTCCGACTGCAGCATGTTTAGAGCTTCTTCTGCAAAAAGAAAGAAATTGGTCAATATCATAAATCAATTTCGATAGAAAAATACTACAGACGGTATAAACTCAGGCGCATACGTTTTGTAAACATGTGCCCTAGCCCGCAGGCGGCTAGGAAACACTCATCCCTGAACCAGGCGCTCTTGGGGATCCAATTCTTAGGGACTTTTATTGTTTCCCCGGTTGACAAAGTTGCGTCTGTGAGGCCGAAAAATTCTGCCTCAATTATCTTGTCAAAATCTTCCTCTGGGATCCGGGGAAGAGCGCACTTCCTGCCCAACAAGTCGGGCTTCTTATTGTACAGACGAAACTCATAATTTTCCCGTTTGGTTGGGGCTGACATCAGGTAGAACCTGTGCTTCCAGCCATCGAACTTTGAGACCTTGTCCAAGGTCATCATATATTGGGGCTGCGTGGTTAGAGTGTACCACGCCCTCCAGCCGCCTGGGCTTCTGCTAAGATAGTGCATGCTTGCAAAAGCCTCCCAGCCAGGGTTAAGCCCCTGGAACTCGCAGGCGGTAACATACCCTAGAATGTTGGTCCAAGAGTTGGGGGTAAGTTGCCAAACCCCAAGGCCGTAGCCTCATAAAATTGCCTTCACCGCCTGGTGAAGGGGAAAGCGAAGGCCAGCTTTGAACGCCGCCTCATAACAGCCGAAATAGCTGTTGGCGTTCTGTTGATCGTCCCCCCAGGCGATGGTGCCAAGCTCAGGCGGCACCCGGATCCTATACCCGTCTCCTAGCGGGTGCATTTTCGTAAAATTTTTTAAGTTTCCCTCCATTTGGATCCGGTCCTTGGAGGAGACGTGGATGCTGAAGGGATCATCCTTCTCGCTCCACTTTTTCCTTTCTTCCTCCTCGCTATCTAGAAGCGGGGGTAAGTCATCACTGCTCTCAGAGGTAGAGGCGGAGCTGTCGCTCTCCGTATCCTCCTCACTTTGACCCAAGGGGGCAGAGACGGCCTCGTCGCCGCCTTGGTCACACTCTTCCAAGAAAGAGTCAGCAGGGGTTGAAGGGGCGCGCGGAGGGGATCTCTCCAGAGCTGTCTGGCCTCACTGACCAGACGTTTCTCCCTCAGGCGTTTGGCCGCCTGAGCCTTCGCTTTTGTAATTTGGATCCGTTGTCGTCTGCATTGTCCGAGCCATGGTGTCCTGCACAGACACATAACTGGTCGGAATCCAAGGCAAATGGTGGTCCCAACACCCCGAGACGGCACTCCCAGTCCTAGACTCAGCCGTCCCTGGTGACCGGCTGGACTCTAACCTAGGTTGTGCCGTGTGTGTTGGTGATGCATCCATTTACTGCAAGAAATATGTACAAGCGGTGAAAAAAGAAAAGAGCTGAGAGAGACAGAGACGGTACCTTTGGATTTGATATCTGAAGGAAGGCGGGTCCGGCTGAGTCGTCGAAGAACAAACTTTCTCACTCGCGTCTGACTCAAACAGATGACTTTTGCCCTCTCAAAGTTTTTCTCTCTAGGAAATTTTTGTAAACGTACAAAATTATGAGGGTAAAACGGCTATATATAGAGGGTAAATATGGGGGCATTTCCGTAATTTACTCGGAAGGTGAACGGTTATTATTTAACGGTAAAATTACCGCCAACCGGAGCGTGACATGTGTCACAGATGCCATGTGGCGTGCCACGTCACATCTGTGAGGGGCAAATGATTAGGGTAATTTTATCCCGCCACGTGGTCCAATCAGAGGATGACACGTGTCAGCCTCAGAATGGCCCAAAGTGGACCAATCCCTGCTTGACACGTGTCACTCCAGAAATAAAAGGAAAATGGCGGCCTTCAGGCCCAAATCCTGAGGACGCCGCAAAACGGCGCAGCCCACCAATGATTAGGGTTCTGTAACCTAATCAGGGGCACAATTTCCAAAGACCCTATAAATAGGGAGATGTCCCTCATTTTGAGGGCACGTTTTATCATTTATTACACATTTACTCTTTGATAGAGACATCCTGAGCTTGGAATCCGAGCAGATCCCTACCTAAATTTCCGCACCTTTTTCTCCCTTCAAGTTTCTAACTTGTGCGTCGGAGGCGGAGCGCCACCCAACTGGTGTCTCCGTTTGTTTTGCAGGTACAGCTCACCCCGGATCAGTCTTCGTGTTGTAACTCTCCTGAGGGACAAAAACACCCAAAACAATTTCTACGTCATAATATCAATAAATCAATTAAAGCACTTACTTGGATTCCTCGTACCTCTTTCTAATAAAAAAAATACATGCGTTAGTAACTTCAAGGAAAATAATAAAATCAAACAATTAAATTAAATAATTAAAAGAGAGATTTGGGACCAAACCCTCATAAATTAAAACCTTTCACGTCTAGGGCGAAGGCAATTTCGAATTATGCTAGGTGTGTATAGGTCTTGTGAATGCAGAATTTTGTATGAAGGTTGGTTTAGAAAAGAGAGTGAGAGAAAGTAATCAAGAGAAGAGAAGAGAATTGAAAACTAGAGAGTTGATGATTGTAGATTGTAGATTAGATATGAGAATTGATAATTGATGATTGAAAACGAAGTTTATAGGAGGCTATTTATAGAGAAAATCAGCCAAAAAGATAGAAAATCGAACCAGAGTTCTGACGTGAAAAAACGAAGTTAGCGCCAGACGCTAACATTAGCGCCAGACGCTAACGCTAGCACCAGGCGCAAATGCTGGCATTAGGCGCTAATCAGTTTTTTTTACGCGTTTTCTAAATTCAGATAAAATTTAACCATACAGAAGGATAAAATTGTATTTTCCTCAAAAACACTCTTTTATTCTGATTAAAATTCTAAAAAGTCAACAAAAGTCAATTTATCAATGCTAATTGAATTAGGAATGAAAAGAACCTACTAGAAGAATCTAGAAGACTAAATCCATTCCTAATTGCATTAGGAATGATAAATCCATATTAGGCCCTCTTCTAGATCATTGGGCCGCAAATAAGGCTCAAACCGTGCCCAGTTTAGTAATTTGGCCATAACTTCCTCATTAATCATCGGAATTGGGCTTATAATATATCGTTGGAAAGCTCTTTTCAAGCCCCATCCAACTACACTTCTATTGGACCAATATCATGGACCAAACAAACTAGATTGGCTATTTTTTAAAAATAGGTTTTCAAAAATAGAGAGAGAAGAAAAGAAATTAAAACTATCCGCAACACTAAACTTTCCACCTTTTCACTTCATTTAATTACGATTCAACGTGAAAAGTACTCATCACCGTGTTTGGTTTTGGGGAGACATAAATGGGTGTCTACACTTGTTTAGGTTAATATGATTATATTTCAAGTGATCGCCAATAATAGTTTTATTTGTGCATTAATATTGAACCAACATAGATTAAACAGGTTTAGGGTAAACCTATTGATTGCATGTTAGTCAGAAAGCGCTCATGAATACGAGAAGAATAAAGTAGAGGACTATTATTAAGGCAGGTGCTTTTTCTTTTAGATTGGATTTGTACCTTCTTCCTCGAATTTCCGGTCTTGGTTCCAGACCTATTGGAGTTAACGATCTCTTGGATCGTTAAGGGGTGTAACCTTCACCCTGTAAACGGTTTACAAGTTCCTAAAACATGTTAGTGACTCTTTTGCCCTATCTTCCTTCCCTTTTGACGCCACCATGCTTAAGTGTATGATCACAGTGGGGTAGGTTCAGGTTTGGGGCAATGTTTGAAATATTCCCTGCAGTTTTTGACGACTCCACTAGGGATGATTTCTATTTTAATTCCTGAAATTTATTTCGGTAATGATTTAGAATAAGTGGATGAGACTCGAAAAGTTCTAAGTATTTCATGTGCGTAATTTTGATTAACATTATTGTCATATGCATAAAAAAGAACCATCTGTAATGAGTTAAAAACATAGGATTTTTTTTACACGTAGGAAATTTGAGGAATATCTTTCACAACTAGAACCGAAATAATGTTGCGAAAAATTGGAATATTTTACAAACATAGAAAGCTGCTAAGGCATGTAGGAACTGACATCTAGCAAACAGAGTCTGTCGTCGATGATATGGCTCTGTCGCCGAGCGACAATAATGTCGCCAGGCGACAGGGCTATATCGCGGCCAAAGTCCCTGTGGGCTGGCGCTGCGTTCTTTCAATACTGAGCCAGAAATATGAGTTCTAATTTCTACTAGTTCTAGCACTGTTGGCTCGTTTCTACTTCCTGATTGAGTTTTTCCCTTTTTTCTGAAACCCATATGTGTTCTACATATGGACATAACCCTCTGGGAATTCATGCTCCACCTACCTGATTGAACGCTCTGAGCAACAAAGGGTACATCCGAGAATGTTGAATTCACCAAACCATGGAAGCGAGTTTTAACTCGCGGGGTCTCATCCACTCGCGCCAACCCTTCTAAAGGTAAGGCTTCCGCGTGGTGCATCCGGACTCATAACCATAGACCCTCTTTGACTAACCCATACATACTTTAGAGAACTAGATCCATGATAAGGTTGCAAACTCATTACATAATATTGTGCCTACTTGACTAACTGTGCATTATTTGTTGTGCATACACTATGTGTTTTTCCTAACCATTTGTTTGACTCGTGTTTAAGCCTTAAATAAACTAATTAATGGCTAAAAGGAATTTGCCTAATTAATTAATTAATTAATTTGAGTAATTAAAATCTAATAATTTAATCAGAATTGACTTAGTACGACTTTAGGCCTGTCCCGTAGAGTAAAAATACTGAAAGCAGTCCCATATTAATGCTCTAGTAATGGCGTTAAAATTTGGACTGCAGCACCACACGCTGTTGTGCAACGCCGAGCGACAAAGATGTCGTCTGGCGCTGCACTGTAGTGTGCGACGACAATCCTGTTTCTTTGGCAACAGTTTAGGGTTTTTCTGGAGTCATCCCGACGAGTCTAATTAAACAGTTTGCTAATAAGTTCGATTATTTAATTAATCACATTACCTTTGTTAGTCCTTAATTGAGTCTAGGCACTAAGTCCCATGGTCTTACACAAGAGTCAAAGCATGTGACTTGCACTAACAAATAAATCAAACACTAATATGTATATATACTTTGACCATGTCTAGAGAGTCTTTCTATGCGCGTGTTTTCCATCATTTTTTTTTGGGGGGGGGGGGGTAAGTCGGATATTAATCCTCCAATCAAAACACTTGTTTGAACCCATATAGTTGATTCCCAAAAATATACACCCAATTTTTGCTTTTTTCTTTTTTCTTTATAAACTCGTAAAGTCAAAGTCAATTTGAGTCAAGTCATTAAAATAAAAAAATGGTTTAATTTACAGCGCGTGGTCAAGAAAGGAAGGGTGTTGATCAGAGACAACCTTTTCGTTCAAGTACAACTTTTTGACAAACGAATCGGTCGGAAAAGGAAAGCCAAGAAGATAATGGCGAGTCAAGAAGAAGTTAATGAGCTCAAGAAGCAAATGGCTGGTGTTATTGAACTACTAAGGACCTTAACCCTCCAAATTAATGACCCTGTGAAGCAACAACAAATGGAGCTCATGCAAGAAAGCTTGAGCAAGATATCTAATGATTACAGGTTCCAAGGCATTAATTCACAAGGGGTCTCGGTGGACAAGGAGCTTCTTCCGCAAAAGTTCAAAGCCAACGACATCCAAAAATTGAAGGCAACTGATAACCCTTACTTTCATTTAAGAGCTTTTGAAATAATAATGAATATTAAGGGTATTGATAGAAAAGTATTTCATTCTTTATTTTCCTTATCTCTTGAAACCGTTTGCCAACAGTGGTTCTTCTCCCTTAACAAAGAGAAAACCTCTACTTGGGAATCAATTGTAAACGCTTTCATTGATAGGTATAAATGCAATATACAAGTTAAAACTTATCATAGGGAACTTGAAATACTTAAGCAAAAAGAGAATGAAGGTTTCACTTCTTTCTTCAATAAATGAAGAGAAACCTCTACTAGGATGATTGAAGTACTGAGTGAAAAAGAATTTGTGAGGTTGTTTATCAAGAACCTCCAAGATAAGTACTCCAAGAATCTTAAGTACCAAAACAACCTTCATACCTTCAAGGCCGTCTATGACATTGGGATAAAAATTGAAGACGACCTTGCTAAACAAAAAGCTGCCAACAATAACTCCAACAGTGGCTGGAAAGGCCAGATGAACGACAGTCCTTCTTCTTCCAAAACCACCCACTCAAATAATGTTAGCACCTTTAATTTGAGTGAAGTCCTTGCTATGAACAACCAAGGACAAAAGAAACCATTTAGGAGGAACTTTACTCCTATTGGTATGAGTTATGACACCGTGTTCAATCGACTGAATGCAAAAGGTCTTCTAACTCCTATTAGACCATTTGGGGACCCACCAGTTGAAAAGAGGACAGCTAACTCGAACCTCAATGCACACTGCAAATATCACCATGGTAGGGGTCATCTCACTGAGAATTGTTGAAAGCTATCCATGAATTGATTGATAACAATAAGCTACCATTGCCCCCTGTAAGTAAGAAGCCAAGTATCAACAATGCACCAATCTCCGATTCCTTGGCTATCTCTGATGAGGAAAACCATGTTGATCCCTCATCTCTAATCAAACCTATTGATTAAATTCATGCTATCAAAGAAGAGGAGGTAATAGACTTACTACGTGAAGCTATTGAATTAGCAAAGAAACAAGGAGCGGAGCTTCAAAGCAAGTGTGCTAAAGTTCCACCTATGAAGAAGAAACTATTCCCTCTCCAAGTACTTGACACACCCAAGAAGAGTAATAAGCTCTATACTCCAATTAAGACTTCCTATGCTAAAATGTTCAAAATGCTCTCCAAGAATGGTAAGGTCAAACCTCTTGAACCAAGATCATTTGAATCACTAAAGAGGACAGACAGGTTCTACTGTCCATACCATCAATCAGGGGGACATACCATTGAAAACTGTTTTAAATTCAAAGATTTAATTTAGAAGATGATTGATGATAAGAAGCTAGTTCAAATCCCATAAGAACAAGACATTAGCATTAATGGGGTTTGGGATAGCGATAATGAAGACGTCTACCTTAAGGACATAGAAGAACCTCCACTTTCAATGTCATACTCAATAAGTGATTTTTGGGATGAAGAAGATTCACCCATAGACGTCCTCACAAGATCCGGGAGAATGCAACCTCTCTTCTCTACACAACCTATTCCTACCGTGCAACAAGTTCCCATACCTATTATAGGGGACAATGATATTGTAAAACAATTCAAGAAGACCAAGGTTGAAATGAACGTATGGAAGCTTCTAGCTACATCTCGAGAACATAGGTTGGCAGTAATGAACGCCTTAGATAAGACAAGGATGGATTCCAATACCACTTCTGAGGGGTTGGCTACCTTCCTTACGGGTGATCTCCCTAGTCCTATCAACTTGATCACTTTTTCTGACAAAGATTTACCTCCAGAAGTTGACAAGCATTACAAGGCTCTAAACCTCACAGTAGTCTATAAGAGAATGAACGTCCTAATGACTCTTGTAAACAACGGATCGGCAATTAATGTCTATCCACTCAGAACTGCGAGGATATTAAGCATAAGAGACGAAGACTTAACCCCGTCAACATTAGTAATAAGAGCCTACGACAATACTTATCGCTAAACTCTTGGAAAAATCACTATAAATGTAACGGCGGGAGCAATAGAACATGCCACTACCTTCCAAGTGGTAGATATTAAGGCTTCATTCAACCTATTATTAGGACGCCCTTGGATTCATGACCTCAAGGTTTTCCCTTCATCTCTTCACCAACAGGTAAAAGCCATAGTTGGAGGAATCCCCATCACAATTGATACTTCACCAATGAGGATTAAAGCTGTCGAAAATCCGATCATTAATGTGGAGCACGATGAAGATGATGAAGACTTGTGGGGCTTTAATGAAGAGGTCTCCTTAATCGAGGAAGCTAAAAGGACCCCTCTTTGTCACGACCCCCACTCCAATATGACAGTAAATGCTATTCTCAAGAGACAAGGACACTTTCCAGGAATGACTCCAGGAAAGAAAATAGAGATATTAAAACAAATGGAATTACTTGGCCTCCCTAAGTTAGATACTTTCGCAGTTGGTTTCGAACCGACTTGGGAAGGTCTTAAGCGAGCCTAGGAAAGGTCTAAGGCGCGTAGGAATGCTCGCACCCAAAAGAAAGCAATCCCAATGGATCAGTATCCACTTACTCTCAATGGACAGTTCATAAGAAAAGGAGAGGACTATCCATGCTATGAATTTCCCGAATCTTTTGTTGTAAATGGCATAAGGCAACCTGGGTTCGAAATCATTCTGGATTGCTACTTTCTAGATGAGATCCCAACTCGTATTCACAAGGAGAAAGCATCCCCATACTTTGACTTTAATATCATGGGACTACTCTTTGGACGTGAAAAAGATGAGCCAAAATATATAGAGGATAATTCCTCGCTTATCCAAATGGTCCTATAAAGTGAGAACTTTGACCCTTCGAAACTCATCACTCCAGCGGAAGGTTTAGTGCAAGGGTTGCGCAAGACGGTCAAGGTGACTACTCCGAGTGGAAGAAAAATCTCAATAACAACAGGGCAAGGACCAATGTTTAAAGAGTCGTCTGATTCAGAGTCAGAGTCAGAGTCTTTCCCTGTAAAGGCTTCCAAGTATTTAGCTATAACACCCCCTATTTCCAATTCTTTAATTCCTAGGATAGTTAGTAATCAAGTCCCTAAGGACATTTCTCTTTTCAATGTAATGATTTCAGAATTCAATAATATGTCTTCTTCCTCTTACTCCTCGTGTTTTTCATTAACCCAAGATGACGAGCATTGCTAAACTAACAATGAAAATGACAAAGATATTATCAAACATATGGAAACACTTTAAAAGAAAACACCGATAATTGAGGATACTGAGACGGTTGATGTCTCAAATGATTCAACCATTAAAAGAGAAGTTAAAATCGGATTTACGCTTAATGAATAAGTAAGAACCGATTTAATTAATCTACTCAAAGAAGATATCAATGTATTCGCCTGGTCATATGAAGATATGCTATGCATTAATAAAGAAATAGCTCAGCACACTATACTAGTAATTCCAGGAATGAAACCTGTAAAACAAAAGCTGCGTCGAATGAAACTTGACGTAGCTCTTCAAATAAAAGAAGAAGTTCAGAAACAAATAACTGCAGGTTTTATCAGGGTATCCAAATACCCCGAATGGGTGGCAAATGTGGTCCCAGTTCCGAAGAAGGAAGGAAGGGTAAGAATGTGTGTCGACTATCGAGATTTAAATAAGGCAAGTCCAAAGGACGACTTCCCTTTACCACACATCGATATCTTAGTAGATAATATAGCAAATCATGCGCTTCTCTCATTAATGGATGGATACGCTGGGTACAATTAGATCATCATAGCAGAAAAAGACATGGAGAAAACAACATTCATAACACCATGGGGTACTTACTGCTACACGGTAATGCCATTCGGGTTGAAAAACGCGGGTGCCACTTACCAACGAGCAGCGACTGCCCTACTCCATGACATGATGCACAAAGAGTTTTAAGTATATGTAGGCGACATGACTGTGAAAACAAAAGATCGCCAAAGACATCATGTAGCCCTAAGAAAACTCTTCGAAAGGCTAAGAAAATACAATATGAGGTTGAATCCATCCAAGTGTGCTTTTTGGAGTCACCTCAGGCAAGCTCTTAGGATATGTCATAACCTCTAGAGGAATATAGATATACCCAACCAAGATCAAGGCGATCATGTCAATGCCACCGCTCAAAACAGAGAAACAAATTCGAGGATTCATTGACCGGTTGCAATATATAAGTAGGTTCATATCGAAATTAACAACGATATGCGAACCAATATTGAAGAAGCTCAAAAAGAATATGCCAGTAATATGGGATGACGAGTTTCAAAAAGCCTTTGGAAAGATCAAAGCATATCTTGCAAATCCTCCCGTATTAGCACCAGCACTCCCAGGGATTCCTCTTTGGTTGTACTTAATAGTCACCAAGAAAACAATGGGGGCTATGCTTACAAAGGAAGTAGAAGGTAAAGAAAATGCAATCCACTATTTAAGCAAAAAGATGCTCGAGTATGAAGTACGCTACACACCGCTTGAGAAATTGTGCCTCGCATTTGTATAGGCCACAACAAAGCTAACACATTACATGCTCGTGCACATAGTCTTTGTAGTTTCTCGAATGGATCCACTTAAGTATCTATTCAAAAAGTCTACACTCAATGGGCGCATATCAAGGTGGATAGTCAATTTAGCCTAGTTCGATGTAAGATTCATGCCTCAAAAGGGTATCAAAGGATCTGTGGTCTCAGACTTCGTAGCGGATTTCCCAATAGAAGATTCGACACCAATACATGACAACGAATTTCCAGACGAAGACTTGATGGTCACAGAAGATGATACCTGGATTCTGTAATTCGATGGAGCCTCAAACAAAAAGGGATGTGGCGTTAGAATACTATTAGTATCACCTAAAGAAGAACACGTTCCAATCTCTATGAAGCTAGATTTCGACGTTACCAACAACTCTGTTGAAGACGAAGCATGCGTGGTATGCCTTGAAACATCTTTGGCATTGGGAGTGAAAAAATTACGAATATTCGGATACTCTTCATTGATCATCAACAAGATTTCTAAAAGATGGAAAGTAAGGAGTGAAAGTCTAGCCCCTTACCAAACTTATCTGGAAACTCTCACCAATCAGTTAGAAAAGGTACAATACACCTATCTACCTACAGAGGAAAACCAATTTGCTGATGCCTTGGCAAGGCTAGCCTCAATGGTTATGATTCCTACATAAATCGAGCAAATGCCTCTAACCATAGAGAAATGGCATAAACCGGCTGATATTCAAGCCATAGAAGATGGTGAAGTGATCCAAGATGAAGAAGAAGAAGAAGAAGAAGAAGAAGAGAAGAAGAACCATGGTATAGATATATACTTAATTACGTCACCAGAGAAGAATATCCTCCTCATGCTGACAAAAGAGCAAAACGAGCATTAAGACTCTTGGCTTCCCAATACGTACTCATAGACAACGAGTTACATAAAAGGGTACCTAAGGGTCGAGCTCTCTTATGTGTTAGGAAAAAGGATGCCCAAAGAGCTATGAGTATAGTCCATGAAGGCATTTGTGGAACCCATGTTAATGGCAAAATGCTAATCCAAAAGATAATGAGAAAAGGGCACTATTGGACTACCATGAATAGAAATTGTCATCAATATGTAAAAAGATGCCCTAAATGCCAAATTTATGCCAATTTACAACATGTTCCTCCATCTCTACTATACACCTACACTTCACCATGGCCATTCTCGACATGGGGAATTGATATTATCGGTAAAATTACCCCTCCTAGGACAGGAGGTCACGAATTCATCCTAGTAGCAATTGATTATTTCACAAAGTGGGTTGAAGCACAATCATATGCTAAACTCACTACAAAATAGGTAGAACTCTTTATCGAAAGGAATATCATTTGTCGATACGGAATCCCTCATGAGATGATAAGCGACAATGGAACTCACTTTCAAGCTGAATGTGAAGAATTGTTACAAAAATATGGTATTCAACATCATCATTCTTCCCCTTATAGACCTCAAGCAAATGGAGCAGTTGAGGCAGCTAATAAAAACTTAAAGACTATTATCGAGAAAATGACAGAAAATTACAAGGATTGGCCTGACAAACTCCATTTCGCACTTTGGGGTTATCGCACGTCAATTTGCACATCAACACGAAATACGCCATTCTCCTTAGTTTATGGATTGGATGCCGTACAACCTTTAGAGGTAGAGATACCGTCTCTGCGCATTGCATTAGAAAGTAAACTCGATGAAGTCGAATGGACTAGAGCTAGGTAAAAAGAGCTAATTCTAATTAATGAAAAGCAACTAGAAGCTCTACATCATACCCAATGATATCAAACTCGTATGGCTAGGCACATTAAAAAGAAGGTCAAGACAAGAAACATCAAAGTAGGAGACTTGGTGTTAAAAGCATTAAAGAAAAATGTTTTGGATCCAACAGTCAAATTTAGGCCTAATTGGTCCGGACCTTATATTGTCAAAACCATCCTATCAGAAGGTGCATCAAAACTAACTGACATGGATGGCAATGAGTTCTCAAAATATGACGAACCTTGACCAACCTAAAAAGTACTACCCATAATTACTTGAGTAGGACACCCAAGAGAGCTACGTTTGGCCTAATTCCTTAGGAAAGGATACGTAGGTAGCCCTTTACAGGGTGCGGTGATAGGCCGTCATCGAGCCTACCAAAGAAAAAGTCCTATCTTGGTCTTACTAGCTAATAGCAAGGGTAAGAAAGGGTCGAACCCAAGAGAGGCGTTGAATCAAACACCGAGATACTACCGTTTAAACAAGCTAAATGAAGTCGAAATTGGTTTAGTTTTATGTAGCATGTACTAATTCAAATAAACTAATACTAAGGGATGATTAACAATAATTAGAGAGTTATAGGGCTCGGGATATACAACTCAATTTTGTCAGAAATCACAAATAGCATGTAGCAAACAATGATAAATTAAGGAGATAATATAGGGGAAGTCATCTAAAGCACCCTACTACTCTCTCAAGCTAGAGGGATTACTTGAATCATGAATGCAACCTACTCTCGTGGTTACAAAGCATAAAACAAGTGTTAAAGCATAATCACGATGAAGAAAAACATTCCCTTGACTGGAAATTCCTATTCTCATGGCATTTCAAGTCAATTAAGCGTAAGGGAGCTAACTCAAGTTCATCTCTTGATCCTTCGTTGAGATAGCTTAGATAATAGTTCTACCAATGGCCACATACAAGAACTAAGAAATTAAACCAATTAAGATCAACTACTTAACACCCAAAAATTACAGAATTAACACATGCAACAAGTAGCTCATGAACAAGAATTAACTAAAGATTAAGCTTAATAACAATCTAAGCATACAAGAATTAAGCAAGAAAATTAACAATCAAGAAATTAAAATGGAAGAGAAGAGTGAGAAAAATATTAATAGAAGCTTGAACTTGAATAATAAAAGTGGAACTTGTCTTCTACAACGATTGAGAATGAAATTTCCAAGCTAATAATTATAATCTAACTAATGATTTTAGAATATTTGTTTTTCTACAATTACAAACTAAGAGGCAGCACTAAATAATTGGATGTCGTACAAATTAGCTCAAGGGGTTATTTATAAAGATTCCCAAATAAAAAAGACGGAGAAAACAAGAGTTGGGCACGGCTACAAGTCAGCACGGACGTGATGAGGTTGGCACGGACGTGCAGCCATACCTGCACGGACGTGCCGAGGTAGGCACTGGCGTGCACCTCGAAAAGAAGAAAGGCAGAACCTACTGCCTTAGCCTGGGGATCCTGCACAGACGTGCCAAATGTGGCACGGACGTGCAAGCCTTGTTCTGTACAATCAGTCTTGATACTTATTTGGGAAAGGCAAACTGCACGGACGTGCAGGATTAGGCACGGACGTGCTTAATATCCTTCACGGACGTGCTGAACTCTGCACGGACGTGCTGGTCTTGAAAGTAGTAGGCAGTAGCTTCTGGTCGTGCTGGCGCACTCTTGCACGGACGTGCCATACTTTGCACGTCCGTGCAGACTCTCTAGGACCTTTATCTTCTCTTTTCTTCAATTTTGCTCTATTGTCTCGGCTTCTAACCTTGGTTTATCATCCATATGCCTCAAATGGTCGTCTTTGAACCTAAAAACTCAACAAAAACACTAACAACCCGTGAAGCTAGGGATACACAAAAGTTGAACTAAAATAGAGTAAAAGTGAACAAAAATGCCAATATAAAAAGTAAACAAGGTTCGAAATCACTCTAAAATCATGACAAATAACAAGTTATCATGCGGCCACTTTAATTTTCGCAAACCTTGCATCCCAGAAGCAATAGAAATTTGACAGAATAGCAGTGCCACAGATAGAGGTATGTCGCCGGCCGACAAATTGCAGCGCAAACCGACAACGCCTGTAGCTCGGCGACAGACAGCAATGCATGACGACAGCTGCAAAACGGCGGCGCCGTTTTTCTATGAATATCTGGGAAAATTTCGGTTATTTTTTTCGGAAAATTTTTGACTTCTGTACTCGAAAAATTTCTTGAAAATAAAATAATTTAATTTGTTTTCATTACTTTAATAAATTAAATTTAAAAAAGTTGATATTATTAAAAAGCTGAAATTCCATTATTGATGGAATTGAAAAGAAAGCTTAATAACAAATTTACTTTTAAAATTAAAATTAGTATAATAAATTAGAAGTTAAGCAATGCTTCAATCTTTCTTCTCTTTCTTTGCCCTTTTCAATCTTATCTGCATCCTCTTCATCATCCATGACTTTAGCTAGTAGGCATCATTTAGAGGACCTACATTCAATTTTAGAGTAAATGGTTTCTCCTTTAGCTAGGACTCCATGTTTCTTTTCTACCCAAACCTTCTTATCTAAAGTCTCAGCTTTTCTTTTCCCTTTATCATTCATAGAGTCTTTCTTCTTAGGCATCATAGGTGTTTTGAGCTCAATCTTTTTACCCAAGCGTTCCTTAACAGGAATCACTTTGTCACCTAGACGATTCTTCACATTGGTTTTACTCTGATTTTTTTTCATGTCCTTTGTTGGCTTATTAAGAAGCCATCTCTTCACATCATTGGGTAAGGAACGAGGAACCTTTTGGGTACTCACTTCCCATAAAGGCCTAGCACTCCAATATGTGTAAAATTTCTTTACTTCTTGTGAAATAGGAAATTCATAGGGACGACGAAGATCCCCAATAGGAATTGTTTGAAGTAGACCGTACTGGCTTTTTACCCTGCATGGATAATAAAAAGACATCTTGGTTAAACTTGGAAGACGGCAGAAGGGTTGCTTGTTGACACCAACCATCTTCTCTATTTTCAACTAGGGGACAACCTACTTGATAGCAATGCTGCCAGAGGCCAAGACTTTATTCCACTCATAACGCACCATCTTAGAGAAGCGTTTCATTCGCCTCACAGAGCAACTTGGAGTATATTTTTCGAAATTGTGAAGAGGACTAATTAATTCTAGTCTCTCCATTAGCTATATCTGCAAAAAATTCAATGCAAATAAATTAGTATTACTATAAAAAAAATTATGTTTTTTTTATTTATGTAATTAAAAATATTATTTTTCTTCCTGTAAAAAATTGGTGAGCCCCGAAAAGGTGCTTTTGGATTTTTCTTGAATTCATCAAGACTAAGCGTAGTCTCTCCAACAATTAATGGCATTGGATTTCTCCCAAATTCAATTTGCTACAAAATAGTTAATATAACTGCTTGACCCACATTAGTTCTACCACTAGTTGATATTGATTAAGCATACAAACGAGAAAAGCCCTTCTTCTATAAACATGAAAAGACTCAAATTAAGGTCTATCAAAGTAGTGGCGTGCAAATTCTTTTCGATTAACTACACTACCATTTACAATATTTGTTAGATCTCTTTATCTTAAATTAAAGAAGCGCTTAAAATCTTTATAATAATATTCATTTATTCTAGGGATTACCACAAGATCTAATGAAGGGAAGCCTAAGATGGCACCAAATTCTTCTGGTAAAAGGCTAATTTCATCACACCCTAGTCTAAAGCAATGTTTATTTGTGTCCCAATATTCTAAGGTGGTATGAATAAAATCTATGTAGACACCCATTTGTGTCTCCCCAAAACCAAAACCAGTGATGAGTACCTTTCACGTCGAATCATAATCGAATGAAGTGAAAGTGTGGAAAGTCTAGCGTTGCGGATAGTTTTTATTTCTTTTCTCTTCTCTCTATTTTTTGAAAACTTTATTCTAAGAAAACAGCCAATCCAGTTTGGTTGGTCCATGATATGGGTCCAATAGTAGTGTATTTGGATGGGGCTTGCAAATACCTTTCCAATGATATATTATAAGCCCAATTCCGATGAATATTGAGGAAATTATGGCCAATTTACTAAACTGGGCCCGGTTTGAGCTTTATGAACGGCCCAATGATCTAGGGGAGGGCCTAATATGATTTATCATTCCTAATGCAATTAGGAATGGTTTTGGTCTTCTAGAATCTTCTAGAAGGTTCTTTTCATTCCTAATTCAATTAGCATTGATAAGTTGACTTTGTTGACTTTTCTGAGTTTTAATCAAAATCAAATAGCATTTTCGAAGAAATTATATTATTTTATCTTCCAGTACGGTAAACTTATCGGATTTTCGAAAACGCGTTAGAATCAAGACTGGCGTCCAACCCCAGGCCTTGGCGCCTGGAACCAGGCTTGGCGCCAGGCGCTAGCCACTGGTGCCTGGCGCCAGCTAGCCAGGGTTGGCGCCAACCTTGTTTTGCGTGCGTCAGACTCTGTTTTGTTAAATTATCTTTTTTGGCTGATTTTCTCTATAAATATCGTATCAAAAACTCCGTTTTCATTCATCTACAATCATCATTCATCATCTTTCATTCGCAAGCTCTCAACAAACATTAATTCTTTAGCATTCTTTCTTTCATTCAATTCTTTCTTTCTTACTTTTTCATACAAAATTCCGCATTCGCAAGACCTAGAAACACCTAGCCATATTCGAAGTGGCCTTCGCCCTAGACGTGAAAGGTTTAATTTCTGAGGGTTTGGTCCCAAATCTCTCTTTCAATTATTTAATTTAATTGTTTGATTATTATTTTCCTTGAAGTTACTAACGTGTGTATTTTGTTATTAGAAAGAGGTACGAAGCATCAAAGTAAGTACTTTATTGATATTATGATGTAGAAATCATGTTTATATTGTTATTATGATATTCCTAGTATCATGTCTAGGGTAATTTTAATATTAAATATGATTGTTGTGATGCTTCCTATGCTCTTCCTAATATTTATGATTGTTAGTATCATGTTAGGGATAAAGATTTGATTTTTAATGCTTAGTGACATGCTAGGGTTTGTTATTAATCTTGTTAGTATCATGCCTAGGATCTTGCTATTTTTATTATGCTTTAATATTAACATGAACATGATTATGATTATAATTGTTATAATTTATTATTATTTTGATGATGATTATTTTATTTATGATGATTATGATTATTATTATGATATGATGATTATTATTCTTCATGATTATTATTATTATGTTGCTTGATGCTTATTTATTCTTTATTGCTTGATCACCTTTTATGCATGTTTAAAGGGAATTGGTACATGTAATCATGCTTAATAAGATAATTAATAATCTTGTTAGGGTTAATTTGATTATAATTCAAGTGATCACCAATAATAGTTTATTTGTGCATTAAATTCAACCAACATAGATTAAACAGGTTTAGGGTTAATCCTATTGATTGCATGTAAATCAGAAAGCGCACATGAATACGATCAGAATAAAGTAGAGGCCTATTATTAGGGCAGGTTCAATCTCTTTTAGGTTGGATTTGTACCTTCATCCTCGAACCCTTATTTGGTTCATGACCTTATGGAGTTGACGATCTCTTGGATCGTTAAGGGGTGTAACCTTCACCTCGTGAACGGTTTACAAGTTCCTAAAAAGCCTTGTTGGCGACTCTTTTGCTCTATCTCCTTCCCTTTTGGACGCCACCGTACTTTAGTGTATGATCACAGTGGGGTTCGAGCTAGTGGGATTTAAAGGCTTGAAATTATTCCCTACAGTTTTTTGGCGACTCCACTGGGGAGGATTTCTATTTTAATTCCTGAATTTGTTTCGGCAATGATTTAGAATGAGTGGATGAGACTCGAAAAGTTCTAAGTATTTCATGTGCGTAATTTTGATTAACATTATTGTCATATGCATAAAAAGGTTCTCATTGGAAAGACCATCCGTAATGAGTCAAAAACATAAGATTTTACACGTAGGAAATTTGAGAAATATCTTTCACAACTAGGACCGAAATAACATCGCGCGAAACTGGAAGATTTTATCGAGCACAGAAAGCTGCTGAGGCATGTGGGAAGTAGCGTCAGGGGCCAGAGCTTGGCGCCAGACTTTTTGCCGTAGCGCCAGACGCCAGCATTGGGTTCCTTGGTACGCTAGTTAGCCCTTATAAGCGACTTGACATGATCGACTCGGTTACAATCACATTAAGTGATCGACCTGATAAATTATCGTCTCACTTAGCTTGAAGAGCCTAAACATTGGCTCACCGAAAAGGCACCAACGCAATTGTTCACAAACAACAGAAGCATCGACATATTGTTTCACAATTCAGAAGCACCGACATACTGGTTCACAATCAGCAAAAGCGCCGACGCACTAGCATAGCAAAAAATAAGTTCAAGCGAAATTTAAAGAATCGACAGGCGTTGGTCTTCGATGATACTTTTCAGAGTATTATCGCAATCAATGAGGATGGCTTCAGGTGAAGCAATCTTTGATCATGTTCCCTGGCTTGCGGAAAATGGTCATAAAGCGCTAGAGGTTGTTTCAGGAAAAGCAATCTTCGATAGGGTTCTCTAGCTTGCAGAAGACTATCACATCAGAATTGGAGGCAGTTACAGGCGTAGCAGTCTTCAGGCGGTATCCTCTAGCTTTAGGAAGATCGTCAAACAAAAAGAAGCTCTTTGTTCAAAGACGTGTGAGAATATCATTTAAAGCACTTTGTTCCGAGACGCGTGGACATATCAACATCAAAACAACAAGATGGAGTTCCCTAGTTTGTGGAAGGTTGTCACAACAGAAATGCAACACAAATCAGTTATTATAAGAGACGTGTGCTCGACGGTGCAAGATACGCGTTTCATAACTCTACTATCTTTTTTAACTAACGCTAGTTTGAAGGTATCAGTGTTACAAGAATGATTTAGGATTGCAGAACGTTCTGAATCATTCTCCGTCCCTATCGATACTTTGACTTTTGTTTTTGAAACTTGGGTTTCTCCAAACTTAGTCAAAGTGGGGGCCTCTGTAGACACCCATTTGTGTCTTCCCAAAACCAAACCCGGTGATGAATACCTTTCACGTCGAATCATAATCGAATGAAGTGAAAGTGTGGAAAGTCTAGTGTTGCGGTTGGTTTTTAATTCTTTTCTTTCTCTCTGTTTTTGAAAACCTATTTTATGAAAATAGTCAATCCAGTTTAGTTTGGTCCATGGCAAGGGTCCAATTATAGTGTAGTTGGATTGGGCTCGAAAAGAGCTTTCCAACGATATATTATAAGCCCGATTCCGATGAATAATGAGGAAGTTATGACCAAATTACTAAATTGGGCCCGATTTGCTTTTTATATGCGGCCCAATGATCTAGAGGAGGGCCTATTACGATTTATCATTCCTAATGCAATTAGGACTAATTATAGTCTTGAAGAATCTTCTAGACGGTTCTTTTGAATCCTAATGTGATTAGCATTGATAATGGAGTTTTAAGAGTTTTATTTAGAATAAAAGAAGTGTTTTTAAGGAAATTACAGTTTTACCCTTCGTACGCCTAAATTTTATCAAAATACGAAAACGCGTGGAAAAACTGTCTGCAGCGCCATACTACAGGTTGTCGCCTGGAGTTGCGGCGACAAGCGAAAGAGGTGTGTGTGGCGACAGCGTCGTGTTTAATTCCTTTTGAAACTCCAATTCTTTTTTATCATAATCCGGCTGATTTTCGTTATAAATAGCCTCCTAAAACCTCCGTTTTAAAATCACCAAATCTCATCAAGAAATTCTTGATACTCTCTCTCTCTCTCTTTTCTAAACTAGCCTTTTCTCAAATATAAAATTCCGCATTCACAAGTTTTAGACACACCTAGCCATGTTCGAAGTTGCCTTCGCCCTAGACGTAAAAGGTTTGATTTATGAGGGTTTGGTCCCAAATCTAGTCTAAACTTTCTTAATCTTTCTTTCAATTATTTAATTGATTGTTTTATATTTTTCGTTGAAGTTACTAACGTGTGTATATATTTTGTTATTAGAAAGAGGTACGAGGCATCCATGTTAGTGCTTTAATTGATTTATTGATATTTTGATATAGAAAACATGCTTAGATTGTTATTTTGATTCCTAGTATCATGTTTGGATATTTTTCCTAGTATCATGTTACGATGCTTTTCTTAGTATGATGTTTAGGGTGACAACAATAAGTTCCTAGTATCATATTTAGGATGATTTGCTTATATTAATTATTATTTCTATGATACTTCCTTTTTTCTTTCCTAATATTTATGTTAGTATCCTGTTAGGGCTAAAGTTTTAATTTTTATTGCATAGTGACATGCTAGGATTTGTTATTAATCTTATTAGTATCATGCCTAGGATCTTGCTATTATTATGCTTTAACATGATTATGATTATTTTTATGATTATTATTATCATGATTATGATTCTTATTGTTGCTTGATTATATTTATTGTTATTGCTTGATCACACCTTTTATGCATGTTTAAAGGGAATTGGTACTTGAAATCACGCTTAATAAGATAATTAATAATCTTGTTTAGGGTTAATATGATTATAATTCAAGTGATCTCCAATAATAGTTTCATTTGTGCATTAATATTCAACCAACATAGATTAAACAGGTTTAGGGTAAACCTATTGATTGCATGTAAATCAGAAAGCGCACATAAATACGAGAAGAATAAAGTAGAGGCCTATTATTAGGGCAGGTTCTTTCTCTTTTAGATTGAATTTGTACCTTCATCCCCGAACTTCCAGTCTTGGTTCAAGACCTATTGGAGTTAACGATCTCTTGGATCGTAAAGGGGTGTAACCTTAACCCTTTTAACGGTTTGCAAGTTCCTAAAACTTGTTGCGACTCTTTTGCTCTATCTTCCTTCCCTTTAGACGCCATGATGAGTGACATTTATGTCACTCTTAGGGAGTAGTTTTAGAGTCATTTTCGTGTTTATTTTATCTTATTTTCCCTTTCTTTCTCTTGTTTTCTTTTTAATAAAGTTTCTTGTTTATTCGGTAATTTTGGAGCGTTTTAGTTTATTTTCTTTATTTTATTATCTTTAGTTTATTTTCGTATTTTATTTTACTTTATTTGCTTGCATAGTTTTTGTTTATTTTTATTAGTTTAGTTTTATGTCTCTTATTTTCTATTTTATTTTATTTATTTCTATTTTATTTATATTATTTTATTTGTCGTGGTTTTGTTTTATTTCGTCCTTTGTTTATTTTCATTTTATTTTATTTTATTCTTTGTCCCAATTCTCTCCTCAATCTTGCTCGTGTTTGTAGGTGTGTTCGGGTTGACGCTCGATTTCCATGTTCAAATCAAGTTCGAAGTCCGAGGCACAAATTTTGAGCCAAGCAAACTGTGTTGTGCTACCTTGTTGCTGCCACCAATCAAACACCACAGCCCGCCAACTGCTAACACCACACACAACCAATTAACTCCCCTGCTCCCTCACGCACACAACAGCCTGCCAAACCCCAACATCGCAAACCACCAGCGCACCTCCATTAGCACCAACAGCAGCAACATTGCGCAACCTAACACCACCAGCAACTTCCCCTGCTTCACCCCCCAAACACCACACACACCAACAACACAAGCATTTCGCTGCCCCTGCCTCACTTCCAGTTGCCAGCAACAACAACCACAATCACCCACCAATTCACGCACATCCCCTGCTCCACCAACACCAACAGCAACGCAACCAACACCAACAACAACACAACCTGCACCACGCAAACCACCAATTACCACCAGCCGCACAAAAGCAGCTACCCCCTACTCTCACCACCTCATAGCTGCTGCCTCCTTCAACCAACACAACTCCCCTGCACCAATCGACTCAACCAACAACAGCCACCAGTCGCCAATCCCCAACCCATCCAATTACCACCAGCCGCGCCACCGTTCTCAACCACCAACCAACCGTAACCCCGCAATTACCAACACCACCAACACCAACGCAATCAGCCGCACCTAAACCGGCAACATCAATCCACCAATTCACACAAGCATTTCGGCCCCGCAATTAAGCAATTCAGAACAAATTGAAAATCAATCAAGTTCGAGCATACCGTTTGTGGTTCGATCGAACTTCGAGTCAGAGACTTTGTGGGTTTTGTTATTCGAAGAGGAGTGGCCGAACATACCCATGGTTCGACCGAACCAACCCCGTAGTTCGGCCGCACCAACCCACGGTTCGATCGAACCATTTCACGAGCTATGCACATGGCTTTTAATGAAGATGAACGGCCTCGATTTGATGATGATAGTTGATGAACGGTGGTGATGGTGGTGCGTTTCAATGGAGTTCTTGAAGCAACCAATTTCGAGGAAGAAGAGGGAAATCGGGGGGGTAGCTGATAGTTTTGGGGTTTTGGTTTTCTTTTTTCTTTTTTTTTTCTTTTATTTCTATTTCCTTTCCTTTTCCTTTTCTTATTTTCTTTTCTCTTTTGTTTTCTTTTATTCTTTATTTGATTCTCTTTTTATTTCTTTTTCTTTCTTTATTTTATTTCCTTCTTTTATCTTTCTATTTTTCCTAGTTTTATTAGCTTAGTATAAATACCCAATTTTGGGGTAATTAGGAGGGACATAACTATCTATTCATCTCTCTAATTAGTTTTATGTTAGGTTAGGATTAGTCTTCTTTGGTAGAGAGAGAAAGTGAGGTTTTCTTCATTAATGAACTTGGATTTTGAAGAAGGAGCTTGTTCAATCCTTTGTAGACCTTCATCTTCAATTAATGAGCAATTTCTTACTCTCTCTCCTCTATTTTTATTTTTTTATTTTGATTATTATTTTAGTTGTTGGTATTGCTTGTTGATCATGTTGATTCTTGATTATTTGTTGATTAATCTTGTTATTATCATGATTAGTGAGTAATTTCCCCATTAAGGGGATGGTTGTGGTGTAGTTGGACCTTGAGCATGTTCTAGGGTTTAGAATTGATTTATTTGTGATTAAAGTCTTTATATGCTTGATATTCTTTAATCTTCTTGCAAGTGCACATTGTTGGTTGATTAAAGGTGAATCTTTGCTAACAAGAAACGGAAGTTGACTTAGTTAAGGTTCATTACTATCGATTGTTATTTAATAGTACCTCCTAGTATATGGTTCTAATGTGGAAACATAGAGGCTATGTTAGGAGAAGCCAATTGACCCCGGAAGGCGGCTAGATTGGATTCTTAATTTCGATATTCGAGCATGTTTAGTTCATAATTAATTCAATTTCTATACCTTTGTTTATGTTCAAGTGAATGCTATACCTTAACCCTTTCCCTTAATGTTTTATTTCTTGTTTTAGCATTTTTAGACTTTAGTTTATTTATCCCCTATTCCGGACTAGCTTAATGTTGATAACATTTGGTGGTGTTTACCGTTCTCTGTGGTTCGACCCCTATGCTTGCCTTATACTCGTATTAGGTTTGTTTAGGTTGTATAAATTGTATTTGATCTAGGGATAGACAATTGACGACGCGTTTATTTCCTTGTCACGCCACCATGCTTAAGTGTATGATCATAGTGGGGTTCAAGTTTGGGATAGTGCTTGAAATATTCCCTACATGAATAATTTGGGAGATTTCTTGACATGCTTAGGGAAGTTCATCTTTCAATCCCTTTCATTGAATCCATGACCCAAATGCCAAGGTATTCTAAGTTCCTTACAGAAATCTTGAGTGGCAAGATCAGCGCAATGTAATTGACTCGGTAAAGGTTGGAGAGTGTTGTAGCGCTTTAATTCACAATGATTTACCCAAGAAAATGGAAGATCCGGGTAATTTCTCTATTCCTTGCAAATTCAATAGAAAATTGTTTCAAAATGGTCTTTGTGACCTTGTTGCAAGTGTGAGCACCATCCATTATTCGGCCTTTAGGAAGCTTAAGTTTTATAGGTGAGCTTCTTCCAACTAGCATGAGCTTGCAATTGGCCGATCAATCTATTAAGTTTCCAAAGGGAAGAGTTGAGGATGTCCCCTTCAAGATAGGAGAGTTCACAATTCTGATTGATTTTATTGTGCTTGAGATAGAGGAAGATGACAACATACCTATCATCTTAGGGTGGACTTATTACTTTGAAGGTTGGTAACAATAAGGCTAGTTTTGAGATTAAATCGATGCATGAATCTTTGTCTCTTGTGAATGGAATGATGTGCATCAATTCACCTTATTCCAATGATAATGTATACATGATTGTTTCTTTGACTAACAATAATTTTCTTGAGGTTTTTGATGATGTGCTTTGGAGTGTTGAAAGAAAAAAGGTTAGTGAAGAGAATAAGGAGCCTTTAAAGCTTGTGGATGAGGAGGTGATTGATATTCCTCCATGGTTTGAGCTCTACCCAAAAGAGGAAAAGATTGACTCCAAGAGTGTTGATGGTGAGAAGCCGTCCACTAAAAGGAGCAAGAAGACAAGAAAAAAAAGAGAGCTTTTATTAAGAAGAAAATGAAGTTGAAGCAAAATGAACTTGATTAAGAATTTTGAACAAATGAGAATACATCAAACAAAGATTAGAAGTTGCTAAGGAATGAGAAGAAGTTTGTTTCCTCTACCACTTTGGATAAGGTGGTGTGCTTTTACCCTCCATGATTTGGAGGAAGAGTCGAGCTAAGGACCTTAAGCAAGCGCTTCCTAGGAGCCAACCTGGTTTTCTAATTTTTTCTTTTGATTCTATCTTTCTTAGTTTTCATTAAATGGTTTTTCTTTCTTTCATTTGTTTTTTGTTTTGATTAATAGGTTGAATTCATGGAAATATGACCCCCTCAAACAAGCATGAGCACAATGAGAAGGTGTTTCATGGTAATTGGTGAGAGTATGCTCGATAATGTTGAATTTTGAGTTAATCGGGTAAGGTAATCAAGGACGTATGATTGGGAAAGTTGTGCTTAAATGTAAAGCAAATTTGTGCTTCGTGGGTTCATTATGGTGCTTTAATTAATTTGGGATGTTGAACCCACAGTCAAGGGGTTTAGAAACTGATGTGTTTAGTGGGTTCAATAATCCTGGGATGATAAAGATCATTAAACCCCATAGATGAATGCGCCAAGAAGAAGAAGCAAGCAAAGAAGAGGAGCAGCAGGGGTGTGGGCGCGCGGGCCTCGTGCACAGGCGCGCACCCCTACTGCACGGCCACACAGGTGTCCTCCTCCACCTACTTCTTCTTCTTTATTCTTTCCTTTTCTCATTTCACCCTCAACCTCACCTATGTCCGCACTCTCCTATAACCCCAAACCGAAACCCTAACTCTAAAACAACAAAAATCATCCCTCAAATCCTTTAAACAACTCACAAAGTCAAAAAATTCTTATTCAAATTTCATCATTTTTATCAAAAATCATACTACCTTCCTCCATTTCTCCTCCTCCAATCTATTTACTCCATTGAAGAGCAAATAGGGGATTTTCAGTGTGGTGGATTTAGGTGCTTAAATCTTGATTAAACTTGCTTCTTGTATAGTATAATAATCTTCTTTACCTCTATTATACATTATTACATCAATTTGTAGCAAGAATTTAGTTATTTATACTGGTGAATAGTACTAGTATCATTTTTGTTGAATATGATGATTGATTGAGTAATTTAGTTGATTATAGGTGTTGTTGTTGATTAAATTTGCCTTACATTGTTTTGTTGTTGATTGTGTAGCTTATTTGGGAAATTTGGTGGCAATTTGTGGAAGGTTGAATTTTGGTATTGTTGGTAGTAAGTTGTAATTGGAGTGTTGGTTGGTTGAACCAAATATTGTAGTAGTGTTATGATTGTATTGTAATTGTGGTGAATTGTGAAGTAGTGATTGAATTTTGTGTAATACTCGAGATTTTGAAACTTCATTTATTATACTCTACTTTTATATTATTAGCTTAATTAGTTTTTATCTCTAATTAATCAATACGAATGTTTTAGTCTTAAATTTTATTATAATATTAGATTATTTCGAAGGCTAATTTTACAAAGGGAAGTTTTTATTATTTAAAATGTATTTCGGGTCAAGTAATAATTTTATGTTCAGTCAAATGTTTAAAGATTACATCAAACCTGTATTTCTACCCGAGAGGGTGAAATTACCAAAATGCCCATGCACTGAAAAAGGATAAAATCCACCTTTTCCTTGTTTTATCTTCACGGTTAAGCATTGAAAGTCAAATTTTGCTTCTTTCCCATTGGATGTTTAATTGTTTCACTTATCATCACAACAAAAGTCAGGTGATCAGCTTAATTTTCATGCTTATCAAATTAATATAGCAATCTTGATCTTTACTCTTCCTTCTCTCATAAGTTTCTTGTACCAAGTTATTAACACGCGTAAGTTTGACAGCTAAAGAAACACCACTATTGCCGCAATTACCGTACCTTTTCCCTATTCCAGGCCGTTGTTGCCATCCCTCTTCTTACCGTCGACCAAGCTCACGCACCACAGCCACGCACTCTTCTTCTTCCTCCATTCGTGTCATGTTTGGTGAAACCGAGAATAGTCTTTGAGACTACTCTGTACACATGAAACCAAAGTGAGCTTACATTATTTGCTCTTATTTTTAGTATAAGCTATCTAAGTTCTATGTTTGTTCTTATTTTACTCTTAAAAGTGTAGTGTTTGTTTATATTCTAATATTATTTTGCACAAGGAATTGATGATTATATACTTCGTACATTCAACTTCCTAAATGAGTTTTGATATTAAAGTAATTTGAGAATTCTCTAAATTAAAGTGTTTATAGTAATATTTTCTACTAACATGAATAGTGGTAGTATCTATTTTTAAACTAACGCTCATTTTACTCAAAATAAGGTAATACTTGTTTCGTTTCTAAAAATAAGTTTATACTTGTTTCATCAAAGGTTTTGAATAAAGAAGCTGCTAATGAGTATTTATTATTATTGGGTATAATTGAATGAGTCATGGCAATGAGAAACTAATGATGGAGGTTGAGAGTTCGAATGATGATTATTGGAGAATACGTGAGGTTATGATTAAGGTCTTTAAGGATGATCGAATAAGGTGCTGCCAATTGAATTAAGTTGCTGCTAGTTGGACTGTTATTTCATTTTTAAGATTTCTATTATGTCTGTAATTTTATTCTAATGGCTGGAATGTTTTCTTTTTTTTTTTTTTATTATTATTATTATGCTATTACTTAATGTGACAAATATTAGTCTTAAAGACATTAGTTTTTTCTTAAAAATTTGTTCAGGAAACGTACAAAATTTAGGCCTTTAAAATGACTAAAACAATAGGCCCAAATAAAAGCCCAAATTTAAGGCCCAAAATGACAGCCCAAAACAAATTCGGTTTGGATTGGATTAATTTTTCAAAACCGAATTATTTCGGTTTGGATTGGATTGGATTTTGAATCCAAATTCGGTTTGGATTCGGTTTCAAAAATCTGAAACCGAAATAATTCGGTTTGGAGTAAAATCCAAACCGAATACCGAACTTTCACCCCTAATTAAGGATGATCGAATGAGGTAATCATTATGTCTAGCAGTTGTTCTTATTCCCGTATTTGTAACCATTATGTCTAGCAATTATGTCTAGTCCTGTACATGTAACCATTACTTCTAATAAATGTGTTCTATTCCGTATGAGGTAACCATTATGGATGGAAAATGTGTTCAATCCCGTATGAGGTAACCATTATGTCTAGCAATTGTATTCTGTCCCGTATTTGATTATGTCTAGCGATTATTTTTAGACCATTATATGTGACAATTATGTCTTGTGATTATGAGTGCACGTGTGTAGTTTTAACAACATGTTACTGTATCACATGTATGCCCTTATGATATATTTGGAATGTTATGATTTAAAAGCATATTAAGTGGAAATGACATGACATAATTTTTTTTATCTTTGTATAAATGACTTACGAGATGATAAACATGTTTATTGATATATATATATATATATATATATATATATATATATATATATATATATATATATATATATATATATATATATATATATATATATAATACAATGTTTGATTGATTTATGGATCTCTCGAAAGTTTGTTAGTAATCTACGAATAACATATTAAAAGATACACAACATGATAAATGAAAGTGAAAGACCTAGTCCGTCTAGCAGTGTATGTTATGTTTCGGTCATGCAATGCATGTACCTATAGGGCATTGGCCCAACTATGTCGAGCACCTTCTCTATGTTATGGGCACCGGCCCATCGCGAAAGAGCTTCTGCCATGTCATACTATCCAGCGACTAGCATGTCCACCTCAAAGATTACGAATACAGAATTCTATCAAAGGACTTATGAGAACTCATAAGGATACTATATTGATGAGTATTACGATATATTGGAATGAATGATTGTAAAATGTCTTATTATTTTACAAGATGTTATGAATGACTATTGTTCTTGTTATTCTCTTAAATTATAAGAAATTGTAACACCCCAATGATTCTCTCTTAAAAACCTGTGAGAAACCTGTATATAACCTGAATAATTTCAAGAGAATTACTGGCGTGCTACCGCCACGTCTTCAAACGTCAAGGCTATCTCAGAAATTAGCAGCGGAAAACCAAGACAGTTATAAATAAACCTCAAAATAAAGGAATTAAATCAAAATAAGTATTACAAGTTGGAACTATTAATGCCTTATTCAAAAAACAATAAAAGTAGTAAGTAATTAAATTAAGTGTTCAAATAAATTCAAACCCAAAAGAAATAGTGTCAAATAAAATCGAATTAAAATAAATTCAAACTTGCAAAAGAAATAAAATGCAAATAACCAACTCTCTACTCAAGATCCCACAACCCTGATGAATGATGCATGTGTAAGAACATGTGGTTATTCTGCTCCCCAATATTACAAGTGTAAAAATTGGATCGTCACAGGGTCATTGAAAGGCGAAGGCCATGACCAAAGAAAGACACACACAAAAGCACGCAGTTAGCAAAGCTAAGTATATAGAAGCTGCGAAATAAATTAAATAAATACCTAACATGCTACTAATAATCAAGCACAAGCATCATTAAATAAAGACTCAATTCATGACTTGATTATCAAATTTATTAAGACCTCACTAATTGATATTGACTGACTCATTTATTTAATTCATTGGATTTAGCAATAGACAAGGTTGTCCAACGCCTGTCCCATTTGGAACATCAATAAAGAAAAACACCATGCCTCCTTTCGGAAACATCAATAAACATCCAACGACCACGGGCGCGACTCCGTGACCATAGTTAGTATGAGATCTAACCTAACTCCTAGTTTTAGAAAAATAATATTTGAAATAGGAGACTCGTAGATCAGACGGCCTCGATAAAAGTACACGGCTAATACCCCATGTACCCCAACCCCTGATTGTCATTACTCCAGATGTGCACCATTCTAGAGTTTTATTGCTCATCCATCTTGCACTTTACGTGATTTATAGGTTTAGACTTGGTGATGACTCATATACATTTCAATACAAAAATCCCAAAAACAATTCAATCAAACATGGCAAATTCTCAAATTAGATTCTTGATTTATTAGTGATAAACAACGTTTATTAATTATTCCATTACTACCTCGGTGTATAACACCTTGAGTGCATAAGGCACCCCAAAACCTTAACCTCGTCTTACAAGACTTGAATTTCTCCTTTACTCATCCTGTTTGCATAATCATGAATGAGTAATAAATTGATCTATACACCAATCACATACCTTTGCCTTTAAGCGCACCCTGCATAATTAAAGCACAAACAATACTTGCATTATAAACTAGTACACATCATTTGAAATTCACAATGTATAACCAGACAATTTAACCAAGTTAAACCTATACATGATACTAAGTTATCGATCCGTCCTTAAACATGCACCTACAAGCAAGGTTTCGTAACTTGTACGTACCTTGTGTAAACAATTCGGTTTGCCACTTTAAAACTAGAAGTCGCCTTCTACAAAGTCCTCTCCTAAACCAAACAATTAGAAATAAATCAATACCAAAGCAATTAAATTTACAGCAATACTAAACTACTTTAAAACCTCTTAAATCATCAAAATAAAGCCTTTCAATTGTCCCCAATAATCAAAGTTAGTAATATAACATCCCAACTTTAAGTTTATATGTTAGAATTATGAAAATATAGTGTTTTATGTCAAATTACAGCAACTTTAAAGTGAGTAAATAAATCTGGAAATTTGTTTTAAGTATATAAAATAACCCCGTAAGCATAATTACTTGTAATAGTCATTACATAGCAAGTTAGTGTGTTAAAAACCCAAGAATATATCAATTCAATGCAATTAGAGGCTATAAAATTAAAGGTATGAAATCTGAAAATTATTTTTAAAGTTAGAATTTAAAGTTCAAAGCTTTTTCAATCACAAAATACTCACAATAATTATTTTATAGGTTTAGAAGCATAAAAACATGAAATTAACACCACTTGTTCATAAAAATTGAAACTTTAATAAATTTGAAAATTTATATATAATTAAAATAATTATACTTTAACGTAATTTAAACATAGTATGATTAGATAACTTGATTAACACGTTATCAATCCCTAAAACATGAAAAATCAGTGCTTTAAACCCTAAAATATACAAAATACATAATCTGAAATTTTATTTAATAAATTAGACGTACAAAACCCATAATTTTATAATCTTTTGTAATTTATACATAATATTAAAGCCTAATAACAATAATTTTATAATTGAAATCAAATAAAAATTGAAGCTTTAAGCAAAATAACAAGAAAATAAAGGAAGAGAAAATAAGAGGAAGGAGAAGAGAGGAGGGGCGAACTGTTGGGCGACTGGTTGTGTAGGGCAGCGCGGCGGTCAGGGGTGGCGGTCAGGCGGTGGCGTGATAAGTGACTTTTATGTCACTTTTAGGGCGGTTATTGAGTCGTTTTCCGGCTTATTTTACAATAATTTAGCCCATTTTGTTCTTTATTTCTTTTATTTGCTTATTCTCGTCTTTTATCTTTATTTTGAGTATTTTTAGTAGTTTTTAATAGTTTTTAGCTTATTTTCTTAATTTATTTTAATTATCTTATTTTCTATGTTTATATTTTAAGTTTTTAGTTCTTGTTATTTAATAAGTTCCTAGTTTCTCTCATTTTCTTATTTTATTTTATTTTCATGTTTGTTTTCTTTATTTTATTTAATTTCTTTTGATTTTATTTTTAAGTTATTTTTATTTTATTTTATCTTTATTTTATTTTATTTGTCTCGGTTTCACCCTCGGGTTTGTTTGTGTGTAGGCTCGAGTTCAAGGTCCAAGCCGAGGCTTTTCAATTGCCACCCAACACCAACTCCCCTGGCACCAACCTACCACCAAAATCACCACTCACAAACCACCAGCTCCACCACTGCTTTCCCCCAATTCACCAACTGCAACAAAAACAAACACACCACCTCCAATCACCTTCCCCTGCTTCCTCACGCAAACCCCAACAGCCTCCACAGCCACAGCCACCGCCAAAACCGCCATTAATACACCACCAAAACAACTCTAATCAACCACCACACAAAACCGCAACCACCTGCGAACCTCCACCATCAATTTTCCCCTGTTCCACCGTCCTTCACCACACATAAACCGCACCTTCCGTCATCCACCAATCAACCACAAACCTCAATTCACCAAACCACCTGAACCACGCCCTTCCCATGTTTTCACTCGCAATAACAACAATCAGCAACCAATTCACCACCTCACCTCCAACCAAACCCACGCAAACACCACCCACCAATCAGAGAAGCCGCTTCAATCGAACCTCCAAATTCGCCCAACCCAGACCACCGCGGCCGCGCAGCCCTGTCAGAAAACGCACAATTGGAATCCAAAATCATAGTAGAGGTAGTAGCTTTGCGCGACTTCTGTGCGGGCGCGCAATTGTGGGTCAATCACGAGCTTTTCACGTGATTTTTAATGAAAATTGGACGGCCACGATAGATGATGATGATGTTGATTTACGGTGGTGATTATGATGATTTTTTTTTTGCTGGTGATGAAAGTTTGGAGCAGCCAAATTCGAAAGAGAAGATGAAAGGAGGTCTGATTGTTTCGTGGTTTTGGGGGGAAATTAGTGGGTTTTGGGTTTTTCTTTTTCCTTTTCATTTTCCTTTTAATTTTTTTTTTTTTTTGGTTGTGTTTTTTTTTTTGGTTTTTAGTTTAGTATTTTAATTGTTTTAGTTTAGTTTTATTTCTTTTATATTATTTTAACTTGTATTATAAATACCCTCTTTGGGTTATTTTCTTAAAACCTTTCAATCAACATTATTTTAGATAGTTTTAGATTAGTTTAGCCTTTACTTTCTCTCTCTTAGGGTTAGTTTAGGAGTAGTGTAGAGAGAGAAGGCTTGGATTTCCATGGAGTTTTTGAGAGGTTGAAGAAGCAACTTTGTGGAACTTCTTCTCATCTATTCAACGAGCATTTTCTAAATTTCTCTCATCTTTATTTCTTTGCTTAAATTCTTAGTTTTTGCATTTTCTTTCTTGATTTGAGTAGATTAATTAGTTTATTTGTTTAATCTTGTTTTTATTCTTATTTTACCTTGTTTTCCATGTCTTTCTTCATTATGTTAGCTTAGATTTTGTTCAAGGGAAATGGATAAAAGTTATGTTAATAAATTGAATAATTGAATGTGATTAGTATGGAATTGTTTCTTGATTATTGTGTATGGATGATGCTTTTATGGATTAGAATCTTTCTAGCTAATTGATTCTATGTTCTTAATTGTGCTTTCAATCGATTGTGCGAGAGTGAGTTGGTTGAGAGCCCTAATTTCTTCAATACCTTTGCTAGGCTAGTTGCACGAGAGTGAAATAGTTTAGTAGGATAATTAACATGCTTAATTGTGCGAGAGTGAGTTAAATGTGTTGATTGTTCCTAATCAAGGTCATTTTCATATAATTGTATGATGTTATTGAATGTATTGATTTAATTGGATTCCACTTTCTCTAGTTTTAGTTATTTGTTCTTAGTTGTGTTTAGTTGAACCTCTCTATATCTCACAAGATTTCCCAGTAGTCTAATTAGCACACATTGATACACTTAGTCCTTTTGGGTTCGACCCTTTACTTGCCACTAACTAGTTTAGTGTAAGTTTAGGTATTATAAATGATTAATTTGGTTAGGGTGGTAGCTTAACGACCTATCCTATCCCTCGATCATGGTGCGGCGGCAGGGGCGGCAGCAAGGGTTTGCAGCAGTTTTTTTTTTTTTTTTTTTCCTTGTGGTGTTGTACGTGAGAGAGGAGGAAGGAGTGAGGGAAATAAGGTGGGTATGATTTATAAGAATTGGGTTTGAGGGTATCCTAATCCAAATATAATTAGGATAACTTGTTTGGGCCCAAATATATACCAAAGCTTACAAAAAAAACATGTGGTGTAAGGTTTGGCTTTGAGGTAACTTGGACTAGTCTCTTAGTTTGTATAGGTAAAATGATTATTATCAATAGTTAGTAATGGCTAAATAGCTTAAACTTAATTTATTATTTTCGAAATATTTATAAAATTATACAATTATCGTAAAATAATCATATAAATAATGATAAAATATAACTATTATAATTACAAAATCATGGGGGATTACAATCTACCCATCTTAAAAGAAGTTTCGCCCTCGAAACTTAACCCAAAAATCATAATTTCTTTAAAAATTTCAAATATATTGTGTTTTGTATTGCTGTTAATTGCTTGATCCTCAACGTGCATACTCAACGAACTGAACTTTGTACTCAATGAACTCATATTTGACCAAAGTTTACATACTTTTATTGTATGTAAACGCAATAATAATGCATAATGATAACCAAAAACATGCAAAAACGTGCAAAATCAAGCAATAAATGGTATAATCGAGGTAAAAGCGTGAAATTACATCGCATTCTTCTCCCCTCAAAAGAAAAGAGTTACGCCCTCGTAACTCACCTCGTCAAACAACTCGGGATATTTGTTTTTCATCTCTTCTTCGGCCTCCGAAGTAGCCTCTTCGTACTCCTGGTTTGACCAAAGGACTTTCACTATCTTCACATCTTTGGTTCTAGTACTACGCACCTTGTAATCTAGTATCATGACTGGTCTTTCTTCATGAGTTAGAGACTCATCTAGTTGAATAGTCTCCGGCTGCAAAACATGGGTTTCACTAGGCACATACTTTTTCAATTGGGAAATGTGGAATACATCATGCATTTTCTCGAACTCCATTGGCAAGGCCAATTTGTAAGCCACTTTCCCCGCACGTTGGAGAATTTCATACGGACCCACATATTTTGCACTAAGCTTCCCTTTATTGCCGAATCGCATCAGACCTTTTGTTGGAGAAACCTTTAGAAAGACTTTGTCCCTAACACTAAACTCATCATCTCTCCTCTTCAAGTCGGCATAACTCTTCTGTCTATCTTATGCTGCCTTGATACGCGACTTGATTAGTCTCACCTTACTCACCATATCCTCAATGAAATCTGTACCCAAAGTAACCCGTTCACTGTAATCATTCTAGCAAACTGGGTTTCTACACTTCCTTCCATACAATGCTTCAAATGGTGCCATCTTGATGCTTGCATGGTAACTGTTATTGTAGGAGAATTCGATCAAAGGTAGGTGATTGTCCCGATTCCCTTGGAAGTCTAAAGCACAAGCTCGTAATATATCCTCCATGGTTTGGTTTGTTCTCTTAGTCTTACCATCAGTAGCAGGGTGAAAGGCAGTACTCATCTTCAATGTTGTTCCAAGGTTCTCTTGCACTTTTTGCAAAAAATTTGATAGAAACCTAGAGTCTCTATCTGACACTATGTCCTTGGCAACTCCGTGCAATCGAACTACATTCTTCACATAGACACTTGCTAGCTGCTTCTTTTTCCAGGTCTCTTTGATAGGAATGAACATCGCTGACTTAGTAAGTCTGTCTACAATCACCCAAATCATGTCAATCCTAGTACGAGTCTTTGGTAAGCCTGTCACAAAGACCATGGATATGGAATCCCACTTCCAACCCGGTATTTCTAATGGTTGTACCTTTCCCATGGGTCTTTTGTGGTTCATCTTCACCTTCTGGCACGTCAGACACTTGGATACAAACTCAGCCACTTCTCTCTTCATATTCGGCCACCAATAGAACTCTTTCAAGTCCTTATACAACTTATCACCCCCATGGTGAACTGAATATGGTGTATTATGGCACTCCTCCAAGATCTTCCTTTTAATATCCTCACACTTCTGTGGTATACACCATCTCTCCTTATATCTTAAGCTCCCATCCTCATGAATCTTGAACTCAGTCTCCGCACCACTAGTCACTCGATCCCTAATCTTCTGAAATGACTCATCCTCCAGTTGCTTTTCTTTAATCTCCTCAAATATGGAAGGTTGGATGGTAAAATCACTCAGTAATCCCTCTAACTCTCCTTGGTTGATAACCTCAAGGTTCAATCTCTTCATATCTTCACACAACTCATTGGCCACAATCAAAGCATTGACATTATGACTCGACTTTCTGTTGAGGGCATCCGCAACTACATTTGCTTTCTCCTCGTGATACTGGATGTGGACATGGTAGTTTGTAAGATACTCCAGCCATCTACGTTGCCGCATGTTTAAGTGATCTTGGGTGAAGATGTACTTTAGACTTTTACGGTCCGTGAAGATCTTACAAGAAACACTGTAAAGGTAGTGCCTCCAAATCTTCAAAGCGAATACAACAGCTGCAAGCTCCAAGTCATGGGTAGGGTAGTTGACTTCATGTTTCTTCAGTTGTCTCGATGCGTATGCGATCACCCTTCCATTCTGCTGTAGGACACATCCCAGACCATGCTTCGAGGGATCACTATACACTTCGAATCCTTCTATCCCATCAGGTAATACCAGCACTGGTGCAGTGGTCAATCGCTCTTTGAGGGTTTGAAAAGCTGATTCACAACTCTCGTTCCACTCAAACTTACTCTGCTTCTTCATAAGAGTAGTCATGGGTTTTGCTATCCTCGAGAAATCCTTAACAAACCATCTATAATAACCAGCTAATCCCAAGAAACTACGAACATCAGTCACATTCTTAGGTGTAGGCCACTCACTCACCGCCTTGATCTTCGCATGATCCACGTATACACCCTCCTTCAAAATGTAATGCCCCAAAAATGCAATTTTCTCCAACCAGAACTCACACTTGGAAAATTTAGCATGCAGCTTGTTCTTTCTAAGAGTTTCAAGGGTAGTTCTCAAGTGCTCAGCATGTTCTTCCTCATTCTTCGAATACACCAAAATATCATCAATAAACACAACTACAAACTTATCCAAATACTCATGAAACACTCGGTCCATCAAGTCCATAAATATGGCTGGTGCATTGGTTAACCCAAAAGGCATGACCGTAAACTCGTAATGTCCATACCGAGTTCTAAAGGTTGTTTTTGGAATATCTTTATCTGTAATCTTCAACTGATGGTACCCCGATCTCAAGTTAATCTTCGAAAACACGCTTGCCCCCTTCAGTTGGTCAAACAAGTCATCTATCCTAGGTAGAGGGTACTTATTCTTTACAGTCACGTTGTTCAACTCTCTATAATCAATACATAGCCTCAAACTTCCATCCTTCTTTTTCACAAATAGCATAGGTGCTCCCCAAGGTGATGCACTGGGCCTAATGAACCCCTTGTATAACAACTCCTGCAACTGAGCCTTTAGTTCACTCATCCTAGCAGGTGCCATTCTATACGGTGCTTTTGAGATAGGTGCAACTCTTGGAACTAAGTCAATGGTAAACTCAACTTCCCTCTTAGGTGGCATTCCAGAAATCTCTTCTGGAAAGACATCTAAAAACTCATTCACAATGGGCACATCCTCCATCCGCCTACTCTCACTCATACTCAAATCTTGAACACAGCAAAAGTACAATGGACATCCCTTATTCACTAGCTTCTTCACCTTCATAGAAGAAATGATCCCAAAACCTTTAGGCTTCCCTAACCGTCTATAGGACACTTTTTTACCCAAAGGATCACTCAGTTGCACCCTCTGCATCTCACAGTCTATCTTAGCCTTGTATAAACTCAGCAAATCCATCCCTAAAATTACATCCAAGTCCCCTAGGTTAAACTCAATAAGGTCTGATGGAAAGATGACTTCTCCTATTTTCAAAGGCAAACCTTTGAATATTTTATTACAATGAACAAGTTTTCCCGTAGGCAGACTGACTGACACATCAACATGACTCGATTCAGTTAAGTTCAACTTGCGCACAACAGAAGTAGAAATGAAAGAATAAGCTGCTCCAGAGTCAAATAGAGTGTTGACAGAGACAGATTGGATAGAAAAAGTACCAGTAACTACATCCGAGGACCTCTCAGCTTCTCCCTTGCTCATCACAGACAAGCAGCCGGGAGTGTTGTTTCTTTCCTGATAACCATTGTTGTTGTTGCCTGAGTTGTTACTGTTGCCATTGCCATTGCCAGACCTGTTGTTATTGTTGCTACCATTCCCAAACTTCCCATTTTGACCATTTCCCCTATTCCCCTTGTTGTTGAAATTATTAGGCCTCTGTTGGGTGTTCCCACCATTTCCCTGTTGTTTCTGCTTGGTGTAACACTCATACTCCTTGTGTCCCCTTTTGTTGCAGAACCTGCAGGTCACCAAATTCCCATCATAGTATCTCCTAGGGTGGTTCCTTCTACACTTCTTACAGTGGTAGGTTCTCTATCCATTATTAGCATTGGAAGAACTGCTAACATTCTGATTACCCCTATCAAACAAGTTCCCATTTCTAGACCTCTTAAAATTACCTTGGTTCTTAGATTTCCCAAAGTCCTTCCTTTTCTCCCCATTTTTAGCACTCGCACTAGCAGTCCTAGTATTCAGATGGTATAGATGGGCAGCTCTCTCATAGATCTTGCAAGGGTTTTAAAAACTTTTCTGGCTAGGTCCTTCTGTAACTCGTTAGTCAATCCATGCTCAAACCTCTGAGCCTTCAGCTCTTTAGTTGGTATTACCTAAGGAGCAAACCTAGAAAGGGTCATAAACTTATTATATTACTCAGAGATTGACATGTCTCCCATTACCACGCTTATAAACTCTTGAGCCTTCTGTTTCTTCAGGAAGGGGGGATAAAACTTGTCCCTCAAGGAGGTCTTAAACACTTCCCACCCAAAGTTAGGTTTGGCCCTAACGGTCATAGCATTGTCTCTCCACCAGATATTAGCTTCGTCCTTAAGGTACATAGAGGCCTGGTCCACTTTCATACCCTCAGGACAGTTGAGTGCCACGAACAACTTGTTAAACTCTCGAATCCAGTTTTTTAGGAAAGTCTGGTCAGCACCTCCCTTAAAAATTGGTGGCCTAACCTGGGCCAGCTTCTTAAACATTTCAGCTTGGGGGTCGACTTGGTCTCCGCGGTTTTGGATCACATTTTCAGCTAACAAACGAATAGCATCAACTAAGGCAGCGTTCTCGGCCATTCTAGCTCTACGCCTGAAATAATATAAATATGCACTCCATTTTAAACGAAACCCAAATACTATTCACACATATTCATTGAATCACAATATTACATTTGTCACATAAATTGGTTCAAAAGGGTACCTTGAGATTGCACCCCCTTGTCCCAAGCAAAACCACACAATATAAGCACGATTCATACGTAGGATTAAATGAATTTAAGAAAAAAAAAATTCCCATCCCGCGATACTCTTATTAAGTTTAATCATAGACAAAGAGATTTCCCCAAAAAGTATATGATTACAAAAATTAAACTTGCTCTTGCTCACAAATAAAAGTAACATGAAGCTCTTAAAAATAAAATATCAACTTCTTATTATAACGTATATAAAGGTATCAATCCCAAATAAAGACTCTGTAGCACTAGCTACTTATTAAAAGTAATCATCCAAATCAGACTATAATGAGGTTCTAATAACTATTACCAATGGCAAATGCCTTATTCATGCTAACTCCACCCTAACAAAAATAATCCTCAAGGTATCACATTACTGTTCTTATCTTTCTTCTCATTATAATTATTAACATCAAAATCAAGGTCATTTTCGTCATATGAGTCTTCAATAATAATTGACTTGTAGAGCGGATTCGGATTTCTAGTAGCTCTCTTCCCAGCATTTGGATCTTCAGGTGGTGGTTGTAACCATTCAAGCTCATCCTCATCTGGAAATTCAATAAGAGTATAATCATGGAACATTCTTTGGTAGGTTTTAATCTTATTCTTTTTATTCTTTGCTGTTTTAAACTCATGTAAGTACTGGTAGTCTTCCTCATCTGGATTAGTTGGCGTCCTAATCTTTTAAAACCTCTCCACAGTATCGTCACTTCGAGTATAATTCTCATCCTCAGACACAACAATGGGGTTGTTCCTAATATCATTACTCACGCTTTTAGACGTGATTACTGAGTCGCTCATCTGTTTTCTACGTTAACCCAACGCAACGAACATTCAAAAAGCATAACACAAGCACATCATAAAAATAAATCAATTAGAACATAATTATAACATATTAAATAAATAAGAAAATAACACTTCATGTGATAGTTAAATGCAATAAAAAAAATATGTATGAAATATGCATGCATTCCCTTCTTAAGTCTACCCAAAACTAACCAAGTAGATAAAATAAACTTCAAAATTGTTTTAAATAAAATGGTTTAAAACATACTTAGTTTCAAATGAATAAAAAAAACTTTTGTCATTAAAATTCAAAATTTAAATCATTGAATAGGCGTCTAAGTCATACTAAGCTAATTGGCTTTAGTGGTAATTAAATCTAACCTAAGCTCCCAGATACCACTTTGTAACACCCCAATAATTCTCACTTTAAAACCTGTGAGAAACCTGTATATAACCTGAACAATTTCAAGAGAATTACTGGCGTGCTACCGCCACGTGTTCAAACGTTAAGGCTATCTCAGAAATTAGCAGCGAAAAACCAAAACAGTTATAAATAAACCTCAAAACAAAGGAATTAAATCAAAATAAGTACTACAAGTTGGAACCATTAAGGCCCTTATTCAAAACCCAATAAAAGTACTAAGTGATTAAATTTAGTGTTCAAATAAATTCAAACCCGAAAGAAATAGTGTCAAATAAAATTTAATTAAAATAAATTCAAACTTGCAAAAGAAATAACATGCACACAACCAACTCTCTACTCAAGATCCCACAATCCTGATGAATGCTGCATGTGTAAGAACCTGTGGTTATTATGCTCCCCAATATTACAAGTGTAAAAATTGGATCGTCACAGGGTCATTGAAAGGCGAAGGCCATGACCAAAGAAAGACACACACAAAAGCACGCAGTCAGCAAAACTGAGTACATACAAGTTGCGAAATAAATTAAGAAAATACCTAACATGCTACTAATAATCAAGCACAAGCATCATTATATACAGACTCAATTCATGACTCGATTATCAAATTTATTAAGACCTCACTAATTGATATTGACTGATTCATTTTTTTAATTCATTGGATTTAACAATAGACAAGGTTGTCCAACCCATGTCCCATTTGGAACATTAATAAAGAAAAATCCCATGCCTCCTTTCGAAACATCAATAAACATCCAACGACCACGGGCGCGACTCCGTGACCGTAGTTAGTATGAGATCTCACCTAACTCCTAGTTTTAGAAAAATAATATTTGAAATAGGAGACTCGTAGATCAAACGGCCTCGATAAAAGTACACGGCTAATACCCCATGTACCCCAACCCCTGATTGTCATTATTCCAGATGTGCACCATTCTAGAGTTTTATTGCTCATCCATCTTGCACTTTACATGATTTATAGGTGTAGACTTGGTGATAACTCATATAAATTTCAAACAAACATCCCAAAAACAATTCAATTAAACATGGCAAATTCTCAATTTAGATTCTTGATTTATTAGTGATAAACAACATTTATTAATTATTCCATTACTACCTCGATATAGAAACACCTTGAGTGCGTAAGGCACCCCAAAACCTTAACCTCGTCTTACAAGACATGAATTTCTCCTTTACTCATCCTGTTTGCATAATCATGAATGAGTAATAATTTGATCTTTACACCAATCACATACCTTTGCCTTTAAGCGCACCTTGCATAATTAAAGCACAAATAATACTTGCATTATAAACTAGTGCACATCATTTGAAATTCACAATGTATAACCAGACAATTTAACCCAGTCAATCCTATACATGATACTAAGTTCTCGATCCGTCCTTAAACATGCACCTACAAACAAGGTTTCGTAACTTGTACGTACCTTGTGTAAACAATCCGGTTGGCCATTTTAAAACTAGATGTCGCCTTCTACAAAGTCCTCTCCTAAACCAAACAATTAGAAATAAATCAATACCAAAGCAATTAAATTTACAGCAATACTAAACTACTTTAAAACCTCTTAAATCATCAAAATAAAGCCTTTCAATTGTCCCCAATAATCAAAGTTAGTAATATAACATCCCAACTTTAAGTTTATATGTTAGAATTATGAAAATATAGTGTTTTATATCAAATTACAGCAACTTTAAAGTGAGTAAATAAATCTGAAAATTTGTTTTAAGTATATAAAATAACCCCGTAAGCATAATTACTTGAAATAGTCATTACATAGCAAGTTAGTGTGTTAAAAACCCAAGTATATATCAATTCAATGCAATTAGAGGCTTTAAAATAAAAGGTATGAAATCTGAAAATTATTTTTAAAGTTAGAATTTAAAGTTCAAAGCTTTTTCAATCACAAAATACCCACAATAATTATTTTATAGGCTTAGAAGCATAAAAACATGAAATTAACACCACTTGTTCATAAAAATTGAAACTTTAATAAATCTGAAAATTTATATATAATTAAAATAATTATACTTCAACGTAATTTAAACATAGTATGATTAGATAACTTGATTAACACGTTTTCAATCCCTAAAACATGAAAAATCAATGCTTTAAACCCTAAAACATACAAAATACATAATCTGAAATTTTATTTAATAAATTAGACATACAAAACCCATAAATAAACAATCTTTTGTAGTTTATACATACTATTAAAGCTTAATAACAATAATTTTATAATTGAAATCAAATAAAAATTGAAGCTTTAAGCAAAATAACAAGAAAATAAAGGAATAGAAAATAAGAGGAAGGAGAAGAGAGGAAGGGCCAACTGTTGGGCGGCTGGCTGTGCAGGGCGGCTCGGTGGTCAGGGGGTGGCGGTCAGGCGGTGGTGCGGCGACAACAAGGGTTTGCAGCAGTTTTTTTTTTTTTTTTTCTTGTGGTGTTGTATGTGAGAGAGGAGGAAGGAGTGAGGGAAATAAGGTGGGTATGATTAATCAGAATTGGGTTTGAGGGTATCCTAATCCAAATATAATTAGGATAACTTGTTTGGGCCCAAATATATACCAAATCTTACAAAAAAAACATGTGGTGTAAGGTTTGGCTTTGAGGTAACTTTGACTAGGCTCTTAGTTTGTATAGGTAAAATGATTATTATCAATAGTTAGTAATGGCTAAATAGCTTAAACCTAATTTATTATTTTTGAAATATTTATAAAATTATACAATTATCGTAAAATAATCATATAATTAATGATAAAATATAACTATTATAATTACAAAATCATGGGGGTTTACAATAATGTAAACCAAAAGTGTTATGATTGAGTAATGGCCCCCCTAAGGGCACTGACCTTCATATTAGAGAAATGGCGCCCCTTAATATGTAAGGAGTACTGGCTCTCTCCAATCGTAGGAAATAACCTTTTCCTTTTAAATGTTTAATGATTTTGATAGATTATTTTTTTTTAAATGCTATGATTGAATGATAATTATATGTGCCAATGCGCTATGAATATATATGATTTTTTAAGTTGTTCTGAAATGATTAAATATGATACTATGTTAAGTTTTTCCACATTGGAAAATGAACTGAATGTTGTAAGTGGGTGAGTCACAGGTGGAGGAAAGTATGTTAATGAAATGGGGAATTAATTCCACATGTATGAAAGTTAAGTTATGTCCAAAACCTATGCTTACCTATGGTCTTATGTGAAGGGAATGATCCTTGCCAACACAACTTTTAAAGATAATGATATTAGATTATTTTTGAACAACTATGTATAAAGTATAAGATATGTGCTCAAATGATTTTGAAAGAAAACTATTTTACAGGATAGAGTAATGTTACCGAGATATCCACTCATTTTTTGAATTTCCTATGTTTTCTCTATTTTCTATTTTATGGATATTTACAAGTATAATGATGACGAAGTTCGAGTTATTCAAAGGAAAAGTGATTAAGGGAGTTTATACTGCTGTTGAGGAACTACAAAATCGGAGCAAAGAAAGACAGATTATTTTTATTTCTTGAAGTTTATAGCCTAAAAGTTGTATTATTTTTAAGGAATATTTTTTATCAAGGTTTATGTTTATTTGTGGGCCCATAACCCACAGGTGGTTATAAGATTTATCTATATGATTGATTCTGCTGTGTAAGATGAGTACATAATGGTTTATTTGTGGTTAATTGATTTCGCTGCAAACGATGAGTTAAATATGGTCCGGTAACGCCAATTAAAAGTCGGGGCATTACATTGTGGTTGTGAATTTGTGAAGCAAACATGTCTAAGATAATGAAATCCCTCACTTCTAAAAAGAGAAAAATAAACATAACAACTGATGAACCCTCTCCCTCAAACACACCTTCTTCCAAAACACAAAATGAAGACCCTCTACCACTACCCAAAAAACGATTCGCCAACCCAAGCCAAAAACCGCTTTGGAATTAATTCAAGAAAAGAACCATAAAGCCCTCACTGCACTATCATCAATCGAGTATGATTAAATTGGTAATTGATGAGGACTTGGGGTCTTATTTGACAACCTTAGGTTAGGTAGCTTCGTTAACAAACCCTAGCGAACCTACCTTGAGCCGACTAGGGAGTTCTTGGCTTCTTTGACTACCACTCCGGTCGGTGACTAGGACTACCAAATAACCTTCCAACTCTTCAATGTGGAGCATATTATGACTTTGGTCGAATTCAATGCGGCCCTTCATTTCAATACGGGAGCGGATATCCTTTTCTCCGAGCATGATTATTTGGATGAATACGCCCAAAATGCATAGTGAAATGATATCTCAGGGTTGGATGAGTTTACAACCCCTTATTCTCTTGCTAGTGACATTTTTTATTCGTGCCTTCAAGTGATTCATCGGTTGTTGGCTGACTTGGTGATCCCAAACTAAGACTTGGGAAAGATGTCGCAAGCCAAGTTGCGTGTTTTTTGGATATCAACTAGAGAAGAGTTGCATGGGAGGTTGAATTTTGGGAATACATTTTTGAGGAATCATATGGATATACAAGGCAAGAAGTCAGGAGACATTCCTTGTTGTAGCATGGTAACTAGATTGGGTATCAACCTTGGTTATGGTAGATATCTCCTTTTTTGTACTCCGGTGGGGGACTCCAACACCCTCTACCTCAACATTTCTCAATGCAAGATACTGCAATTCATAACAAAGGGTAATGATGATGAGGTGTTTGCTTGACTAGTGAGGAATGCTCATCGATGTTATCTTCCGAAACCCTCCTTGACCTCCTTCCACCGACATGCTCCAAATGTGTGGTTTATTCCCATTAACAACCGCATCCCCGGTGAAAATTAAGACATGCAAGATGTCCTCAACGAAGAGCAACAAATTCAATAAAATCAAAATCAACGTCAACAACATTAGCAGCAACAACATCAACAAGAAAAAGAAGTGCCTAAATGGCGGGCATGCATGTTCGATTGGAAGAGATGCATGATCAAGACTTTGAGGCAATCTATAACAAAATTATTGGCATCTCCAAAATGCAACAACTTATTTTTTTCCAACAGCAACAACTCTATGATATGAGTGTTAACCGTGGGGAAACTACCCGTACTTCCTCCTCAACTTGGTCCCGTACAGTCTAGAGGTGGTGATGGGAAGCCTACCTACCCATATTGGCAAGGACCTTAAGGGTCCAACACCAAGACTTGCTCATTTCCAGATGAGCACGGTAACTATGATTACCGTGTACCCTGTGGGAGCGACTATATGGGTGATCCTAACTACCCCTATGTCAATCCCACTCATCCGTTGCCAGTTGAATTACCCGATCAATTTACTCCCTTGGCCCCTTGGCTACGAGATAATTTTAATGGTCACTATGGTTGGCCACTCGGCTACACCATGGGATGGGATCCTTATGGTCTCCTATCCGGCTTCTCATAAGATAGGGAGGATGATGATGATGGTGCCGGGCCTAGTGGTAACTAGTTCTCCCCTCTTTGTGATTTTACCTCCATCCCTTTTATTATGTGATCTTTGTTTTGTATTGATGGGATGTTGAGATGTTTTTTTTTTTAGCTTGGGGGAACACTAGTCTTATGGAAGCTAAGGGTCTCGGTAGCTAATTTTGTTGTTGTTGGATGTCCTTGATTTTTCATGCCTTCATGGTTTCTGATTGCTTGTTTTGATCGATACTTTATGTCGATGAGTGTTGTTGCTTTCCATGATTATATCATATTTTTCTTATTAAAAATCTTATAATGATTGATTTTGATAATAAATACTCTTTAATGACGAGTTAGTGATTTTGCTTCTTTGAATCCAAATCCTTAAATCCAAAACCCTTTAATCTGAATCCCTTTGATCCAAATGATTGTAGTTTAAGTGTATAGTTGATTTTTCTATTTTTGGTATATAGTTGATTTTAATATTTTGATTGATTTGTTTTGATTTGATTTTGTTGATTAGTTTGATTTTATTTCTTTGTTTTTTCATTTTTGATTTTCTTTCTTATTATTTTGTTTGGAAATTACTATCTGTTTTCTTTGTATATAGTTCCATTTTCTCTTTTTCTTTCTCACTTTGTTTTAACAATTCCTGCTATGCTTGATTGGAGCTTCGTGGAGGTGGAATTTTCATTACCTTGCTTTTCTTAGCTTAGATTGGATTCTCGGTGAGATATTTCTTATTTCTCTCTTTTCTTTCATTGTTTATATTGAATAGGACCAGTTTAGGAAGATTTAAACGGTTCGAGGATATTTTCTTTGTAACACCAATGGTGTTTGAGATCATTGGTGATGTTGTTGAATGAGCACTTGTTTGACGATTGCAATTTATATGACATGCATTCATCTTTGCACTTTTCTTTATCTTTTCCTTTCTTTAAATTTTCTTTTCTTTTCTACTTTCATTTTTCATTCCATTCTTTTCAAATATTCAAAAATACCAAAAATATGATTTTGAGGCTTTCCTTTTGTTTTCTTTTCATGTTATGCTTATGTTATGGACACAATATCATCCAACTTTTGCTTTTGAATGAATGGTTTCCTATATGGTATCGGTATGTACGGTTTGAGAGTATCTTTGGTTGACTCTAGGATAGAGTATGCTAAGGTAGTGTCTTTAGAACTTTTGGGACCTTGAAGCCGGATTCTAATTGTTTGTGGAAAGTTAGAGTTGTTCCCTTTGGTGAGTTTGAAACTAATATTGAGTTATTGCTACAACCATGTGAGGTTTCATTCTTTTCAAGCCTTATACATATTTTTCATGAGCGGCACATGGATCCTTGACTATTGTATGCTTTATCAAGAACTTGACTCTTTTCTCCCAAGATCGCGACCGAGCCACTTAGGAAGGACAAAAACATGTTTTCGGGGTGGTTATTTTTCTTTTTCTAGGATAGTTTTCTATTTCTTTATTTTGGGTTTTAATTTGCCTACTAGCTAACCATTTGAGCCATAAACCTTCATTTCAAGCCATATCTTTAGATTTGGAGACCTTTGTTTCATTCTTGTTTCCATTATTGGTTTTTGTGAAGCAATTAATCATTATTGTTGGAGATTATGGTGGATTAGTTGGATATTAGTTCTTATATTGTATGCAAGTTTGTGTTGTAAATATCTTGTGAATAAAAGGTAAAAGCCAATTGCCAAGTTACAAAAGCCGTCCATAGTTAAAAGAGGTGAGGAAAATGAAATAAAGTGAAAAAATTGGAAAAAAAATAAATGAAAAAAAAATTAGAAAAAGCAAAGCAATTCAAAATGCTTTGGAAAAATTAAAAAATTGTGAGAAATGAAACTGTTCAAATATATTTTGATTTGAATGTTTTCTACCTATTTTAAGCATTGAGGACAATGCTTCATTTTAGCTTAAGGGGAAGCGTTCTTACGCTTTTTGTATATATGTTTGTGTGTTTGGGTTTGAATAAGCTTGGGGATGTTGAAGTTTTTGTTTGGTGATTGCTTGATTATGGTGTTGAGGATTGATTACCCTTTGCTTAACAATTTAGGTATACCACCAAATTTTAAATTTTAGCCTACCTTCACCCTTTTCTCCCTTACATTACAACCCTTCTCAAGACCTTTTGACCTTTGTGGTTGAGTCACAAGTCGATGGAGGAAGATGTGAGTCAAGCGTATAGAGCGGTGTGTATTAGTCAAGATGTTGATTAGCCTTAAATCTCTTTCTTTTTCGGTTCCTTCGTGGAAACATTAAGATGCTCACTAGAGGTGGATTTGAAGCTAATTGGGAGAACATGGTGAAAATGTTTAAGATGAAGGTCAATTGTGTTTCCTTAGTTTTCTATGCTTAGCATATCCTATGTTTCAATCAACCTTAGATGTCTTGAAACGTGCATACCCTTATTGTATAAAAAGTTGTTTAATCACTTGTATTTGATCATTTGTAAAAGTTCATCTCAAAACCTACTTGTTTGAATTTTTATTTTACTTTATTTTATTGATTTGCCTCATTTTTACCTTCAAGATTTACGGGTCAAACTCTTTGGATACCCGAAAATCACATCTAATCACAACCACCTTCCCACCAAATACTTGACCAGGGTCATATAGATCCCGTAGAAGAAAATCAAGTGATTCCACATTTTCCTGTCGTGCCATGGATGCTTCATCCCATATGATCAAAGAAGTTTATCTAATTAAGGTAGCGAAGCTACCTTATCTAGGAACATCACATGCAAGAGATATGTCTGAATCAAGAGGATTTTTGAATCTGGAATGTTTTGTCCTACTAGATAGTATGTTTAAAGCAGCTATCCCTGAAGTGGCTGTAGGCCAGATAATCTTCTTAGCTAGCCGTTCAATATAATGTATTATACAAGAAAGTCATTCATGTTCCACTTGGACCATCTATAAAAAAAAAAAAACAGCTAGCAATATTGTTATTTACATGTTCAATAATGATATGACGTGTAATTTGCTGAGTTAGATTTAAAGAGTCTCAGCAAGCAACACATTCATTGGGTATTGGTGCTTCTAAGGCATCAACAATGTCCTTGGTCTTCTAGATTTCTTCATCAGCAACCTTCACTAAATTGCCTAAGCCAAATTCTCCTAATGATATACCCGTGCCAGCAATAGATTGTTTAATTGATCTTACAATTAGCCTCCTTGATTTGCCTTTATCACCTGGATTTGCATGTTTGTAGTCTTGAGCAAGTGAATTGTAGCGCAACAATAAAGTATTTGGATTACTGGGCTGACAGAAGATGAGGATAGTGGCAAAATGTTGCCTCATTGCTACAAGCTTTTGCACTTCCGATACTTCCTATAAATAAGCCACCACTACATTATCTTCCTCCACAAGGCCTCTTTTAATAGTTGCTTCTTGGAATGTACAATAGACATATCCATTCACTATTAACAGATCTTACAAAGATGTAGGACTCTAAACATTAATAAGAAATAGACGTAAGAAAAACCTTTCACCCTCTCCTGGAGCAACAAAAGCCAAGCGTCCGACAACTATTTTCTTGTTGCTCATATGTAACCATGGCTTTTTCCCATTATCCCATCGATAATGTTCAGTATTGTACAAATGACCAGTACCACCAAGTGTAGCTGCATTCTGTCTTCAAAAAACATTATTAGAGTAGTTCATGCACGTCTGTCGTTCTGAACCACTGAGTCTAGACGTTCATTAGGGTGAACATGAATTGTTTACATATTAGATCAGTGTATAGGTAACAATTGAACAGGTGGATGCATTTCAAATAGGTCAAACACAAAAATCCTCCAAGCTGCTTTCCATGGAGAAACCCATCGACTAGATTGGAAGTTATTAATTATAACCTATTTTGCATTCTGCTAGCCAACCACATTGAAAGATACCCTATCATGACCCTTATACACATATTTGTACAAGTATTTCACTGCCTGAATTGTTGAACATACCTTAACATTTAAATGACAATAAAAAAATTTAATAGATAAGGATTATACGGGATAACCCACCGGATGTGTAAGTTAGCTCCCCGAATGCGGACACTTTCACCAGTGTATCTCCTCCCATACACTGGGAAACCATCTTAATTTTGCTTTTTAACTTGAGGATTTCTTAAGATAACTATACTTACAAGCAATAGAGCCATCTGTCTGTTTCTTTCATGCACCCACACGAAGGATTTTGCAAGCCACAAGGGCCATGCATTATATGGGCCAAGACTGTCTACTGTAGATTGTCACATTCAATAGGGATTTCATCACATACAAACTTATCAAAATCTGAAGATGAATTCACCTTGTATTCATCTTTAAGGATGATTAGGAAGTGGGCATGAGGAAGTCCCCTCTTTGAAATTCAATCACATAAATCATAGATAGCCGCAACTGCACTAAATACATGTTTCTTCATTATTTTCCATTTAAGATTGATAAGCTTAGACATAAAACATGTGGTACAATGTCAAGGCGATTATGTGGAAGCTCCCCATCAGCAATTTTAGCTGTTATCTCAGGCTATTTAGCATTACATGTTATAATAACAAATAAATCTGGCTTTCCAAAGCGCTGAATCAAAAACATTTCATTTAAGTACCGACACTTCATATCACATGGCCTTCCAATGAAAGTTGGAGGAAGAATAACTCTACGCTCAACATTTACAGCACATGTTTTACCTCCTTCCACAGAATCTAAGATTCCCTAATACAGATCAACACGTATTATTTGCTGATTTTGCCTAAAGAAATACAACCATTTGTTTTAAATTTTGATGTACATGTCTACCATATACTATTGAAAACAACGACCCGCACGAAGGAGCATATTGTTTAGGCAATTTTGAAGTTTACATGCATAATATTACCTTGGAGAAATATGTCTCTCTAAAATACCAATATTTTACGAAGCACCTAAACATAAAACAAAGTAATTAGTGAACAATAGCACATAAGGCTTATATCATATTCTGTTTAAGTAGCTATAACAAGTAGCCTCTTGTGAAAGTAAGTCTTCATCACTGTTAAAAGCACTTGAATGGACAAGGTCAATTACCTTAATCCATGCTGGTGACTGTCTCATTAGTTCTTGCATATCACCTGCGTCCATTTATAATCACCATACAAAAATAAAAAGAGGATACTGCAATGTACCATAGTATCCATAATAATGATATATTCGATGAGTAATATTAGATTTACCTAAAACAGAAATGAATGGACCCTTTGAGTTGCTAGAAGCTGTACTATCAGTTCATATAACAACCATTTCATCACTTGTTGGTGTGTTGAATACACGCTGATCTAAAATACTATGTTGATTTATAACTGTTTCAGTATCCTCAGTTACATTAACCTCTTTTAAGGACCACAAAAACCGAGCATATGGATTGCCTTTAGTCACTCACATAATCCTATCATCTCTAACAGGAAAACACTTAGTTTTATTTGTAGCCTTACACTGGTAATCGTAGAAATATAGTTGTTATGCTTAGGTTATTCATCTTTAGGCAAGAGACCAAGTAGAAAATGGTATATTTGACCACGCATTTTGATTACATAGATTCCTTTATGGGTCATAGCATCATGCTCACCTCTAAATGAGCTGAAAGCCAATAAGTTATTATACAGCCGAGCATATTTCCTTAAACGCACTGTGTAGACATCTACTTTTGGCCTCTTATCCCGACAGGAAGTGCAATGACGATAAATAAAACCAGCTTCGTATTGTATCGAAGTGAAGAATGCTTATGGGTGACTGGCTAAACCACAAAGACATATAAAGACTAGCATAACCCAAAACAAATACAAAACAAGGTCAATTAACTAAACCCAATCATAATTAGGCTTAAGCCCGTGATTAAAACCTAATAATGACGGATTTAGAGGAGCCTAGGTTAAACTTAATGCTGTTGTAGAAAAATCCGCGCGCATCCAAATGAGTCGCGCAGGTCTAGCGCCCACAATTAATTAAGTTGCGCGCAACTCCCAGCTCAACTTCTAGAGACGCGCTCGCGGAAGATTTAAAATTTTATAAAAAAAAAAAGTTAGGAATCTTACCATAAAACCGCGGGCAAGACATTCAGTTGCGCTGCCATAGCAGCGCAACTAAATCACTTGCACTGAGATGCCATGCGCAACTCATCCAGATGAGCGACACTTGCAGCAGCAGAATGCTTAAACCCTAATTGCACCGATTCCCTATAAATAGGGGATTAATACGAGGCTTAAACACATAGAAATTAACCTAAAATCCTAGCACAAATTTTTGTGAACTTGTGCTACCAAACCCTCTTTTCTTAAACACTCACCCCTTTTGATATTTTGTTACTATGGTGGAGGTTCCCGAACAAGAAGGAGTCCATAAGTGTTCTAAACGGAGCTCTTGCAAAAAGAAGTGGTACATTCCTTAGCATTTAGATAAATCACATTTACTGTTCTTGTTTAAAAGAACTTTAATCAACAAAATAGTGTTGTTTGATTAGTCTAAAAGGATATTTAATTAATTGAATCCACATAGTAATATTTTTTTAAATAGGATTAGAATTGAACAATTAATTGATAGATTGATCACCTAAGCCAAGGAAAATCTTTTTTATTTTTGCTCCTTTCACGAATTTGAATTAAATAAAGAATAACGACATTGCAATGTAATTCCTATGTGATTAATGCTTGTAAAAATAATCAACTAACTTAGATTTAGGTATCACGTTGCATATATTGTTTGGTGATGAAATTGTAAAAAAGGAAGATTTAGTACAGGCCGCACTAGGGCTAGAATAGCGATTCTCCTTTAAAGGGAACGTTATTTTAGTACCCTCGCTCCCGAACTCATTTCTGGTTTATGTAGACTAAGTTGGGGATGGGTAAACTTACGACTTGTGCTAAATATCTCATGAACTCCACATGGGAGAAAGGCATGAACGAGGTTTATGGGTTTTCCCAAAACTCATTGACGACACCTACTTGTTTCTTTCAAAAAAGCATGATGATAGAATCAATTCTAATTCAAGGTCCCCCAAACTGTCATGAATTCAAATTCTAATACACCTTAACAAGTGTAAAGTCCTAGGCTTTTAAATGGTCATGGGCATCTAAGGAAGGACCCCCTACGATTGGATCACCCTCCTTACAGTGGCGAATCCGATGGGGACTTAGAGGTTACAAGATTAGTTTTTAGTTATGGTCCAAGGTTTCCAACACTAGGTTGCCTATTGGTTGTAACGAGAATTAACTTGGATAATCTCTAGTTAGTGAGCGAGACTTGAACGCATAATATCTTCCTTTAGCACAAAAGTAAAAACCAAACAAGCAACATTGCATCATGCATAATCATAGCACACTTTAACCTTTGGGAATTGGCTCATTGACTAGGGGCTGCTAACACTAGGCTTCTATCCCAAACAATCAATAACAATCATCCCACCAATATCGTCAACAAAATGTTGAGAGAGCGATGTCATGAGTTAACACGTCGAGTAATTGATTTGTGCATTGTTTCTTAAGATATGGTACCCTTGGACACCCAAGCATTTGACCTTAGAATAACATTATGTGTATCTTGGCTTATGGTACGCTTATGTGATTACGTGACTATATGCGACATGTTAGGATAGCTTTTTTTTTTTTCCTTTAGTTTTGTTTAGGTTTCCAATTACGAAGTTGTCTCTTTGTAATTTTGAGTCATATTCGAAGGGTAACATAAATTAAACCAAAAAAAATTATGAAAAATATATAAAAATTAAAACGCACGAATTAAAAAAATAAAATAAAATTTACGAGCAGGTAGCGCGCGCCAGCCACACGTAGCTTAGTCACTTGCGCGCGCCTACTATTACGAGCCATTTTGATTTTTACGAAAACAAATTGACTCGTTCAAACAATATTTTCTTGCAGAATAGTTTAAGGGTGATGTTATCCATTCAAATATATTTTTTGTTCTTTCTCCTTCTTTTTGTCTCCTAAACTAGCGTATCGATTTACTTATCTTTTTGTACTTCTTTAGGGCCGATTTTCAAGCTTGGGAACAAAGACTCCCGGGTGCTCGCATTCTACGTTTACCATAAAAAAACCACCCCTTTCAAACCACCTTCCCTCGACAACTAGCCCTAGGCCAACAACAATGTTAACTATTGAGCAACTCCAAGAAGAGATTGCTCGCTTGAGAGAAGAAAAGGCTCAAGAGGGCGAGGAAAAAAGAATTAAGAAACTTGAAAAGGCTGAAAAGAAAAATGCTGAGACTCTAGCCTTGCAACAAAAGATGGAACAATTATTCGTCAAAGAAAAGTTGTTGGAGAAGCTTGTTCTGCAATAGGGAACAAGTACTTCAACGTAGAAAAGTTTGCTCTTCCCCAGGTCTTGCTTTACCGAAAAAGTTAGTAGCTACAGACTTGCCAATATTTAAGGTGACCAATAATCTACAAAACCACTTAATGTGTTTTAGTGGCACCATGTAATTAAAGGGAGTTAATCCTAATCTTTATGCTTTGACTTTCCCTTTATCTCTAGACCCAACCGCGAGAAAGTGGTACTATGGGCTAGATCCAAAATTCAAAACAACATGGGATGATGTAGTTTCGGCCTTCATTACCCAATATGAGAGTAACGTAGAGTTTAAATCGACTTTACGTGAACTTGAAATGCTTAAACAAGGCGACAATGAAGGTTTCCTTGCTTTCTATGGTAGATGGCGAGAAAAGGCGGCTCACCTTGCTCAAAGGCCACCTGAACTCGAGTTAGTACAAATGTTCATTGACAATTGTCATGAAAATTACAACAAGCATCTACGTTACCTTAGTTTAGACACTTTTCAAAAGGTTTATTCTGTGGCTACTAGGTTTGAAGATGATCTTGCTAAAGAAAAAGCAAACAAACCTTATAGCCATCAACCTAGGAATAACTACAAAAGGGGAATGATTATACTTCATCCTCTATTGATGTATTTGCGACCACCACGCAATATAATAACAGTAATGATCCTTAAAGAAGATGGAAAAAAGAAAGAAACTTTACACCATTTCCTGTGAGCTATAAAGAATTATTAGAAAAATTGAGCGAAAAAGGTCTACCTACACTAACAGGGCCAACAGCACCCACTCCACCAGAAAAAAGGTACGCTCAATAGGATGCTAGTGCTTATTGTACTTATCATAGGGGCGTTGGGCATGATCCCGAACGTTGCTATGTCTTAAAACACAAAGTACAAGATCTAGTAGACGACGGGGGAATTCCCACGCCTAAACATAACAACAATGTATCCCCACTAAGGGTATTTCACATTGATGAGGACCATATGGGAAATGATACGTTCAATCCTTTGTACTATATCAGACCTATTGGGAAACCTCTAACCACAACACTCATAGGAGCAACTAATGAAGTGTGTTGGTTATGGGGCGACAACTTTCAAGACTTATATGTCTCTAAGTATGCCGTCGTCCCACCTCCATCTTGTCTCCAAAATGAGACAAATGGAGAGCTTAATTGGGATCATTTCTTGGGGAAGTCACAAGACTTATCAAATATCTCCTTGGATAAACAATGGCATCAAGCACAACTCATGGAACATTTTGAAATGGAGGCAATTCAAAGCCTCTAGACCCAAATGAGATAGATCATCTAACTCGTTCTGGGCGAGTTTACCAAGCACCACCAGATGGATCCTCGACCACACAAAATTAAACTTAAGGTCTAATACAAAACCCAATACCACCTCCACTTGATGTGGAAGATCCATTGGTCAAACAACTTCGCTAATCCAAGGTGAATGTTAGCATTTGGGAACTCCTAAGTACTTCTAAAGAACATAGGAATTCTCTTATGAACGCTCTAACGGCTTTATCTGTAAGTACAGAAACAACCCCCCAGGATCTCGTTAGCTTGCTTACTAGCGAGAAATCCGAGAAATCAATCATTTTCACTAATGATGATTTTCCTTCAAATGATAATACCCACAATAATGCATTATACTTAACTGTAAGGTGCAAAGTACAATATCCGTCTAATTTAAGTAGACAATTGGTCAGCTGTAAATGTGTACCCACTACGAATAGCAAAATATCTAGGCCTTAATCCAGAAAAAGATTTTCATTCAACAACACAAAGCATTAGGGCCTATGAATAATATCTAGGCCTTAATCTAGAAAAAGATCGGTGTGTGGAACTGTTAAGGTACCAGTTACCACATGCCCAATTCAAAAGATGGTTAAATTCCATGTCATGGAAATTAAACCCACATTCAACCTTCTACTTAGACGTCCTTGGATACATGAGATTGGTGCAATACCATCCTCACTTCATCAAATGATTAGGTTGAACTATCAAGGGCTTCCTATGACCATACATGCTTCTCCTCTCAAAATATCTATAAATGACCAACCAATTATAGAAATAAACAATGATAATGATGAAGAGGACATGTGGGGATTTGCCGCTGAGCCAATCTGCACAATCGAAATAGAAGAGAGACTGGAAGAATCATTCAAGATCCATACTCCACCTAGAGAGTAAACAACATCTTGTTTATGAGTAGTTACTTTTCTGGGATGCCTTTGGGAATAGGAACGAAGAAATCTCTTTTACTTCCTATACGAAAGAAAAGTCTCTCTTTTTTATTGGGATACAAACCAACCAAGAGAGAACTAGAGTCTCACGATGCTCAAAAAAAGCACGTAGAGACAACAATAAGTAAGGGATAATCACTTTGCTCCCATCTTACCAACAAACCCTTAATGGACAATTCATTCAAGAGGGAGAAGATTACCCTTGCTATGACTTTCAAGAACCATTAGTTCTAGGAGGAATTAAGAAGCCTGGATTTGAGATATTACATGATTGCTACTTCTTGAATGACGTTCTTGAAATCGTTGAATCAAAATATCCAACCCTAAGGTGCTATGATAGGAAAGAATTCAACTTGCTATTTGGACTAGAGCAAATCCATGTTGCTACCATGACTAATCTGAATGCCATCCAAGATGAAGCTTTCGACCCAACCTCGTTGATCACCCCTTCTAATGAAACCTTCGAGCATGCGAAGGGAAGATGTTTAAAGAATCGAATGACGAGTTTAGCTTAGACTTTAAGGAAGCTGAAAATTTGAGCCTTGTGGCTATTAATGAATATTATTTTCTAGTTCTAAGGACGAAGATCCTAAAAAGGATTCTTCTGTTGATGTACTCTGTTTTGAATTCAATAATTTGAGCTCTATTTCCGAGTATATGCCTTCTCTTTAATCTTTTGAATGCTATAACAATCAATCTAATGAAGATGATAATATTAATAAATTTGTTGAACTAATGAATGAACGAGAACAGAAGAACCCTATATTTGAAGAAACTGAAACAGTCAATATAGGAACTAATGAAAACAAAAGGGAAGTCAAAATTGGCTTAACATTAAATTTGGAAGAGCGATCGATTCTTATATCGACGCTCAAAGAATTTGAAGATGTGTTCACTTGGTCATATACGGACATGCCTGGAATAGATAGGGAAATTGCGGAACATACCATTCTCTTGAACCCTACCTCTAAACCAGTAAAAAAAAAAACTTCGACGAATGAAACCTAATGTCGCTTTGAAAATAAAAGAAGAAGTACAAAAGCAATTAGAAGTAGGATTCATTCGCGTATGTAATTACCCAGAATGGGTAGCGAATATCGTCCAATCCCTAAAAATGATGGACGAGTTTGCATGTGTGTCGACTTTAGGGACCTTAACAAGGATAGCCCTAAAGACGATTTTCCTCAACCTCATATTGATATATTGGTAGATAACACGGCTAAACATGCGATGTTATCATTTATGGATGGATACGCAGGTTACAACCAAATCTTAATGGCAATAGAAGATGAATAAAAGACATGCTTTATCACCCCTTGGGGTACATATTGCTACACAGTCATGCCATTTGGTCTAAAAAATGCAGGAGCTATGTACCAAAGAACGGCTACGACTATCTTGCATGATATGATGCATAATGAAATAAAAGTGTATGTGGAAGATATGATTGTAAAGTCCAAAGATAGAATGGGACACATAAAAGCTTTACGCAAATTTTTCACCCGCATTAAATAATATATAATGTGATTGAATCCACAAAAATGCGCCTTTGAAGTAACTTCTAGTAAGTTACTAGGGTACGTAGTAAGAACACGTGGTATTGAGATCGATCCCTCTAAAATAAAGCAATCGTTGATATGCCTCCCCCTCAAACAAAAAATAAAATTAGAGGGTTTCTTGGCAAACTACAATATATTAGTCGGTTTATCAACAAATTGACTATGACTTGTGAGCCAATATTCAAAAAATTGAAAAAAGAAGAAAAACATGAATGGAACGATCAATGCCAAAGGGCCTTTATGAAAATCAAAGATTATCTCAAAAGTACACCAATTTTACCACCACCAATACCTAAACTACCTCTTAGGCTATACATCACGGTTATAGACATGGCCACATGTGCCATGTTAGCACAAGAGGTAGAAAAAGTTGAGCGGGCATTATACTACATAAGTAAAAAAATTAATTCAATATGAAACAAAATATAGCACCTTGGAAAAAACAATTTTAGCATTAGTGTGGGCAAATAAAAAATTACGACATTATATTTTAACACACACTACTCATCTGATTTCTCAACAAAATCTGATAAAGTATTTGTTTGAACAACCACCTATACAAGAAAGAATATCCAAGTGGTTGGTGATGTTAGACGAATTTGAATTAAAATATATTCCTTAAAAATCAATAAAAGGAAAAGTAATTTCCGATTTTATGGCCTAACATCCTATTCAAACGAGTCATGTAGAAACTACTCATCTCGCGGATGAAGAGATTCTCATAACGCAAGACGACAAATGGGTAATGTAATTCGACAGTGCATCCAATAAAAAAGGATGTGGCGTGGGAGTGTTACTCATAAGTTCAGAGGGAGCACATACTCCAATTTATGTCAAAATAGAGTTTGAGGTTAATTATAATGTCGCGGAATGTAAAGCGTGCATTATTGGATTAGAAGCAGCAGCTAGCATAGGTGTGATAAAATTAGAGATATATGGAGATTCATGTTTTATTATAAATCATATACTAAAAAAAATGGAAAATAAAGAAATCCACAATAATATTATACAAAGCACACTTAGAGCAACTCATCAAGCATTTTGAACATATTGATTTTAAATACCTCCCAAGGGATGATAATCAATTTGCCGATGCGCTAGCAAAATTAGCCTCAATGATCAACATTCCAGATCACTTAAATATGATGTCATTATGCGTTGACAGAAGAGAAGAACCAGCATATTGCAACGCAATAGTGGAAATAAATGACATAGAAGGAGACAATCCTTGGTATGATCATATCCTCCAATATATTACCCATGACACATGTTCGAAAAATACTTCATCGAAAAACCAACAAGCCCTAAGAACACTTGCGGCCCAATATGGTCTATTAAATGGTTAATTATGAAAAAAGGGGCCTAATGGTCAAAGCTTATTGTTTATAGACCAACCTAAATCCACACGCCTTATGGAGAATACTCACAAAGGCATTTGTGGAACTCACATGAATGGAAAAATGCTTGCCAAAATAATTTCGCAACAAGGGCAATATTGGTCCACCATGGAACACGATTGCATAAAATATGTTAAAAAATGTCCAGAGTGACAAATGTTCACTAACTTACAACACCTTCCACCATCCGAACTATATAATCTCACTTCCCCTTGGCCTTTTTCGACTTGGGGAATTAACATAATTGGAACAATGTCTCCAACAGGAGTAGGAGGGAACGAGTAAGTATTAGTAGCCATCAATTACTTTACTAAGTGGATTAAGGCCGCTTCTTACATGAATATCACTTCTAAACATTTTGCAAAGTTTCTCGAAAGAAACATATTTTGTAGATATGGAGTTCCACACGAACTAATTAGTGATCAGGGATCTCATTTCGAAGCTGAAGTTGAGACCCTCTTAACTCGTTATAAAGTAAAACACCATCATTCATCCCCATATAGACCTCAAATGAATGGAGCTGTAGAATCGGCAAATAAAAACATAACAATCATCAATAAGAAAATAGCATAAAATTATAAAGATTGGCCGAAAAAATCACACTTTGCTCTATGGGGTTATAGAACGTCGAACATCAATCACAGTAACTCCATACTCGTTAGTTTTTGGAATGGACGCAGTTGAACCGGTCAAACTAGAAATACCATCCCTACGCATTGTACTAGAAAGTAAGCTACCGGAAGCTGAACGACGATTAAGAGCTTTGCATCATGTACAAGTCTACAAACGACGCATTGCGCGAAAGTTTAACAAAAGGGTACGACCCAGAAATATCAAAGAAGGTGACTTTGTACTAAAAGAGGTTAGAGGCCCACTAAGCGATCTATAAGGGAAATTCAAACCTAATTGGATAGGGCCTTACCGCCTGTAGGGTGATCATACACTAAAGTACGGTGGCGTCCAAAGGGAAGGAAGCTAGAGCAAAAGAGTCGCCAACAAGTTTTAGGAACTTGTAAACCGTCCACGAGCTGAAGGTTACACCCCTTAACGATGCAGGAGATCGTCAACTCCAATAGGTCTAGAACCATGATTGATAGTTCGGGGATGAAGGTACAAATTCAACCTAAAAGAGATTGAACCTGCCCTAAAAATAGGCCTCTACTTTATTCTGATCATATTCATGTACGTTTTCTGACTAACATGGATGAGTGACATTTATGTCACTCTTAGGGAGTAGTTTTAGAGTCATTTTTGTGTTAATTTTATCTTATTTTCCCTTTCTTTCTCTTGTTTTCTTTTTAATAAAGTTTCTTGTTTATTCGGTAATTTTGGAGCGTTTTAGTTTGTTTTCTTTATTTTATTAGTTTTAGTCTATTTTCGTATTTTATTTTACTTTGTTTGCTTGTATAGTTTTTGTTTTATTTTTATTAGTTTAGTTTTATGTCCCTTATTTTCTATTTTATTTTATTTATTTTATTTTTATTTTGTCTTTTGATAATGCCCTCGTGTTTTTGTTGTAGGTCGAGTTTGGTGTTTCGGGTTTTAAAGTCGTGTTCGAGTTCAAAGTCCGGGATTCGAGGTGCAAATTTGTTCTAAAGCTGTTGCCCTGTTGCTGCCAGCTTAAACTACACCACCCTCCCTCTTTATCCTACACCACACCATCAACAACAACAACAATTCCCCTGCTCCTCTTTCCCATCCAATCAGCCAACAACAATTACCACCAACCCATTTACCATCACCAACAGCCACCACGTACTTCACCCCGCAGCACCAGCCACCACCAAACCACCTGACCACATCACAACCAACACAAAAAAACCGCAACCCAGCCTCACAACAGCCCGCATCACCCCACAACGCCACCAGTCCAACCTTCAACCACCAATTACCACCAGTCGCACCTGACCACCGCAATCACCCCGCATCCCTCACACCAACCACAAACCAGCAACAACAGCCACCAATTAACTCCACCTCACCACCGAAACCATAGAGCAGCCCCTGTACCTCCCTCACGCAACAAACCACCAACCGCAAGCCACCAGCATCAATTACAGCAGCAATTGCGCAATTAAGCAACCAATTCGCACAAGCAATTCGGCCCCTCAATTAAGCAAATCAGAACAAATTGAAAATCAATCAAGTTCGAGCATACCGTTTGTGGTTCGATCGAACTTCGAGTCAGAGACTTTGTGGGTTTTGTTATTCGAAGAGGAGTGGTCGAACATACCCATGGTTCGACCGAACCAACCCCGTAGTTCGGCCGCACTAACCCACGGTTCGACCGAACCTCTCCACGAGCTATGCACATGGCTTTTAATGAGGATCGAACGACCTCAATTTGATGATGATGGTTGATGAACGGTGGTGATGGTGGTGCGTTTCAATGGAGTTTAGAGCAGCCAATTGATTTTGAAGAAGAAGCTCGGGGTAGCTGATGTTTTGGGGGGATTTTGGGGATTTGTTTTTCTTATTTCTTTTATTTTTATTTCCTTTGCTTTTCCTTTTCTTATTTTCTTTTATCTTTTATTTCTTTTCTCTTTTATTTTTCTTTTTATTTTCCTTTTCTTTCTTTATTTTATTTTTCCTTCTTTTATTTTTCTTACTTTGGCTAGCTTAGTATAAATACCCAATTTTTGGGGTAATTAGAACAATTGAATAACTATCTATTCCTCTCTCTAATTAGTTTTAGTTTTACGTTAGGTTAGGGTTAGTCTTCATTGGTAGAGAGAGAAAGTGAGGTTTTCTTCATTAATGAACTTGGATTTTGAAGAAGGAGCTTGTTCAATCCTTTGTAGACCTTCATCTTCAATTAATGAGCAATTTCTTACTCTCTTTCTTTACCATTGTTCTTGATTTTGTTTATTTGCTTTTATTTTTCTTCCTTTCTTATTAATCATGTTGATGCTTATTGATTTGATGATTGATATTGTTTTCAACATGATTTGTGAGTAGTCATCTAGCCAAGGGTGTGGGGATGGTGTAGTTGCTAATTGTTCATGCTTTTAATGTTGGGGTTATGTTAATGGTGATTAAAGTCTTTGCATGCTTGATATTCTTTGGTCTTTCTTGCAAGTGCACATTGTTAGTTGATCAAAGATGAGTCTTTACTAACAAGTAACGGAAGTTGACTTAGTTGAGATTCATTACTATCGATTGTTATTTAATAGTACCTCCTAGTATATGGTTCTAATGTGGAAACATAGAGGCTATGTTAGGAGAAGCCAATTGACCCCGGAAGGCGGCTAGATTGGACCCTTTACTTCGATATTCATGTATGTTTAGTTTACCATTGATATGCTACTTTGTTATTGTATGGTCAAGCGTCAACTTCACCTACCCATTTCCCTTGGTGCCTTAATGTTTTATTTCTTGTTTTAGTATTTTTAGACTTTAGTTTATTTATCCCCTATTCCGGACTAGCTTAATTGTCGATAACATTTGGTGGTGTTTACCGTTCTCTGTGGTTCGACCCCTATGCTTTCCTTATACTCGTATTAGGTTTGTTTAGGTTGTATAAATTGTATTTGATCTAGGGATAGACAATTGACGACGCGTTTATTCCCTTGTCACATGCAATCATTAGATTTACCCTAAACCTGTTTATCTTTGTTGGTTTAATATTAATGCACAAATAAACTATTATTGGCGATCACTTGAATTATAATCATATTAACCCTAAACAAGATTATTAATTATCTTATTAAGCGTGATTACAAGTACAAATTCCCTTTAAACATGCATAAAAGGTGTGATCAAGCAATTACAATAAATATCAAGCAACATAATAATAATCAATAATAATAATTAAAATAATCATAATCATCATGTTAAAGCATAATAATAATAGCAAGATCCTAGGCATGATACTAACAAGATTAATAACAACCCCTAGCATGTCACTAAATAATAAAAATCAAATCTTTAACCCTAACATGATACTAACATGAATATTAGGAAAGAAAATAGGAAGCATCATACTTTTAATCATACTTGATTTAAGAAACTTATTCTTTACCCTAAACATGATACTAGGAAGATCAAAACGCCTTAACATGACACTAGGAATCATAATAACAACCTACACATGATTTCTAAATCATAATATCAATAAATCAATTAAAGCACTTACTTGGATGCCTCGTATCTCTTTCTAATAACAAAATACACACGTTAGTAACTTCAAGGAAATATTGTCATTTAAGAAGAATGCGCGACAATCCGTATTTGGAAATATTGTCGTTTAAGTGCTTGCTTTTAAACCGATACGTTGGTGCTTGTAATGAGCCAATGTTTTAGGCGCTTAAGCTAAGTGAGACGATTTTTTGTCAGGTCAATCACTTTCCGCGATTGTAATCGAGCCGACTACTAATCATGTCAATTTGCTTATAGGGGCTAATTGGCGTACCAAGGAACCCGAAATTGCTGTATGAGGTCGAAATAACCAATCTGAGAGGCTTCGAGCTCTGTCGCTGCTGAAATATCTCTAGCGCCAAGAATTGGCTCTGTCACCAGACGCTGACTTTGTCGCCAGACAACAGATGTTGTCACCAGGCGATAGCCTTGCCGTCTGGCGCTGGAGTCGGGTCTTCCCTATTCTGCTCTTACAGCCGTTGTTACTTGGTTTTGCTCCGAACTTTGAGCTTGGTCGTTTCCTTTCAACGAAGTCCGCTCAAATATTTTGTAAATTAAAGCTCTTCATCTCTAATATACTGATCTATGTAACTCCTCTTATCTTGGAGGAATCTCCTGTGTGATATTCGCGGTTTTTTTCGAAAAAAATCCGGGAATGTTCTCGCTTGTTGGGATGCACCTGCATTTATATCTTTGACTATAGGACTTTTCTTATCTTTCTTTAGGGTTGACCAAAGACTTAGTGTTGCTTGACTCATTGACTTGACATGACTCAAGGTCTAAACTTGACTCGCTGTGATTGACTCGAGGTTAACTCGACTCAAAGTGTTTGACACATGTGTTAGACTCAAATCATGGTGATATGACACGACATGACTCAATGTGTACATGACTCATGTGTGCATTGTATTGTGATCATGGGATTCGAAAATGCAAAAAAGCAAAAAATTTCCGTAATTTTTGTGGAGGGTACCGACTTTCTCCCGAAAAAGAAAGACGCGAAAAAAGAATCAAAGTTTTCGAATGCAAGGTGAATGAGCTTAGTCAAATGTTGTTTGATACTATCTCTCAAGGTGCAAGGATTAATCCATCCTAGGCTATCTAAATGGTTGACTCAATGATGAAAGTATTTTGGGTAACTTAGGCACGGAGGCTAAACACTTCGTACTTTGTTATGCAATGATGATTATGATTGATAAGTGATGTTGACATGACAAAACATGCTTCAACGTTGTGTTAACTTAGGGTTCAAGGGAAATATATTTGGTTATGTATCTGTGTAGTGTGTGATAGTGATACTAAAGTTAGGCCGCAAGGGCTTAGTGTGTGGGAAAAAGATATTGAAAAGAGTCAGATGGTGGTGACTCTTTAGGTTAGGTAGGCTAATGATATAAGGATCAAGCCCCTAAGTCTAGCTCTAAGTAGATAGGGATGAGCATAGGAGATCCCTTGATATGATCATGATGTGTGAATGTGAATGTGAATGCATTTTTATTACGGCCTCTGTAGACACCCATTTGTGTCTCCCCAAAACCAAACCCAGTGATGAGTGCCTTTCATGTCGAATCATAATCAAATGAAGTGAAAGTGTAGAAAGTCTAGTGTTGCGGAAATTTTTAATTTCTTTTCTCTTCTCTCTGTTTTTGAAAACTTATTTTAAGAAAACAGCCAATCCAGTTTGGTTGGTCCATGATATGGGTCCAATAATAGTGTAGTTGGATGGGGCTTGACAAGAGCTTTCCAACGATATATTATAACCCCAATTCTGATGAATATTGAGGAAGTTATGGCCAATTTACTAAGCTAGGCCCGGTTTGAGCCTTATATGCGGCCCAATGATCTAGAGGAGGGCCTAATATGATTTATCATTCCTAATGCAATTAGGAATGGTTTTAGTCTTCTAGATTCTTCTAGAAGGTACTTATCATTCCTAATTCAATTAGCATTGATAAATTGACTTTTTGACTTTTCAGAGTTTTAATCAAAATCAAATAGCATTTTCGAGGAAATTATATGATTTTATCCTCCAGTACAGCAAACTTATCTGATTTTCGAAAACGCGTTAAAACTAGGCTTGGCGCCTGACCCCTGGCTTTGGCGCCTGGAACCAGGCCTGGCTTCTGGCGCTAGTGTTGGTGCCTAGCGCCAGTTAGCCAGGGTTTGCGCCAACTCTGTTTTTTGTGCGTCAGACTCTGTTTTGTTTATTTTATCTTTTTGGCTGATTTTCTCTATAAATAACGTATTAAAAACTCCGTTTTAATTCACCAATTCTCCTCATTCACGAGTTTTCACCTATAATCAGTTTTCATTCGCAATCATTAATTCTCTAATTCTCGCTTAATCATTCACCAACTCTCATAAAGATTTTCTTGATTATTCTCTCTCTCTCTTTTTCTAAACTAGCCTTTTCTCAAATACAAAATTCCGCATTCGCAAGATCTAGAAACACCTAGCCATATTCGAAGTTGCCTTCGCCCTAGACGTGAAAGGTTTAATTTCTGAGGGTTTGGTCCCAAATCTCTATTTCAATTATTTAATTTAATTGTTTTGATTATTATTTTCCTTGAAGTTACTAACGTGTGTATTTTGTTATTAGAAAGAGGTACGAGGCATCAAAGTAAGTGCTTTAATTGTTTTTATTGATATTATGATGTAGAAATCATGTTTACATTGTTATTATGATATTCCTAGTATCATGTCTAGGGTAATTTTAATATCAAATATGCTTATTATGATTTCTGCGATGCTTCCTATGTTCTTCCTAATATTCATGATTGTTAGTATCATGTTAGGGTTAAAGATTTGATTTTTATTGCTTATTGACATGCTAGGGTTTGTTATTAATCTTGTTAGTATCATGCCTAGGATCTTGCTATGTTTATTATGCTTTAATATTAATATGAGCATTAAAATTCAACCAACATAGATAAACAGGTTTAGGGTTAATCCTAATGATTGCTTGTTAATTAAAAAGCGCACATGAATACGATCAGAATAAAGTAGAGGCCTATTATTAGGGCAGGTTCAATCTCTTTTAGGTTGGATTTGTACCTTCATCCCCGAATCCTTATTTGGTTCTAGACCTTATGGAGTTGACGATCTCTTTGATCGTTAAGGGGTGTAACCTTCATCCTATGAACGGTTTACAAGTTCTTACAACTAGTTGGCGACTCTTTTGCTCTATCTTCTTCGCTTTTGGACGCCACCGTACTTTGGTGTATGATCACAGTGGGGTTCAAGCTAGGGGTTTAATGTTGAAATTTATTCCCTACAGTTTTTTGGCGACTCCACTGGGGAGGATTTCTATTTTAAATCCTGAATTTGTTTCGGCAATGATTTAGAATGAGTGGATGAGACTCGAAACGTTCTAAGTATTTCATGTGCGTAATTTTGATTAACATTATTGTCATATGCATAAAAAAGATCTCATTGGAAAGACCATCCGTAATGAGTTAAAAACATAGGATTTTACACGTAGGAAATTTGAGGAATATCTTTCACAACTAGGACCGAAATAACACCGCACGAAACTGGAAAATTTTATCGAGCACAAAAAGCTGCTGAGGCATGTGGGAAGTAGCGCCAGAGGCCAGAGCTTGGCGCCAGCATTTTAGTCGTAGCGCCAGACGCTAGTATTGGCGCCAGGCGCTACAGTTAAAAGCTGGCTTCAGTCTCTGTTTGCTGGCGCCAATTTCCCCCAATACCGAGCCAGAAATATGCGTTATAATTTCGACCGGTTTTTCGTATTGTTTGCTCGATCCTACTTCCTGATTGAATTTTTTCTCACTTTTCTAAAACCCATATTTGTTCTACATATGGACATAACCCTCTGGGAATTCATGCTCCATCTACCTGATTGAACGCTCCGTTCAACAAAGGGTACATCCGAGATTGTTGAATTCACCAAACCATGGAAGCCAGTTTTTTCTAAAACTCGCGGTGTCCCATCCACTCGCGCCAACCCTTCACGGTTAGTCTTCCGCGCGGTGCATCTGGACAATTAACCATGGACCCTCTATTGACTAAACCCATATCCCGAACTTTAGAGAACTAGAGCCATGGTTAGGTTGCAAACTCATTGCATCATATTGTGCCTACTTGACTAATTGTGCATTATTTGTTGTGCATACTCTATGTGATTTTTCCTAACCGTTTGTTTGACTTGTGTTAAGACTAAATAAACTAATTAATGACTAAAGGACTTTTTTTAATTAATTAATTAATTAATTTGAGCTAATAAATGTGTCTAAAATCGAGTCATAGTCCCTTTAAGTCAACCCGGATTTTTATTCCCGTATACTGCGCAAACGTCAACTTGTTTTGGTCATAGCTAGAGTTAAAGAAAGAACTACGGGTCGTACAGCCTATGGATATGTAGCCCCGAGTTTTATCTTTAATTTGGTGTTGGTTTCATCCAAATCAGAATCACAGATCAAAAGTTATGACTAAAATACCACAGTCTATCCAGTTTAATGCATATACGTGAAGTCTTAACTTAGTTTTTGCTTGAGTCTAGTCACATAGTCTAGCCACATGGTCATGACAAGAGAATCAACATGTCACTTACACTCACTAGTCTTAGCACACACTTTGAGTACACATTACCATGGCCATGTCTTAGGTACATGCATGAGTCGGTCTTTTCCGTCGTTTAAGTTGGGGGTACATTTTATTCCTAATTCTTGATATCCCTCCATCTACATCATTTTTCTTCACATTCTATTCCATCTTTCTTCCTACCTTCTTCCATCCATGCATGTTGAATCAAGTTTGAGCCATGTGATTGACAATAATAAAAAAAAAAGAGTAATGATGAGACAAAACACAAGGCAAGCTTCTCACCAATATTTCATGCTTTCTTCTTCTTTTTTTTTCAAACCTTTCCCCAATAAGTCTAGCATAGGCACCCTTTGTCTTCCTTAGATTTATTTCACAGGTTTTTCCCCCTTTAATAAAATGAGCATTTATTTCCTTGCATATGATCATCGCATTCCATTACATATAAAAAAAAAAAAAAAAAACCCATGTCGAATTAAGCACAAGGTATACCAATGATTTAAGGCACCCCTTGTAGCCACATCATATCACCTTTCACCCTTCAAATATGCGATCCTTTCTTCATAAACCACTTTGAGTCTCGTCTAACGATAGACCTTTCTTTCTGCAACCTACATCTACCTAACCTTGGGATGGGATGGTGTGCAACTTATGCAATTTTCAAAGAACAAAGCTTGAGTGATTTCAGAAGATCAAAATAAAAAATAATAAGCAAAAAAAAAATAATAATAAAAGTGTGCAAAAGGGCAAGTGTTCCAATGTCTTTGACATGAAAATGTCTTTGATAAGAACATGTCTCAGATTGCGTCTCTATCGAGAGCTCGGTACCGTGCGTGAGAAACATGAATGTCAAGTGAGTGATAGACCGCATGATCGGGATTGCCCACGCTTATTAAAATAAAATAGATTCCAAAGCAAAAGATAAAAGTTAGTAGAAACTCAAGCATAAATACAAAGATTCAAAAACGAGGTTGCGCACTTTGGGGGCTTATCTAGGGTCTTGAGCCTTTATCCCCTTCTTCTTCTATGACCTTTAGCCTAACCATGTTACAACCCTTAAAAGACCTTTTTGAGGTATACACACTTGTGCGAGGTTCGGCTAGAGCTACGTTCGGCCTGATTCCTAACGGATACGTAGGCAACCTCACATCGTGGTGCGACCGTAATAAACATGCATTCATATTCACATTCACACACTTGCACCATGATCATATCAAGGGATTTCCTATGCTCATCCCTATCCATTTAGAGCTAGACCTGGGGGCTTGATCCTTACATCATTAGCTTACCTAGTCTAAGAGTCACCACCATTTGACTCTTTTCAATATATCTTTCCACACACTTAGTTCTTGTGGCCTAGCTTTAGTGTCACTATCACACACTGCACAGATACATGACCAAATATACTTCCCTTAGGAACCCTTTGTCATGAAATCTTAACATAACGATGAAGCATGCCTTGTCACATCACTCATCACTCATAATTGTCATTACATAGAAGTATGAAGTGCTTAGCCTCTGTGCCTAAGATACCCAAATACTTTCATCATTGAGTCACCCATTGAGATAGCCTAGGATGGATTAATCCTTGCACCTTGAGAGACAATATCAAACAACATCTGACTAAGCTCATTCAACATGCATCTTCAAACTTCGCTTCTTCTTTTTCACGTCTTTCTTTTTCGGGAGAAAGTCAGTACCCTCCACAAAAATGACGAAATTTTTTTGCATTTTTGAGTCGCATAATCAACACTATGCACACACGGGTCATGAGTCTAACACATGTGTCATTTCACTTTGAGTCGAGTCAACCTCGAGTCAGTCAATCAGCGAGTCAAGTTTATACCTTGAGTCGTGTCAAGTCGATGAGTCAAGCAACATTAAACCTTAGGTCAACCCTAAGATAATTTTAAGCCTTAGGTCAACCCTAAGATGGCTAAAGAGATTGGTAAAGTTCTATAGTCAAAAATAAATACAGGTGCAGCAGAATAGGGAGGACCCTACTCCAATTCTTGGCGCCAGAGATATTTCAGCAGCGACAGAGCTCGAAGCGTCTCAGAAATGTGATTTCAACCTCATAAAGCAATTTTGGGTTCCTTGGTACGCCAGTTAGCCCCTATAAGCAATTTGACATGATTAAGTAGTCAGTTTGATTACAATTGCAATAAGTGATCGACCTGATGAAAGATCGTCTCACTTTGCTTAAAGCGCCTAATCACGGAGACACCGACATACTGGTTTTAGCAGAAATAAAGTTCAGGCGAGCTTTAGAGATCGACAAACGGTGGTCTTCGGAAATTTTTTCTTCAAGACATTATCGCAACAAACGTTCAAGTACCGAAGCTCTATTGTTCAGAGACGCGTGAACATTTCCACTAAGCTCTTTTGCTCCAGAGACGCGTGGGCATATCATTCAAAATCTCTTTTGCTCCAGAGACGCGTGGGCATATCATCAAAGCTGTTTTGTTCAGAGACGCGTGGACATCTCATTCAAGCTCTATTGTCCAGAGACGCGTGGGCATATCAATCAAGATCTCTTGTTCAGAGACGCGTGGACAATCCTTTTCAAGCTCTTTTGTTCAGAGACGCGTGGACATTTCGTACAAGCTCTTTTGCTCAGAGACGCGTGGGCATCCTATTATCAAGCTCTTCGTTCAGAGACGCGTGGACACATCATTTAGAAGTTCATATTAAAAAAGAATATAATAAAGAAACTCTTTGTTCAGAGACGCGTGAACATATCAAAAAGAAGCTCCTTGTTCAGAGACGAGTGAACATCGAAACAGCAAGGTGGCGTTCCCTGGATTATGGAGAGTTGTCACAAACAACTGAGGATTGTTTCAAGAGAAGCAATCTTCGACAGTATTCCCTTAGACGTTGAATATTATCAATGCGGAAGAGGATTGTTTCAAGGGAAGCAATCTTCGATAGTATTCCCTTGGACGTGGAATATTATCATTGCGGATGAGGATTGTTTCGAGAGAAACAATCTTCGATGGTATTCCCTTGGACGTGGAATATTATCATAGCGGAGGAGGATCGTTTCAGGCGAAGAAATCTTCTAATTTGGAAGCAGTTACAGGCGTAGCGGTTTTCAAGCAGGATGGCATTCTCTAGCTTGTAGGAGGTCATCAAAACAACAGTAAAGCGGCAGCAAATCAGTTACTTTCAGAGACGTGTGCTCAACAGTGCAAGATACGCGTTTCTTAACTCTTTTATCTGTTTAACTAACGCTAGTTTTGCAGGTATCGGTGTTACAAGAGTGGTTTAGGATCACAGAACGTTCTGAATCATTCTCCGTCCCTATCGATACATTGACTTTTGTTTTCGAAACTTGCATTTCTCCAAACTCAGTCAAAGAGGGGGCTTCTATAGACACCCATTTGTGTCTTCCCAAAACCAAACCCAGTGATGAGTGCCTTTCATGTCGAATCGTAATCGAATGAAGTGAAAGTGTGGAAAGTCTAGTGTTGCGAAAAGTTTTAATTTCTTTTCTCTTCTCTCTGTTTTTGAAAACTTATTTTAAGAAAACAGCCAATCCAGTTTGGTTGGTTCATGATATGGGTACAATAATAGTGTAGTTGAATGGGGCTTGACAAGAGCTTTCCAACGATATATTATAAGCCCAATTCCGACGAATATTGAGGAAGTTAGGGCCAATTCACTAAGCTAGGTCCGGTTTGAGCCTTATATGCGGCCCAATAATCTAGAGGAGGGCCTAATATGATTAATCATTCCTAATGCAATTAGGAATGGTTTTAGTCTTCTAGATTCTTCTAGAAGATTCTTATCATTCCTAATTCAATTAGCATTGATAAATTGACTTTTTGACTTTTCAGAGTTTTAATCAAAATTAAATAGCATTTTCGAGGAAATTATATGATTTTATCCTCCAGTACGGCAAACTTATCTGATTTTCGAAAACGCGTTAAAACTAGGCTTGGCGCCTGACTCCTGGCTTTGGCGCCTGGAACCAGGCCTGGCTTCTGGCGCCAGTGTTGGTGCCTAGCGCCAGTTAGCCAGGGTTTGCGCCAACTCTGTTTTTTGTGCGTCAAACTCAGTTTTGTTTATTTTATCTTTTTGGCTGATTTTCTCTATAAATAACGTATTAAAAACTCCGTTTTAATTCACCAATTCTCCTCATTCACGAGTTTTCACCTAAAATCAGTTTTCATTCGCAATCATTAATTCTCTAATTCTCTCTTAATCATTCACCAACTCTCATAAAGATTTTCTTGATTATTCTCTCTCTCTCTTTTTCTAAACTAGCCTTTTCTCAAATACAAAATTCCGCATTCGCAAGATCTAGAAACACCTAGCCATATTCGAAGTTGCCTTCGCCCTAGACGTGAAAGGTTTAATTTCTGAGGGTTTGGTCCCAAATCTCTATTTCAATTATTTAATTTAATTGTTTTGATTATTATTTTCCTTGAAGTTACTAACGTGTGTATTTTGTTATTAGAAAGAGGTACGAGGCATCAAAGTAAGTGCTTTAATTGTTTTTATTGATATTATGATGTAGAAATCATGTTTACATTGTTATTATGATATTCCTAGTATCATGTCTAGGGTAATTTTAATATTAAATATGCTTATTATGATTCCTGCGATGCTTCCTATGTTCTTCCTAATATTCATGATTGTTAGTATCATGTTAGGGTTAAAGATTTGATTTTTATTGCTTATTGACATGCTAGGGTTTGTTATTAATCTTGTTAGTATCATACCTAGGATCTTGCTATGTTTATTATGCTTTAATATTAATATGAGCATGATTATTATTATAATTGTTATAATTCATTATTATTATTATTTTGATGATCATAATTGTTATTTATGATTTATTATGTTGCTTGATATTTATTGTCATTGCTTGATCACCTTTTATGCATGTTTAAAGGGAATTAATACTTGTAATCACGCTTAATAAGATAATTAATAATCTTGTTAGGGTTAATTTTGATTATAATTTCAAGTGATCGCCAATAATAGTTTATTTGTGCATTAAAATTCAACCAACATAGATAAACAGGTTTAGGGTTAATCCTAATGATTGCATGTTAATTAAAAAGCGCACATGAATACGATCAGAATAAAGTAGAGGCCTATTATTAGGGCAGGTTCAATCTCTTTTAGGTTGGATTTGTACATTCATCCCCGAATTCTTATTTCGTTCTAGACCTTATGGAGTTGACGATCTCTTGGATCGTTAAGGGGTGTAACCTTCATCCTATGAACGGTTTACAAGTTCCTAAAACTTGTTGGCGACTCTTTTGCTCTATCTTCTTCCCTTTTGGACCCCATCGTACTTTAGTGTATGATCACAGTGGGGTTCAAGCTAGGGGTTTAATGCTTGAAATTTATTCCCTACAGCCGCACCTCGATGTGAGGTTGCCTACGTATCCGTTAGGAATCAGGCCCTCTAGCCGAACCTCGCACAAGTGTGTGTATACCTGAAAAAGGTCTTTTTAAGGGTTGTAATGTGGTTAGGATAAAGGTTGAAGAAGAAGAGGATAAAAAGCTCAAGACCCTAGATAAGCCCCTAAGGTGTGCAACTTTGCTTTTGGAATATTTGTACTTTTATGCTTGAGGCTTTCTACTCTTTTTTAGCTCTTTCTTTTGCTTTAACATTTATTTCATTTTTATAAGTGTGGGAAATCCCAATCTTGCGGTCTATCACTCACTTGGCATTCATGTTTCTCAGACACGGTACCGAGAACTCGATAAGAGACGCAATCTGAGACGTGTTCTTATCAAAGACATTGGAACACTTGCCCTTTTGTACACTTTTTTTTTGCTATTTCAATCTTTTCAAGTCACTAAAGCTTTTTTTCTATGAAAATTGCATAAGTTACACACCATCCCATCCCAATATTAGGTAGATATGGGTTGAAAAATAAAAAGTCTATCGTTAGACGAGGCTCAAAGAGGTTTATCGAAAAAAGGATTGCATATTTGAAAGGTGAAAGGAGATATGATGTGGCTACAAGGGATGCCTCAAATCATTGGTATACCTTGTGCTTAGTTTGACATTTATTTATTTATTTTTTTTAAATGCAATGCAATGTGATGATCATATGCAAGAAAATAAATGCTCATTTTATTTAAAAAGTGAAGGGTAAAAATCAAACTCTAAGAAATAAATTCAAGGAGGATGAAGTGTGCATATGCTAGACTTATTGGGGAAAGGGTTTGAAAAAAAAGAAGAAGAAAGCATGAAATCTTGGTGAGAAGCTTGTCTGGTGCATTTGTTTCATCATTACCCTCATTTTTTTATTTTATTAATTTTTTTTTTCCTTTTTTTTTTTTTTTTTTTTTTTTTTTGTCAATCACATGACTCAAACTCGATTCAACATGCATGGATAGAAGAAGGTAGGAAGAATGAAGGTTGTGATATGGAGAAAGCATGTATAGAATGAAAAGATGATGTAGATGGAGAGATATAAAGAAATTAGGAATAGAATGTACCCCCAACTCAAATGACGGAAAAAAAAAAAATTCGACTCATGCATGAACCTAAAACATGGTAAAGGTGACATATACTCAAAGTGTGTGCTAAGACTAGTGAGTGTAATAAGTTTAGGTGACATATTAAGACTCGTGTCATGACCACGTGGCTAGACTATATGGCTAGACTCGAACAAAGACTAAGTTAAGACTTCACGTATATGCATTAAACTGGATAGGCTGTAGTATTTTAGTCATAACTTTTGATCTGTGACTCTGAGTGGAATGAAATTAACGCCAGATTAAAGATAAAACTCGGGGCTACAGATCCATAGGTTGTACGACTCGTATTTCTTCCTAGAACTCCGGCTATGACCAAAACAAATGGACGCTTGTACAGTATACGTGAATAAAAAATCCGGGTTGACTTAAAGGAACTATGACTAGATTTTTGACTTATTTATTAGCTCAAATTAATTAATTAAACAAAGTCCTTTAGTCATTAATTAGTTTATTTAGGATTAATCACAAGTCAAACAAATGGTTAGGAAAAACTCATAGAGTATGCACAACTAATAATGCACAATTAGTCAAGTAGGCACAATATGATGCAATGAGTTTGCAACCTAACCATGGCTCTAGTTATCTAAAGTTCGGGATATGGGTTAGTCAAAGAGGGTCCATGGTTAATTGTTCAGATGAAACGCGCGGAAGCCTAACCGTGAAGGGTTGGCACAAGTGGATGGGACACTGCGAGTTAAGAAAAACTCGCTTCCATGGTTTGGTGAATTCAACATTCTCGGATGTACCCTTTGTTGCACAGAGCGTTCAATCAGGTAGATGGCGCATGAGTTCCCAAAGGGTTATGTCCATATGTAGAACACATATGGGTTTCAGAAAAGTTAGAAAAACTGAATTAGGAAGTAGGATTGAGCAAACATTGCTAAAAACTGGTCAAAATTAGAACGCATATTTCTGGCTCGGTATTGACAGAACTTGGCGCTAGCAAATAGAGGCCAGCGCCATTTTTTGGCTTTAGCGCCTGGCGACAGAGGCTGTCGCCTGGCGCTAATGTCAAAATGTTGGCGCTAATCTCTGTTCGTTGACGCTAGTTCCTACATGCCTCGACAGCTTTCTGTGCTCGATAAAATTTTCCAGTTTCCCGCATATTATTTCAATCCTAGTTGTGAAAGATATTCCTCAAATTTCCTAGGTGTAAAAAATCCTATGTTTTTAACTCGTTACGGATGGTCTTTCAAATGAGATTTTTTTTTTGCAAATGACAATAATGTTAATCAAAATTACGCACATGAAATACTTAGAACTTTTCGAATCTCATCCACTCATTCTAAATCATTACCGAAATAAATTTCAGGAATTAAAATAGAAATCCTCCCCAGTGGAGTCGCCAAAAACTTTAGGGAATATTTCAAGCATTACCCCAAACTTAACCCCACTGTGATCATACACTAAAGTACGGTGGCGTCCAAAGGGAAGGAAGCTAGAGCAAAAGAGTCGCCAACAAGTTTTAGGAACTTGTAAACCGTTCACGAGGTGAAGGATACACCCCTTAACGATCCAGGAGATCGTCAACTCCAATAGGTCTGGAACCATGACTGGTAGTTCGGGGGTGAAGGTACAAATTCAACCTAAAAGAGATTGAACCTGCCCTAATAATAGGCCTCTACTTAATTCTGATCATATTCATGTACGCTTTTTTACTAACATGCAATCATTAGATTTACCCTAAACATGTTTATCTATGTTGGTTGAATATTAATGCACAAATAAACTATTATTGGCGATCACTTGAATTATAATCATATTAACCCTAAACAAGATTAATAATTATCTTATTAAGCGTGATTACAAGTACAAATTCCCTTTAAACATGCATAAAAGGGGTGATCAAGCAATAACAATAAATATCAAGCAACATAATAATAAATAATAATAATTAAAATAATCATAATCATCATGTTAAAGCATAATAATAATAGCAAGATCCTAGGCATGATACTAACAAGATTAATAACAAACCCTAGCATGTCACTAAACAATAAAAATCAAATCTTTAACCCTAACATGATACTAACATGAATATTAAGAAAGAAAATAGGAAGCGTCATACTTTTAATCATACTTGATTTAAGAAACTTATTCTTTACCCTAAACATGATACTAGGAAGATCAAAACGCCCTAACATGACACTAGGAATCATAATAACAACCTAGACATGATTTCTAAATCATAATATCAATAAATCAATTAAAGCACTTACTTGGATACCTCGTATCTCTTTCTAATAACAAAATACACACGTTAGTAATTTCAAGGAAAATAATTAAATTAAATAATTGAAAGAGAGATTTGGAACCAAACCCTCAGAAATTAAAACCTTTCACGTCTAGGGCGAAGACAACTTCGAATGACGCTAGGTGTGTCTAGTGCTAATGTATGAGGAATTGTGTTTGTAAAAGGCTAGGCTTAGAAAGAGAGGGAGAATCAACAATTTCTTGATGAGAGTTGGTGAAAATTGGTGAGAATTGATGAATGAAAACGGAGTTTTTAGAAGGCTATTTATAGAGAAAATCTGCCAAAAAGATAAAAAAATCGAAACAGAGTTCTGACGTGCAAAACGAGGCTAGCGCCAGACGCTGACATTAGCGTCAGGCGCTAACGCTAGCGTTAGGCGCTAAGATTAGCGCCAGGCGCTATTGCTGGCGTTTGGCGCTAACTTAATTATTGACGCGTTTTCTGAAATCAGATAGAAATTGCCGTACAGGAGGATAAAATCGTATTTTCCTCAAGAGTCAACAAAAGTCAATTTGTCAATGCTAATTGAATTAGGAATGAAAAGAACCTTCTAGAAGAATCTAGAAGACTAAAACCATTCCTAATTGCATTAGGAATGATAAATCCATATTAGGCCCTCCCCTAGATCATTGGGCCGCATTTAAAGCTCAAACCGGGCCCAGTTTAGTAATTTGGCCATAACTTTCTAAATATTCATCAGAATTGGGCTTATAATATATCGTCGGAAAGGTCTTTTTAAGCCCTAGTCAACTACACTACTATTGGACCCATATCATGGACCAACCAAACTGGATTGGCTGTTTTCTTAAAATAGGTTTTCAAAAACAGAGAGAAGAGAAAAGAAATTGAAACTATCCGCAACACTAAACTTTCCACACTTTCACTTCATTCGATTATGATTCGACGTGAAAGGTACTCATCATTGCGTTTGGTTTTGGGGAGACACATTTGGGTGTCTACACTGCTTAATTGAAATTCTATCAAGAGGAGCTGTCAGATTAATGGATATTGGAGGTGATGAAACTCGCCAACTAATAAACATTGATCGACTTATAAATATTACATTTTAAATCCAGATAAACTCATTCATTCATTAAATAAATAAATTTTTTTAACATTCAATTAAAAGATTCTAAGTGTTACGCACTTTACCGAATAACACGGTAAAGTTCATAACACTTGGGGGGGTAATTAAAAAATAAAACATATACCATTCAAGTGTTCTGATTTTTTTCGAACACCACAAAAAAATCTTCACACTTGGGGGGGGGGGGTAATAATGCAAAATTAAAAAAAAATTTACGCTCGTACCACAGGTGTCGCGCGCAACGGAATCAGGTGCGCGCAATAGGCTCGCGCAACCTTAGACGTTGCGCGCGCCACATGATGACGAGCTAAGAACCCATAATTTTTGCACGAGAATACATTTGAGATTTTTAATTGCGATAAAAAAGTGGACGTTTATCGAAAATAACATATACTCGGAAAATAAAAATTAAGCTTTGATTTAAATTATTAAACAAAGTTTGATTAATTTTTTCATTCAATTTCTACATATGACGTTGAAGAAAAATGTAAAAAAAAAATAAAAAAATTTAAAAAAATAAAATAAATAAAACATAATACAAATATTGCAAAGAACTACGCAATGACCTGATTTCGTAATACGAATACGTAGGCAGTCTTTATGTTTCGGTCATATAAAAAATATATAATAAAGCTCATTTTATTCCATTCGGAATTTAAAAAAAAAAACAAAAACAAAAAAGGCATTGTTGAACTAGATAATAAATTTAAAAAACATAGTAGTGATTACACTTTATTCAAATTAACTAATGACATATTGTGTATCACTCTAAGGTTTTACTATATCTTCAATTGTTACAGTAGACGGAGGAGTAGTTTCCATTGCGGTAGTTTCAGCAACCTTAGATCTTTCTCCTTCACTCTTCTTTTTAACCCAAACATTGTTGTTCAATTTAGGGATTGGGGTCTTTGTAACTTATTTTTCATTTTCCTTTAACAAATGTTAGGGTCTTCTTGTGAGTATTTGGTGAAGGTTCTTTAATCTTCACCCCTTGTTTTGCATGTTTAGGAGCAGCCTTTCTCTTAGGTTCCCTTGAACAAGCCTTAGGAGATGAGAAGTCTAATTTTCTTCTCACTCCTTTGTTTTGGTCACTAGGAGGAGTAGTGGTGGCCGAATGCATCAAAGGTTTCGGTGGATTGCGAGCCGAGGCGGCTTTGGGATCAAGCCTTGTTTAGCTCACCCTTGTCCGCCGCATTCATCCAAGCCTTGTAGAAGGAGAATAACACAATACTCGCAGTTGAACTTTGTACTACCCATCCGTTTGGGTTTAAAGATCATATCATTAGGAGCATCACAATCTTGAGGGGAATAACTTGTTTCATTCTGTATTTTCTCATCACCCTATAAGGAAAAATATAAGTATTACTAGATAGGCCTAAAAGCCTAATATAGGGACAATTAAAACTATTCCCAACCATACTACGTATATTCCACCAAGGTATCACAAAGTGAATGACAGAGATTAATTTGCGACATTACATGAGCAGGTGGCGTGGGCATCAAAATTAGTTGCGCGCGCCATCCACGTGCATCGGATAAGATTGCACTGGTCAGGCCAGTGCAACTTCCTAACTTGCGTTTCTTTATGACGAAAAAAAAATTTACGTGTGATATGAGTTGACTTCCCGTGAAACCATTCTCGTAAGGGTCTCCTCTAAGGCAATTCAAGCATAGAACGGTTTCTGCCAAAGCTAAAGGAGCGGGTGAATGAAATCCCTCTATTTGCTCTACTATAGATACCATGTAATAATCTCCGTATTCTTTATCTGTCCTAAGTAAACAATTAAAAACAAGACAATAACATAAAGCACAAATTTTAAAACGTTGTTTAGTCAAGTTGTCACGAGGGGCGACAAAATGTTCAATAAATTGAATTAAATCCACGCTTTCTTCTTTTCCATTGTTAACCATATCATTGTCACTCAAACAAAAAAAAACCATTAAAAAACAGGTTTGGGATCTGACAAGTTAGGGGCATATGTCACAGGGAGAGTATTTGTAGGGAAGCCTAGTAGAACCTTAAACTCTCCAGGTAATGGGAAAATTTCATCCCCTTTAAAAAGAAAGAGACGGTGGTTCAAGTCCCAATGATTGACAGCAGCACAGAGAAAATCAAAGTTTGTAACTAGTTGCATATGATTCAATAAAGGGTCAAGGAGGTATATTTTGAAGGCTAGTTTATCCTCAGTTTAAAGGGAAATGACCCAATGCTTAAACCATGTTTAAAGGTTATTGCCATTGATCAATGTGTAAAAAAAGGGAGAGGGAAAGAATTTAGAGAGATTAATTCTTTTTATTCATTCTAACACTACTAAGAGAATGAATGCGAGATGATCAAAAGCTTACACAATACAAAACCATGCTTAAATAGACCCAGGGGGGGGGGAATTTTCGACAATTTTTACTCTAAGGAAAGTTCACCCGCGGGTGGCGCGCAACCAATTTACATGCCGCACACAACCAATTCACTTGCACGCGTCTGGTCTGTCACAACATGTCGTTTTGATTTATTTCCGTATTTTGAACTCCATAATAACGAAATATTGACAAAATTTTATGAAAATTATACGCTTAAATTTTGTTAACTCTTGTGTCCTTTTTTATGCTTTATTTTATTTTCATGTTCTTTTATTTTCTTATTATTTTCCCTTTCTCTTTCTTTCCTTTTTCTTTTTCCCTTCTTTTTCACTTTCCTTTTCATGTCCTCTCTTCTTTGTTCCTTTTTTTGTTATTTTTTCGAGGGGGGTAAGTCGAGAACCCTGTCCCTCCCTCGGGAAATTTTTGCTTTATTTAAAAAAATTATCATGGAAAAAAAAATAATAACATATATATAAAAAATGTGTTTTATATGTCCAAACAATATATAAAAAAAATATATGCACATATGTTTCCAATAAATATATATATATATACATAGAAAGTCAGGATGCTCAGCGACTCCCAGGCAGCTATTGTACATCCTGCAAAATCCAAAAACAAAGATTAATACAAAAAACTCTATAATAACTTTGATAAAAGAAAAAGAAATAAACTTACCGCGACCATTGGATGATCACGGCATGAGAAAGCAACGAGGGCTCTCCGATCAGCAGCTCGGAAAGCACGTATAGTCCTCACCATGCCGTTCACGGTCTCTCGCGGTACCTGTTCCAAATACAAGGACAGTTAACGAACAAACGTATATGAAAAAAAAATGTGTAAAAACAAATTCATATACGAAATAAACATACCGACTCAACTGGCTCAGGAATATACGATATGTTCTCCACCTCCTTTGCTAATGGGAGAATCTCGCGAATTACCGATAAAAAAGCATCGGTATACGTGACCTTCGCCGTATGAGGCACCCAACTACCTAGATGGACTCGCTGAAAACACAATAAGAGATTCAAGATTCGGAAAATGAAAGAAAAATTAAAAAAAAAAATTATATGGTAAAATACTAATTAGAGAAAAAGCTTGGAATGGAGTCAGCCTGAATGCGATGAAAGCCTAGTAAGATTCATCTGGCATCACCAGGTGCTCTGCTAAATAACCGAGGATCACATGAGCTCGATCCTCGATAGACAAAAAGTCCAGACGCAACATCCGGATCAGAGGATCCGCTGGGATCGCAAGCTCCTGGAATGAAGACTTCTAGAGAACACGCTCGCCTAAGAACCAAGCGTTTATCTTCTAGAGGACTGGAAGTCCCTGATAAAGGGCCCGAAAACGGCAACGAATCTTGCCAGACCGGACATCCTCATTGACTCCGACGACCAAACTCCAAGGGTGGAGATCGATCTGTAAACACAACCACATAAAAAATCATCAGAAAATAAACAAAAATCAAAAAAAGAGAAGATGCACATGTGGTTGAAATACTCACCGACGCACGAGTCCCCGAAAGGATCCTCTAGTGAAAGTCGTCGGTTGAAGTGGCTCGCCTCTTCTTAATCGTGACCAATCGATGGGCGATAGGAAAACGAGTAGCCCCGAGCATCCTGGGGCCTAAGAAGGCAGGTACGAATATCTCCAATCCCATAAGAAGCAAAAAATAATAAGGAAAAGAAAAACAAAAATGGCGATTAAAAGAAAAAAAAGGGATAAGTACGCACCTCAAGGAAAAAGGGATAAGTACGCACCTCAAGGATACGACCATGCCACGTAAGGGAGATCCGAGGCACCTTAGTAGCTGCCGCAGAATCCGTCACCCATATCACCTTGCCTATAGCTGTAAGCTTACCCGCATACAACACCTCCGGCCAACTAAAGTTACTTACTTGCCCCAAATCACTGAGGAAAATAAGTAACCCAATGGCGAAACAGTCTCCCCAATCACTCAAGATAGTAACGGAAAGAACGTGAGCAAGGTATATGTGAGCCAGCTGCTCAGGTGTACACTGCCGATCAACCTCGTTAGCCGACAACTCATCAGCAAGAACCGAGTATGGACAAGTCTGCACATACATGTGAAGGGCCGCCGCAAGACGGTCCCCCACGAGGTCACGCAGTCTCTCGTCTGACCCCTTAACGACCTACATAGCTATGGGCTCAGCACCAAAAGGAAAACCCGTAGTCATAAACAAATCGTAAGGGGTAACCGTCATCTCTCCCCATGGAAAGTGAAAATTCTTGGTGGAATCCCCCCAAAACTCCAACAGTCCACGAAGGACAGCCAACGACGCAGGCTGACTCGATAAATCCCAAAAAGCCGCCAGCTAGGAGCTGATCCCCGAAAGCTCCACAACCTCCTTTTCCACCTCAGGCAAACTCTCAAAATGACCTCGCTGATCACCACAGCCGTATAGGTGCATGCTAGGCTCACTCTAAAAAAGGAAAGGCACAAAGGAGAGTAAAAAAAACTTGTTTCGCAGAAAAAAGAAAAACAAGGGAGGCGCAAGGGACTCACGATGCCGCGCTAACCCCTGATCGAGACATGATGGTCTGGATCCCACTTAAGGACCCTAGGGTCCAAGTTGGGAGGAGCCTCCCAAACCACATCCTCTTGCCAATGACAATCTGCATCGACATGTCGCTCCTGAACCTCCTCTTGGGGACGAGTCACCATCTTTCGAGGGAGAACTGCCTCGTCAGGCACGGGATCTCCTAGAACCTCCTCATGGAGGCGAGTCCATGCTATGAATGGACAAATTTTCTCAATAAGTTTATTCTAAACTAGGCTAATATACATGTTCTGGACCCATTTCGGCAGCATAACGGCTACCGAAAGGGCCAAACACAAAAATTGAATGCCACCCATGCTAGTCGGCTACGATACCTGTAGTTAAACTTAGTAAATGGGGTCTTCTAACACCCAAAAAAGCCATCCTATACCAGTTTCAACTAAGCATTTAAGGGATTATGTTCCAAAATTTCAAAGAATCAACTATGTCTAGGGAAATAACAGTAATATTAATGCAATTATCGTCTACCAAACAATCTTGAAGTTCGAACATGGCAAAAACAAGCTAAGTATACACTTCGCACCAATTTTCGGATTCAAAATTTTCAAAACATTATTTATGACGATATAATTAGTTTTATTACTATAATTACTTAAAAATCAACAAGTATAACCAAAATGAGCAATCAAAATAACAAGAAACAAACTAAATTCGAAGAAAAGTGCAAAAAACGTACTTAAACGAAGAAATTTTGGAATATTTTTCAATACTAAACCATTTTTCATGAAATTTGTTGCAAAACACTCCATAAAAATAGCACAATAACATGAAACAAACTATTTCAAGAATAATGGTCTGAATTAAAAACCCTAAAATTCATAAATTGGGGTTTAATGATTCAAAAAACACCCAAATTCTGCCAAGAACAAATGAATTTAAACAAAAAAACTTACATTGGGTTATGGAAAATGTGAATTAAGGGTGAGATCTACTTCCTTTTTCTTTGAAAATCGCAAAAAAAAAGAGCTTTTTAGAGAGAGAGGGGAACGAAAATGGCAAAGGAAGAAGAAGAAGAAAGTAAAATGAAAATCGCGCTCAGCGATTTCTTTTTGCTTAATTATGCGCGCGCCTGGCCAGCGTGACCCACTGAGTTGCGCGCGGATACTGGTCACTAAAACGACCGGTATCCAGATTTTGATCCGTTCGATTATTTCCAACAGTTTTTGCTCGTTATTAGACATAATGGCGCACAAATTATCAAAATCTTTTTAAATTGCTTTTCATTTTTTACATTGTTTTCTTCTTTGATTTTTTTTGCATCATTTTGCACGCACATCGTGCTTTGTCCACTCCCTAACCATACGTTTTGAACGTTTTTCGTAAAAGTGTCTTAAGACGTTCTGTGGTGGTGCTTTACGTAAAAGCTCCCATAGACAGGTTTGTCATTTTACTTTACTGACGTTATAAATGTCCGTCTTTTCTTCTTTTTATATGTCCACAGCAAAAAGGAAGACGTCATCATGCAGCGTAAAAATGCAAGGCGTATCATGTAGTTTAAAATTGTATGGCGTAGGTGTTGTGTAAAATTCCTCTTCTTCCCCAGCTTTCCGAGATCTACTTCTCAAAACTAAAAGGTAGATAATTACTTTTATGTAGGCCTTAGCTCACGAGTCGACAGGCACGTCGAACCATTCAGGAACAGACACTTCTTGATTGGAAGCAAATACGGTAGTTAGTGCGCATACTAGCTTACCGAACAGTTAGGGTATCGTCCACCCCCTGTATAAAGAGAAACGAGACGATGTCGCACCTATGTAGTCACATGCCCCCAGTCCTAGGACACGTGTACTCATCTTTTGGATAAAACTGCTGAGAGAGTTGCCGATTTTCTTCTTTCTCACTAGATTTGGATATATGGCTCTAGTCCTGAGACATGTATTTCTATCTTGTTAACATCGAGTATTGCGTATTGACTAGCGAATTGTCAAGAACTCTATTTCGACTGGGAAATCCAAAATGTTTAGGCTGCAAAAGCTGGACGGCTGCGAAAGCCGAAACATTATTTTTTATCATCTTTTCAAATTGTTAAAATCAGGCTAAATTTTCAATGACGTACCGAGGGACTTTAGACCAACAATGACATGATTGGGAGGACATCATCCCCTTTTTAATCCTTTTTAAATTGATCTCTTCTCATGACATAAAATCACCCAGAACACCTTTACATGTAAAAGCATTCTACAATTGCAGAGGATCAATCTAGATTCTTTAGCGTGTTAAGACATAGAAAATACTATTTCCAGCGTTAATAGCTACTTGTTTCAAACACTTAGCGAATCAAGGATCGTTTCGACATCCTTAACATTCCTGAAAGATTCTCTATTCTTTGAGAACTTCGTAGAATAAGTCTCGGATTTATTTCCTTACCTACTTTGATCCTCGTGTATCCTAGACTTGATCAAAGTGGGGGCTAATTGTAGACATCAACTTTTGGCCTCTTGTCTCGACAGGAAGTGCAATGACAATAAATAAAACCTTCTTCATGTTGGAAGTGAAGAATGCATATGGATGACTAGCTAAATCGCAAAGACACAAAAAGACTAGCCTAACCCAAAACAAATACAAAACAAGTTCCAATTAACTAAACCTGATAATAGTAAGGCTTAAGCCCGTGCTTAAGACCCAATAATGACGGATTTAGTGGCGCCTAGGTTAAATTAAATGCTTCCCCAGAAAAATTCGCGCGCATCTTAATTAGTCGTGCAGGTCTGGCACGCCCAACAAGTCAAGTTGCGTGCAACGCCCAGTGCAACTTCTAGCTGTGCGCTCGCGAAAGATTCAGAATTTTATAAATATATAGAATTGAATCTTACCATAAAACCGTGCGCAAGACATTCAGTTGCGCTGCCCATAACAGCACAACTAAATCACTTGCGCAAGGATGCCGCGCGAAACTCATCCAGATGCGTGCGACACCTGATGCGACAGAATTTTAAAACCCTAATTGCACCCATTTCCTAAAAATAAGAGCTTAATAAGAGGCTTAAACACACAGAAATTAACCTAAAATCCTGGTAGAAATTATTGTGAACTTGTGCTACCAAACCCTCTTGTCCTAAACACTCACCCGTTTTGATACTTTGTTACTACGGTGGAGATTCCCGAAGAAGAAGGAGTCCATAAGTGTTCTAAACAAAGATCTAGCAAAGAGAAGTGGTGAATTCCCAAGCACTTAGATAAATCACATTTACTTTTCTTGTTCAAAAGAACTTTAATCAACAAAATAGTGTTGTTTGACCACTCTAAAAGGATATTTAATTAATTTATTCCACATAGAATCTTTTGTTAAATAAGATTAGAATTAAACAATTAATTGATTGACTGATCACCTAAGCCTAGGCGAATCTTGTTTTTTTGTGCTCCTTTCACAAAGTTGAATTAAATAAAGATTGATGACTTTTCTATGTAATTCCTACGTTATTAATGTTGTAAATAAAATCAACTAACTTAGTTTTAGATATCACGTTGCATATATTGTTCGGTGATGAAATTGTAAAAAAGGAAGAGATGGTAAAGGCCGCACTAGGGCTAGAATAGCAATTCTCCTTTAAAGGGAACGTTATTTTAGTACACTCGCTCCCAAACTCATTTCTTGTTTATGTAGACCAATTTGGGCCTGGGTAAACTTACGATTTGTGCAAAATATCCCATGAACTCCACGTGGGAGAAAGGCATGAATGAGGTTTATGGGTTTTCCCAAAACTCATTGGCGACTCGTACTTGTTTCTTACAAAAAAGCGTGATGATAGAATCAATTCTAATTCAAGGTCTCCCAAACAGTCAGGAATTCAAATCCTAATACACCTTAACAAGTGTAAATTCCTAGACTTTTAAATAACCATAGTCATCTCATTAAGGACCCCCTACAATGGGAACACCCTCCTTACATACTGCATCTTCATCAACAAAAGTAAATAACAGTTCCAGTTCAAGAGGGTATTCATTAGAAGCTATATTGAGATCCCAATCTCCAAAACAAAAATGTATTGTTTCATGTTAAAATTTCTTAGCATCACACTTGAGAAAACAATATGAACTCTTTAATTTGAAGGGCCAGGTGCAGTGGCTGGCTATTAATAGCAGCTGGTTTGACTGTTGTGCGATACAAGAAGTATGTCCATAAGCCAAGCTAATAATATATCGTTAAGGAATTGCAAGATGGTCATTCTTTAATTTGGCTTTAGCTGAGGCTTATTTTTCAGCTTTGGATTTGGATTAGGCTTGGGTTTGTTCTTTGGTATTTTAGCTACATGTTGCTGTGCACATTGAGCACTTGTTTCACCAAGTTCACTACAAATGCAAAACTTCATTAAGAAAGACACCACTATATACTACAATACACTAAAACTGCTAGCAATGACATCACAAATAACATGTTTACAGTATTGACACTGGCTAGACCATAGCATCTGTAGACACCTACTTTTGGCCTCTTGTCCCGAAAGGAAGTGCGATGATGTTACAAAAATCCGTTCTTCGTGTTAGATCAAAGTTGAAGTGTTTATGGACTACGAAAAGAATTATAAAGTAATTTAAAACCCATATTTGAGACCAATTTATCTTAAAGCCTTTTCCGATTACTAATTAGGCCAAAAACATGTTCATACATGTTTAAACTTGATTAATAACGGACCCAAATGTGTCGAATGCAATGATTGGATCCAATGGAACCTACCTTGTTGAAAACCGAGCCAAAAAGATAATCCAAACATCAAATTCCTGTGAAAGGCCTATACATATGGATATCCCTTTCAGTGATCTTTCCAACGGTATATTATAAGCGCAATTTCGAGCAAAAACGAAGAATTTATGATCAAAACACTAAACCGGGCCCTAAAACTGACACCCTTGCACTCAAACGGCCATAACTTTTGATCCATAACATATTTTAACCTAATTCTAATGGCATTGAAAATTAGACATTCATAGATTTCCAATTATATCTCACACGCCTTAATCCGACGCCGCAATCAAAAGTTATGGAAATTTTAAAAACGCGCTTTCGTATAAGGCAAACCGTAAACCAGCACAACTCAATCAGTTGCGTGCGCCTGGCGCGCACGACTCATTGAGATGCGCGCGGCACCCAGCGCAACTCATAGAGTTACGCACACCACCTGACGGAGGTGCTCTAAAACCCTAAACCTAGATCTTTACGCCTATAACTAGGGGTCTTCGTTCAGCATTACGAGGATCGGAAAAATCAGAATTAAAACCCTATTATTCTCAAAACCCTAATCTCTCTACTTCTCTTACTATCATACTACTCTTCTCTCTTTCTTCCCAACTACTCTTCAATCCTAATCCATCCATTGAAGCTCTTAAAGAAGAAAGAAAGTCCATAAACACTTGAAACGGAGATTTAACATAAAAGAAGAACGATTAGTTTCCTGAGCACTTAGATAAATCACTTTTCCTTTATTGTTTAAATAACTTTAATTGAATAAATAGTGTTGTTTTATCACTTTAAACAAAATTTTAATTAATTAATTCACATACTATTCTTTTGTTAATAAAGAATAGAATTTGATAATTAATTGTTGTTTTATCACTTAAGAAAAGGCGAATATTGTTTTTTTTTTTTTTTTGTTCTTTTCACAAATATTGATTAAACAAAGAATAACGACTTTTGCAAAGTAATTCCTACGTGATTAATGCTTGTAAATAAAATCAAATAACTTAGTCTTTAGGTATCACGTTGCATATAATGTTTGGTAATGAAATTGTGAAAAAGGAAGAGCTAGTACAGGTCGTACTAGGGCTAGAATAGTGATTCCTCCCTGAAAGGTACGTTATTTTAGTACCCTCGCTCCTAAACTCATTTCTGGTTTATGTAGACCAATTAGGGCATGAGTAAAATTACGATTCATATTAATTATTCCATGAACTCCACATGGAAGACAAGCATGAACTCATTGGCGACTCCTTCTTGTTTCTTACAAAAAAGCGTGATGAGAGTATCATTTCTAATTCAAGGTCTCCCAAACAGTCAGGAATTTAAATCCTAATACATACTAACAAGTGTTAGGTCCTAGGCTTTTAAATGGCCATGGGCATCTAAGGAAGGACCCCCTACGAGATAGGATCACCCTCCTTAAAGTGGCGACTCCACTTGGGACTTAGAGGTTATAAGATTAGTTCGTAGTTATGGTACAAGGTTTTCAAAAATAGGTTGCCTATGGATTGTAACGAGAACTAACTTGGATAATCTCTAGTTTTAGAGCGAGACTCGAACGCATAATATCTTTCTTTTTCACAAAAGTAAAAATCAAACAAGCAACATTGCATCATGCATAATCATAGCATAGTTTAACCATTGGGGATTGGCTCATTGACTAGGGGTTGCCAACACTAGGCTTCTATCCCAAAATCAATAACAATCATCCCACCCATATCGCCAACAAAATGTTGGGAGGGCTATGTCGTTGGTCAACACGTTGTGTGATTGATTCGTGCATCGTCCCTTAAGATATGGTATCTTTAGACATCCAATCCTTGACCTTAGAATGACATTGTAGCTTTGACAGTTCCTTTTATGTGCTTTTGTGACTACATGAATATGTGCTTCGTGTCTAATCTAACTAATTCCAACTTGTTACTTTATTGTTATTTTTGCGTTTTCGCAAAAAAAAAATTAAAAAAAAAAAATTGTCGAACTTACCAGGTGGCACGCTCAACTGTCAAAGTAGCACACGCCCTCCTAGCGCAAGTTCAGAAGTTGCACGCAGCACCTCCGCGCAACACTGTGTCTTGCGCGCGCCCACTGTTCAACGTTGACTTCGACTCGTTATTAGCAATATCATACGGAGTAAACAATACTACCGCTTCAAGGTTAATCGTTAAGTAGGTGTTAAAAATATCTCTTTGGCTAACAACGTTGTCTAACTTTTACTATGATCGTCTTTTTTCGAAAAACATGTTTTTTTTTATCATTCTATTTGCGTTTAAGCAAAAAAAAAAAAAAAAAAAAAAAAAACATGCATGTGGTAGATGCTATTCTTAAAGATGCACTTTCCACCTTAGCGCAAGACGAAAAATTGCGCGCGTTACTATTTTTTATTATGATGATTCGTTTACGTACTTTATAATCGAGTTAATGACAATACTTCTTATGAGGTTCTTCATTAGAAGTTCGCATCTCTTAATAGGACGTCATCAATATGTTTAATCTTAAACGTGCCTATTTTCGTGTTCATCATTTTTTAGTTGTAATTGGTCAACCTTGATTTAAGAGTATAATTTATTTACCTCTTCTATGGTTTAAAAAGAAAATCTCAAGAACTTTACTAGGGATAATTGCCTCACACACAAAAAAAAAAAAAAAAAAAAAAAAAAAAAAAGAGAGAGAGAAATAGAAGGGGGAAAAAAAAGAAATGTCATTCTTAAAAAAAATTAAAAAATAAAAAAAAATATTATGATACAAAAAAAATATATTATTCTAAAAAAAAAAGAGAGAAGATAATGAATGATAAAACCAAGAAAATGATTAAAATATTTCTTGGATTTTACATTCGGAGGCCATCATTCTTTTTAAACAAATAGTAATATATTATCCTTTAAAGATAAGCAATATGAGAATCATAATTTAAAAAAAAAACGATATTGGTCTCTATTGTAATCTAAATGATCAACAAATACTATAGTATATTAGATCATTTTAAGGAGTGTGTTTGGGTCGATTAATATTTCTAAAAATTTGATGCGCACTTTCAATCTAACTTTCTTCTCTTTCTCTTCTACCTTTTTCGAAAACTATTCATGTAAAGTAAAATCCTTAGATGATCACCTTGTTGAAGTCAACACAAATCATGACATTCCATTAATGATTGTTCGTGAATTTATTTTGACATTCTTCATCAATAAACTTGGTTAAAGTAAATTCATATAACAAGGATGAAAAAAAAGTAAAACAATCATTTTGACTTTAGTTCATTGTTTGAATGCTTGGCAGAAAAGGTTTAAGTGAACACACTCAATTTCTCGTGACCCACATTACTAGATCATCTTCCACATTCGCATACTAGTCCAATCATGGGTGACAAAGCAGTATTGGAGAAACTTTGAGAGAAACTCCAAAACCTAAAGGCCCTACGAGAAGAAGAAGCCCAAATGAAGGCTCATAAAAAAGTAGAAAAGGCTAAAATAAAAACAAAAAAAGAAAAAGAAAACAAAGAAAAAGCAAGAGCCGAAAGAGTAGAGGCCTTGGAGAAACTCGTCCTTCGAGCTATCTCAAGGAATAAGTATTTCAATTATGAGCTTGCACCACAACCTAGTGTCAAGACTCTCCTAGAAAAGTTCTTGACTACGGATTTGCTAACCTTTAAGGTTACAGACAATCCTAGGACTCACTTAATGAGCTTTATTGGAATCAGGCATTGAAAGGGGTTGAGCCAAGCCTATATGCATGTACTTTTCCTCTTTCATTGGACCCAACTGCTAGATCATGGTTTTATAACCTCGATGAAAAACAAACTTCCACTTGGAGTGACGTTGTTAAACCGTTTTTAACCCAATATGGGGATAACATCGAGCTCACACCTACCTTGCGCGATCTCGAATTGCTTAAGCAAGGGGGAAAAGAAGGCTTCATTGACTTCTTTTCTAGGTGGCGATCAAAGGTTACTCTTATTCCACAAAGACCACCGGATCATGAACTTGTCCCAAAGTTCATAGACAATATGTCTCCACCATACAAGTGTCTTTTACAATACCTTGGTTTAGACACATTTCAAAAAGTCTATACTATGGGAATACTAATTGAAAGGGACTTGATAACTACAACCATGAATCATATAGGTGGACTTGATTTTTAGAGAGGATTTCACCTACATCGGAAACGGACAAAGCTCGGAGACACGATCTCAAGAAGTTGTTAACAATTCAAGATGTAGCACCCTAGGTCTTGTTTTGTTTCTTTCCTTTGTTTTTTATGATAGAGTAAGAGATTCATGATGTCGAATCTACTTATTTTGTACTCTCATTAATTAATGAATAAAAAATATATTTTCAAGTACATCTATCTTGTTCTCTTTTCAATCTCTTTATTGTTATTGGCTGAATTTAAATAAAACGTATACATACAAACAGGCAATATCAAAAGGCATACATACTCATCACTTTAAGAATCTTGATAAGCTTTGGCTTACTAGATTTATCAAACAAAAAAAGGCCCATCTTTGGCCCACAAAAAAAGGATATGATGATTTCACCAACACAAGAGGCACCTTGAATCTCCACAAATATAATCCCATGTTCTTATCCTTAGAGAAAATCCATCTTTTTGGCAGCCCTTTTGAGCCTCGTCAATTGAGCCTTAGTTATTCAACCTACATTATTCCATACCTTGGGATGGGAATGGTGCAAAGATACAAATAGGAAGTTGGGGGAACGAAACATAAGAGGGGGACACAAAGTTAGTCTAAACCAAAAAGGAAAGATCAAATGCAAAAGAAAAAATAAAAATCGTTCTAAACCCAAAACAAAACTTGTGAAATAGAGATGACAAGGAAAAGGCACCTAATGTAGGAAGTTTCCACACAAAGCATAAAGGTTTAAATTTGAGAAGCACCAAAAGTAAGGGATTTTGGGAGTGTACTTGAGCCTGTCCATTGTTCATATCCCCAAGCCTAGTAACCTTGGAAAGGCCCTCCTTGAGGTAGACCATAACTATATACCAAAATCATTATTCCATGAAAATATGGCCAATCTTAGGCCTTTGCACATATGGACCTACTATTGAGTAGTCATGCCCATATATAAAATGCATGAAGTGTTGATTTACGATTTCAAGATCATATAAAAAAACTCAAATGATATGGATGATTTGATAGCCATTGGCTTGATTACATCATGTTAGTAAAGCAATCAAATCAAACTAAATTCGATGTTTTCCTTATCTTTTGCCAAAGAAATATGAGATGATTATCACTTAAAAAAAAACAATCTTATTTTCTTTTAATAATAGGGCTATTTATTACCAAGGTAATTTAGGTTCTATATACATTGCCTAGAAAGAAAAAGAGTTAACACAATAAATTGATTTGATATATCGACAACCTTGACGTCAACTTTAGATGTCTTTTACAGCTCTTGAGCATTGGTCTTCTCACTTATCATGAGCAACTAATATGTCCGCCTGCGTGGGATATCTCCATCTTCTCAAAGCGAGGAACATTAATTGAACATGATTTCTACATGAAAAAAAATTATCTTTATCACTTTCACACGTATACCTCACTGCCAAGTCATCACGATGACAAATATTAAGTCAATAATCTTTGCTTTTCGAAAACATGTCTAATTTTCTTTCTTTATTCTTCTATGTGAAAGTTTTATTCCCCTTCCTTTTTATACAAATCCGTATTTTTTGTTCATTTCTTTTTAGGGGGTAAGTCGGGATGATCCCTCCCATTTGGCAACTAAAATACTCAAAAATAGTATAATTTTTCCGGAAATTTGCCTCAAATTGGGGGCTTAAAAAGCTAGGACATCCCCACTTCTCTCTATTTACAAATTTGAACACGCTATTTATGATGCGAAATCAACGTCATGCAAAGCTTATTACGAACCATATTAATAACTTTGAATGACAAAGGGAAGAATACCACTTCCTATTCTTTGATCAAGATAATTAATTATGTTACTTGATCAAACAATTTATGATAAACATATACAATATTCCACAAATTGAAAATACAAATCTTGGGGCCTTAAATAAACATGAGAAACATCCCCTAGCATATGTATACATGAATTCCAAAAGCCACCTAAGTCTACCTTGGGGGCTTCAAATTAAAAATATAAGTCTCACCTTAACTTTCATTTTAAAATGAGACTATATTTTGGAAAGTAATTCGAATGATTTTATAAATTATTCTAACACTTCACCAAACCTAGGTTTGATAAACATTCGTTTTCTAACTACAGTGCTTATTTAATTTAAGGAAATTCACTTTCAATTAGTAAAATATGACAAGGATGACTGTAGACACCCAAATGTGTCTCCCCAAAACAAAACCCGCTGATGAGTACCTTTCACGTCGAATCATAATCGAATGAAGTGAAAGTGTGGAAAGTCTAGTGTTGCGGATAGTTTTAATTTCTTTTCTCTTCTCTCTGTTTTTGAAAACCTATTTTAAGAAAACAGCCAATCCAGTTTGGTTGGTCCATGATATGGTTCCAATAATAGTGTAGTTAGATGGGGCTTGAAAAGAGCTTTCCAACGATATATTATAAGTCCAATTCCGATGAATAATGAGGAAGTTATGGCCAGATTACTAAACTGGGCCTGGTTTGAGCCTTATATGAGGCCCAATGATCTAGAGGAGGGCCTAATATGGATTTATCATTCCTAATGCAATTAGGAATGGTTTTAGTCTTCTAGATTCTTCTAGAAGGTTCTTTTCATTCCTAATTCAATTAGCATTGATAAATTGACTTTTGTTGACTTTTTAGAGTTTTAATCAGAATAAAAGAGTGTTTTTGAGGGAAATACGATTTTATCCTCTTGTACGGTTAAATTTTATCTGATTTTAGAAAACGCGTCAAAAATATGGTTAGCGCCTAACGCCAGACATTAGCGCCTGGCGCTAATGTTAGCGTCTGGCGCTAACTCTGTTTTTTGACGCTAGAACTCTGGTTCGATTTTCTCTCTTTTTGGCTGATTTTCTCTATAAATAGCCTCCTAAAAAACTCCGTTTTCATTCATCTATAATCATCAATTCTTATTCTCTCTAATTTTTCTTCTCTCTCTAAGCTAAAGCTTATTCTCTTTCTCTCTTTTCTAAACCTACCCTCTTTTTACAAAATTCCGCATTCATAAGACTTAGATACACCTAACATAATTCAAAGTTGCCTTCGCCCTAGAAGTGAAAGGTTTTAATATTTCTGAGGGTTTGGTCCCAAATATTTATTTAAATTATTTAATTTAATTGTTGTTTATATTTTCCTTGAAGTGACTTACGTGTGTATTTTGTTATTAGAAAGAGGTACGATGCATCCAAGTAAGTGCTTTAATTGTTTGCATTGTTATTATGATGTAGAAATCATGCTTAGATTGTTATTATGATTCCTAAATCATGTAAGGATGTCTTTCTTAATTTGATGTTTAAGGTGACAATAATAAATTCCTAGTGTCATGTCTAGGGTAACTTTAATATCAAGTATGATTAAAAGTATGATGCCTTTTATGCTCTTCCTAATATTTATGATTGTTAGTATCATGTTAGGGTTAAAGCTTTGATTTTTATTGTTTAATGACATGCTAGGGTTTGTTATTAATCTTGTTAGTATCATGCCTAGGATCTTGCTATTATTATGCTTTAACATTATTTATGATTATTAATTATGATTATGATTATTTTTATGATTCATGATTATGGTTATGAATATTATTATTATTATAATTTTATTATGATGATTATTATTATGTTGCTTGATATATATTATTGTTATTGCTTGATCACGCCTTTTATGCATATTTAAAGGGAATTTGTACTTGTAATCACGCTTAATAAGATAATAATCTTGTTAGGGTTAATTTGATAATAATTCAAGTGATCGCCAATAATAGTTTATTTGTGCGTTAATATTCAACCAACATAGATTAAACAAGTTTAGGGTAAACCTATTGATTGCATGTAAGTCAGAAAGCGCACATGAATACGATCAGAATAAAGTAGAGGCCTATTATTAGGGCAGGTTCAATCTCTTTTAGGTTGGATTTGTACCTTCATCCCCGAACTACCTGTCATGGTTCAAGACCTATTGGAGTTGACGATCTCTTGGATCGTTAAGGGGTGTAACCTTCACCTCGTGAACGGTTTACAAGTTCCTAAAACTTGTTGGCGACTCTTTTGCTCTATCTTCTTTCCCTTTGGACTCCACCGTACTTTAGTGTATGATCACAGTAGGGTTCAAGCTAGGGGTAATGCTTGAAATATTCCCTACAATGAAAAAAAGTAAAACTTAACCAAAATCAAATATACAGAAGTTTGCGCACAATTTTTTATCTTTGTTGAAATAAGTTGCAAATTACAACTTACCTTCATCAATCTTGGACAAAAAAAGTCACACTAAATTACGAGCTAGACTTTTCTTTCAATTTTGGGTTCAATTTTGAAAAAAATATTATGTATTTTTCCAACTATAAAAAGTTTCTTTTCAAAATAAACTTTTATTTAAATTATTGGACCCTTTCAAAATTTTGAATTCTAGTTCGAAATAACCTGTCTCTAATAAAAAATAGTATTCAGAATTTCCTTTCTGAATTTTTGTTTCATTTCCTCAAATAAATAAATTTTCAGATTCTCAATAACCGTTTGAATAATACGTGTATGTACATTTATATTTTCAAAAGGAATGAACTAAGATTCGACTTCTTCGCTTGAACTTGTTCTCATTTGCTTAGGGATGATAAACAAACCACCTGCAAGACCAAAATCAATGATTTATAAGAACAAAAAAAATATTTGATATTCTAAATCAACTTTGAGAATAAAATCACCACAATGATCTTTACAAACGTTTAGACATTAGGTATGATATAATAAACCATAAACACAATTGTTTTTGTTTATAAACAAGCGAAGAACTAACTTGCTTTCTCGAACTGTAACTAAAATGTGAAAGCCATGTCATTGTCCTAAATATCTCAAAACAAAAATAGGACATATACATAGGTTCATCTCAATATCATGATTATATGAATGGCCTAAACAATAGCAAGTCATTAGAACTACCCCAAATTGGGGGCTCCAAGACTTGAGAAATATCAAGAATGTGCATAACCCAACACATGGAGATTCCAATATCCACAAAGAAACAATATGAGATATTCATGCCATTCGAGCTACTTTCAAGAATCGCCTAAATAGTTTTAGATCTCGAGCCTTATAATTTTCAAATGCAATACAATGATTTTGTTCCTTTGAAAACTAAATTTGCAACTGAACTTAACCATGAAACAAGTTACATATTCGAGCCATTTTCAAGTTCAACTTCAAGAATAATCTTAGTGCATTATTGTTGTTTCAATACTTCAATTTAATCTAGAGATTAGAGAGTACGACTAGTATAGAGCAACAAAATCATGATACTTGCTCATACAAAGGTTTAGTACTCGATCATTCATCATTAAAATTGTACCAAGACACGTTATTAACATAAGACAAACAATTTCATGAGTTAGAATGTAAACAAAAGACTCCTAAATTCGAAATTAAGGAGTCTTCATTCTAAATTATTCTCCATTGTTGCACACGTTGGAATTTCGCAAGGAGGATAACATATACTTTGTTGAGTTTCAAAACAGTGACAAAATTTGAACTCAAAAGAAAGAATTCAAAAGTAGCAAGAATAGACGAAAAATTTGAACAACATTTCATTTTTCCCTTACTTGTTTTAATGAATAACCAATATTACTCGACTTAGAAAATTTCTTTGTTAAAACTATGAATGGTCAAAAAAGGGTTTAAACACACTAGTTTAATCATTTCCAAGATCCTAGTTGTTATCATAATAAGACGAAACACGGGGTTTATATACCCATTTTAAGCAACATGAAAGGTTCTAATTATTGACAACAAGAAAATTATCAAAGTCACCCAACACTGGGGGCTACAACATTCGAAAATGTAAAATGGGGGCTTACGAACCCAAGATATAACCAAGCTCCACCAGTTCGATGATCTCTTCAAGAATTTCCTAAACTAACTAGTTTTGTGCAAATCTTGAAATCACAGTTTTATAAGTGAATAATAAAAACCATCAGTTATTTTTTATCATTGATAAAGCCAATTTTGCATGAAAAAAATATGAGTCGCAAGAGCAAATTCATGCTATTCTAAAAAGTTCAAAATTCCATTTATAATTTAATGCATAATTGTTGTTCTAAACACTTCAATTTACATTAAAATTAACAAGTATAGTCTATGTGAGCAAAAAAAGAGAGAAATAAAATTCAAGCACAAAGAGAAAATTAGAATGAAAAAAACACATATATGCTTGACATGCTCACACAGGATCAACACTTTATCAATTCACATGAAATTTGTTGCAATATATTGCCTAAACATGTCACAACAACAAACAAACAAACTTATGACAACAAATCGAATCGAAAACACCAACTTTTGTTAGGATTCTTCATTTGATTTCTCCATTTTATTGACCAAGATCAAAGTCTGGTAGAATAAAAGGAGCAAGATTTGCTTTCCTTAGCTTTAAAACGACAACCACAATGGAAAGGGATAAAAATTAGAGAAGGAGGAGAAGAACATAGTGAGCTGCAGATCGCGCTTCTCCAAATATTTTTTCCAAATTTTTACTAATTCAAATGTTGCGCGTGGCATCCCAGCGCAACTTAGATTCTTGTGCGTGCCTGGCCAGCGCGACTTACTATGTTGCTCACGGACACTGGTTACTTAAAAGACCAGTACTCAGATTTCGATCCGTTTTGAATTTTCCCAACGGTTTTGTACGTTGTTAGACGTAATAATGCGCGAATTATAAAAATCTTTTAAAATTGCTTTGCATCCAGTAGGTTCTTTTCTTCTTTGAAAGTTTTTTGCATCATTTTACATGGACAACGTGCTTTGTGCCTTCCCTAAGCATACGTTTTAAACGTTATTCATAAGAGTGTCTTAATACATTCCGTGGTGGTGCTTTACGTAAAAGCACCCGTAGACAGGTTTGTCATTTTACTGTACTGACGTTATAAATGTCCGACTTTTCTTCTTTTTTCACGTCCGAAGCCAAAAGGAAGGCGTTGTCATGCAGCGTAAAAATGCAAAAGGCGTATCATATGGCGTAAAATTGTACGGCGTAGGTGTTGCGTAAAAGTTCACTTCAGCCCAAAGCTTTGCGAGATTTACCTCTCGGAACTAAAAGGTAGAGGATTACTTTGGGTGTTAGCTCACGAGTCGACAGGCGCGCCGAAACATAAGGAATAGACACTTCTTGATTGGAAGCAAATACGGTAGTTAATGAACTTACTAGCTTACCGGACAGTTAGTGTGCCGTCCACCCCCTGTATAAAGGAGCGACGAGACGATGTCGCGCCTGTGTAGTCACGTGCTCCCAGTCCTAAGACACGTGTACTCATCTTGTGGACAAAACTGCTGAGAGAGTTGTTGACTTTCTTCCCTCTCACTGGATTTGGATATATACCTCCACTCCTGAGATATGTATTTCTATCTTGTGGACGTTCGACTCGAATATCGGACTATTTCGGCTCGAATACTGAAAACACCCTTTTCATCTTCACGGTTACACTTTGGCGGTAAAATTACCACCAACCGGAGCGTGACACGTGTCACAGATGCCACGTGGTATGTCACGTGGTGTGCCACGTCACATCTGTGAGAGGCAAATGTTTAGGGTAATTTTACCCCCCCCCCCACGTGGTCCAATCAGAGGATGACACGTGTCAGCCTCAGGATGGGCCAAAGTGGACCTATCCCTACTTGACACGTGTTACTCCAGAAACCAAGGGGAAAATGGCGGCCTTCAGGCCCAAATCCCGAGAAAGCCGCAATGAGGCGCAGCCCACCAATGATTAGGGTTCAGTGACCTAATTAGGGGCAAAAATCCCGAGGACCCTATAAATAGGGAGATTCCCCTCTTTTGGAGGGCACGTTTGACCATTTATTACAAATTGTCCCTTTGATAGAGACACCTGAGCTTGGAATCCGAGCAGATATCCACCTAGATTTCTTCACCTTTTTCTCTCCCTTCAAGTTACTAACTTGTGCGTCGGAGGCGGAGCACCACCCAACCGGTGTCTCCGTTTGTTTTGCATGTACAGGCCGCATCGGACCAGTATTTGTGTTGTAACTCTCCCGAGGGACAAAAACACCAAAAACATTTGGCGCCGTATGTGGGGAGAGTACCTCGAAGATGGGTCAAGAGTCTGTGCCACCTCCTAACCGTCTGGGCGATGACCCAGAAGTTTTTACAGACCAGGAGGATGAAGATCCTCAGGTCGAAACCTATACAGCCGATGATAGCTCTTTGATAACTAAGCGCATTCGGCCTAGAGAGACTCTGGAGCGGGGTGCCTCCCAGGCGGGTGTAAATCGACCTCCTGGGCAGTCGGAAGGGGAAACCCATACGGCAGCTGGATCAGCACCTGTCACCCAAGACGAACTCATGAGATTCATGACGAGTTTCAAGGGTGAAATTAAAGAACTGATCACTAAGAGCCGGGCTGGCCCAAGTAGGGGTCAGACGGCCAAGAAGACTCCTCTGGAAAAAGGGAAGTCAGTCATAGAACGGCAGCCCACTCCTCATCTAAAGGATAAGGCAGCCGGGACCATTGATTGGTCCAAAATTCTTCTACCTAAGAGGAATACCAACAATACCCGCCAGACCCAGCAGCCGGTGGGAAGTAAAAAGTCAACTCTTGATGCCCGGGAGATCATCAACCGAAAGAGAAATCAACAACTGTATGAGTCGACTTCTACGTCGAACTTTCCAGACAGCTTCAACAATACTTCTGCAGGGAATGCTCTTTCCTTGCATGAGAGTCAGACAAGCGGTAATACCGTCCACTTTGGCCCTCAGATGATCGGGACTGCACCATATGTACCTTCTCAGGTCTACGGTCAGTACCCACCTTACTATATGCAGCTGGCCCTCTTCGGAGGTCAGGCAGCTTCTCACAATGTCCACCCACTGGACTGGCAGCTCCGTCTGCTTCGTCTGGATGAACAACCTTCTGCGTTCACCCGGGAGATAACCGAGGCGGCACAGCCGGCCAAGGTTAAGAATGTATTGGTAGGTACCTATGAAGGTACCACTAACCCGGAAGATCACCTCATGGCTTAAACCAACCTCATGTACTTACAGGGGTTGGATGATGCCACTTGGTGTCGATGCTTCCCGGCTACGTTGAAGGGCATTGCCCAACAATGGTTTGGTAATTTGCCAGCCCGGGTCCATTGATAGTTTCAGGAAACTTGCCTTCCTGTTTCCTTCCAACTTCTCAATGAACATCCTTGCTAAGAAAACAAGCCTGGACTTGAGTACCATTAAGCAGGGGGAGAGAGAAGGGCTACGCTTCTATGTCAGGCGGTTCAATCTGATTATAATTTAGATTCAAGGACTGTCTGATGAGGTAGCTTTTGCAGACTTTTTCAAGGGTCTGAGAGACGGTTCAACTTTTAAGTTCGACCTAGTCAGAAAAGGGGCTTTCACTTTACAAGCGGCCTTGAGGGAGGTGGAAAGCTATATTCAAGCAACCCACCTCTGCTCGCCTGGTAATCAGTCGGACTCCAAGAAGTCTGACAAACAGAAAGACAACTGGCATGCTCAGCCGGCCAAAAATAAAGAAGAGAGAAAGAAAAGAAAAGAAGTTTGGGCAGTTAGTGATTCTGACCAGCCGTTCCAGAAGAAGAAGAAAGAATTTAAACCATACGTCCCTAAGTACGAGTTTAACAAGGACTGCAACTCCATCCTCATGGAAATTATGGACCGATTGTCCCTAGTGAAGCCAAATCCAATGAAAAGTTCCATTCAATCATGGAACAAAAACAAATTCTGCCAATACCATGAGGAAGTTGGCCATGACACCAACGACTGCTTCAGCCTTCAACGGGCGTTGGACCGTCTGCCTGACAAGGGGATGTTAAAGTCCTACATTTCTAAGTCCCCAGCCGGGACAAAGAAGAAGAACAAGGGTCAGTCCTCCAAGACTACCCCCCAGCCTGCTAGTAGCTCGGATACTGACAAGGAGCCGGTCTACACAATAGCAGGCGGGTTCTCATGTGGTGGCCCTACCATCCGGGGCACCAAGAGCCATCTTCGAAAGATGGACAAAGATGATGATGAGCAGGCGTATTCAAGCTCCTCCTTCCCAGACGTCCTGATCACTAAGAAGGACAGGGGCAGCGTTCGCCGTCCGCATAATGACCCGGTCATCATTGAATGTAAGGTTGCCAACCAGCTGGTTGGACGGATCCTTATAGACACCGGCAGCTCATCAGACATCATCAGTCTCCGGTGCCTGCAAAAGCTGAAATACAATGTCAGCAACATGCATCCGGTCACCCACCCCCTGGTTGGTTTTGGGGGTGGGATGGTCTACCCATCCGGGAGAATTAACTTACCCATCCGGCTGGGAGAGAAAGGCCAGGGACGACATATTGTCGTCAAGTTCTTGGTCGTTGAGGAGTTGACCGCCTATAACATTATCCTTGGCCGGCCAACTCTCAACGAAGCCAAGGTGGTAATCAGCCCGTCTCTCATGCTCATCAAGTATGAGAGGGATGATGGCTCTGTTGGTTCCTTGAATGGGGATCAGAAGACGGCCCGAGAGTGCTATCTCTCAACCGTCAAAGATACTGTGGCTCCAGGCGGCCAGGAACCAATAGACCTTGACAATGTCAAGGATGCCGACCCAGTACCTGCCCCACCAGCAGTCAGGAAGAAAAGAAAGGCACCTCTGCTGGTGGAGGTGAAGAAAGAGAAAAAATAGCAATCACTAACCGGTGAACGGTCAGACGAGCTCCGTCCCCAACCGGCTGGTGATAACATTGATCTCGTTCTGGATGACTGCCGTCCAGTGCGTACTGTAAAGGTTGGGACGGTTTCTCATGCTATTCTGGGTGCAAGCTTGCATCTTCTGCTGAAGGAATTCAAAGACATTTTTGCCTTTGAAGTGGAAGAGATGCCAGACATCAGCCCGGATCTCGCTGTCCACAAACTCGCCGTGGACCCCAAAAAGAAGCCCATCTGGCAAAAGAAAAGAAACCACGGCGAGGAAAGAAGTCAGGCGGCAGCTGCCGAAGTCAAAAAGCTGCGAGACGCCAGGTTCATTCGGCCTTGTAATTTCCCCGACTGGGTGGCCAATGTGGTCCTTGTTAAGAAACCGAATGGGACCTGGCGCATGTGTGTTGATTACACAGACCTCAACAAGGCGTGTCCTAAGGACACTTACCCGCTTCCAATGATCGACAGTCTGGTCGACTCTACAGCCGGACACGCCTTGATGAGCTTTATGGATTCCTATTCTGGCTTCCATCAGATACCCCTCTGGAAGAAAGATCAAGAGAAGACAACCTTCGTCACTGATTTGGGGTTATTCTCTTACATTGTGATGCCGTTTGGCTTGAAAAATGCGCCTGCCACTTTCCAACGGATAATTAATACGGTCTTCATTAATCAAATTGGAAGGAATGTGGAGGCGTGCATTAATGACATGATAGTCAAATCCAAGCAACAGGCGGATCACCTAGCTGATCTCCGAGAAACATTTACCACTCTCAGGCGGCATAAGGTCATGTTAAACCCCAAGAAATGCGTCTTTGGTGCTGAGTCTGGGAAGTTTCTCGGATTCCTGATTGATCAAAGGGGGATAGAGGCTAACCCCGAAAAGATACAGGCAGTGATTGACATGAAGTCACCCCGTTCTGTCAAGGAAGTTCAGAGACTCACTGGTTGCCTGGCCGCTTTGGGGAGGTTCCTCAGCCGGTCAGGCAACAAATGCCTTTACTTCTTCTAAGCAATCAGGAAGAAGACCAGGTTTGAATGGGGAGACGATGCTGAGACGGCATTCCAGAAGTTAAAAGAGCACTTGCATTCTCTACCTAGGCTGGTCAGTCCTTTGCCTAGGGAGACGTTGTACATGTATTTAGCCGTCTCAAATTATGCTCTCAATGTCGTTCTCCTTGCTGAGCAAGACGACTTTCACCTCCCGCTTTACTTCCTTAGCCATGTTCTCAAAAATGCTGAACTCCGGTATCCCATGGTTGAAAATTTTGGCCTTGCTTTGTATATGGCATTCAAAACGTTGAAGCCTTACTTTCTTGCACATCCGGTGGTGATTTACACCGACCAGCCACTCAAGCGGCCAATGTCCACCTTAGAGTCATCCGGGAGAATGTTGAAATGGGCTATTGAAATGCAAAGTCTTGAAATCACTTACGAACCTAGAAAGGCAGTGAAAGGTCAGGCGTTTGCCGACTTCATTGTTGAAATGACCCGTCCGGTGGCTCCGAATAATCTTGATCAGGTTTGGAAAGTGAATGTAGACGGGAGCTCTACAAAGAATTGCTGTGGTGCAGGTGTAATATACGAGTCTCCTGAAGGGGACATATATGAGTATGCACTACGGTTCAAGTTTCAGGCCTCTAACAATGAGGCGGAATATGAAGCCCTGCTAGCCGGTATCCGTATGTGTAAGGCGGCAGGGGCAATGAAAATTGACGCCTACTATGATTCACAGTTGGTCGTTAGCCAGTATAAGGGAAAATATGAGGCAACTCATCCGGCTATGATCAAATACCTTCAGGCAGTCAAAGAGGAGGCTGGGGCACTTGAGGAATTCCATCTGAATCAAGTGCCTAGGTCGGACAACAACCAAGCGGATGCATTGTCAAAGCTGGCATCTTCCGCCTGCCATGATACGCCTCGGTCAGTCTTTTGGGAAGTTCTTGAAAAAAGAAGCATCTATGAAGATCCCATTGGAACTCTTGACCGAAGCTCTACCTGGATGGATGGCATCCGGGCCTACCTTTCAGACGGTACACTTCCTGATTCGCCACAAGAGGCAGCTGTCCTGAAGAAACGAGCTGCAAGCTTCGAGTTGAGAAATGGAGAACTCTTCAAGGTGGGGTTTCTGAAGCCTCTGTTGAAGTGTGTCACCCCAGAAAAGGGGAAAAAAGTTCTCGAAGACTTGCACTCGGGATTCTGTGCCTCACACATAGGCGGCAGGTCCCTAGCCGTTAGAGCCAGACGACATTATTTTTGGCGCACTCTTGAGGTAGACGCCAAGGAGTTGGTGAAGAAATGTGACAAGTGCCAAAAATTTGGCAAACTTATTCACCGTCCGGCTACTGATCTGATGGCCATCCACAGCCCAATCCTGTTTGCAAAATGGGGCATGGACATCTTAGGTCCTTACACGCCTGCTCCAGGCGGAAAGCGCTACATCTTGGTGGCTGTGGATTATTTCACCAAGTGGGTGGAGGCTGAGGCGGTTAAGAACATCAAGACCTCAGACGTAATTTCCTTCATCTGGAAGAACATTATCACCCGGTATGGGGTGCCTATGTCTATGGTGTTTAATAATGGTCCTCAGTTTGAGACGCCTCAGCTCAAAACTTGGTTGGGAGATCAAGGGATCTCAAGATGTTTTGCATCAGTCGGCCGACCCCAAAGCAAACGGCCAAGTTGAAGCCTTAAACAAACTAATCTCAGACGGCATTAAGAAGAAAATTGAAAGAGTCGGTGGCTTGTGGGCAGAAGTGTTAATCCATATCCTATGGGCCATCCGGACAACAGCAAAGGGGGCAACCGATGAAACCCCATTTCTCATGGTTTACGGTGCTGATGCCGTCTTGCCCATCGAACATTACGAGCCGTCTCTCAGAGTCATGCTATATGATGAAGAGGCAAACTGGGAGACAATGCGCCTGGCATTGGATTCACTCCCAGAACGTAGGGGCAATGTCGCCTTGCGTCATGAGATTTACCGTCTGAGAATTACCAGAGCTTACAACAATAAAGTACGCAAGCGTCCCTTGAAAGTTGACGACTTAGTGTTACGGAAAATGGAGGCAACCGGTAGGGCCAATGAGCTGGGAAAGCTAACTCCAAATTGGGAAGGTCCCTACCGGATTTATGAAGAAGTAAGAGACGGTAGCTACCGCCTGGAAACTCCAGACGGCATACGCTTGCCTAGAACTTGGAATGTAGACAATTTGAAAAAGTACTACTTCTGAGAATGTAATTTTTTTGTAAACAGTGAGTCCATTAATGAGAATTCAGACTGTTTGCAAAATTGTTTTGTTGATTTTTGATTATCCGCCTGGGTAATACTCTGACAGATTCTTCATTTAACTAACTAAGTTTGATACTTAGTAAAGGTTACAATTGTTTGACCGCCTGGGTAATACTCAGATGGATTCTTTGTTTATTTAACTAAGTCTGATACTTGGTATGATTTAATAATTGCTTGTTCGTCTGGGTAATACTCAGACGGGCTTTTTTGTTTAACCAACTAAGTTCGACACTTAGTGTAAATTCAATGTTGTAATAACGTTCAGCCAATGCTCCGATTAAAAACTAAGCACAAAAACGCTTAGTGGCTATACAACCGGTCTTAAACAAGACCAAAGGCTAAAACGGCCGGATGGTTGCTTATTTTATAAAACCGCCTGTCCCAACATGGACAAAAGGCGTCTGGCGACACCCCTCCGGGTGCGATCGTCGCAGAGAACAGACTATTCGTCGGTTCTACGTACCTATGTAGACGGCAAAAATTGAATGACCGAAATGGTCAACTCATAGTCGTCTGACCAGAATGAGCTGTGAAGAACTATCAAGTTACCGAATGCCGGATGCCCTAGGGCATTAGTCGGTCACCGGCTGGAGTTCTCAATTAGGTTATTTATTCTAAATTTGCACTTTCTATACCAATTGGGGCAAAAGAGTTGTGCAATGGCTATGCAATCTCTACCAAGATGGAGAAAAACCGTTTGGTTAGTGACTGGAACGCCTGTTGGTGTACGGCTGTGCACTTGGTTTGGGGCAATCACTACTGTGATTAATTGACTTACAAACGTATCATGCTCTTTGCAGCATCAGACGTTCCCAAGTCAATCAACCAACTCAATTTGAAACCAACCACACAGCCGTCCAGGGGCAAGGACAACCGGCTTTTAATGAGTTAGGCAAAAAATCGCCGCATGCTTTTAATAAGTTAGGAAAAAATCAGGCATATACGCACAAATGCAAAAATTGAAATCCAAACATAAATGCAAAATTATCAAAACCAACTCAGTCGGTGCATTCATAAAAAATCCACCCAACCAAACGGTTGTAGTGGATCAAATGTTAACCGGACCCCGTCCGGGAGAATATAGAAATTGTTGATTACCCGGCTCCTCAGCCGGTAAATACAAGGATACTCGGCACGCAGGCCGGAAAAACAAGTTCTTGGCATACTGCCGCAGATTAAAGAAAATAAAAATAAAAAAGAGTTGGCATACTGCCGCTGAAAATCACTTCTAGCCCACAGGCGGCTCCTCCTGGTCCTTCTCTTCCTCATCATCTGAGGGAATCTCTTGTGCTTCACCAGGGCCGGGTAGCTTAGGCGCGGGAAGATCAGTGTTGGCGTTAGCCCAGGCGTCGAAGGACTCAGGCTCTGGCTCACCTTTCTCTCTCAAGTACACCACGTCCTCGGCGTACCTGTGAGCCAGTGCCTAGATGCCATAATCCTTGTCTGGGTACAAGGCAGCCTAGGCGATCTTCATTCTGGCGTCGTTGTCAGCATCGCTTTCAGCAACCAGGCGGTTTTGCTCCGCCTCCAAGGTTGCTGCAAAGTTTATTTGAGCCTGGGCCGCCTCCTTCTCTAGCTTCTCAACCTTGGCTTTCAGGTTGGTGTTCTCTTCAGAAACACCTTGGAGTGTGCCAAGGTCCGCCTAGGCCTTTTTCAGCGCCTCGTCAGCCTTCTTGAGTCCTTCATCTGCCTTTTTCTGGGCCTCCTCTGCCTTCTTCTGAGCCGTTTCACTGTCGCTCACCCGCTAGTTGGCCGTCTTCACATCCGCCTCCAGCTGCTGGATTTTCGACGCCTGTGTCATTGTGATTGCTTTAGTTTCAAGTTCATTTACGATAGTGGATTATAAAGCAACATTATCAGCGTCTGTGGCGGACTTCTTGGCCCTTTTTACCTCTTCCCGTTTGCGGGAATAAGGACGCTTGAGCCCGTCTACCCGCAGCAGAGCCTGCAAAAGCAAATCAAGTTAATATTGCTGGCGGAGTAAAGCACTTGGAAAAAGTTGTTAAGTATCTTACCTCAGCTAGAAGGGACAAGATTCGTTCCAGGTTGAACGTCTCTATCCCAGGGATAGCGTTCTTGTCCTTCCTGCTCACCACCTCCAGCATGGCTTTAGCATGCTTCTGGACGTCTGGCCAGCAGGGAGATTGATCTGCACCATAATCAATAGGTGATGAGTGCGAAATTAAGGCAGCACCTATCTGTTGCCGACTGTCTGAGGATGACGTCTGTTGGGAGTGGGATTTAACTCGCAAAGGCCACCCCAACTCAGGCGGGGATTCAAATGGGTTCTTACCTTCAAAGCCGGCCAAGCGGGAGCCGCTTGCAGGCGTGGTGAACCCCCCGGTTGCTGATAGGGGGTTGACGAGGTCTAGGCACAGACTGCCGCCTATCCTCTCATTTCGCCCCCCTATCCGCATCTGTTGGTTCCCGGCTGAGGCGCCAGGAGTTAAGGCGGAGGCGGACTTTTTGGTCTTGTTAGGGGTGGAGGCGGATTCCTCCCTAGCCCGTTTGAGATATTTCTCAAACATCTTTCCTACCTCTCCTCCATGTGAAAATAACCAAGTTAAAGTTAACATCCGGAGATAATAAACTTTGAGGCCAATCTAAGGAAGAGTCAAGCGTTTTTAACCTTGGCCCTGACTGCGGCCGCCTGTTTTTTCGCATGCTCCTTGCGGATGGTTGCAGAGGACCGCTTGGGTGTCTTCTCCGTCTGCAACAGGCTTAAAGCTTCTTCTTCAAAAAGAAAAACGTTGATCAGTACATCAAGCAATTCTGATACAAAAGTGCTACAGGCGGATGTGAACTCAGGCGCATATGTTTGTTAAACATGTTTCCTAGACCGCATGCGGCTAAAAAACACTCGTCCCTGAACCAGGCGCTCTTAGGGATCCAGTTCTTGGAAACTTTTATTGTCTCCCCGGTTGACAAGGTTGCGTCTGTGAGGCCGAAAAAGTCTGCCTCAATTATTTTGTCGAAGTCCTCATCTAGGACCCGGGGAAGAGCGCACTTCCGGCCCATCAGTTCGGGCTTCTTATTGTATTGGCGGAACTCGTAGTTCTCCCGGCTACTGGGAGCCGACAGTAGGTAGAACATGTGCTTCTAGCCGTCAAATTTAGAGACCTTGTCTAAGGTCATCATGTATTGGGGATACGTGGCTAAAGTGTACCACGCCCTCCATCCGCTTGGGCTTCGGCTAAGATAATGCATCTTAGCAAAAGCTTCCCAGCCGGGATGGAGCCCCTGGAGTTCGCAGGCGGCAACATACCCCAAGATGTTTGCCCCAAAATCGGGGGTAAGTTGCTAGACTCTAAGGTCGTAGCCTCTCAAGATTGCCTTTACCGCCTGGTGAAGGGAAAGCGAAGACCGGCCTTGAACGCCGCATCATAACAGCCGAAGTAGTTGTTGGCGTTCTGTTGATCGTCTTCCCAGGCGATGGTGTCGTCCTCAGGCGGCACTCTGATCTTGTACCCATCTCCTAACGGGTGCATTTGTTTAAATCTCTTTAAGTTCTCCTCCATGTGACCCCTGCCTTTGGCTAAGACGTGGATTTTGAAGGGGTCGTCCTTCTCACTCCATTTCTTCTTCTCCTCCTCCTCACTGTCTTTAAGCGGCGGCAAGTCGTCGCTGCTCTCAGAAGTGGAGGCAGAACTGTCGCTTTTCGTCTCCTCCTCATTTTGTGGCAAAGGAGCTGAGACGGCTTCATCGCCGCCTTGGTCGCATTCATCCAAAAAGGAATTTGCGGGAGTTGAAGGGGCACGCGGAGGGGATCTCTCCAGAGCCGTCTGGTTTCTCTGACCAGACGCTTCTCCCTCAAGCGTTTGGTCGCCTGAGCCCTCGCTTCTTTAGTCCGGATCGGGGGCCGTCTGCATAGTCCGAGCCATTGTGTCCTGCACAGACACATAAATGGTCAAAATCCAAGCAAAAGGGTGGTCCCAACACCCCGAGACGGCACTCCCAGTCCTAGACTCTAGCCTAGGCTGTGTCGTGTGTGTTGGTGATGCATCCATTTATTGCAAGAAATATGTACAAGCAGTGAAACATGAAAAAGAGTTCAGAGAGGCAGAGACGGTACCTTTAGATTTGATATCTAAAGATAAACGGGTCCGGCTGGGTTGACGAGAACGGGTTTCTTACTTGCGCTTGACTCAGACGGCTGACTTTTGCTCTCTCAAAGTTCTCTCTCTAGAAATTTTTTTTGTCAACGTACAAAATTATGAGGGTAAACTACTATATATAGGGGTAAATGCGGGGGCATTCCCGTAATTTACTCAGAAGTTGAACGGTTACTCTTTGGCGGTAAAATTACCACCAACCGGAGCGTGACACGTGTCATAGATGCCACGTGGTGTGCCACGTCACATCTGTGAGGGGCAAATGTTTAGGGTAATTTTACCCCGCCACGTGGTCCAATCAAAGGATGACACGTGTCAGCCTCAGGATGGCCCAAAGTGGACCTATCCCTACTTGACACGTGTCACTCCAGAAACCAAGGGGAAAATGGCGGCCTTCAGGCCCAAATCCCGAGAAAGCCGCAATGCAGCACAGCCCACCAATGATTAGGGTTTAGTGACCTAATCAGGGGCACAAATCCCGAGGACCCTATAAATAGGGAGATTCCCCTCTTTTGGAGGGCACGTTTGACCATTTATTACAAACTGTCCCTTTGATAGAGACATATGAGCTTGGAATCCGAGAAGATACCCACCTAGATTTCCGCACCTTTTTCTCTCCCTTCAAGTTACTAACTTGTGCGTCGGAGGCGGAGCACCACCGAACCGGTGTCTCCATTTGTTTTGCAGGTATAGGCCGCACCGAACCAGTCTTTGTGTTGTAACTCTCCCGAGGGACAAAACCACCCAAAACATATGTGATGAGTGACATTTTATGTCACTCTTAGGGAGTAGTATTAGAGTCATTTTCGTATTTATTTTATCTTATTTTCCCTTTCTTTCTCTTGTTTTCTCTTTAATAACATTTCTTGTTTATTTGGTAATTTTGTCGTGTTTTAGTTCTTTTCGTAGTTTTTATTAGAATTAGTTTATTTTCGTATTTTATTTGCTTTCGATTTATTTTATTTCGTTCCTTTCCTTTGTTACTTTCATAGTTTTAATTGGTTTTAAGTTTATTTTATTTACTTGTATAGTTTTATGTCTTTATTAGTTGTAGTTTTATTTCTCTTATTTCTATTTTACTTTTATTTATTTTAATTAGTTTGGAGTGTTTTTCATATTTTATTTGTTTGTGTTTCATTTAATTTTGTTAGTTTTAGTTTTAATTCTCTCATTTCCTATTTTAGTTTATTTAGTTTTATTTTATTACTTAGTTCTATTTTTTTTTTCTTAATCCCTTTCCTTGGTTTTGTGTGTAGGTGTTCGGTTTTTAAGTCAAGTGAGTTCGGTTTCCGAATTCATGTCAAAAGTTAATCGCCGACTGCACAAGCCGCCAACACCACCGCAGCCACCTCCTATCGTCCTCCACCACACCATTTCCCCTGCTCCCTCACGCACGAATCAACCACCTGACCACCACTGCTTCCCCCTTCACCACACAAACAAGCAGCCGTACCACCACCATCACCCACCATTTCCACCACCTAACAACTCCCCTGCTGCCACCACAACCCAATAAACTCCACCTCACAGCCGAGCCGCACCACTGCAGCATCTCCCACCTATCGCAGCTTTCACGCAAACCACCAAAATCCACACCAATTAACCACCTTTAGCCACCCAAATCGGCGCACACATCAGCTCCACCTCTCAAATTCCCTGCTCCACACACCTAGCAGCCACCCAAACTAAACCATAGCAGCCACAACAATTAACCACACCTGCACCACCGTCAACAACCAGCAACAACCTGCAAATATTAATCCAATCACCTATTCACACGAGCAAAATGCAATTCTAATTGGGTTCGAGCAAACCGTTGAGAGTTCGGTCGAAGTACGAGTCAGAGACTTTCAAAGTTCTGTAAATTGAAGAGGTGTGGTCGAACACACCCATGGTTCGATCGAACCAACCCCGTAGTTCGGCCACACCAAACCATGGTTCGACCGAACCACTCCACGAGCCTCGCACATGATATTTAATGAGATCAAACAATTGAAGCTTGGTTATGGTCGTTGATCTTCGATTTGTGATGATGATGTGCGGTGATGATGGTGTGTAGTGGTGATGAAGTTCAAGCAGCCAAGAAAAGTCGAATAAGAAGATTGGAGTCTAGTTTTTTTTGTGGGAATTGATTTTGTTTTTAATATTTTCTTTCTCTTTTATTTTTATTTCTTTCTTTTCTTTTCCCTTTTTCTTATTTCTTTATTTTATTTTTATATTAGTTTTCTTATTTTATTTTTGCTTTTTACTTTCTTTTCTTTTCTTTTACTTACTTAGTATTATTAGCGTAGTATAAATACCCATTTTTGGGGTAATTAGAAAAAACAATTACCATCTATTCTACTTTCTAATTAGTTTTTAGGAGAGCTTCTCTATCTAGGTTTAGGTTAGAATTAGGGTAGTTTAGAGAGACAAAGTAAGGGTTTCACCATTGTTGAGCTTGGATATTGAAGAGGAAGATTGATCATCTTGCTTGTAGATTTTCACATTCAATCAATGAGAATCTCTAACTCTCTCTCTCCTCTATTTTTATTTGCTTTATTTTGATTATTATTTTAGTTGTTGGTATTTCTTGTTAATCATGTTTATTCTTGATTGTTTGTTAATTAATCTTGTTATTAGCATGATTAGTGAGTAATTCCCCCATTAAGGGGATGCTTGTGGTGTAGTTGGACCTTGAGCATGTTCTAGGTTTTAGAATTAATTTATTTGTGATTAAAGTCTTTATATGCTTGATATTCTTTAATCTTCTTGCAAGTGCACATTGTTGGTTGATTAAAGGTGAATCTTTGCTAACAAGGAACGGAAGTTGACTTAGTTACGGTTCATTACTATCGATTGTTGTTTAATAGTACCTCCTAGTATATGGTTCTAATGTGGAAACATAGAGGCTATGTTAGGAGAAACCAATTGACCCCGGAAGGCGGCTAGATTGGACCCTTTACTTCGATATTCAAGCATGTTTAGTTCATAATTAATTCAATTTCTATGCCTTTGTTTATGTTCAAGTGAATGCTATACCTAAACAATTTCCCTTAATGTTTTATTTCTTATTTTAGCATCTTTAGACTTTAGTTTATTTATCTCTTATTCCGGACTAGCTTAATTGTCGATAACATTTGGTGGTGTTTATTCGTTCTCTGTGATTCGACCCCTATGCTTGCCTTATACTCGTATTAGGTTTGTTTAGGTTGTATAAATTGTATTTGATCTGGGGATATACAATTGACGACGCGTTTATTCCCTTGTCAATTTGTTAACCTAATTTTAACAGCATTGGAAATTAGACATTTAAAGCTTTCTAATGATATCTCACACGCCTTAATCCGACTCCGCAATCAAAAGATATGGAAGTTATAAAAATGCACTTTTGTAAAAGGCAAACCGCAAACCAGCGCAACTCAATCAGTTGCGCGCGCCTAACGCGCGCGACTCATTGAGATGCGTGTAGCACCCAGCGCGACTCTGAGAGTTTCGCGCACCACCTGACGACACAGCTCTAAAACCCTAAACCTATATCCTTACTCCTATAAATAGGGGTCTTTGTTCAGGATTACGAGTACCGGAAAAATCAAAACCCTATTTTTCTCAAAACCCTAATCTCTCTACTTCTTTTACTATCATACTACTTTTCCCTCTTTCTTCCAAACTACTCTTCAACCCCTAATGCATCCATTGAATCTCTTGAAGTTACAAAGAATAAATAAAGTCGATAAACACATTAAACGGAGATTTAACATAAAAGAGGAACGATTAGTTTCCTGAGCACTTAGATAAATCACTTTTCCTTTATTGTTTAAATAACTTTAATTGAATAAATAGTGTTGTTTGCTCACTTTAAACAAAATTTTAATTAATTAATTCACATATTATTCTTTTGTTAATCGAGAATAGATATTGATAATTAATTATTGTTTTATCACTTAAAGGCGAATATTGTTTATTTTGTTTTTTTCATGAATATTGATTAAACAAACAATAACGACTTTGCAATGTAATTCTTACGTGATTAATGCTTGTAAATAAAATCAACTAACTTAGTCTTTAGGTATCACGTTGCATATATTGTTTGGTAATGAAATTGTTAAAAAAGAAGAGCTAGTAGAGGTCGTACTAGGGCTAGAATAGCGATTCCTCCCTAAAAGGAACATTATTTTAGTACCCTCGCTCCCGAACTCATTTCTGGTTTATGTAGACCAATTTGGGCATGGGTAAACTTACAATTCGTGCTAATTATTCTATGAACTCCACATGGAAGAAAGGCATGAACGAGGTTTATGAGTTTTCCTAAAACTCATTGGCGACTCCTACTTGTTTCTTACAAAAAAGAGTAATTAGAGTATCATTTCTAATTCAAGGTCTCTCAAAGAGTCAGGAATTCAAATCCTAATACACCCTAACAAGTGTAAAGTCCTAGGCTTTTAAATGGCCATGGGCATCTAAGGAAGGACCCCCTACTAAGGGATCACCCTCCTTACAGCATCGAAGGCTCACGTACACTTACTAGCACAAGCATTAGCAGGTGTTTTATACATAAGGCACTGATCTATATTATATGAATTTCAAAAAAGCGACATGTAAACAAATGATCATGATGAGTGTCATTTATGGCACTCATTTGGCCTCTTTAGGATGATTTTTCATTGCTTTTACATCTCTTTTATCTCTTTTTCTTTTGTTTTACTTGTATTTTCTCGAGTTTGTGTTTTCATTAGTTATTTTCTTATTTTTCTTGTATTTCTTTATTTATTTTGCCTTTTCTTCTTTACTTGTTTACTTCTCTTTTATTTTAGGATATTGGTGATTTTCGAGGAGCTCATTGGGGTTCTCTCGGGGCATTCAAAGCTTAGGATGCAACCCTATTCTTCCTCTTGAAGCTTAAAGTGAGGATGTGCATAAGCCAAGTCTTCAAAGCCTCGCTCTCATGCCGCATGGACATCAAAGTTGTTGTTGAACCCACCGTGAAGGACTTTAGTTACTGTCTCCCCCAACATGTATCAAGTGGAGTGCGCGGGAGCAACAAAAAACGCACAAAAGAGACCTCCCCAGCTGTAGGCGTGTACGCGCACGTGGGAGGAACGCCAGCACAAAGCAGTGGCGCGGCTGTGCAAGTGGCGGGAGAGGTCGCGAAGACTCTTTCCCCCTGTTCAATACCCATTTTGTTGTGGCCACACAATGGGATGAGAGGTCGCGCCATTTGGTGTTGTTTTTGGACGTCTAACTTACTTCATTTTAGTTAGTTTTACTATATATAGAATTCCTTCATTTCAAGAGAGAGAATGATGAGAGAAGGATTAGAGAATTGAATAAGAATTAGATTTTGATTAGAATTTTTAGAGAGAGAAGCTTAAGATTTTGGAGGTTTTGTTCATAGATTTTAGAGAGAGAAACTTTGTAATTGATGATTGCTAAATTTTGATCTTCCCTCTTTGATATTAATCAAAGTTTAATAAGATTTGTTTCCATTTCAATGCAATTTTTTGTTTAGTTGTTGATATATTGTTGAATTTCTTTTTTTTTTTTGTTTGATTTGATTGTTGATATTTGAATTACAATGTTAATGATGAAATTGATGATTACTTTTGTTATGCTTTTCAAATTTACAATGTGTAGTGAGTAGTTCCTTTGCTAGGAAAGTGGTGAAGCATGTATTAGTGATAATCTATAGCTAATTTGGGGTTTTTGATTAATTTGATTTAATTAAATTGGTTGATGAAATTTGTGCATGTGTTTGATTTGAAGAGGAGTAGCTAACCTTGATTATCAAGCTAGATTGAATAGTAGTTTTTAGTGACACGAAAAATTGATTTGGAAGCTATTATTATCGATTGATCTTATTTTGCGATTTTCCTTTGAATTCATTTGTAGAGACATGTAGCTTGACCCTAGGAAATATCTCTTTGAGTAATTTTGATTGCAAATATCGTTTTCCCTCGCATTGCTTGGTTGATAAAATTCTCGACAATTAGCAAGTTTATCATGAGTGCATATGGATCCTAAATTCCCTAGTGCTTTGATAATTGAATTCTATTTGTTAATATTTATTTAGTTGATTTGATATCATAGACCAACCCATTGTTTTAAGACTTCGGAATAGCTTAGCTTGAGACCTTAGTAAACACTGTATTCCCTTGGGTTCAACCCGGACTTACCACTATACTTAGGGTTGGGTTTGGTTTTGTAAATTTTGTTTTGATCGAGGAATCTTAGATATCAATGACATAGGTTTCACCGGCGCCAGATCAACAATAACTTTCCAAAGGAATAATAAGTCAACACTTCTTACTCAGGATAATAAACTGCAACAATACTCAGTTATAAGTGCTGTAGAACACCATATGCAGCAAATCTAGGAACATGAAAACAAAATAGAGACAAAATAATCAACTATAAATAAGCATATAACAGAGGCAATTGTAGGCCGGAACTTAAAATTCAGAGAATTAAAAGGGATCGTTATTATTGAAACACATAAAGCATCAGTTTACATAGAAGGCCACTGGCTACATCTGCTTCTTAGCACATCCAAAAGAGTACATCCATTTAGTAATAACAAACATAAGCAGTGCTAATCACTGTAAAAAGAAATTATTAAATAATCTAAATATAAACAACTCTAGCTGTGGCTGTAAACATGTGGCATCTTCACAAAAAAAACCCGTAAGCCCCCCTCCCCCTAAAAGCTAATTATGCTTTCTAAGCTTGAATACAAGCTCTAAGTCTTTCGAGATTGCAACAGGGGTAATGGCAGACCAAGAGCAAATTTTGGCATGTGCTGCATTAAGCTACAGTGAAGAACGGAGGCAATTTCAACGGTTGTTGAAAACCTAAGACACGCTCCTTCATTACCATGAAACTTTCCTTTGCACCGGAGCAATTGATTCCAGCATAAACTACAATTGCATAATTCAACTTCATAATATTCAGACTGTAGAATAAACATAAGAAACTAATTTCTTTCTTTGCCGCATCTTGGGTAGCAGACTTGCATTTTGCAACTAATGAACTACATACACACTCTAGGCCACTAGAAGCCAATAAAGTGTATAGTGTAAGCCAAGCAATGCACTTCTTATCAGCTATCTCCAAAACCTCAACTTACGAAACAAGTGCTCTAGTCTTAGTAGCTAAAGTGCATAGAACATCTAGGTAATCAATATACACGTACTTAGCATCATTCTTATGCACATGTATAGAAGGCCACTTCACAAGTGTCATCCCATGCAGAATTTCAATGGACTCTAACTCTAAACATTTCACCTCATATAAGAATTCACAATGCTCGAGCCTGCCAATCGTCTCACTTGACAAGTCATCAACCTGAACACCAGATTCAGCTTGCTTAGGTGCTTATTCAATAGAGGCTTTTAGGGTATCAGATGAGCCACTGTTGTGCACAAAGGGCCCTAATACATCACCTGTATCAAGGTGCAACACAATAGCATTCCCACCATTCATAGAAATAGTGTAAAGAGGGGATGCCAGCTCGAAGCATGCTACAACCTTGTTCAACAAACTTTAGTAGGAAATATAAATATCCCAAGGCCAGTTGTACGTCACCAATCCGTATCAATAAGGAGCACAACAAATAGTTCATGCCTCTAATTTACATCTTAACACCAACAACCACATATAAGAAAAGCAGAAAACCCAAGCTTTCAACTACAAGTAAACAGGAAAAACCTCTCTGCCTAAACCAACTCAACATCTAAGGAGAAATCCTTTTCGTAGCTCAATTACTCTATAACTAAAGACTTAAATCGGCCACATGCATACCCTAACAAAATAATTACACAACCTATGTAGATGTGACTATGGTCAAAAGCACAAACTAAGCATAAAACAACAAAATGGAAAGAGTTAACCATATCCTTAAATAAAAATACATAATATTGCATAATTCACAACATTTAAATCCTCAACATGAACCACAAACTGCACAAAAGTCCACAATATACTATCATATCCACAGACTCTGAAAAATACGAAATAACATGCTGCATACAAGCATAGTATCATGATATTAAAATGACTAAGTCAATACTTACATAAGCACTTCTTTCTTAAAAGATGAAACAATAGAATCTGTTTTTAAAAATACAACATAACATCAGTGTTCACAATCTGCATGTAAAATAAACTCAATACTCCATAGAGCTAACCACCTAAACAAAACCTGAGAACATTCAACAAAGCATTTTTTGAATGTGTAGAGGTTCAGACAATGTAACTAAAACTCGACAAATTTACCAAACAACAAAGGAAAATAAAGTCGTAGTACTTCACCAACATACAAAGGAAATAGAACTTGCATACCAAGGCAGCAGAAGATATATTTGTTATATCCATTTATGCAATCCAACTGATGTAATGAATGTGTAGACAATGAAAGTATGTTAAATATGGAGTTTAAGTTGAAAGCAATTAAATTAAAAATTATACAACCTTTAGATATGCTCCCATTTTTAGTGTTCCTTGCTTCCTTTCTTCCTGCCTGGACTCACTGAACATATACCCCCAATTTATAGACTCCAAAAATATTTATTTTTTTTAAGTTTAAAATTAATCAAAATAAAAATATATAAGCTCTACATACCAAAGCCTTTCAAATGACCACAAAGGCTCTTAAATTAAAAGTCTTTAACATAAAAAAACAAAGTGATTAGCCATTTTTATCATTACCTATACAAAATCACCCACATAACAAATAGACAAAAGAGTAACCGCTGGGTTTTTAGCTGACTCAAACCGACCAAATCACATAACGTCAAACTCGACACAATAAACCTTTGAAAAAAAGGGATAGTGGCTAGCACGCCTGAATATAACCTGCATCTGGAAGCACCGTAAAAAAAAAAAGCAACTAATAAATTTAAGAATTAGATTAGAGTAAATCCTTTACCACATAAATTCAATATAATTAGCAAATAAAATCAGCAAGTTAGGTGTTCACTAACTACATATACAAATGCAGCATAAAATTAAGCACAATTTGTAATTCATATTATTTCAAACTAAACAAAGTGATTTAAACAAACAACAATTTTGATATTGAAAAATAAAAAACAAATTAATATCAGCACATTTGGGGCCTGTTCTCATTGACTGAGATGAACTGAGCTGAACTGAACTGAACTTAACTTAACTGAACTTATTAGAGCTGAAGTGAACTGAACTTATTAATTAATGATTTTTAACTACGGATTAATGATCTTTGATTATTTATTATTATATATGTGTATATAAAAATATACATACTAAAATACTTAAGAAAAATATACTATATAATTAAAATATTTATGAGAAATATATTAAAAACATGGAACCCCAAAACATTTTATAAACATGTACTATATAATTAAAAAATAAAATATTTAAATGATAGAAAAACACAAATAACATTTTAAAAAATTATCAAAAAAAAAATCAATGGTATAAAATAATTAAAAAAACAAAAAATGGAACAAAAGCAACAGAGCGAACATTCATCCCATCTCTTTATTATTCCCATTAATACAAGGCCTAACCCCAAATCAACTTTCTCTCTATTCATCCTTTTCTCCTTCCTCCCATTGTCCTCCAGATCCGGCCACAACTATAGATTATCGTTGTGGTTTATCGAAGTTGCTGATCTCAGCTCCATTCCTCTACTTGTCTACTGAGCGTCGAATAAAGGAACGACGGTGTTCTTCTCGAATCCTTTTTCCGGCCACCACTGTTTATTATTATTGTTGTTGTTGTTGTTTCTGCTGTTGCTTTTGTTGTTGTTGTTATTGTTGTTGTTGTTGTTGTTGTTGTTCTTGCTGGTCTTGTTGCTGTTGTTGTTGCTATTGTTGTTGATGTTGTTGTTGTTGTTGCTGTTTTTGTTGTTGCTGCTGTTGCTGTTGTTGTTGTTGTTGTTGTTGTTGTTGCTGTTGTTGTTGCTGTTTTTGTTGTTGCTGCTGCTGTTGTTGTTGTTGTTGTTGTTATTGTTGCTGCTGCCGCCATTGTTGTTGATGTTGCCGCCGCAGCTGATGTTGCTGCTGCTGTTGTTGTTGTTGTTGCTGCTGCTGCTGCTATTGCTATTGTTGTTGTTGATGTTGCTGTTGTTGCTATTGTTTCTATTGGTGTTGTAGTTGTTATTGTTGCGGGTGCTAATGCTATTGTTATTGTTGCTGCTGGTGTTGCTGTTGCTGCTGCTATTACTGTTGTTGATGTTGTTGTTGTTGTTGATGCTGATGTTGTTGTTCCCACTGTTGTTGCTGTTGGTACTGCTATAGTTGTTGTTGTTGATGTTGCTTTTACTGATGATGATGATGTTGTTGTTGTTGTTGTTGTTGTTGTTGTTGTTATTGTCGTTGTTGTAATCTGAGCTTAAAAGTATGAAATTTGGCTTTATATCATTAGCAATATCATTAAACAGCTGAACTTAAAATAATCTTATGAGAATAAGGCCTTATTACAGGACATTTTGAATTTTAACGCTTAAATATATACTGCTTACCACATAATAATTCTGATATTAACAAAATTTATCACCAATACAAATTCCTAAGATGTTCCTTATCCTAAAACAATCTCATTCCTCCGTACATGTGCAACACCATAAGGGATTTCCTCTATACAAGTGGAACAACATAAAGGCAACATCTATGCCATCAAGTCGCCACATGTACACAACAAAGAAAGCAAAGTCAGAATCCCAAAAAACCAACAGCTAAAAGAACACAAGCTAAGCAATTTGGCAGGGAGAAACTTAGAGCTAACAGATCACCAACAAGCAAAAATGCAAATAAGGGAAAAAAATTTCTTGTAATTTTTGAAGGACAAAAGAGTCACTACATTATTACTAAGGGAATTCCATGTTAAAAATTTCTCACTTTTAATAGCTACATGTTAAGCCATCGCACGCGACGCGTGCGATAGCCTAATAAACATGGATTATGTGTGGTTAATGGTATTGCTAACTGAATGCGTAGCACTAATTAAATTTAGTTAGTGTGTGTAAAGGTTAGTCTGGTAATATTTGATTTTGTATTTAAAATGAGTATAGATTTAGTTAAGTACTTATTGGGTTAGATTATGTTAGAGGTCGTTAAATGTAATGAATTTGTTACATGTTGTTTGCGTGTTATCTATTCTCCAATAAATATCAATTTAGTAATTTGGTCTTATCTTTAAAAAAAATTAAAATTTTATAGTTTTGGAAAATTAGGAAATACGGATTTATTGTAACCTGTCATAAATCTAGATTTAAAATCTGGTTTTATTGGTTTAAATTTTTTTAAAATTTTATTGTTAATAAGCGGTACATCTTAGAAACACAAAATACGGCTAACACACGTCTGTATAGATATTGCGCATATAAGGAAATTTTTAAAAGCTAATATCTATTTTTAGATTTTTTTTTTCTGTACGTACAGTTATGGAATACGACATATTAATGTAAAGATGTTTGAAAGTTGTACTTTCGAAGTCAAGGTTTTTAATTCTTTTAAGATTTTGTCATGATCGTTGAGATTGCTTTTGATTGGTCAAATGGGGTACTTCTTTCGCATGGTGTATAATACCTGCTTTACTCTCATGTTCTGTCTTTCATCTTCCCTTTTTTTTCTTATTTTTTTGAGAGTTTTTGTGCTTTAATTTCTTGCAAACGACAATGGCTAGCATTGATAGCACTTCCACTTCTGGAAAAGTATTTTCACCATCAATCTAGAGACCTAATGAGTCGAAATCACATGCAGAGAATGTTGCAAGCTTCCGTTTGTATGCCACAGATATGACAAAGTAGATGAATAGTCAATTGGAATTTTTGCAACAAGGGATTTTAAAGGTGAAGAATAAAAAAGAAAACGGATATATAAGAGACAAAAGAAAACGAGAAGTTGAGGTGGATGGTTGTGGGGAATGGCCAGTTATTATTGTTGAATAAGATAGTGATGAATATGAAATAAAAAATAAGGAAAGAGGTGAGGAAGAAAAGAAAGGGGAAGAATTTGAGGAAGAAGTTGAGGCCGAGGAAGATGATGAGAATGATGAAGATGCTGAAAGTGATGTGAATTCTAATTCAGAAACTAAGATAGTGGAAGAAGCGGTTGTAGAGTCAGATGCATCATTTGAATCAGGTAGTGATGATTATGATGATGATGAGAGTAGATCCGATTCTAATTTTTGGAGTATGATGAAGCAAATGAAGAAACAAGCAAAGATTCTTCTATGTTTGCTATGAGTATTTCTGACTGAAAATGTGTTATAGAGAATTAAGTGTAAGTGGTGCATTTTGTTTGTTTTTGGAGGGTTGTTTAGAGCTAGCATGAATTAAATGTTTGTTAGGGGTTTTTATGGGTATTAGGTTATGGTAGGAAACTATGTAACTATGAAACTCCTGTAAATGTAATCAGTAGGGGAGATATTAGGTTGCAATTAACTAAAATAAGATGGTTTGTAAAGAAGAAAGGTTGATCTTAATTTCTATATTTTGTTTTTTTATTGTTGTTTATCATTCATAATGCATATGAGATTTTTCAAAGATTTACTTGTTTGCTGCTATTAATTAGGTTGTGTTGCTTTAGCAAGAATTATATAAATGTGTTGAAGAGGAATATATTATTTGGTTTGATGTAAAGCTAGTGGGCTAATCTGTCTAGGTTTAGAAAGAATGTAAAAGGAAGATAATGAAAACATGTTTAGTACTTAACTATAATAGTTATCACATTTGCTTGATACCATAAGTAGAAAGCAAGTGATTACAATAACAGGAAGATAGAGCTAAGCTCCCTTGATATCCTAATATATACATAGTGCCCGACAAACTATAAGCAAGCAATTAGATAGCAAAAGCTTATTCTAAGAAGTAGTGTCACATAGGAAAAAGCATTTTAGGATAGTTGTTCCAATATAATACCATAATTCCTGAATGGTTTTGTAGTCAAATCTAAGCAATCAGACAGTAAAAGGTAGGCTGATTACATTGTGTGTCAAGGTCAACACCTTAACAAGTGGTGTTGTTTAGGAACATGTATTTTTATAAACCATGTTCCTTTCCAAGACCACAGCCTTTAAAAGCCTTAATCATAACCGATATAATCGTTGTATACTTGGTGTTATTGTGGGATAAGTAATCTAAAGATAATTGTTTGTTATAACAACCTCACGATATAAAAGATTTACTTGTAATTCATATCTTTAATAAGTATGTACATAGCAAAAGATTTAATAGGTGAAGATGTTACCTAACCGATCTGTCATAAGTCTTCTTTTTCTTTCTCAAAGGTCAACAAAGTCATCATCCTGAAACACAGTGCTCACCGTTTTCTTTCCTTCTCCTACATTATACCTTGCTTTGTTTCAGTAGAAATAGTGTATGTGTCAAAGGAAACACTCTTGCCTTTAAGTGCTGCACGACAAGGCAGATCTTTATCCTTCTCTTTAATGACATTTGGCCTTGATTGTTGACTCTAACTCATGTTTAATAACATCCTTCTCTGGTGTAGCATATTCTGATTCATCATCAGCATCGAGTCTTTTCCTTTATGATCTAGAATCTCCTGTTTTTAACTGACCTGCTTTATGTGTTGCAGCCATTAATTTTGCCAATAAGCAATCATCCTCCTCTTCTTGGCTGAAGATTGATAAGTCATAAGCTTCAAGCGTTTCCTTTTTTATGGTCTTGCTAAGGTTATTGCTATCTTTGGCTGCACATGCATTGCCCTTTTCACTTATAGCATCTTTTGTATCAGCTATATCTTTTGCATTTTTGGCACCAAACTCTGCAGCAACATCTACTGAACTGCTTCCTTTAACACCAGCTGTACTAGTTTCTTCCATCTCCACACCTTTTATACCCCATTGCAGAACCTTGTTCTGTTCTAGAGCAATTGTAGGGTCAATCTTAAGTAAGAAGTATGTATTTTGCAGCTTATAAGCTATCTAGCCAAACTTAGTGGTATCATCCTGAAGCATAGATAGATTGTGGGTTAGTTTATAGAGTAAGAGTTTAAGGAAATCATATAATTAGGATAGATGTTTAATATCAAATGTCAATTATGGACTATTTACCATTGCCTTCCTGTGATAAATATCTGCAATTGACATGCCAAGCAGCAGAACAGAGTTCTCAGTAAATGCAATAAGTTGTAGTGCTCTAGTTCCATCCAAGGCAGTAAAAGTAATAGTTTCTCTGCATAATTTGATGAATAAGTTTGAGTTTTCAATCGCTATCAGTGATATATTTTTTTTGCTATTTAATGAAATCCGTAAGTGTTTTTTTACCAGTAAGTAGCAGATACTTTATTTCTCTCACAAGCTATGCAACCAAAAACTGCTCCATGAGGTAATTGTGTTTGCTTTCCACAGTAAGAACACCCTATATATGTTCTAAGCCTGTCATACTGAATATCAGATGTTGTAACTATGAGCCAATAAACCTCCTTTGGAAGCGTTTACGCTGATTGCATTGCCAACATAAATCTTAGCACAATCTTGATATTTGGCATGTTAACTTTAAAATCATATAAGCAAGAACTATCCTATTGCAATTAATAGAAGACAAAGAGGGCTCTACAATAGCTATATACAAATACTGCATCATATAAGTCTACCTTTTTGGATTTGGTATGGGCTATTGTTGTTAAAATTCTTTCTACAGGTGGATTCCAAGCAGCCATAACTCTACTCTGATGTTCTATTAGACATTTAGATGCATTCTTGTCCTGTCATCAACAAAAATAATGTACATTAATTTAAAATAATTTAACATATCTACTATTAATTAATCTTAGAAGTAGATGTTAATTATTATACCATTTAGTCAAGGCATCTGCTTGTTCACCTTCAAGAGATTCAATTATTACAATAGACATGGATTATTCAAGTTGAAATCCTTTGATTTGAGTAAGGTAAAAGCTGTTATTAGCTTGTTGATAACCAATGATATAGGTGAGGTAAAGTATACATTTATTAACCTATTCTGTGACCTACCTTTGCGAGAGGTAGGACACAGAGCTATGATGCCTATTACTCTGAGATTTTCCATGTCAGGAATAAGAGTTTCACACTATTTTCCAGATAAACCATTTTATGTACACACCTTTACTGGTGAATCTGTGATGAAAGTTTTTGGGCAAAGTCAGAATGGAATCATTGTAGTTATGGTAACGCTATAATTATATTGATTTAATTTAAAGTATATATGCAAGTACCTTATGATTTTTAACCATCAAGTCGCATATATAAGATTCCTTGTTCAGGGTTGTCACAATCTTTCTTGGATCATTTACAACATATATCACAATAACAAGGATATCTACAAAAGAAGAGAATGTATTAGTAAATTGCTAGAAATGGACTGGATATTTCAAAATAAAAGCTTATTATATTAGTTTAAGTATCATTTCTACCATGTGGAACATCATAAGTAGAAACTCTTGGCACAAAAGCAAGAGATTGATGTCTAGGAAACACTTGTTCTCCTTCAGGATCTAAAGACTAGATGAGGGTTCTGCTCCCTATTGTCATCTGAAATGGCAGATCCGTTTCTTTATCCCTATATTGTGCATCTAATGGCCGTATTAAAGCATTAGCAATGTCATAGTTTCCTCTAAACAAGGAGACATCTTTATATGCATCAATCTGATCACCGAATAATGTCATCTTCATGCGATTTTTATGGAAAACGAATAAAACAATACTTATTATATCACTATGCATCATGATTTGTTATAAGTTTAGTGTGTGCTTGAAAATGGAATGTATAAATTATACCTTGTCATCTTGTAAGATAATATACTAGTAAAATATTTTGCTTCTCAGACTCTTGCTTTCTACCTTTTTCTAAAATGTTTACATTAACCTTATATGATTTACTCGATGTATCGAGTTCATCGAGAAATTTTCGTTTGGGTGCCATAACAAGATTTTCTATTAAAAGTACAATCAGAAAATTAAATTAGTTTTGATTTTACATATAGATTATGATAATTTATCAAGTGATATATCATGAAAAAACTCTTTATATATATGTATATATACATGTTTACTTTTAAAATTACAACATTAATTAAACATTCTCATGTTTTAACATTGATTTCATAGAAATTTGACACTACATATACTCTAATGCTTGAAAATAAGTGTAGATATATGGCTCCTATATTATTGGTGTTAATTATTTGTTGTTGACAGAGCTAGTGAAACTACAAAATTAAAGCTATTTTTATATGATAATTTTAATTGTATAACATGCTTTGTTTGATCACTATTACAAGTACAGTTGCACAAAGAGATAGCTCATCAATATTAAATAGTGAAGGTGTAAATTCATTCTACAGGTCTATAATCTTAAGAAGTTTTTACACTAATATAAACAAATTGGTCTAGTAGTTACTAAAAAGGGTATTTATGGATGAACATAAAGTGTTAAGATCAAGCAGAATACCAATCATATCTCATATGAACTAAAAAGGCTAACAATTTTCTAATTCTGAGCATCAACAGGCATTTATGTATGACATAAGTAACTTGTATACAGACAAGTAATGACTTTTTTGGTTGCATAACAGCTTGAGTTTTAAGAATATTAAATTTTAGCATATATGCAATCTATAAATGGATCTTGAGCTAGCAATAATTTCGGTTAAAACTAACTTATATTGTAAAAAAAAAAAGGCAACAAATTGAAATAGTATATAGGCTTATCATATATACCTGCCAAGGAGTAGAGGGTTTAATGCTGATATTTGAGAATATTACTTCCTTTTTATTTGTGAGTTTTTTTTTCTTGCCCTTTTCTTTGGTTTGTCTTTTGTGATGTACTGCTTAGACTATGAGTTTTATGAGGAACAATGAGGCCTAGTGCTTTTATAATACACATGACCTAAAAAAAAGTAAAGGAAGAAGCAAGAATTCAACCTTACTGTTTCCATCAACAGTGTTTTTTTATACATTTTTTTTCATACACTTAGTAAGCTTACTCGTAAAATAGGTAATTCCATATTTTATAGATATATAACATGTACTTGAATGATCAATAGTATTTAAATATAGATTTGCATATCTACTTCCATATCTTTTAGCTTGCATATTTATTTTTATATCTTTTAGCTTATACAAAAAAAAAAAAAAAATGTTATGCTTTGTAAGAATTTTTTTTTTAAATGTTATATTTTGTAAAAAAAATTTTTTAAAAATGTTATGCTTTGTAAGATTTTTATTTCTACTCTTAGTTTCATTTGGAATAGTAATTTTTGCCTTTTAATGATATAAAATTTATTGTTCCAATAACATGCATTCCATGTATTCTAAAAGACCATATTGCTTATGTATTGTTTTCAATTTTTTGTCCATTTTTTAGCAAAACCTTTTTACCTAAAATTCTTCCCTTGCACTAATTTTTCTTTTAAGTTAGTAATAGATAATCAAATTTTATTTATTTATTTATTTTAAAAAAGAAGAACAAAGTTTCATTCTCTTGATTTATTATTAGATTGGTTGGTAGTTTGTGTCCTTTTTGCTTTGTTTTTGTTGGAAGTCTTGTTGCGTTGATATAATTTGTCAAATTTTATTGTTTGTGACATGTAGGTGAATATTAAGCGATAGTGACAAAGATACAATTTTTAGTGTCAAGATAACACGACTATCGCATCATGGGTTTTTTAAAATACATATACGTGCATATACATATAGTTCAAAGGGATCACAATAACTTATTTGTTCATTTAAATATATAAATAACCTACTAATTATGGATATTGTTTGGTTGATTGTTCTACATTTAGATTTTAGACAAAACCAAAAGGATAATTTGTTATCCCGTGGCTCTGTGATCAGCACAAACACCCTCTAGCACTATGTAGAAAACAGAAAAGCCATTTAGAAGATGTCAGTTACCTATAGAGGTTGATATTATATAAGAATATTAGCTAAAAGAAAAAGATTCTTAAACTTATTAATAGCATGCAAGACCTTAAATAAATCTTGCTATGTTGATTGGTCAATTATGGCATACTTAAAAAGGAACTAAATTTTGACAGAAAAAGTCTAACATGTTGGAAATAAAAGTAATAAAAGAAAATTAGCTAAATAGTATTTTGATCTGAACACCTAATATAAAAATTATACACAAATCAGCTATAGACTATAATAAGAGGGAATGGAAAGATATCACTCACTGATGTAGCTAGATGATGCAAGGCATGTAAAGAATATCATAGGATACTACATTTCTAACATGACCCAAATCTGGCTGATTAGCATCCATGTCAGTTTTAATACTGACATTAGCTGCTTGTCAAGCTCGAGAAAGGACAACATATAACTGGCCATGTGAAAAGCATGATCGCGTAAGATAAACAACAACTTTATTAAGTGATTTCCCTTGAGCTTTGTTGATAGTCATTGACAAGCTGAGCTTTAAAGGGAACTGTTTCCTCTGAAATTGAAAAGGATAAGCTGAAGACTCTGTTGGTCTTAGGTTAATTCTTGATATCAATACATGCTCTCCTTTGTGATGGCCAACGACAATAACACATTCAATGAGTTTTGGGAAGAATTTATTGCATATCATCCGTGTTCCATTGCAAAGACCAAATGACGGTAAGATGTTACGCAACAAAATAATTGGACTGTTGGCTTTCAATATAAGCTCATGAGGACTCATGCCACTAGGAAAAAGCTTATTTAAAATTTCTCTAGAATATATATGGAGCAATTATCATCGATCATTGAATAATAGCTCTTTTAGGCTACTACATGATGAGTGTCATTTATGGAACTCATTAAGTTCTCTTTAGGGTTAAATTCATGCTATTTTATAGCTCTTTTCTTTAACTTTTCCTTATTTTTACTCTTTATTTCTTTAGTTTGCATTTTCTTAGTTGAATTTCTATTTTAATAAATTTCTTGGTTTATTTTGTTATTTTCTCTTTTATTTGCTTCTTTTCGTTCATTTTTAAGGTTATGATCGTAATTCGAAGATTATTGAGTCTCCTTCCCAAGTTTTACATCTTTTGAGATGCCTCTTGCCTACCATTTGTAGTTCAATATTGAAGGAGTGTATAGGCCAAGTTTTCTAACTCGTGCATGCAAGCGGTGGGTAAACCAATCTTGGTGTTGAACCCACTGTGGGGGCTATTTGGAGACTGCCTTCTTCCGTGTTCATCAACATCATCAAGTGGAGCGTACGAGGAAGTGCAATTCAAAGGTGAAGGAGGCTGCCTGCTCCCAAGCGCGGGCGCGCATGACCATTGTGCGGCTGTGCGGCCTAGTGGCGCAGGCGCGCCTCTCAGGTTCTCTGTTCCATACCTAGTTTTGCGCGGCCATGCTCCCCCTTGAAGTTGGTCGCACCTGTACGGGTCTATTTTGGACGATCTAACTACCTTCCCTTTATTAGTTTTACTATATAAAGATTTTCTTTCTATTTTTAGAGGGGGAGTTAGTTCTTTTAAAACTAGAATAGAATTTGGTTAGATTTTGTAGAGAGAGAAACTTTAGTTTGTGGAGAGAGAAGTTCTTATTTCATGATTGAAGATTGATGATTATAAGTATTTTCTCCATTGATTTGAATCAAGTTTGTAAAGATTTCTTTTACTTTTATGCAATCTTTAGCTTTTGATTTCAATTGCTTTGTTAATTGTTCAAGTTTTATTGATTTATGATTGATTTAGTTTGATTAATATGATGATGATAAATTTCTTGGTTAGATTAGTTTTGATTTTGATTTCCATGGATAGTGAGTAGTGTACTTTCTAGGGTGATAGTAAAGCATATATAAGTAATGGATTGATGCTAATTGGGGGAAATTGATGGAGTTTATGTTGTGATTAAATTGGTTGATTGATTATGTGCATGTGTGTGTTTAATGAAGGATTGATCAACATAGTTACTCGCACCAAATTGCATTGTAAGTTCATATTGATACGGACAATTGATTTGTGGCTTGCGTTTGTCGATTGAGTTGGTTTGTGAAGTTCCTATCTAGAGTCTCTCGTAGTTGGCGCTAGTTTGACCTCTACGAGAATAGCTTATAAAACTCTTTTGATTGCATTATTGATTTTCCCTCGCAATACTCGACTTAGTTAATTCCAATCTCGATTAGTTGTATCCTTTGCAAGTTTATGTGGATCCTAAACCCTAGTGTTTAATATATTTGATTTCATCTTATCTTGATTGTTTGATTGTCTTAGAATATACACACCTTACTTCATTACTTCGAAATAGCTTAGCTTTAGCATTAGCATTCACCTCCCATTCCAGGTGGTTTGACCCTCGACTTAATCCTATGCTAGTTATAAGGATGTGTTGAGTGATTACAAATTTTTTTTATCCTTGGGAAGATTAGTCTAACGACCTAGTCTCAACCCTCGTTCAAAAATGGGGCCTTTGCCGGGAAATGGCATAGTTGTTTGCTATTGTTGTTGAGTCTATTTCACCTTATCTCGAAAATACAAAAACATTTTTTTCTTTTAGCTACATTTGTAGCCGTGCTACTAATAATTTCTTTTTGTGTTTATGTGTGCAAGTTAACATGGGAGAAGTCCCAAGGCTTACGTTGAAGGAGATGGGCACTCCGGGTGCATACAAGTATGAGAGCAGGATTGCACCATTATTGATCCCGGATAGTGATTTTAAAATCAAGCCGACAATGATAACTTTGATTGAAAGAAGACAATATAGTGGAGGAAGAAATGAAAGTCCGCTCAATCATCTTAAGGAGTTCGAGAAATATTGCAACACGATAAAGGTGAGCGGTGTAGTGCTAGAATTCATAAGGCTCAAGCTATTTCCTTTCTCTCTAATTGGAAGAGCTCAAGAGTGGATAGACAAGGAAGTGAAGCCTAATTCGTTGAGAACTTGGGATGAAGTCACCAAGAATTTCTTTCTTATTTCTTCCCTCGAAAGAAAATGGCAAAGACTAGAGCTTTGATTCAAAGTTTCAAGCAAAGAACTAGTGAAAACCTCTATGAAGCATGGGAGAGGTACTAGGATTATCAAAGAGATTGTCCTCACCATGGAATCCCCACTTACCAAATCATTCAAATTTTTTATGGTGGTTTGAGTCCTCAAGGGAGGTCAAGTCTTGATGCCAGAGTTGGAGGCCCAATAATGAACAAGACGGTGGAAAAGGTTGTGGATGCGATAGATGATGTAGTTACAAACTACATGGATTGGAAAGAAGTTGAGATAGAGCCGACAAGCGAAAATGGCTCGATTGATCAACTCAACGCCATCAACAATTTGTCCACACTACTTTCGGACTTAGAAAAAGAGGTGGTTTCCATCAAGGCTAAGCTTGAGAATGCTTCTTCACTAGCTCAAATTCTTCCCTCCCAATTTATGGGGAAAGGTACATCTTCTTACTCTAACCCTCTTTTCGCTTCTTGTTTCATGATTAGAGAATGCTTGGTTTGTGATTTATGTGGAAAGAGTGATCATGATGCTTCTATTTGCCCAAATGCATTTTGTGATTGATATGATGACTATGATGGGGATAGGAATTATCATCACCAAAGAAATTTTTATAACTATAATCAAGGGAATAGTTATAAGAACCAAGGAAGCCAAGGTTTCCGTGGTAACTATGACAACCATGGTTATAATGATCAAAGTCACGGCCAGGTATATGGGGATCATAACCAAGGTTATGGTAACTATAATCAAAATTTCGGCCAAAATCATGGTATGGGTAATTGGAGTAACCAAAGTAGAGGAAATTTTCAAAACAATTCTCAAAAAGGTCCCTCACCCGAATTTACTCCAAAGACCCAAGGGCAAGGTTATAATTCCTACGATCAACTATCTCATTTTATGAGTAGGTTAGAGAATGTCATGGTAAATCAAGTCAAGAAATTGAATGATTACATATCGTCTAAAAAATGTTTCGTGACTTGTTTAATCATGGAAATATTCTTGAGACCCAAATCATTCAACTGGCCAACACCTCGAAAGAGCATACAGCCTTTCTTCTTTACCTTCACAAGGAATTGATCCTAAAGAACCGGTTTGTTCTATCACCACTAGGAGTGGTAGGATCCTTGAGAGTGAGGTGTCTGAGAAGAGTGATGCAAAAGAGAGTCCAATTGAGAATGAGAGCCCTTTGGTTGAGGAAGTTGCTCAGGAACAAGTTGAGAAGGTGAAGGAGAAAGAAAAAGAAGTTTACAAACCCAAACTTCCTTACCCCCAAAATTTCAATAGGCACAAATTGGATGAACAATTTGGAAAATTCACCGAGATTCTTAAGGAAATTCATCTTTCTATTCCTTTCACTGAAGTCTTAGAACAAATGCCGAATTATTATAGATTTCTTAAGGAAATTTTGAGCGGTAAGAGAGATTGCAATACGGTGGAACCGGTGAGTTTGTGGGAGTGTTGTAGCGCCTTTATCCATAATGACTTTCCCCCAAAGATGAAAGATCCCGGAAATTTCTCCATCCCTTGCAATATTAAGGAAAATTGTTCCAAAATACCGTTTGTGATATTGGTCCTAGTGTTAGCATCATGCCTTATTCCGTCTTCAAGAGACTAAAGATAGGTGAGCTCCTTCCAACCAACATGACCCTTAAATTGGCCGACCGTTCTATTAAGTTCCCTAATGGTAGAGTTGAGGATGTCCCCCTCAAGATAGGAGAATTCACTGTCCTCGTTGATTTCATTGTGTTAGAGATTGTGCAAGATGATCATATTCCTATCATTTTAGGGTGACCCTTTTTAGCTAGTTCGGGAGCTTTGATAGATGTTAAGGGAGGTCATATTACTTTGAGAGTTGGTAACAATGAGGAAAGTTTTGAGCTAAAACCGATGCATGAGTCTTTGTCCCTTGTGAAAGGAATAATGTGTGTTAATTCCCCTCGCTCCATTGATAATGTTTGTTTGATTAATTCTTGAACTAACAATGTTCATGAGATTTTTGATGATGTGCTTGTAAGTTTTGATTGCATTAAAGTTACTGAAGGGAAAAAGGAGGTTTCAAAGGATATGGACGAAGAGGTCATTGACATTCCACATTGGTTTGAGCTTTGTCCTCAAGAGGAGGAGGATGATTCCATGGATGTAGATGGTGTGAAACCGTCTACAAGAAGGAACAAGGTAAAGAAGAAAACGAGAGCTTCTAGGAAGAAGATAATGAGAATGAAGTTTAAGCGAGAGAAGTTTCCTTTGGAAGTCCAATTAAATGAAGTTTTATCAAGCAACAATGAGAATTTGCTAGATTTTGAAGAGGAATTTGTTCCTTCCACCACTTTGAAGAAGGTGGTGTCCTTTGATCCTCCATGATTTGGAGGAAGGGTCGAGCTTAGGACCATAAGCAAGCGCTTCCCGGGAGGCAACCCGGATATTTCTAACCTTTTCTTTTGATTTCTTTTTCTTAATTTTCTTTCTTTTATTTTCCTTTCATTCACTTGTTTTTCTTTTAGATTTATAGGGTGAATTCATAAAGTTAGATTAATTTAAGTGAGCATGAGCAATGGAAAGGTGTTTTAAGGTTTTTGATGTGATTATATTAGATTTTATTGAATTTTGAAGTAAAAGGGTAAGAAATGTTAGTGAGGTAAGATAGGGAAAATTGTGCTTATATTTGAAGAAAGTTTGAACTTGGTGGGTTCGTTGTGCTGATATCATTATTTTGGGATGTTGAACCCACTATCAACATGTTTTGAAACTGTCATATTTGGTGGGTTTAATAATCCCGGGTGATATTGGTCTATGAACCCACAATAGAACGCACCGAGCAATAATTTTAAGAATAGAAGGGAAGCCACGCAGGGGCGCGGGCGTGCTACTGTCGAGCGCGGGCGCGCCAAGGGCCAATGTGGGCACGCACCCCTGCAACACCCGTGTCTTATATTCTTCTTTCCCCTTTCTTTTCCTCATTTCTCCTTCTTCCCTATCAAACCCGAACACACTACTCCTCACTCCCTCACACAACCGCACAAACCCTACCCAACTCTCATCAAATTTCATCACATAAATAACCAAATTTTTATCAAAAATCCTCAAATCTTCCTACATTTTTATCATTTTCAACAAAGAATGCACTACTTACATCCATTTCAATCTCCAATCTCTCTCATCCATTGTTGAAGCAATTTGGGGTTTTTCGTTTTTGAGGGAATTGGCGGCCAAAACTTGTTCAATCTTGCTCCTTGTATGGTATAATCATGTTCTTTTACTATTAATTGCATTATTATATCATATAGTTTCAAGTATTAGATTGTTCATGGTTGTGAATAGTAGTAGTATGAATTTTGGTGATTTTGATGATTGATATTGAATTTAGGATGATTATTTATGTTGTTTGTTGATTGTTATTGCATCACATTGTGTTTTTTGATGTTTTTGTAGCAAATTTGTTGTGAATTGTGGAAGTTAGTTTTTGGTAGTATTGGTTGTGATTGAAGTTGGTCGGTTGAACTAAGTTAGTTATTAAATTGTGATTGGTGATTTGAAGTGTTTGAGAAGTTAAATTTGTGATTTGGTTGTGATTATTTGGTGAATCATCATGTCTAAATACTTGAAAGCCATCACCTCCAAAACCAAGAAAAGAAAAACAAACATTTCCATAGAAGAACCATCACCCTCAAACACATCTTCCCCTCAATCACTATACTTGAACCCCTTCCCATTCCTAAAACTCATTTCGTTGATAAAGCCAACAAGCTCATTTGGGAAAGATTCCAAAAGAGAACTTATAGGCCCTCTCGGCATTACCATCAATTTATTATGATGAAGTTGGGGATCAATGATGATTTATGGGTTCTATTTTATAATCTTGGCTTTGGAACGCATGCTACTAAGAGCTACGAACCTACCTTGAGCCTACTTTGGAGTTCTTGGCTTTTTTGAGTGTGACTCCTAATGGTGATTAAGAATATGAGATCACTTTCCATCTTTTCAATGATGTTCATGTTATGTCCATGACCGAGTTCAATGTGGCCTTGGATTTCAAGCCGAATGCGAATTTCTTCTTCTCCGATCGCGAGCATGAGTATTTAGATGGTTTCTCTCTAGATGCCTTTTGGCACACCATCTCGGGTATTGACAAGTTTAGTGCTTGTATTTCTCTTGCAAGCGACATTTTTCAACCGTGTATGAGAGTGCCTCATAGGCTATTGGGGTACTCGGTGTTCCCAAAGCAAGTTTTAGGAAAGTTGTTGCTCCCCGAGTTGCGAGCTTTGTGGATAGCAACTTCGGAAGCATATAGGGGTCGGTTAAACCTTGGGCGGATTTTCTTGAGGAATTGAGTGGACATGAGGGGTAGCCGGTCGGGTGAAATCCCTTGTGGTAGCATGATCACAAGGTTGGCTACGAAGCTCAGGTATGAGAGGTATCTTCTTTCTTGCACGCCGGTAGGGGATCTTGACACCATTTACCTTGATATCAAGCAATTGAAGAAAGTGCAATTCCTAGCCAAGAATGAAGATGATGAGGTCTTTGATTGGCTTTGTAGGGGTACCCATTGGTGCGATCTTCCAAACGCCTCTCTTACCTCTCTTCACCGGCATGCCCCGAATGTATGGTTTGTGCCCTCCAGTGATCGCATCCCTGGGGAGGATGAAGATATGGAAGATGTTCTCAACGCGAAAAGGCAAGCTCAAGAGCATCAACAACAACATCCTCAACAACAACATCAAGAACAACAACAACACCAATATGTGAGCTTCGCCTTGGATGCCCTTAGTGCTCAAATGAAGGGTATGCAAATCCGGTTGGAGGGGATGTACAATAAAGATTTTGAGGCCCTCTACACTCAAATGAAAGGAATTTTGGAGATGCAACAAGGTATGTTTCTCCAACAACAACAATTGTATGATGCGTGTGTTAACCGGGGAGACATCACTTCCCCGGTTAATTACCCATACTTTCCACCCTAACATGGTTCTATACCATCTATTTGGAGTGATGGGGTACCTACGTACCTATATTGGCAAGGACCCTTGGGGTCCAACACCGAGACTCGCTCATTCCCTGATGAGCACGGTAATTGTAATTACCGTGTTCCCGGTGGGAGCGACTATAGGGGTGATCCTAACTACCCATATGTGCACCCCGAGCACCCACTACCGCTCGCTTTGCCCGAGCAATTTTTTCCGTTGCCCCTTGGCAGCAAGATAACTTCAAGGGGCACTATGGTTGGCCACCTGATTACATCGGGGGATGGGATCCTTATGGTCCGCCATCCGGGTTTTCCTATGATGGGGATGACCAAGATGGCGCCGGACCGAGTGTTAGTGGTAGATAGTTCCCTCATTTTTGTGTCGTTTGCCTCCATTCTTTATCTTATATGTGCTTGCTTTGTATTGATGGGATATTGAGATGTATTTATGATTAGCTTAGGGGAAATTTACTTTTCTTAGGGGTTTGTCTCGGTGGCCAATATTGTTGTTGACCTTGCCTTGTTTTTTCTTTGCCTCTTTGTATAATGGTCTCTATCTTGACCTCTCTTTGATGGTGTTTGCTTTTGATGTCTATTTATCTCATTCTTAGTCTTGTTGTTGTGAAGATTTTTCCTTGATGATGATGCATGTGTTGCTTCCACAAATCTAAAACCCCTCATATCCAAATCCCATGAATCCAAACCCTTGAATCCAAATTTTGTAGTTAAGCGCTTTGTAGTTAGTTAGGTGTTTAGTTGGTTAACTAGTTTTTATTTTCTTTTTTTCACTTTTTGGTAAGTTTAGTTTAATTTTGCTTCGTAGTCCCTATTTATTTTATTTTGTAGTTACTAACCGTTTTCTTTGTATATAGTTCCTTTTTCTACTTTTCTTCTCACATGGCTTTGATGATGATGATGTTATTGTCTTTGGAGCTAAACGAATGTGGTCGATTCTAGCTACCACCTGCTTTTATTAGCATTGCTCGGAAGCCGGTGAGATCTTTCTTATTTTTATTTATCTCTTTTCTTTTCTTGGATGCAGATTTTAGGATTAGTTTTAGGTGAATTTTAATGGTTCGAGGATGGATGCTTGTAACACCTAGAGTGTTTGGGATCATTGGTGATGTTGTCAATTGATCACTTGTTTGTTGATTGGGAATTATGTGTTACACTTGCTTCTTTGTTCCTTTCTTTCTTTTCCTACTCTTCCTTTACCTATGGTTTTCCATTTCTCTTTTCTTTTCTTTTATTTTTCTTTCTTCTTGATTTTTGTTTGTGGCATGTTTTGAGGCTTTATTTTTCAATTTTTTTCTTTCTTTTGAATTGGACTATATACAATCGATTTTTGCTTTTGAATGAACATCTTCCTAAGTGGTAATGGTATGCACAGTTTGAGAGTATCCTGGTTTGACTCTAGGATAGGTGTATGCTAAGGTAGAATGTCTAAGAACTAGGGGGATCATGAAACCGGATTCTACTTATTTGTGGCATATTGGTAGTTGCTTCCTATAGCCGATTTGACACTTATAGTGAGTTTTTGCTACATCCATGTGAGGTTCATCATTTTTCAAGCCTTCAACATTTATTTGCATGAGCTTCATGGATCATTGACTATTGCGGACCTAATCTTGAATCTTTACTTATAATTCTCAAACACGAGACCGAACCATCTAGGGAGGACAAAGGCATCTTTTCGGGGTGGTAATTTTCTTTTTCTAGGTTTAATCTTCTTTATTTCTAGTTATTGGGTTCGCATTTGCCTACTTGCTAACCATTTGAGCCTTTTCCCTTCTTTTCAAGCAACATATTTAGAATTTTGAGCCTTTTGTTTCATTTTGTTCCCATTTTTGGTTTTTGTGAAGCAAATGATCATGTTCTTGGAATTTGTGGTATATGAGTTTGGATATTGGTTCTATTCGTAAGCAAGCTTGTGTTATGTATATATTGTGAATGATGGCAAGTGAATAAATGAAAAAAAAAAGGCGTCCAAAGTTAAAAAAAGGCAAGGACAATGAATAAAGTTAAAAAATGAATGTAAAAATAGAAAAAATAATAATATGAGAAAATGCAAAGCAAATTCAAAAAGCTTTGGCAGAAATTGAAAAAAATAATGAAATGAAAAATGAGAAAATTCAAAAATATTTTGATGTGAATTATTCTCCCTTTCAAAGCATTGAGGACAATGCTTCATTTAAGCTTGGGGGAGAAGCGTTTACGCTTTTTGTATATATGTTTGTGAGTATATCTTTAAATAAGTTTGGGGGTGTTACTTGATTGTGATTCTAAGAAAGGGCCCGTTCTTTGCTTCACTATTAGGGATACCACCACATTTTTAAATTTTAGCCTACCCTTACCCTTTTGACCTTACGTTACAACCATTGGGAAAGACCTTTCGACCTAGAGGTTGAGTCATATATCGAGGGAGGGCATTATAAGTTAAAGCCTAAAGAGAGGGGATGAAAAGTTAAAACGTCGAGTAGCCTAAAATATGTTCTTTTCCGGCTCCTTTGAGGAGCTATTGAGATGCTCATTAGAGGAAGATTTGAGACTATGGGGAGAACGCGGTATGATCGAATGGGATGAAGGTTGATTGTGATAACTAGTTCTCTACGCTTAGCATATTCTATGTTTCAATCAACCTCGGATATCTTGGAACGTGCATACCCCTTTTTGCTTAAGAAAGTTTTTATTCATTTAAAGTGTAGTCATTTTGTTAAGTCCAATTCGTAAAGGTTTCAATTTTGCTTTTCTTTCCTTTTCTTTTACTTTTTGTGGTTTGCCTCACGTATGTTGGTGGAGAGTTATAGGTTAAGCTCTTAGGAAACCTTTACGAGACCCCACTCATCCTCATAGGCGACATTGGAGTTTAAAGGGCTTAATGTAGTTAAAAACAACCGTGATTTCTACGTTAGTGAGTCTTAGTGTATATTCCCATCTCATGTCTTTCTTTTTCATTTTGAATAAGTCCTTCATCCTTATTCTTTCGTGCTTTGTTTGACTCGAGGATGAGCAAAAGTTTAGCTTTGGTGAATTTGATGAGTGTTATTTATGGCACTCATTTGGTTCTGTTTAGGGTGAAATACATGCTATTTTATAGCTCTTTTCTTTAGTTTTTCCTTAGTTTTACTCTTTATTTCTTTAGTTTTCATTCTCTAAGTTCAATTTCTATTTTTATGCATTTCTTGGTTTATTTTGTTATTTTCTCTTTCATTTGCTTGTTTTCGTTCTTTTTCAAGTTATGATCATAATTCGAAGATTCCTGAGTCTCCTTCCCAAGTTTTACATCGTTTGAGATGTCTCTTGCCTACCATTTGTAGTTCAAGATTGAAGAAGTGTATAGGCCAAGTTTTCTAGCTCATGCATGCAAGCGGTGGGTACACCAATCTTGGTGTTGAACCCACTCAGGGGGCTATTTGGAGACTGCCTAGTGGCGCGGCCGCGCCTCTCAGGGTCTCTGCTCCGTACCCAGTTTTGTGCGGCTGTGCTCTGATGAGTGACATTTATGTCACTCTTAGGGAGTAGTGTTAGAGTCATTTTCGTGTTTATTTTATCTTATTTTCCCTTTCTTTCTCTTGTTTTCTCTTTAATAAAGTTTCTAGTTTATTTTGGTAATTTTGTCGTGTTTTAGTTCTTTTCGTAGTTTTTAGTTTATTTTCGTATTTTATTTGCTTTTGATTTGTTATATTTCGTTCTTTATTTTTCCGTGAAAGTTTTCTAACTTACTTTTATTTATTTTAATTGGTTTTGAGTCTATTTTATTTCACTTTTTGTGCTTGTATAGTTTTTGTTTAGTTTTTATTAGTTTTAAGTTTATTTTGTTATTTATTTGATTTTATTTACTTGTATAGTTTTATTTAATTTTTATTAGTTTAGTGTTATTTCTCTTTTTCTATTTTACTTTATTTTATTCCTAATTTATTTATTTCATTCTTATTTGTCTTGATTTATCCTCGGTTTTGTGAGTAGGGGTTCGGGTTTTATGTCAAGTAGGTTCGGGTTACAAGTTGAGTCAAACGCCAAACAAACCTGCTGCCCCTTATCCATCACCGCACCCTTCATTATCCTACACCACACCAAAATGCAGCACTCTTCCCCTGCTTCACCCCGCAGCAGCACCAACACAAACAAACCGCACCTAGCAGCCACCTAGCAGCGCAACCAACACCACAGCAGCTCCCTCGACCTTTCACACAGCCAAACACCACACACCACCAGCCTGCAACCCCGCAAGCACCACAACACCCCACAACAGCACATCGCAATCCCCTGCTCCCCCAACACACAAAGGCAGCCGCACCACCACAACCCAGACCAACGCGCACCCCGCAACACCACTCCCCTGCTGCCACCAATCAACCACCAGCAACCCGCAATTAACCGCAACCTACCACAACCCAGACCACCGCAATCACCCCGCAACACCACCAACACACACAAGCAGCCGCACCACCAGCCACGCAACAGCCCCTACTTCACCCCGCAACACGACCAACACCAACACCAACATTAGCCTTCACCCCGCAAACCACCAGCCACAACAACAACAAAACAACCACCAATTAAGCAACAAATCGCCCACCATTTCATCACAAATCAGAACAATTAGCGAATTAATCAAGTTCGAGCAAACCCATTGAGATGTTCGGCCGAACTTCGAGTCAGAGAATTTGTGGGTTTTGTTATTCGAAGAGGAGTGGTCGAACATACCCATGGTTCGGCCGAACCAACCCCGTAGTTCGGCCGCACCAACCCATGGTTCGACCGAACCATTTCACGAGCTATGCACATGGCTTTTAATGAGGATCGAACGGTGGTGTTTTCTTGGTGCCGATTTTCAATGATGATGAGCGGTAGTGATTTGATGATGATGGTTGTTAGTTTGATTTGGTGAGATGCAAAACATGGGATCATTCCCCCATTTTAGAGCAGCCAATTTCGAAGAAGAAGAATGGGGTAGCTGATGGTTTGGTGGGGATTTGTGGGTTTATTCGATTTTTATTTTCTTTTTCTTTTATTTTTATTTTCTTTGTTTTCTTTTCTCTTTTTCTTATTTTCTTTTCTTTTATTTTTTTTATTCTTATTTAAGTTTTCTTTTTTTACTTTTCCTTTTAATTTATTTTATTTTATTTTCTTTTTCTATTTTTCCTAGTTTTATTAAGTTAGTATAAATACCCATTTTTTTTGGGGTAATTAAGACATGGAAGAACTATCTATTCTTCTCTCTAGTTAGTTTTAGTTTTAGGTTAGGTTAGGATTAGTCTTCATTGGTAGAGAGAGAAAGTGTGGTTTTCTTCATTAATGAACTTGGATTTTGAAGAAGGAGCTTGTTCAATCCTTTGTAGACCTTCATCTTCAATTAATGAGCAATCTCTTACTCTTTCTCTTTACCTTTGTTCTTGATTTTGCTTATTTGCTTTTATTTTTCTTCTTTGCTTATTAATCATGTTGATGCTTATTGATTTGATGATTGATATTGTTTTCAATATGATTTGTGAGTAGTCACCTAGCCAAGGGTGTGGGGATGGTGTAGTTGCTAATTGTTCATGCTTTTAATGTTGGGGTTATGTTAATGGTGATTAAAGTCTTTGCATGCTTGATATTCTTTGGTCTTTCTTGCAAGTGCACATTGTTAGTTGATCAAAGATGAGTCTTTACTAACAAGTAACGGAAGTTGACTTAGTTGAGATTCATTACTATCGATTGTTATTTAATAGTACCTCCTAGTATATGGTTCTAATGTGGAAACATAGAGGCTATGTTAGGAGAAGCCAATTGACCCCGGAAGGCGGCTAGATTGGACCCTTTACTTCGATATTCATGCATGTTTAATTTACCATTGATATGCTACTTTGTTATTGTATGGTCAAGCGTCAACTTCACCTACCCATTTCCCTTGGTGCCTTAATGTTTTATTTCTTGTTTTAGCATCTTTAGACTTTATTTTGTTTATCTCCTATTCCGGACTAGCTTAATTGTCGATAACATTTGGTGGTGTTTACCGTTCTCTGTGGTTCGACCCCTATGCTTGCCTTATACTCGTATTAGGTTTGTTTAGGTTGTATAAATTGTATTTGATCTAGGGATAGACAATTGACGACGCATTTATTTCCCTTGTCAAATTGGCGCCGTTGCCGGGGAACGGCTTCCATTACCGTTATGTTATCTTATTGAGACTAGTCCGTTGTATATATTTCTTTTGATTTATTTTTGTTCTCTTTGTTTTGTTTTTGAAAAATGGTACATTTTTCTTTTCCTCAATATGATGATGAGCCTTTTTGTGTCTACTTCCATAGACTTGTGGGGTTTTTGAACTATAATGGTTGTAATCCTTGTGAAGCTTGTGAGATTTGTTACTATGTCATGAATGAAAAAACGAGATATGAAGTTGAAAGTAGGTTTAATGGCGAATTTCAAGCATTATCGGTTCATAGTGCTTGGAGCTTTTTTGTACGGTTTGCTAAGGAAGTACGCAATAGGGCATGTAATGTTGCTAATTTTGATTCTCAATGTGATAATAGTTTTACTAGTGGCATGCATCCCCATGATTTGTCTTGTGATCCTATTTGTGAACCTAGTACAAGTGATTTCAACTCTCTATCTCCTACTGTTGATGATGAATCTCATTTGCTTGATTATGCCCCCTCTCCCCAATATGATGATGCTCATGTTTATAATGTGAATGATCCTCCCTCCTCATCTTCTTGTTCTTACATGGCTTTAAATGATTTCCCTTATGCTTCTAATGAGTCCTTTTATGAGGGTAATTCTATGGAAAGTTTGAAGGAAGAGAAGATAATGAAGATAATGGAGATGATGGAGAAGTATAACAAGATGAGGGAAGTTGAGAATAGGGAGACGGAAGCTAGAATAAAGATTCTTGAGAGCCAAATTCTCCAACTAGCCAACTCTCAAGAAAATGCCCTTCCTTCTTCTTCTCTTCCCCATATGAGTGAGGATCCCATTAGAGAGCATTCGAGTGATGGTGAAGGATTTGAAAATGAAAAGAGTGTTGATTTTGAAAATCCTAATCCTTCTTCCCATCTTGATGAGTCTCAAGTGTATGTTTGTGACCCTTCAATCTATGAGTACATAGACTCTTTTGAGGTAATGTCCCACATATTTTTTGAGAGTCATATGAGGACTTATAGATTATTGGATGATTTCATCGAGAACGCTTCTTGGGACTTAGATGAGTTTGAGATGAATCTACCTCCATTCATGCACGGTTTTGGGACCTTGGGTTTTGAGATAGTAGAAGGAAAAGTTGTTTATTGTGGTGAAAAGGAGGATAAGGTTGATTACCTTGGAGTTTTTGAGCTTGAGGGAGATGTAGAACATGAGGGTTCTTCATTTGAGGATTCCATGATTGATTTTCATTCCCTCATTAGTGATGTGAGATCTTGTGATGAGGGATTAGCTACCCCTTTTTGCCTTTCTCATACACCTTTTTCCCAAAGGTTTAACCATATCTCCTACTATCCTTTGTTCCTCCCTTCTTTTCTCAAAGAACCTCTTAGGGATCCTCTTCCTATTCATGCTTCCGAAGCCCCTAACTCTTTCATAGTTGATGAGGAAAAGAGTTATAATGCCAACTGTAGGGAATAGTTTCAAGCCTTTAAAATCCCACTAGCTTGAACCCCACTGTGATCATACACTAAAGTACGGTGGCGTCCAAAAGGGAAGAAGATAGAGCAAAAGAGTCGCCAACAAGTTTTTAAGGAACTTGTAAACCGTTCACGAGGTGAAGGTTACACCCCTTAAAGATCCAAGAGATCGTCAACTCCATAAGGTCATGAACCAAATAAGGGTTCGGGGATGATGGTACAAATCCAACCTAAAAGAGATTGAACCTGCCCTAATAATAGGCCTCTACTTTATTCTGATCGTATTCATGTGCGCTTTCTGATTAACATGCAATCAATAGATTAACCCTAAACCTGTTTAATCTATGTTGGTTGAACATTAATGCACAAATAAACTATTATTGGAGATCACTTGAATTATAATCAAAATTAACCCTAAAAAAGATTATTAATTATCTTATTAAGCGTGATTGCAAGTACCAATTCCCTTTAACATGCAATAAAGGTGATCAAGCAATAAATAAATAAATAAATAAATCATCAAGCAACATAATAAATAATAATCATCATCATGAATAATAATAATATCAATCATAATCATAATCATGTTAAAGCATAGCAAGATCCTAGGCATGATACTAACAAGATTAATAACAAACCCTAGCATGTCACTAAGCAATAAAAATCAAATCTTTAGCCCTAACATGATACTAACATGAATAAATATTAGGAAGAAAATAAAAGGCATCATAGAAATCATATTTGATATTAAAAATACCCTAGACATGATACTAGGAATCAAAATAACAATATAAGCATGATATCTACATCATAATATCAATAAAACCAATAAAGTACTTACGTGGATGCCTCGTACCTCTTTCTAATTACAAAATACACACGTTAGTAACTTCAAGGAAAAATAATAATCAAAGCAATCAAATTAAATAATTGAAATAGAGATTTGGGACCAAACCCTCAGAAATTAAAACCTTTCACGTCTAGGGCGAAGGCAACTTCGAATATGGCTAGGTATTTCTAGATCTTGTGAATGCGGAATTTTGTATTAAAAAGCCAAGAAGAAAGAATGCATGAATGTTATTGAAAATCGATGAATGATAATTGTAGATGAATGAATATGGACAATCCGTGAATATTGATCCATGAAACCGGAGTTTTTGATACGATATTTATAGAGAAAATCATCCAGAAAAGATAATTTATCAAAACAGAGTCTGAAGACCACAAAACTAACTTGGCGCCAGCCCTAGCTCATTGGCGCCAGGACCAGTGGCTAGCGCCAGGCGCCAATGCTGGCGTCTGGCGCCAATCCTGGTTCCAGGCGCCAAGGCCTGGGGTTGGACGCCAAACCGGCGTTCAACGCGTTTTCGAAAATCTGATGAATTTCCCGTACTAGAAGATAAAATAATATAATTTCAGTCGAAAATGCTATTTGATCTAATTAAAACTCTGAAGAATCCTAATTGAATTAAGAATGATAAGACCTTCTAGAATGTTCTAGAAGACCAAAACCATTCCTAATTACATTAGGAATGATAAATCATACTAGGCCCTCCCCTAGATCATTGGGCCGTACTTAAAGCTCAAACCGGGCCCAGTTTTGTAAATTGTCCATAACTTCCTCAATATTCATCGGAATTGGGCTTATAATATATCGTTAGAAAGGTCTTTGCAAATCCCATCCAACTACACCACTATTGGACCCATATTATGGACCAACCAAACTGGATTGTCTGTTTTCTTAAAAATAAAGTTTTCAAAAACAGAGAGAAGAGAAAAGAAAAGAAATAAAACTTCCCGCAACACTAGACCTTTCCACACTTTCGTTTCATTCGATTATGATTCGACGTGAAAGGCACTCATCACTGGGTTTGGTTTTGGGGAGACACAAATGGGTGTCTACTGAAGCCCCCACTTTGACTGAGTTTGGAGAAACGCAAGTTTCGAAAACAAAAGTCAAAGTATCGATAGGGACGGAGAATGATTCAGAACGTTCTGCGATCCTAAATCAATCTTGTAACGCCGATACCTGCAAAACTAGCATTAGTTAAACAGATAAAAGAGTTAAGAAACGCGTATCTTCCACCGTCGAGCACACGTCTCTGAAAGTGACCGATTTGCTGCTGTACTGTTGTTTTTTTTTTTATGACCTCCTGCAAGCTAGAGAACGCCATCCCGCTTGAAAACCGCTACGCCTTGTAACTACTTCAAATTAGAAGATTGCTTCGCCTGAAACTATCCTCTCCGCTATGATAATATTCCACGTCCAAGGGAATATCATCGAAAATTATTTCTCTTGAAATAATTCTCATCCGCATTATGATCATCTTCCATGCCTCAGGAATTATGATCGAAGACAATTTCGCCCTGAAATTACCTTCAGTTGTTTGTGACAACCTTCCGCAAGCTAGGGAATGATGCCGAAGACATCTTCTCTTGAAGTCATCCTCACTTGATGCGATAATCTCCCAAAGGAAAATACCGAAGATCTACGCCCGTCGATCTTTAAAATTTCGCCTGAACTTTGCTTTTTCTATGCCTGTATGTCGGCGCTCTTCTGCTCTTGAACCTATATGTCGGTGCTCTTTGCTCTTGAACCTGTATGTCGGTGCTTTTTGCTAGTGAGCCAATGCTTAGGCGCTTTTAGCTAAGTGAGACGATCTTTTCATCAAGTCGATCACTTTATGTAATCAAGCCGATCACTTAATCATGTCAAATTGCTTAGAAGGGCTAACTGGCGTACCAAGGAACCCAAAATATGTTGCAGAAAGCTAGCACAACCCCAACAGGTGGCTGGCTGCTTTGGCGTCGCTGAAAATCAATCAGCGCCAGCTTTATATCATTAGCGCCATGCGCTGATATTGGCGTCTGGCACCAAGCACAGAATGTGACGCCAATGCCTAGGGACTGGCGCCAACACGGGAATCACTTTAAATTCCCGTTTTCAGTTCATTTCGTGCTCTGGTTTGTTGTGAACGCTGCTCGAAAGAAGTCGAAACTTCAATTGATCGTTGCTCATTCGTTTCTCAACCGAATTCGCTCAAATTTGTTGCAAATCAAAGCTCTTTTCATCCATATTCCCGATCTATGTAAGTTTTCCTCCAACTCACACCGGCTTTTATGAATTATTGGCATGTTCATTCACGAATTTCATGAAAATTCGAAACTTATAATGCTCAATTTGCTTTGTTTATCAAGTTTTATGCCATGAAATTGCTTGTTTATGTTTGTATATTGCCTTGGGAGTAATTTGAGACTTGTTTGACTCAATTTGGTGAAGAAATGAGCAATCCACCATTGTTGGACCTCTTAAGGTCGTGAAGAACAATGTGGCTCGTTCTCGTTGTTTTTGCTAGCAATTCTTGTTCAATTTGTCACAATAATCACTATAGTGTTGCAAGAAATTGTTTGATTGCTTGAAAAAATGATGTCATGCTCAATTTGAATTTGTGCTCTGTTTTTTGCGAACATAGTATCATGCGGCTAGACGAACCTTTAGATACTATAGAACCTTAATTTATGATGATTTTGCACAATGTATCATGGCTAAACAACAAGGCTTAGGTTCACGGTCCCGAAACACTAGACGGGAGCATGAGCCCGTGGAGGACGACACTACACCGTCCACTTCGCTTGGTCAGCTCCCAGAGTGGGATGAGGAGACCTTGTTCTTTGCCCCTGTCCACCACATTTCTGAGAGGGTGAGACGGGGAACAGAGCATGGGAGGACACGACATCACGGCTCTGGCTGTGATGGTCTAGGCGATTTGTATAGGATGCATATCGCCAGAGATCGAGAGACGAGACTTCTATGGGAGTCTTGCGGACTGGTTGCCCTGTTTGAGACCTCCGAGGCTATGGTTGCCTCCAGCGGGGGTCACCACGTAGTGCGCGCTCTGGTGGAATTCTTTTGGGACACCACCAACACCTTTCATTTTCCTTGGGGTGAGATGATGGTCACTCCTACAGACTTCAGTCTCATCACAGGACTGGAGTTCTCTTCTGTGTCGCTGCCATTCGACGGCAGTATCGATGTATTTTCTCCAGAGGTCGAGGAACTATTGGGGCCGATTGTTGTTCGGGCCCGAGCTGAGGTCGAGACAACTCAGTTCAGTGCTAGGGGGATTCGCCGCTCGACGCTGGCAGCGGCTCTTGATGACGATGCGACCACCCGAGAGCAGCGGGTGCGCATCTTTGTGCAGATGTTGTTGTCAGGGACATTCTCCCCTGACAGGGGTAGTAGGGCGTTGCTTTACTACCTCCCTGCTGTTCGCGATCTCCGGCGGATCGGGACTTATGATTGGGCCAGCTTGGCCTATACTGACTTCGTTCGCGCACTGAGGGACTCGTGTCGCCACCGGTCCTTTAGGACGAATGTTGCTCTGTCTGCTTTCTGGAAAGTCGTAGAGGTAAACATTATTTCCTATAAAGTTTAGCCCTATATGTTAGGCAGCTTTTACTCATACTTTAGCCTTTTTTGTAGATCTGGTTCTATGAGTACTTTCCTTCCATTGCGCCGGCGAGACCATCGCCGAGGGGGTATCCGGTGAGCGCCTCTTGGGGCGGCCACCATGTGGACCTGTCTACTGCACGTGTCCGGAGTCGGATCATCTCGGTACGATTTTAGCGTTTATCTTGCTCTTCTGCGATGTCTTAAACATCTTTTTATGTGATTGGTATTCTTATAGGGACCTGATGTAGTATACCGACCATGGGGTGGTTGGACAGTCCCTGGATTAGCCGCACAGTACTCTGCTGAGCGTCGCTACTTTTTGGGGACCTACGGAGCGGTCGTGTACTTGGGAGAGAGAGTTGCTAGACAGCACTCTTCCGATATTTTTGTTGTTCCTGCTCCTCCACCACATCACATGTTCGACGAGAGAGAGTTATCGAGCATGGCCGAGGAGTCTAGTTCCCTTTGGCGGTCCCATGTGATCCTTGGGCGGAGTTTTGCTGAGGAGCTACTTCCTTTGTTAGCTCCAGCCCCTGTGCCGGCCGAGGATGTGAGGGTAAAATCCTTAACTTTTTGTTTTTCGCTAAGTAGCCCCCAAGTAATGCTTTGCTGATTTCTTTCTGTTTCATCAGGATGGTCCCACTGAGTTTGTGCCACCTCATATGTCCATCCACTACCAGGGGATGTACGGGCCGATTGAGGAGATGATTTCTCCAGCTCCTGAGGGTGAGCGCTTCGTGGAGCGGTCGATTCCTCGTCACCAGACTAGGGTAAGTCTAGTTCTAATTCAGAATTTTGCATTCAGTTATCATGCATTTTTACTGACTTAACTTTCCTTAACAGTTCTCACGTGAGGTGGTTTCGGCTATGGCACGATGCATAGATGCCTTCCGGAGCCAACTCGTCCGGATGAGGAATGCGGCTACCTGTCGTCGAGACGACGCCGTCCGAGAGGTAACTTTTCTTTACTTATTATTTCTGCACTACGCTTGTTTTTGCCTTGTTTCTGATTTAATCCTTTTTGCAGGGTCAGCCGATTGCTTCTCACACCCGTACAAGGCCTGAGGGGCGGAGAGAGCCGGCGAGGTCTAGCTCGAGACGTCGTCGCACTTCGTCAGGAGGTAGAGGTGGTCGTTCTGAGGCTGCTCGAGCCGATGTTGCTGAGGGCTCCGGGTCTTCTTCTGAGGGTGCTCCTGCTGCACCGGTAGGAGAGGCTACCTCGGCTTTCAGAGGTGGTGGGATGTACGAGGTTGGCTCGTCATTGCAGCAGCCTCCGCGGTCTCAGCCTCAAGTTGACCTTGGCTGGAGCGGTCCTATTTTGAGCTTCCCTCCTCCTACGGAGACTGGAGCTGGTGCTGAGGCCGGAGCTGGTGGAGAAGTGACTCCTCGGATGGCGCAGTTTTATGGCATGATGGGCCTACGTCCTCCGGTGCCGTAGTTTGCTTCTGTATATGCATTTTATTATGACTTTTTATAGAACCACCTTTGCCTTTGACTTGTTATTTAGACACTCTGTACATTCTGTTATTGCGAATTTATCTACTATTAGTGTATGTTAGTGTGTGCAAATGTGATGACAATTATGCGCAAAAATTCCGTAATTTTTATTATTGATGGAGGGTATTATCCGACTCTCTCCCCCAAAAAGAAAAATAAAAAGGAAAAATAAAACGGAGAAAGAAGCTGATTTTTGAGAATTAATATAAACTAAAAAGAAAATAAAAATTAACTAAAAATAATCGCTATATTTAATTAATTAATAAAAGGATAGAAAAATATTTAGAAGAAATTAAAACGAGGTCATAAAGCCATTAAACGACTCCAATTTAATATAAAAACGCAAACTGAGCACGCGCGGCTGTCCTGCTGACTTGGCGCCAGCTTGTGGCGCGTGGCGCCAGGCGCTACACATAGCGTGTGGCGCCAATAGCTGATGGGTGACGCCAATTTCGGGTGTGTGACGCCAATTGATGCTGACTTCGTATTCCAGTCAGGTTGAAATTCCTCGCAATTTGTGCATAAATAGCCCCCTGTTCAGCCGATTATTCACATAATTCCAGCGAAAAAATTATTCTTCTCCTTAGAAAAAATAACTATCATGTCTTTAGCCACTAAAACCTTCAACCAATATTGTCATGAATGGTGTCGATCTCTTAATGCTAGAGAAAGAAAAGAATTAGATTTATTTCACTTGGGGGGAATATATGGCATAAAAGGGGTAGATCTAGACATAGACTTCATACATACCGCTTTAGAATATTGGAATATTGATACTCATTGTTTTAGAATAGGGTATGATGAAATTAGCCCTTTGCCCGAGGAATTTGGTGCTATTTTAGGCTTCCCTGCAATAGACCTGGTAGTAAACCCTAGAGTAGATGCATATTATTATAAGGATTTTGAGCGCTTTTTTAACTTGAAAGAAAGGGATTTATCAAAGATAGTAGATGGCAATGTGGTGAACTTAAAAGAATTCACACGCTATTATTTTGGTAAACCGCTTTCTGAATCTTTTCACATATATAGAAGAAGGGCGTTTTTATTCTGCATGCTTAATCAATATTGTCTTAGTAGTGGTAAAATTAACGAGGGTCAATCAATTATAACCACTGTGCTAGAACAAATTGAATCAGGGAGAAATCCAATGCCATTGATAGTTGGAGAGACTATGATTAGTCTAGATGAGTTGAAAAGGGACCCAAAAGCACCTCTTCGCGGTTCTCCAATTTTATTACAGGTAGAAAATAATATTTTTAATTACAAAAATCAAAAAATATATTTTTGTATTGTAATATTAATTTATTTGCATTGGAATTTTTTTACAGATGTGGCTAATGGAAAGGTTAGGATTAATTAGCCCTCCGAACGACATTGAAAGGTATACGCCCACTTGCTTTGTGAGAAGAAAGAAGCGCATCCCTAAAATTGGGCGCCATGGGTGGAAGAAAGTCTTTGAATCACGTGATTTCGCTATCAAGTGGGTCATCCCATGGTGGAAAATAAAAAGGATGGTTGGTATTAACAAGCAACCTTTCTGCCGTCTTCCAAGCTTGTCTCGCGTGACATATTATTATCCCTGCAGAGTAAAAAGACAATATGGCTTGCTTCAAAATATTCCGTCCGGGGATCTTCGTCCTCCCTATGAGTATCCCATATCTCAAGAAGTAGATAAATTTGACACTTACTGGAGCGCTAGACCTTTAAGGGAAGTGATTACCCAAAAGGTTCCCCCTTCTTTACCTAATGATGTAAAGAAGTGGTTGTTGAAGAAGTCTTCAATTGATCAGGGTAGAACCGATGTGAAGAATCGTCTAGGTGACAGGGTGACACCGGCCAAGGAACGCTTAGGTGCAAGAATTGAGTTCAAAACACCTACAATGCCTAAGAAGAAGAATACTACTAAAGACAAAGGGAAAAGGAAAGCTATAGACAAGAAGGCTTGGGTGGAAAAGAAACATGGGGTGCTAGCTGAAGGAGAAACAATCTATTCTAAGATTGAATGCAGGTCCTCTAAAGGATGCCTACTAGCTAAAGTAATGGATGAAGAGGAGGAAACGGAAAAGAATTGGATCAGAGCAAAGAAGGAGAAGAAAGACTAGACCATTGCTTAGCTTTAGATTTATTAGATTGTTAATTTTTTTTATTTAAAGTTAATTTATTTCAGCTTTATTTAAATTCCATTAACAATGCAATTTTATGAAATTTCAGCTTTCAATTAAATTGTTACTTTAAATTTATTTTATTAAAGCAATGAAAAAACGAAAAAATTGATTTTCCAGAAATTCTTCGAGTACGGAAGTCGAAAATTTTCCGAAAAAACACCGAAATTCGCCCAGATTTTATTATTGAATTGGCGTCAATAATTGCAGATTGGCGCCAGCTATTGAGGTCTGGCGCCAGGCGCCAATACCGTCGTCTGGCGCTAATGGCTTTTTGCTGGCGCCAGGCTCTGTTCTGTGACGCCAGTTGCTTTTCCGACTTTTGTTGACTTTTTGTTGATCCTGGAACGCGGAGATGTCAAAAAATAAAGTGGCCGCACCCGTAATGGGTTGCCTACGTATCCTTTCCTAAGGAATCAGGCCGAACGTAGCTCTCTTGAGTGTCCTACTCAAGTAATTATGGGTAGTATTTTTTAAGTTGGTCAAGATTGGTCATGTTTGAGAATTCATTGCCATCCATGTCAGTTAATTTTGCTGCACCACCTGACAGGATTGTTTTGACAATGTAGGGGCCAGACCAATTAGGTCTAAACTTTCCCCTTGGGTCTAAAACATTTTTCCTTAGCGCTTTTAATACCAAATCTCCTATTTTGATATTTCTTGTCTTGACCTTCTTATTAAAATTTCTAGCCATACGAGTTTGATAGCACTGAGTGTGGTGTAGAGCTTCTAGTCGTTTTTCGTCGAGTAGGATCAATTCTTCATATCGTGCCCTAGTCCATTCGACTTCATCGAGTTTACTCTCTAGCGCAATACGTAGAGATGGTATTTCTAGTTCGACGGGTTGTACGGCATCCATTCCATATACCAAGGAAAATGGTGTATTTCCTTTTGACGTACGGATTGACGTGCGATAACCCCACAATGCAAAGTGAAGCTTGTCAGGCCAATCCTTATAATTTTCTGTCATTTTCTCGATGATAATCTTTAAATTCTTATTAGCTGCCTCGACTGCTCCGTTTGCTTGAGGTCTATAAGGGGACGAATGATGATGTTGGATACCATATTTGTGTAGCAAATCTTCACATTCGGCTTGAAAATGAGTTCCATTGTCACTTATCATTTCATGTGGGACTCTATATCGACAAATGATATTCCTTTCGATAAAGAGTGCTACATGTTTTGCAGTGAGTTTAGCATATGATTGCGCTTCAACCCACTTCGTAAAGTAATCAATTGCTACTATAATAAATTCATGGCCTCCTGTCCCTGGAGGAGCGATCTTGCCAATTATGTCAATTCCCGATGTAGAAAATGGCCATGGTGATGTGTAGGTGTAGAGCAAAGATGGAGGAACGTGTTGTAAGTTGGCATAAATTTGACACTTAGGGCATCTTTTTACATATTGATGGCAGTCCCTATTCATGGTAGTCCAATAATACCCTTCTCGCATTATTTTCTGGACTAACATTTTTCCATTTATATGAGTTCCACAAATTCCTTCGTGGACCATTCTCATTATTCTTTGTGCATCCACTTTCCCTACACATAGGAGGGCTCGACCTTTAGGTACCCTTTTATGTAGCTCGTTGTCTATGAGTACATATTGAGAAGCCAAAAGTCTCAAGGCTCGTTTTGCTCTTTTGTCAACATGAGGAGGGTATTCTCCCTTGGTGACATAGTTGAGAATGTATGTATACCATGGTTCTTCTTCTTGTTCTTCATCTTCGTCTTGGACTGGGTCGTCGTCTTCTATAGCCTGTATATACGCCGGTTTGTGCCTTTTTTCGATAGTTAGAGGCATTTGCTCAATATCCGTGGGAATCCTTACCATTGAGGCTAATCTTGCCAAGGCATCAGCAAATTGATTTTCTTCTCTAGGTAGATATGTGTATTCCACCTTCTCTAACTGATCGGTAAGAGTTTCCAGATAGGTTTGGTAAGGGGCTAGACTTTCACTCCTTACTTTCCACCTTTTAGATATTTGATTGATGATTAGAGAGGAATCTCCGAATATCCTTAACTTTTTTACTCCCAATGCCAGGGCTGTTTCAAGGCCTACCACACATGCTTCATATTCAGCAGCATTGTTGGTAACGTCGAAATCAAGCTTTATTGAGATTGGGACGTGTTCTTCTTTGGGTGATACTAGTAGCACTCCGACACCACATCCCTTTTGGTTTGAGGCTCCGTCGAAATACAAGGTCCAAGTATCATCTTCGGTGACCATCAAATCTTCATCTGGAAATTCGTTGTCCTGTATTGGTGTCGAGTCTTCTATTGGAAAATCTGCCAGAAAGTCTGACACCACAGATCCTTTAATAGCTTTTTGTGGCATAAACCGTACATCGAACTGGGCTAAGTTGACTATCCATCTTGAAATACGTCCATTGAGTGTTGATTTCTCGAACAAGTATTTGAGTGGATCCAATCGAGATACCACGAAAACGGTATGCACCAACATGTAATGTCTCAACTTAGTTGTGGCCCACACCAAAGCGAGGCACAATTTCTCGAGTGGTGTATAGCGTGTTTCGTATTCGAGCATCTTCTTATGGAATTTGGTGCTATCTTAGGCTTCCCTGCAATAGACCTGGTAGTAATCCCTAGAGTAGATGCATATTACATAGGGATTTCGAACGCTTCTTTAATTTAAAGGATAGGGATTTATCAATTATAACCACTGTACTAGAACAAATTGAATCAGGGAGAAATCCAATGCCATTGATAGTTGGAGAGACTATGATTAGTCTAGATGAATTGAAAAGGGACCCAAAAGCGCCTCTTCGCGGCTCTCCAATTTTATTACAGGTAGAAAAATAATATTTTTAATTACAGAAATCAAAAAATATATTTTTATATTGTAATAATAATTTATTTGCATTGCAATTTTTTTACAGATGTGGCTAATGGAGAGGATAGGATTAATTAGCCCTCCGGACGACATTGAAAAATATACTCCCACTTGCTTCGTGAGAAGAAAGAAGCGCATCCCTAAAATCGGGCGCCATGGGTGGAGAAAAGTCTTTGAATCACGTGATTTTGCTATCAAGTGGGTCATCCCATGGTGGAAAATAGAAAGGATGGTTGGTGTTAACAAGCAACCTTTCTGCCGTCTCCCAAGCTTGTCTCGCGTAACATATTATTATCCTTGCAGGGTAAAAAGACAATACGGCTTGCTTCAAAATATTCCTTCCGGGGATCTTCGTCCTCCCTATGAGTATCCCGTATCTCAAGAAGTAGATAGATTTGACACTTACTGGAGCGCTAGACCTTTATGGGAAGTGATTACCCAAAAGGTTCCCCCTTCTTTACCCAATGAAGTAAAGAAGTGGTTGCTGAAGAAATCATCAATCGATCAGGGTAGAACCGATGTGAAGAATCGTCTAGGTGACAGGGTGACACCGGCTAAAGAACGCTTAGGTGCAAGAATTGAATTCAAAACACCTACAATGCCTAGGAAGAAGAATACTACTAAAGACAAAGGGAAAAGGAAAGCTAACACCACGGACAAAAGGGCTTGGGTGGAGAAGAAGCATGGGGTGCTAGCTGAAGGGGAAACAATCTATTCCAAAATTGAATGTAGGTCCTCTAAAGGATGCCTACTAGCTAAAGTAATGGATGAAGAGGAGGAAACAAAAAAAGAATTGGAAAAGAGCTAAAAAGGAGAAGAAAGATTAAAAACATTGCTTAGCTTTAGATTTATTAGATTGTTAATTTTTATATAAAGTTAATTTATTTCAGCCTTATTTAAATTCCATTAACAATGTAATTTTATTTTATTAATGAAATTTCAGCTTTCAATTAAATTGTTACTTTAAATTTATTTTATTAAAGCGATGAAAATCGAAAAAAGAATTAATTTTCCAGAAATTCTTCGAGTATGGAAGTCGAAAATTTTCCGAAAAACACCGAAATTCACCCAGATTTTATTGTTGAATTGGCGCCAGTAATTGTAGTTTGGCGCCAGCTATTGAGGTCTGGCGGCAGGCGCCAATACCATCGGCTGGCGCTAACGGCTTATGGCCGGTGCCAGACTCTGTTCTGCGACGCCAATAATTTGCCGACTTTTTGTTGACTTTTAGTTGATTCTGGAACGCAGAGATGTCGAAAATAAAGTGGCCGCACCCGTAAAGGGTTGCCTACGTATCCTTTCCTAAGGAATCAGGCCGAACGTAGCTCTCTTGAGTATCCTACTCAAGTAATCATGGGTAGTATTTTCTAAGTTGGTCAAGATTGGTCATGTTTGAGAATTCATTGCCATCCATATCAGTTAATTTTGCTGCACCACCTGACAGGATTGTTTTGACAATGTAGGGGCCAGACCAATTAGGTCTAAACTTTCCCCTTGGATCTAAAACATTTTTCCTTAGTGCTTTTAATACCAAATCTCCTACTTTGATATTTCTTGTCTTGACCTTCTTACTAAAATGTCTAGCCATACGAGTTTGATAGCACTGAGTGTGATGTAGAGCTTCTAGTCGTTTTTCGTCGAGTAAGATCAATTCTTCATATCGTGCCCTAGTCCATTCAACTTCATCAAGTTTACTCTCTAGCGCAATGCGTAGAGATGGTATTTCTAGTTCGACAGGTTGTACGGCATCCATTCCATATACCAAAGAAAATGGTGTATTTCCTGTTGACGTACGGATTGACGTGCGATAATCCCACAGTGCAAAGTGGAGCTTGTCAGGCCAATCCTTATAATTTTCTGTCATTTTCTCGATGATAGTCTTTAAATTCTTATTGGCTGCCTCAACTGCTCCGTTTGCTTGAGGTCTATAAGGGGACGAATGATGATGTTGGATACCATATTTATGTATCAATTCTTCACATTCGGCTTGACAGTGAGTTCCATTGTCACTTATCATTTCATGTGGGACTCCATATCGACAAATGATATTTCTCTCGATAAAGAGTGCTACATGTTTTGCAGTGAGTTTAGCGTATGATTGCGCTTCAACCCACTTTGTAAAATAATCAATTGCTACTAGAATAAATTCGTGGCCTCCTGCCCCTGGAGGAGTGATTTTGCCAATTATGTCAATTCCCCATGTAGAGAATGGCCATGGTGATGTGTAGGTGTAGAGCAAAGATGGAGGAACATGTTGTAAGTTGGCATATATTTGACACTTAGGGCATCTTTTCACGTATTGATGGCAGTCCTTATTCATGGTAGTCCAATAATACCCTTCTCGCATTATTTTCTGGACTAACATTTTGCCATTTACATGGGTTCCACAGATTCCTTCGTGAACTATTCTCATTATTCTTTGTGCATCCACCTTTCCTACGCATAGGAGAGCTCGACCTTTAGGTACCCTTTTATGTAGCTCGTTGTCTATGAGTACATATTGAGAAGCCAAAAGTCTCAATGCTCATTTTGCTCTTTTGTCAGCATGAGGAGGGTATTCTCCATTGGTGACATAGTTGAGTATGTCGGTGTACCATGGTTCTTCTTCTTGTTCTTCTTCTTCGTCTTGGACTGAGTCGTCATCTTCTATAGCCTGTATATACGCTGGTTTATGCCTTTTTTCGATAGTTAGAGGCATTTGCTCGATTTTCGTGGGAATCCTAACCATTGAGGCTAATCTTGCCAAGGCATCAGCAAATTGGTTTTCTTCTCTAGGTAGATATGTATATTCTACCTTCTCTAACTGATCGGTAAGAGTTTCCAGATAGGTTTGGTAAGGGGCTAGGTTTTCGCTCCTTACTTTCCACCTTTTAGATATTTGATTGATAATCAGAGAGGAATCTCCGAAAATCCTTAACTTCTTTACTCCCAATGCCAGGGCTGTTTCAAGGCCTACCACGCATGCTTCATATTCAGCAGCATTGTTGGTAACGTCGAAATCAAGCTTTATTGAGATTGGGACGTGTTCTTCTTTAGGTGATACTAGTAGCACTCCGACGCCACATCCCTTTTGGTTTGAGGCTCCGTCGAAATATAAGGTCCAAGTATCATCTTCGGTGACCATCAAATCTTCATCTGGAAATTCATTGTCTTGTATTGGTGTCGAGTCTTCTATTGGAAAGTCTGCCAGAAAGTCTGACACCACAGATCCTTTAATAGCTTTTTGTGGCATAAACCGCACATCAAACTGGGCTAAGTTGACTATCCATCTTGAAATACGTCCATTGAGTGTTGATTTCTCGAACAAATATTTGAGTGGATCCAATCGGGATACTACGAAAACGGTATGCACCAACATGTAATGTCTCAACTTGGTTGTGGCCCACACCAAAGCGAGGCACAATTTCTCGAGTGGTGTATAGCGTGTTTTGTATTCGAGCATCTTCTTACTTAGGTAATAGATTGCATTCTCTTTGCTTTCTACCTCTTGTGCTAGCATGGCTCCTATTGTCTCTTTGGTAACCGTCAAGTATAACCTAAGAGGTATTCCGGGAAGTGCTGACGCTAATACGGGAGGATTTGTGAGATAGGCTTTGATCCTGTCAAAAGCTTTTTGACACTCATCATCCCATATAAATGGTACATTCTTTTTGAGCTTTTTGAAGATTGGTTCACATATCGTTGTCAGTTTCGATATGAACCTACTTATGTATTGCAACCGGCCAATAAATCCTCGAATCTGTTTCTCGGTCTTGGGCGGTGGCATCGACATGATTGTTTTAATCTTGGTTGGATCTATCTCTATTCCTCTAGAGCTTATGACATATCCCAAGAGTTTGCCTGAGGTGACTCCAAAAGCACATTTTGATGGATTCAACCTCATATTATATTTTCTTAGCCTTTCGAAGAATTTCCTTAAGGCTACTTGATGGCCTGGACGGTCCTTTGATTTCACAATCATGTCGTCGACATATACTTCAACTTCTTTGTGCATCATGTCATGGAGTAAGGCAGTTGCTGCACGTTGGTAAGTAGCACCTGCGTTTTTCAACCCAAATGGCATTACCGTGTAACAATAAGTGCCCCATGGTGTGATAAAGGTCGTTTTCTCCATGTCTTCTTCTGCCATGAGAATCTGATTGTACCCTGCATATCCGTCCATGAATGAGAGGAGCGCGTGATTTGCCGTGTTGTCTACCAGAATATCGATGTGTGGCAAAGGGAAGTCGTCCTTTGGACTTGCCTTATTTAGATCTCGATAGTCGACACACATCCTTACCCTTCCGTCTTTCTTTGGAACTGGGACAACGTTGGCGACCTATTCGGGGTATTTAGATACCTTGATGAAACCTGCAGTTATTTGTTTTTGAACTTCTTCTTTTATTTTAAGTGCTACGTCGGGTTTCATTCGACGCAACTTTTGTTTTACAGGTTTCATTCCTGGAATTAATGGTATAGTGTGTTGAGCTATTTCTCTGTTAATGCCCGGCATATCTTCATATGACCAAGCGAATACATCGATAAATTCTTTAAGTAAGTTAATTAAATCGGTTCTTTCTTGTTTATTCAATGTTAGTCCGATTTTAACTTCTCTTTTATGAGTCGAATCATTCGAGATGTCGACTGTTTCAGTCTCTTCAATTACTGGTGTTTTCTTTTCAAGTGTTTCCATTGCTTTAATAATTTCTTTATCTTTTTCATCGTTAGCTAAGCAATGTTCGTCATCTTGGGTTAGGGAAGAACACGAGAAATAAGGAGAATGAGAAGTATTATTATACTCTGAGATCATTACATCAAAGAGTGATATGTCCTCAGGGACTGGATCACTAACTATCCTAGGAGAAGAAATAGGAAGGGGAGGCATTATTGCTAAGACCTAGAAGATTCTAAAGGGAAAGACTCTGACTCGGACTCTGACTCTGACGATTCTTCGAACATTGGCCCTTGCCCTGTCGTGATTGATATCTTCCTTCCACTCGGAGTAGTCACCTTGATAGTCTTGCGCCACCCTTGCAATGATCCTTCGGCTGGAGTAATTAGCTTCGAGGGGTCGAAGTTTTCGCTTTGTAGGACCGTTTGAATGAGTGAGGAGTTATCTTCCTCATAAGCTGGCTCATTCTTTTCTCGCCCAAATAGTAATCCCATGACGTTAAAGTCAAAGCATGGGGGTGCTTTCTCCTTATGGACGGGAGTTAGGATTTCGTCAGTGAAGTATCAATCCAAGAAAATCTCGAATCCCGGTTGTCGTATGCCATTTACCACAAATGGCTCGGGAAATTCATAGCATGGATAGTCCTCTCCTTCTTTTATAAACTGACCATTAAGCGTAAGAGGGTATTGATCCATTGGAATTGCTTTCTTTTGAATGCGAGCGTCCCTACGTGCTTTCAACTTGTCCTGGGCTCGCTTGAGATCTTTCCGAGTCGGTTCGAAACCAAGTCCGAAAGTATCTAGTTTAGGGAGGCCAGGTGACTCCACCGATTTCGCTATCTCCTTCTTCTTTCCTAAGGTCATCCCAGGGAAGTGTCCTTGTTTCTTCAGCATGGTGTTGATAATCATGTTGGAATGGGGGTCGTGGCAAAAAGATGTCCTTTCATCCTCTTGGATTAAGGAGACTTCTTCGTTAAAGCCCCATAGGTCTTCGTCATCTTCGTCGTGCTCCACATTGATGATTGGATTTTCTATTGATTTGATTCTCATCGGCGAAGCGTCGATAGTGATTGGAATTCCTCCAACTATGGCTTTCACTTGTTGGTGGAGAGATGAAGGGACGACCTTTAGATCATGGAGCCAAGGGCGTCCTAAAAACAGATTGAATGAGGCTTTGATGTCTACCACTTGAAAAGTAGTAGCATGTTCTATTGCTCCTGCCGTCACATTTAGGGTTATTTTGCCAAGAGCTTGACGGCGAGTATTATCGTAAGCTCTTATTCCTTGTGTGGACGGAGTTAAATCCTCATCCCTTATGCCAAGCATCCTCGCAGTCCTAAGTGGACAGACATTGATAGCTGATCCATTGTCTACAAGAGTCATGGGAACATTCATCCTTTTGCAGACTACCGTGAGGTTTAACGCCTTGTAGTGTTTGTCACCTTCTGGGGGTAAATCTTTATCAGATAAGGTGATTAGATTAATCAGACTAGGGAGGTCACTTGTGAGGAAGTTAGCTAGTCCCTCAGGAGTGGTGTCAGAATCTATCCCGATTTTATCCAAGGCATTCATTACAGCCAACCTATGTTCTCGAGATGTTGTCAGGAGCTTCCATACATTCATCTAAACTTTTGTCTTCTTAAACTGTTTAACGATGTCGTTGTCTTCGATGATAGGTATGGGAACTTGTTGTACAGTAGGCATAGGTTGTGTTGAAACAGGAGGTTGCATTCTCCCGGATCTTATGAGGACGTCTATTGATGAATCTTCTTCAGCCCAAATGTCGTCTGTGGTGTATGATACAGAAGGTGAAGGTCCCACTATGTCCTTTAGGTAGACATCTTCTTCATCACTGTCCCATACTCCATTAACAGTTATGTCCTCTTCTTGTTGAACTTGGATTAATTCCTTTTCATCAATCATTTTCTGCACCAAATCCTTGAATTTGAAGCAGTTTTCTATGGTGTGCCCCCCTGAATGATGGTACTGACAGTAATATCTATCCGTCCTTTTTAATGATTCAAATGGTCTCGGTTCGAGAGGTTTGACCTTGCCACTCTCGGAGAGCATTTCGAACATTTGTGCATATGGGATCCCAATTGGAGTGTAAACCCTATTGCTCTTCTTGGGTTTTTCGGTGACTTGTAAGGGAAAATACTTTGCCTCATAAGTCGTTTTCACTGGTGTGAATTCTCTTTTAGGTTCTTCCTTTGGACATGGAAGTTCATCATATTTCTTGTGAAGTTCGTTTACAACTTTGAGAGTTTCACGTAATAGTTGCGATGTCTCTCTCATAAACAGTGTGAGCAATTGTATGTCTTCCTTGTTTGCTGGTTCCGGAAGGTTATCTCTGACATCGAAAAAGATCTCTTCTCCTCCTTCTTCGACATTGGTTGCTTTGACAGGCTTAATGAGAGATGAGGGGTCAACTTCGCTTTCTTCATCGGAGATAGCCAAAGTATGAGCTAGAGGTGCATTGTCGATACTTGGCTTCTTACTGGCAGGGGGCAACGGCAGCTTGTTATTGTCAATTAGGTCTTGGATAGCTTCCTTGAGCTTCCAACAGCTTTCAGTAGAATGGCCCCTACCTTGGTGATATTTGCAATGTGCATTGGGGTTCCAGTTAGGCGATCTCTTCTCAACTGGTGGATCTCCGAATGGTCCAATGGGAGTTATAAGACCTTTTGCATTTAATCGATCAAATGCGGTGTCATAACTCATGCCAATAGGAGTGAAATTCCTCCTAAATGGTTTCTTTTGTCCTTGATTGTTCATGGCGAGGACTTCTCCTAGATTAAAGGTGCTAACATTATTTGAGTGGACGGTTTTGGAAGAAGAAGGATTATCGTTCTTCTTTCCTTTCCAGCCACTGTTGGAATTATTGTTGGCAGCTTTAGATTTAACCAAGTCATCTTCAATATTAATCCCAATATCATAAACAGCCTTAAAGGTATGAAGGTTATTTTGATATTTAAGATGTTTGGAATATTTTTCTTGGAGATTTTTAATGAACATTCTTACGGACTCTTTTTCACTTGGTACCTCGATCATTTTAGCTGAGGTTTCTCTCCACTTGTTAAAGAAAGAAGTGAAGCCTTCATTCTCTTTCTGTTTGAGGATTTCAAGTTCTCTATGGTCAGTTTCGACTTGAATGTTGCATTTGTACCTATCAACGAAAGCGTTTTCTATGGATTCCCAGGTAGAGGTCTTTTCTTTTTCGAGAGAAAAGAACCATTGTTGGCAAACGGTCTCGAGAGATAGTGAGAATAGAGAAGGGAAAACTTTCTTATCGATACCCTTGATACTCATTATTGTCTCAAATGCTCTTAAATGGAAGTAAGGGTTGTCAATTGCCCTGAATTTTGGGATGTCGTTGGCGCTGAACTTCTGCGGAAGAAGATCTTTATCCACCGAGACCCCTTGGGATGTGAGTTCTTGAAACTTGTAGTCACTGGACAACTTGCTTAGGCTCTCTTGCATGAGGTCCATTTGTTGTTGTTTCACGGGATCATCGATCTTAAGTGCGAGAAGCTTCAGTGTCTCAGTTACAGTAGCCAGTTGATTCTTGAGGTCATTGACTTCTTCTTGAGTTGCCATTATAACTCTTGCTTTCCTCTAGCGGGCTATAGGTTTGTCGAAAAGTTGGACTTGTACGAAGAGGTTATCTTTGATTAATCGTCCTTCCTTTCTTGACCACGCGCTGTAAATTAAGCCAATTTGCGTTTTAATTACTTGACTCGAATCAACTTGACTTTATGGTTTTTTTTTTTTCTTTTAAAAAAAATAAAAAATGTACATATTTTTAGGGAACTAAGTATTATTATTTATTGGAGGATTAATATCCGACTTACCCCCCTAAAAAAAATGACGAAAAAAAAGCGCGCACACAAGACTCTCTTAATCATGGTCAAGACATGTGTATTGGTGTGTGCATTGAGTGTAAGTGACATGTTTGGACTCTTGTGTAAGACCATGGGACTTAGTGCCTAAACTCGAATATTAATTCAATTAAGCATTATTGTCAGCAAAATTAACCGAATTAAACAGAAAACTGATTAATTAGACATTAGGCGATGACTCGACAAATAATCCGAACTGTCGGCCAAGCGACAGGACTGGCGTCACACTATGGTGGTTGGCGCCAGACAATTTAGAAAATGTCTGGCGCTACACACTACAATGTGGCGCTACAGCTCAGACTTTGGCGCCAATATTGGAGCTTCAGTCTGGGACTGTTTTCGGTATTATTAGTCAACTGGGTATGCCTAAAGTCGTACTAGGTATATTCCGATTAAAAAAAAAACTTTATTGACTCAAATTAATTAATTAATTAGGCAAAGTTCTTTAAGTCATTAATTTTAGTCTCAACACAAATCAACAAACGGTTAAGAGGAACATAGAATATATATGCACAACAAATAATGCACAATTAGTCAAGTAGGCACAATATGATGCAATGAGTTCGCAACCTAACCATGGCTCTAGTTCTCTAAAGTTCGGGATATGGTTTAGTCAATAGAGGGTCCATGGTTAATTGTCCAGATGCACCGCGCGGAAGCCTAACCGTGAAGGGTTGGCGCGTGTGGATGGGACACCGCGAGTTTTAGAGAAAACTCGCTTCCATGGTTTGGTGAATTCAACATCTCGGATGTACCCTTTGTTGCCAGGAGCGTTCAATCGGGTAGATGGAGCATGAATTCCCAGAGGGTTATGTCCATATGTAGAACACATATGGGTTTCAGAAAAGTGAGAAAAAATTCAATCAGGAAGCAGGATCGAGCAAACAATACGAAAAACCGGTCGAAATTAGAACGCATATTTTTGGCTCGGTATTGGGGGAAATTGGCGCCAGCAAACAGAGACTGGCGCCAACTTTTAACTGTAGCGCCTGGCGCCAATACTGGCGTCTGGCGCTACGGCTAAAAGTGTGGCGCCAAGCTCTGGCCCCTGACGCTACTTCCCACATGCCTCAGCAGCTTTCTGTGCTCAATAAAATCTTCCAGTTTCGCGCGGTGTTATTTCAGTCCTAGTTGTGAAAGACATTTCTCAAATTTCCTACGGGTAAAATCCTATGTTTTTTACTCATTACGGATGGTCTTTCCAATGAGAACCTTTTTATGCATATGACAATAATGTTAATCAAAATTACGCACATGAAATACTTAGAACTTTTCGAGTCTCATCCACTCATTCTAAATCATTGCCGAAACAAATTCAGGAATTAAAATATAAATCCTCCCCAGTGGAGTCGCCAAAAACTGTAGGGAATAATTTTAAGCCTTTAAAATCCCACTAGCTTGAACCCCACTGTGATCATACACTAAAGTACGGTGGCGTCCAAAAGGGAAGAAGATAGAGCAAAAGAGTCGCCAACAAGTTTTAAGGAACTTGTAAACCGTTCACGAGGTGAAGGTTACACCCCTTAACGATCCAAGAGATCGTCAACTTCATAAGGTCATGAACCAAATAAGGGTTCGGGGATGAAGGTACAAATCCAACCTAAAAGAGATTGAACCTGCCCTAATAATAGGCCTCTACTTTATTCTGCTCGTATTCATGTGCGCTTTTTGATTAACATGCAATCAATATGATTAACCCTAAACATGTTTATCTATGTTGGTTGAATATTAATGCACAAATAAACTATTATTGGCGATCACTTGAATTATAATCACAATTAACCCTAACAAGATTATTAATTATCTTATTAAGCGTGATTGCAAGTACCAATTCCCTTTAAACATGCAATAAAAAGGAGTGATCAAGCAATAAATAATAAGCATCAAGCAACATAATAAATAATCAATAATAATCACCATAAAAATAATAATCATAAAAAATCATGACAATAATGAATATCATAATCATAGCAATCATAAATATTAATAATCATAATTATAACAATATTCATGTTAAAGCATAATAAAAGTAAGATCCTAGGCATGATACTAACAAGATTAATAACAAACCCTAGCATGTCACTAAGCAATAAAAATCAAATCTTTAGCCCTAACATGATACTAACAATCATAAATATTAGGAAGAGAATAGAAGGCATCATAACAATCATATTTAATATTAAAATTAACCTAGACATGATACTAGGAATATCATAATAACAATATAAACATGATGTCTACATCATAATATCAATAAATCAATTAAAGTACTTACTTTGATGCCTCGTACCTCTTTCTAATAACAAAATACACACGTTAGTAACTTCAAAGAAAATAATAAACAAACAATTAAATTAAATAATTGAAATAGAGATTTGGGACCAAACCCTCATAAATTAAAACCTTTCACGTCTAGGGCGAAGGCAACTTCGAATATGGCTAGGTGTTTCTGGATCTTGTGAATGCGGAATTTTGTATGAAAAAGCAAGAAAGAATTGAAGACAAAAAAAGAATGCTAAAGAATACTTGATTGTTAATGAAAGCTAATTAAAACTAATTGTTGATGAGAATTCGTGAAAATTGGTGAATGAATGAAAGATTGTAGATGAATACTTAAGAATGAGGAGAATTGGTGAATGAAAACGGAGCTTTTAATACGATATTTATAGAGAAAATCAGCCAAAAAAGATAATTTAACAAAACAGAGTCTGACGATCACAAAACAGTATTGGCGCCAACCCTGGCTAGCTGGCGCCAGGCACCAGTGACTAGCGCCAGGCACCAGTGACTAGCGCCAGGCGCCAATGGCTAGCGCCTGGCGCCAAGCCTGGTTCCAGGCGCCAAGGCCTGGGGTTGGACGCCAATTTGGATTTCAACGCGTTTTCGAAAATCTGATAAGTTTACCGTACTGGAAGATAAAATAATATAATTTCTTCGAAAATGCTATTTGATCTTAATTAAAACTCTGGAAAGTCCTAATTGAATTAGGAATGAAAAGAACCTTCTAGAAGATTCTAGAAGACTAAAACCATTCCTAATTGCATTAGGAATGATAAATCATATTAGGCCCTCCCCTAGATCATTGGGCCGTACATAAAGCTCAAACCGGGCCCAGTTTAGTAAATTGGCCATAACTTCCTCAATATTCATCGGAAATCGGCTTATAATATATCGTTGGAAAGGTCTTTGCAAGACCCATCCAACTACACCACTATTGGACCCATATCATGGACCAACCAAACTGGATTGGCTGTTTTCTTAAAATAAAGTTTTCAAAATCGTGGAGAAAAGAAAAGAAATAAAACTTTCCGCAACACTAGACCTTTCTACACTTTCGTTTCATTCGATTATGATTCGACGTGAAAGACACTCATCACCGGGTTTGGTTTTGGGGAGACACAAATGGGTGTCTACAGAGACAAATAAAATAAAATAAATAACATGGAAATAAAAAAAGTAAAAATAAAAGAAATAAAACTAAATCTATGAATTAAGGACTAAAATCATGAAAAACTTATAAAAACTAATCAAAACTCAAAATGAGTTATTAAAATGGAAAAACAAGGAAAACTAAGAAAATTATATGAAAATATAGAAAGAAAATATAGAAAAAGGACCAAAACTTATTCTTTTGAGCGCCATAAATGACGCTCATCACGCGACAACCCAACCAAACCCTAACCCCTTAATACCCACCCCTCCCTTCCCCACCACGAATAGCTCCCCTCCCTTGAGATGCGATGCTGTGCGTGAATGCTAGTGCGAGCGTTGTTAAGCTGCAATGATACTTGGTGTTGTGCGTGGCTGCTGTGATGTTTAGAAGCTAATTGGTGTGTTGGGAGGGGAGCTCGGGCGGCGGTAATGGTCGTGGGCGTAGGGTTAGAGGGAAAGGGAGAGGGTGGGGCGACTGACGGTGGAGATGGTGAAGTTAGGTGCCGTTGTGGCCGCTCGCCGGGGCGAGGGATGGATGAGGCTGCTGTTGGTGATTGATGTATTCATTTTATATAGTATTTTACCCCCGTCCCTTGGTCATAATTAGTAGTGTTTTTGGCTCTTTAGAGCCACTTTTATTACTAATTGGTGTTTTCTAGTGTTTTCGTAGATTTGGTTGACTTTTGCAGGGATTTATGCTTTTGGAGTGTTTTCCCGAGATATTTTGGAGCAATCACGAACATTGGAGAAGCACGACCAGAGTTTATAGCCCAGGGCCGGTTAGAGACATCGAACCGGTGATTAAGGGCTCGGTAGAGGTGATACCGGGGCGTTTGGACCGAGTATTCAAGACCCAAAGAGGAAACCCAGATTGGCCCGAAGAATTGGAGCCCAATCGAAGTCCAAATATTGGCCCAAATGATCCGCCCGGCCAAAAAGGCTGGCGCCCGGAGGCGCGCCCGGCCGGGCGGGAGGAGCGCCCGGTGACGCGCCCGGCCGGGCGCGAGATTGTTATTAGAGGTGAAAAAAGGCGCGCCCGATCGGGCGAGGCATCGCCCGATCGGGCGCGTGTTTATTTAGGAAACAATTAGAGTCGTATTAATTTGTTTTAGTTTAGGATTTTTGTACGGAATATAAATACTCCTCCGTAATACGTTTTTAGGTCGTCTCTTCTTTTGGGGGGGAGATCTTCTTCTCTCTTCTTCTTCCCTTATCTCCTCTCTTTTAGACTTTCTCTCTCTACTTAGTTTTCTCTCTCTTAATCTCTCTCTAAACTTTTGTTCTTATTTCTTAGATTAATTCCAGATTTATTTTGGTGACGATTTCTCTTCCCTTAATCTTAGTTATTTATTTTATTCCTTTGATCATGATTTATTTTATTGCTTTGCTTAGTCTATATTTAATTATGTGTGAGTAGTTTAATTTCTAGGGTTCATGGGGATCTAATAAATAATATGAAGGGGTAAATTATTGTTGTTGATTATCAATGCTAGATTAATTTCCTATTGATTGATTTAATGCTCTGTGACTGGATTAGGCCTATCTTTTATGCATGAGTTTGACAATATTGATTCAAGAATCGAGAGATGAGAATTAATGTTTAGGTCTAGTTTCAATAGGCAAGTTAATTTATAAATGGTTAAGTCAAGATTCGAGAGATGAGATTTAATACCGGTAATTTAATTGTGTGATTGTAATAAGTAGCGAGAGCCCTTTACAATCTGGTTAATTGATGCATTGATGATTGACTATTATTGATTGTTGGTATTGCATGATGATTTCTTATTGGATTGTTTTAATGTTTTACAATTGCGGCTTGTAAAAGTATAGCAATATTAAATTGATGAATCGAGCAGATGTTAATTTGATATTAAAGGCTATTTTCAATAAGAACTTAGATCTAGTAAATTGCGAGAGCCTGTTAGATCTATGTTGATTAATAAATTGCGAGAGCCTGTTAATCATGTTATTTATGCAATGTCAATGATTGATTACCTTATTTTACCCCGGAGTATTATTTATTGGTGAACCTATACCCTAGATCCTTTTATATATTATTTTCTCCCTTTTCCTACTCTTTTTAGTTTAGTTTCATATTCAACTTTTAATATTGGTTACTTAAATAATTTAGATTATAATATTTAATTAGGAGTAAAAAGACTTGTTTCCCTGTGGAGATCGACCCTACTTCCCTATCTACTTTAGTTAGTGAATTAGGTAATTATTTTTGATTAGGGGATACGACTTTACCCTGTCAAAATTTGGCGCCGTTGCCGGGGAAACGGTTTTATTTTTATTTCTAGTTATTATTAGAGTCTAGATTATTTTTAATTTATTATTATTATTATTTTTTAATTTTTAATTTTTTTTTTTTATGAGTTGAAAATATCCATGCTTATGTCACTACAAGAATTATATAATTTTTATGCAGCACCTAACTACTGTAGTTGTCAACGTCTTTGTCATGAAAATCCTGAATGCCCTTATAGTGAGTTTTTTGTGCGTGCTCCGGATGATTTTAGAGTCTTTCCATATACATATGATCATATTCGGAAACGATTAGTTGCTAATGAAAGTTATTGGAAGGCTCTTGATGAAAAAGTCTATGGACACTATAATAATATGAATGTTATTGAGGATGAAGAACCATCGCTTATAGAATTTGTGGTTGAAAAATCATTGGTTGACGAATCGGTGATTGAAAAATCATTAGTTGTAGAAACGGTGGTTGATAATTCCTTTGTTGATGATGAGGTTATTTGTGAGGGTAAAATTTTAAAGTCATTATTGGATGATAAAGACAATGACTACCTCCATGTTCGTTCTATTAATTCTAAATTTTTAGCGGAGGAAGTAGAAGGTTGTGCTATATTTTCATCTCCCTCTTTTCATTTTTCTTTCTACCTTGAGTTCTCTGTATGTACTCCTAACTTTTTCTTTATAGGGATAAATGTGCTTGCTATTAAGCCCTATATAGTGCTTAATGAAATGTTTGCAGGAGCGTTTGATAAGTTACTCAAGGCATTGAATTCTTCCGATTGAGAGAAGGAGTATGGTCGAGCGGGACCTTGATAAACTAGCGCTTTGCGGGAGGCAACCCGTATTCTGTTGATTTTTATTTAGTTTTTTTTTTTTTTTATTTATTTATTTGTTTGTGTGTTTTCTTTTTGTTTTGTTTTAGAGAGGTAGAGGAGAGTATATCTTATATTTGTGGGAGTATGATTTTGTGCACAGATACTAGAAAAGTTGAGAAAAGATCGAAGGGCTAAAGGAATCCCAGGGCAATTAGCAGCAGCAAGCTGCCCCGTCAAATCAGTAGCACGGGCCCGATCGGGCAGAGCTCGCCCGATCGGGCGCGCGTACGCGTCAGCAAACTACGTCAACTTCGACAGGCCATAACTTTTGCGTTTCTTATCCGATTTTTGCGTGTGACCTGTCGTTGGAAAGCTCTTCAAGTATAGTTTCCAATGCAATTGGAATCACTGTATTATCATTTATACATCAAAAGTTATGATCAGAATAGTGAACCTGACTCAAATTTGAACTTTTTCCCACTAACACTTTGTTTATTTCTTGCCCAATTTTGTTCCAAAGAGATGCATTGCAATCCTCGAGGCTTTGGTGACATTGATGTGGTGATGATGAAGAGTAGTCACCTTGACTACTAGCTTCCCTTTAAGACAATGAGGACAATGTCTGATTTAGCTTGGGGGGAGGTTCTCGTGTTCGTATGGTACATCTTTCACTCTCTCTCTTCTCTTTTTATTTTTATTTTTCTTAGTATAGATTTTATTACTTTCTTAGGTTAGTTTTGTTCCAATGAATTATAAATTATGCTTCCCTTTTCCCCTTAATTGAGAAATTTGTTTTGATCCTTGGTAATTGATGATAGGCATTGTGGATTAGTTGATCATGATATGATGTTTGATTGCCTTGAAACCTTTACATGCGTCAATTTTGTCCAACTACTTGTGAATATAGTGCTTGACTAGTTGATTTGGTTAGGATTGTGTGATAGTTCCATAGTTCCTGGTATGTCAATGAATTTGAGTATTGGTTTGCAACTACTAGTAATGTTTATATGATTCATTATTATGCACATTGTGGAGGACGAAGGCATTTGTTCTTTTAGGTAGCCTCCAGATATTGTAGATACATTTGTTCCCTTCTTGCTACCCATGTTGTTGCCTTGACTTTTTATTGTTTATTAGCCACATTACAAGCCTATTTTGCCCCATTGGTTACTAGTCCCAAGCTTGGCTTGGGGGAGCTATTAGTGAGTGAGGTGAGGGAGTTTGTAGTGTGCTATTTATTTGCACAATTTGGGTGGGATTTTGAGAAGTAGTTTTGTTGATTGTTCATGTTTATTTTTGATGAATTCGAGAGTTATATTTTCTTGAAAAAAATAAAGCATGATAGTATGAAAAAAAAAAGAGAAGTTCAAAGAGAAAAAAAATGTGAAAAAATAAGCGAACTTCAAAAGGAAAAAAAATGTTCAAATGTTCTAGTTGGAGGTTTGTAAAGAATAATTTTGAGCCTCAATGGAAAAATTTCAAGTTTGGAAAATAAGTTTGTTTATTCACTCTATTACTCCATTATTATATCTTATGAGTGAAATTGTAAGAGATGGGTTTATTTATTATGATTGGAGTATATTTGGTTGATGTTAGAGTTGGTTATGTGGGAGATGTTGATCATTATTTATTTTTGATCATGGGTTTTATTAGGATATTGCTCCCTTAAGCATAGCTTTTCTCTCACGTATTCCCAAATTTATCCTACCCTTTACCCTAGCCTTACATTACAAGCTTTAAAGACCTTCCGACCTTTGTGCATAGAATTGTATGAATGTGAAAGTGTTGCTTATCAATGCAAGTTATGATTTGGCATATTTCGAGTCGACTAGTAGGATTGAGCGTTCATTGTTTTTATACACACGAGAGTGTGAGTTGGGAGGGCATTGTTCACATTAAAGGGGTGGTTGGAGAGCGATCGAGTACATCTTTTACTCGCCACATAAATGAGAGTCGAGTGTGTGAGCACTAGTCTTGAATTCTATATGCTCTTGTGGTTTGCTTTGTTTGACAATTGTTAGGGAAGAAAGGTAATTGGATGGATTTGATTGGTTGACTCTGAAGCGTGTTTATTTGATTTACCCTGGATCGCTTGTGCTTGATTTTTACTTATTGGGGTGAAGCATATTTATTGATTCATTGATGAGATCTTTGCTTAGGGACAAGCAAAGGTTTGGCTTGGGGGAGTTTGATGTATTCATTTTATATAGTATTTTACCCCCGTCCCTTGGTCATAATTAGTAGTGTTTTTGGCTCTTTAGAGCCACTTTTATTACTAATTGGTGTTTTCTAGTGTTTTCGTAGATTTGGTTGACTTTTGCAGGGATTTATGCTTTTGGAGTGTTTTCCCGAGATATTTTGGAGCAATCACGAACATTGGAGAAGCACGACCAGAGTTTATAGCCCAGGGCCGGTTAGAGACATCGAACCGGTGATTAAGGGCTCGGTAGAGGTGATACCGGGGCGTTTGGACCGAGTATTCAAGACCCAAAGAGGAAACCCAGATTGGCCCGAAGAATTGGAGCCCAATCGAAGTCCAAATATTGGCCCAAATGATCCGCCCGGCCAAAAAGGCTGGCGCCCGGAGGCGCGCCCGGCCGGGCGGGAGGAGCGCCCGGTGACGCGCCCGGCCGGGCGCGAGATTGTTATTAGAGGTGAAAAAAGGCGCGCCCGATCGGGCGGTGCCTCGCCCGATCGGGCGCGTGTTTATTTAGGAAACAATTAGAGTCGTATTAATTTGTTTTAGTTTAGGATTTTTGTACGGAATATAAATACTCCTCCGTAATACGTTTTTAGGTCGTCTCTTCTTTTGGGGGGGAGATCTTCTTCTCTCTTCTTCTTCCCTTATCTCCTCTCTTTTAGACTTTCTCTCTCTACTTAGTTTTCTCTCTCTTAATCTCTCTCTAAACTTTTGTTCTTATTTCTTAGATTAATTCCAGATTTATTTTGGTGACGATTTCTCTTCCCTTAATCTTAGTTATTTATTTTATTCCTTTGATCATGATTTATTTTATTGCTTTGCTTAGTCTATATTTAATTATGTGTGAGTAGTTTAATTTCTAGGGTTCATGGGGATCTAATAAATAATATGAAGGGGTAAATTATTGTTGTTGATTATCAATGCTAGATTAATTTCCTATTGATTGATTTAATGCTCTGTGACTGGATTAGGCCTATCTTTTATGCATGAGTTTGACAATATCGATTCAAGAATCGAGAGATGAGAATTAATGTTTAGGTCTAGTTTCAATAGGCAAGTTAATTTATAAATGGTTAAGTCAAGATTCGAGAGATGAGATTTAATACCGGTAATTTAATTGTGTGATTGTAATAAGTAGCGAGAGCCCTTTACAATCTGGTTAATTGATGCATTGATGATTGACTATTATTGATTGTTGGTATTGCATGATGATTTCTTATTGGATTGTTTTAATGTTTTACAATTACGGCTTGTAAAAGTATAGCAATATTAAATTGATGAATCGAGCAGATGTTAATTTGATATTAAAGGCTATTTTCAATAAGAACTTAGATCTAGTAAATTGCGAGAGCCTGTTAGATCTATGTTGATTAATAAATTGCGAGAGCCTGTTAATCATGTTATTTATGCAATGTCAATGATTGATTACCCTATTTTACCCCGGAGTATTATTTATTGGTGAACCTATACCCTAGATCCTTTTATATATTATTTTCTCCCTTTTCCTACTCTTTTTAGTTTAGTTTCATATTCAACTTTTAATATTGGTTACTTAAATAATTTAGATTATAATATTTAATTAGGAGTAAAAAGACTTGTTTCCCTGTGGAGATCGACCCTACTTCCCTATCTACTTTAGTTAGTGAATTAGGTAATTATTTTTTATTAGGGGATACGACTTTACCCTGTCAGTGGTGGAGGTGTTTTTGTTTTGTTTTTTTTTTTTTTTTTTTTTTTTTTTTTTTTTTTGTTTTTACTTATTTTTAAATTAGTTTTTTAAAATTATTTTTATAAAATATTAGTTTTAAAATTTTTAGTTAAATGTTAATTAGTAATTAATTATCTTTTCTTAAAACAAAAAATAAAAAATAAAATAAAAAATATAATAGAAATTTATTTTTTACCAATCTGTTAGTGACATGTGTAAATTAAATCTACATAAAAAAAAAATTACCTATTCAACAGGTTGAAGGTGATTTGGGATCATTAGAAGTAAATTCACATAAAAGTTCGGATTATTAAAAAATAATGAAAAATTGAGATTATTTTGGACGAATCAAACAAAGATAGGTTTATAATTTTGGAAAAATTGCTCCCATTAATCTGAACTTTGCCTCGTCCGCCGAAATTAATCCCAACTTTCGTTTATTATCTATTGCACCGAACTTTAGGGGGTATTAATTTCTATTGCACCCAAATGACTTGAAACCGGTTGAAGAGGTAAATTTTGCTGACTTGTGATTAATTGCACACGTGTCGCAACCAGATTGGTTCAAAAGTAAAAAAAAAAAAAAAAAATCAAAACTTAAAAATTAATTAAAAAAAAAACCACCCCGTTTTCCCCGGAGCACCGCCCATCCCCGTTTGCCCCCGAGCACCGGCCACCAAAGCAGCAGCCGGAAATCAGAGGGGAAGGGCGAAAATCGGAGGGTAAAGCTCCAGAATGGCCGACGAGAAGAAGCCAATCGAGGTCGGAAATCGAAGAGGATGGGGGTGGATGGAAACGAAGGGGAAGAGGGCGGAATCGAAGGGAGGAAGGGAGGAAAGAGGGCGAATCAGAGGGAGGAAGGGAGGAAGGGGGTCATCTGAGGAAGGGGACGAATCGGAGGGGGCGGAAACGACCACCCTCATGCCGGAAACGAAAGCTGCTGGGGAGGGGTTTTCGAGGGGGAGGAAGGGTTTTCGAGGGTGGCTGGGCTGCTGGGGAGGGGCTTTCGGGGGTGGGGAAAGGGAAGGGGTGGCTGGGCGGCGGTTTCCGGCGGCGGGGGAGGGGTTTTCGAGGGCGGGCGCGACTTTCCGGCGGGGTTGGGGGTGGTGATGTAGTGTTTTCCGGGATAGGGGTGGGGGGTTGGGTTTGGCAGGTTTCTTTTTTTTTATTTTTAATTTTTGTTTTTATTTGTTTTTCTTTTTTTTAAATTTTTTTTTTCTTTTTTTAAAATTTTTTTTTTGACCTATCACGTGTTGACACGTGTTTAGGTAACCTGCTACGTCAGGTTGGATGACCTGTTGGGTGCAATATAAATTAATACCCCATAAAGTTCGGTGCAATAGATAATAAACGAAAGTTGGGATTAATTTCGGCGGACGAGACAAAGTTCAGATCAATGGAAGCAATTTTTCGTATAATTTTTTTGTTTAAACAGAAAAAAGAAAAGCGACAACCCAGTATATAAGTAAAGAGGAGGAAAACAAGGCAGTAGAACAAGAAGCCGGTAAAGCAGACAGCATAGACTGAGAAGAATGGCGAACCAGAGTGGTGAGAAGACTGAGGATGAACTCCGCAAAGAACTTGAAGCTCTTCAACGACAACAACGCGAGGTCTTTCTCTCTCTTCTCTTTCTCTCTCCTCTATTTTTCCATCTTCTTCAATTCAATCCTACTTTCTTCAACAGATTACTGAGCGTATTAGAGATCCAAGAGGACTTCGTCGTGGCGGATTCTCAGGCAATGCTCAAAGGAACAATCTTCCTAATCAACGTCCTTTCACTCGACCTGTATGTTCTTCAATCTTGATTTTTTTGGATTATGTTTTCTGCAATTATTTGTTGAATCAATTAAGGGTTTTTTTTTTTTTTTGGTTGTTTTAGGGTGAAAGGTTTAATTCAAAGGACGAGCCTCCTCCGAAGCGGCGATTGAGTTCTGCAGTTGTTAAGGTTGGGTTCTTTTTTATGTTTTGTGGTTTTTTTTAGTGTGCCCTAATTTTGTAGCATGTGAAACTTTAATTGGGTTTTACTGTGTGTTTGAATTGTGCTGTTGCGGAGGTTCGATGGGTGGATTGTGATTAGTTGATGGGAAATTCAAAAATGGTAATTTGTATGAGTAACAAGCTGAAAATTCCCAACATGGAGATAATTAGCATGTGTTTTGGCATAATTTTCTAGATTAATACTCAATATAATGCTTAGCGTTGGTTAGTTGGGTTATATATATCATAACCATGTACAATTATATGCTGTGTAATGTCATAAGATCACTAGTTTGACTGGAATGTGGAATGTGTGTTAGTTTTAATATTGGAAATGTTTGATGGGTGAGTTGTAGTACATAATATAACATTAGGGTTGTTTTTTGTTTGAAAAATGGTTGTTGTTTGAATTGTTGCTTGGGGGATGTTTGATGGCTGAAATTTGTTGAACTGAAGGTGGAAGATGGAGAGGTTGTTGAAGAAGAAATCGCAGTCCGTTACATGCAAAGTGAGGATCCTGTTCCTGGTGTTTCTGGTCCAATGGCAAAGAATGATCAAAGGTCTTCAGTTTCACAGCAAAATCGTCCATTTTCTGCAAAAATCGGCAATCAACAAGTGGATAATGTCAGTAAATTGCTTTTGTTTGTTTTGGAGTTGTTATATTGCTGAACAGTTTATGACATCTTACAATTTGCATAATAGGGGCTTGATCATCAAGTTAAGGAGGTTCCAAGAGTGTTGCCAAAAGATGAGGATCCAAGGTTGGTTAATAGGAATCGAAGGATGCTAGGTCAACTTTTGGGGACCCTGGAGGTATGGTATAATTCCTGGGGTGGGTGGGGAGGGTGTTTGTGTGTGTAAGATATAATTCAAACTTTGCTGTGAAGCCAATTTCCAAAGCTACAGCTTTATTATTGTTATTGAGTTACCTTGCTGCCTGCAATAGTAGCTGTTTTTGTTTGCACACTTCTTATGATGCCTTCTCTAAGACACTTCAGTTTTCTCTTTAATATTAAGTTACTTAAATCCACAGTCAACCATCAACCAATTAAACAAAAATCCTTTAATGATATAAATATGAGAACTATTAAGAAATCAAAGCACTTTTGAGTTGAAGACATTGAAGTGATTATGTATTTATGTGAAGTGGAGAATGACCATATGATTCTTGATATTGTAATACATTATTTTAACATGGGTTGCTTACCCGGTCAAAAAAAATAAAAAATTAAATAAAAAATGTGTTGCTTACAGAAGTAAAAACCATATTAGAGGAATGCCTGTAGGATAATGATGATGTATCAAGATAATTAATTATATAATAAAGACCATGAAGATTTGAGGAACGAGTATACAACGAGGATAAGATAGGATAAAAGATATGAATATAGGTTGTATAAAATGTCTTCAGCATGGCTAGTCAAAGTTAATTATACTACGTATAAGTGTATAACTTTCATGGTTTCCTATAGCACATGTACTCTTATAAAAAAGATGCAACCACTATAGTTGTGTTATTTTCTGCTCTTTTTTTCCAAATATAATCTGTATTTGCTGAATTTATTTTCATTTTGAAACTTAATTTTCTAGACTTAACTTGCTTTTGCTAGACTAAGTTGTACTTACTCTGTGCTTGAATGCTTGCAATTCTTGAATGGACAAAAAGCAATGATGGAGAGAAATAGTGGTTTTGGCCATTACGCCAAGATTACCTAGGTGCTTAAGATGTGAGATAGATAGAGAGCGGGAGTTAGAGAGGTCTTAGGTGAAAGGGAAATTAGTTCTCAAAAACCTTCTATTCATACGGAAAAGAAGGGGAGAAGCATAAGAATTACCAACTATTTTACATTGCTTTTAATTTTTGATTTGAAGACCTAGTTAGTAACACCATTGATTGAATGAAGTGGCCTAAAAAGTCCCAAAATTGAAGCGAGAAAGCTAAAAAGAAAAGTGTCCACCAAAGCATAAATATAATCGTTGTTAAAGAGTGTCCACCAAAGCATAAATATAATCATTGTTAAAGATTTCCATGATGGTCTTTCTTTGATGAGAAAGAGAGAGAAAGATCATTGTTAAAGATTTCCATGATGGTCTTTCTTTGAAGAGAGAGAGAGAGAGAGAGAGAGAGAGAGAGAGAGGGTTATTTTTGAAAAATTAGTATCTTTATGGTTTGTTTGTAATTTAAACTAGGGTTTTCTTACTTGGTACCCTTGAGTTTTTGAGTTTTCTACCTTGTACCCTCCTAAATTCAAATTTTTACAAGGTGAGCTTGAGTTATTAGTTTTTTTTTTTAACATTACACACTTGAGTTTTTGTGTTTTTCTATATGGTACCCTTGAGTTGTAAAATAAATGACTAAAAATTAATTTGACTCAAACCAACAGTATCTAAACGACTTATTTAGCACCCTCAAAGACACAACTAGCATGTTTATTGCAAAAAAAGGGCTAACAACTTGAGTCCCCCTCTAAAACAAGCTCTTTTAAGTAGGAGCAAAAAAAGTTCTTATTTTCCATCTCAAACAATCATACAAAAGTTCCACTAAATAGCGAATAGTGAAGATGGAGTCGGTTTGAGTCAAATTAAGTTATAGTCATTTATTTTACAACTCAAGGGTACCATGTAGAAAAATTCCAAAACTCAAGGGCACCTTGTAGAACTTTGGATTTAGAAGGGTACAATGTAGAAAACCTAATAACTCAGAGATACCATTTAGAAAAACTCTTCAAAATATTTTACATGTGTAGGCTAGGTGGAATTTTTTTGAGTACGCTACTTGAAAATTGACTTTTGTGCCGCAATAAATAAATAATAATAAAAAAAAAACTAATTGTTGCGAATGAAACAATATCCATGATATAAGAAGATTAAACCATTTTATGATTAAGAGTACTGTTTCCTATTTGATCCCTTTGAATTCTACTAATCTTACGGTTGATAATAAACGTTAAAATGGACTTACCAATGAGAATAAAAATATTTGGTGTTTACCAATGAGTAAAGTACAAAGTAGGTACTTACCAATGAGAATTTTCCGTGTACTTATCTCAATCAATCGAATCCTTGGTCCCACTTTAAAAATTTCAAGAGGATAGAGACCAAGTGTATATTTCAAATTCAAATACGATAATGATAAGTTATTAGTGGACGCTAATTAATTTTAATGCACTTTAAAATACAATATGCTGTATGCATGATGAAGCTTTTACTCTAGTAAACCGTTTAGTTTTAAGATGTATCTACGGATCTACCCATAGTTTTTGGTCTAGTTGTTAAGTTTTGTATTTCAAAACCTCAAGGTTGTGGGAACAAAATTTACCATAGGCACTTTGTAGGCAGAGTTTACCCCTAATCTCAAGCAGCCTGACTTACATAGCCATTCTAGTCCAATAGAACGCCGTCTCATTACTAAAATATAAATTTAATATTGTAAAGATGCAGTACTATATTAAATGTACAGAGACTTCTTGACTTGAGCAATTGTATCATCAATAGAATGGCTTATGACTTGCTAACCATTGCCTCCCCCTGTTATGCCATTTTTTGGGGTGTTTGCTGCTTGCTCTTACAGCATTTTGAAATTCTTTCAAGAACGTCTGTGTAGCCTTACCAAGGCAAGAAGTTCCCTGCTGTTTACAATGTTTTATTTGTAACGGCCGATTATTTTTTTCATTTTATGTCTCCTAGCAGTGGGTGTTTGTACTGCTTGCTTATATAGCTATGTATATTAAACTAACGTTGTTCGAGTTTATTTGTTTATCACTGTAGTTTCTGTAAAATCAAATTCATGATTTGTTTAGCAATAGAGTAGCCTCTCCTATGCAAGGAACATGCAAAATTTCTTCTGATTTATATAACACAGAAGATCCTCAAGAACACTCACGTTGTTGGTTTTCAGGATCATTTTCTTTAATAGTTTTTTTGTTCCTTTCGGTGTTGATCTAAGCTTACTATGTTTCGTCAGCTGATTTATTAGAGGTATTGTTGTATGGTATGTACCAGATTTGACATTAATGCTATAAATTGCCATAGGTTTCTTACTATGGTCAATGTAGTTAGTGGGATTTATAGACCTAAGTGCCTAAAGTTACATCAGTTTTTTATAGGGTGAAAGATCTGAATGTTTTTTTTTTTTTATTCATTTGAATAGGTGATCTGTAATGTGTTCTAAAAATTAACTATTCTTTGTTTATGATTGTAAAGTGTCCCTGTTGTATTTTTTTATAGTTAATATTTGACTGGCAAGGTATCTATCACATCGTCTTAGTTTACATTTTAGAGATTAGATTCCCAATCTGCTTGAATTGGATGCTTTTTTTCATCTACTTGTTTTCAAAATTTGATTAATTTATTTATTTTGATGGTCCTCACTTAGATATGTTGATTCAATCAATCAATCAATCAATCAATCAAAGCCTTAATCCCAAAAGTGGGGTCGGCTAACATGAACCAAATTTGATTATTCCGTGTAGTCATCAACATAAATCTTTCTCCTCCATCCCTTACGATCCAAAACTTCATCCTCACGTAAATCCATGCACTTCATATCCTTCCTCACTCCTTCCAACCAAGTCATCTTTGGTCTCCCTCTTCCTCGTTTAATCCCTCCATGGTCCCACTCTTCCACTCTTCGCACCGGTGCACCCTCGGGTCTCCGTCTTACATGTCCAAACCAACGCAGACGATTTTCCCTTAATTTATCTACAATGCCCGCCACACCTACTTTCTTGCGAATAACCTCATTTCTGATTCTATCTCTTAAAGTGTTTCCACACATCCACCTTAACATGCGCATTTCCGTAACCTCCATCTTTTTAATATGCTCTTTCTTAGAAGCCCAACATTCTGTACCATAGAGCAACACTGGTCTTATGGCAGTCCTGTAGAATTTTCCCTTCAACTTTAAGGGAATGCTGCGGTCGCATAGCACTCCCGTGGCCGCTCTCCATTTAAGCCACCCTGACTTAATCCTGTGGGTCACCCTGACTTAGATATGTTGATTGGAGTTTAAATTTAACTCTCCATTTTATCTTGTTTTCAGAAATTTAAGAAGGAAGACATGAAGCTTTCAGGGACCGAGGCATACATGCGAAGATCAGATTCCTTGCAAAGAGTGAGGAACATTCTTTCTCAAAACCTTTTCATATAATGTGAATAGATCCATTTTTTCATTAGTTACTGGCCGAAATTTCACCCATATTGGAACTTAACATTTTACTTGTTTATTGCTTGTTGATTAGAGAAAAAAGATACTATGGACAAGTTTTATTTTGTCTACGTTACTCCTTATACTGCAAGTAATAGGTAGTTGTTACTCAAATGGAATTTTAGTTACATTAAACTTGTTTGTTTCTAGTTAATTGGGTAAATAAGTTTAAATGAACAATGGAACAAGTATCTTTACAGTGAGTGACTGAATTTTTTTTGTTTTGTGAATGTTGTTCTTTGTTTTTTATATAATAGTATTTTGTCTATATATGCAATAAACCACTAGCTTATAATTTAACGGCACTTTTATGAAAGTTCTTACTGATAGAAACAATTTGTTCCTACTAGGCGGAGCAAAAGGCACGCGAAGAAAGTGAAAGGCTGCGACAACAGGAGCGTGAAAAAATTGCTGAAAATAGGAAGCGTGATTTGGTATGTTGAGCTGGAGATGCGTGGGTTTTGCTGCTCTTGTTAATTGTCTAGCCTTTTGTCATATCCCTTATGTTACTCAATGTTTCTTTGGTCAGGTACTCAGGGCTCGTGTAGCTGCCAAGGCTGAAGAGAAGAAGATGGAATTGCTATTTCTTCAATGGAGCGAGCACCATAAGAAGCTTACAAATTATTTAAGGTACTTTTTTTGGGTAGTAATTTATGGTACCTTTTAATATAGCTTTAATGAATTGTTCATTGAAATTTCTAATTTTTCTTATCCTTTGATTGTGCTGCAGGTTAATTTTAATTTAGGTCCAAAAAGAGTCCATATTGACAATTTTATTGACCAAAGATAAGTTTCAATTAATGTGCATGCCGTTCAAGCAAGGATGTCTTGATTTTATTCCTGGTGTGGCATGTGAGATTAGGTAATAATTTTGGTCGAAAGTTTCTTTTCTATTGCTGATTAGAAAGTATTTGTGCCCTTTTTTTTTGCTGTTTTCTTGGTGACTCAGGACAAAAGCGGAGCCCCCCATTTATTACATGCCAGCCAAGCCTATTGACGAAAATTCAGCATTAAATGATGAAAAGAAAGAACAGGTGATAGTCTGATATTCATTTTGCAATTGGCATTCTCTTCTAATCCGACTTTGGAGATTTACTTAGAAAATTGGATTTCTTATATATCATACATACAAGTGAAAAACTGTAAATTAAATTTTGATGCCATTTTGGTTTATGATTGCATTATCCGTCATATTCAGAACTTGATACAGTCTACTATTTGTTTCTGTTAAGGTTTAAAAGCTAGGCTTGTGTCACAGCAAAGTAATTTGATCTCCTACCATAGTAATTAGTCTGCTGATTTATGTGAAAACATGTATTTTGCACTTTGCATATTGGGAGCTTTTATTCATTGTTGTTCTTGATGGAATTTCAGGCATTTCTGGAATGGAAGGTTGCCAGGAGAGAGGAGCTTTCTGCATATCAGAAAGAAGTTCATGATCAGTATATTGCAAACGTTGAAAGGGATCTCGAAAGGTGGTTGACTGCTAGAAAATCAAGAAATGCAAACAATGATGCAAACTTGCAGGAAACCATGGACAAAGAGTTGGAAACACATAGGCTGGAACATGGGCCTAAGGCACGGAAAATACCAGATGCCAATAATGAAGATGAAGAGGAGGTTGAAGATATAAACGTTGGCGAGGATGATATGATGGATGATATCCTTGACCTTGATGAGACTGAGAGAGTTGATGAACAGAACAAGCGTGATGAGGACGATGGTAATCCTTCTTTAAGCGTTGTGGAGTAGGGGAATTAGAGGCATAACGTTCTAAACTGATTTTTGTTTGGCTTGTTTGCTCTTAGCTTATTTTTGCAGCCATGATGTCTTTGGATTGTTACCCTTTCTAGTCAATCGAATACTTGATGCTTGTTTGTGGACATTCCATTTAAACCGAACTGGTTCTCTCTCTGAAGGCTAGACTGCTAGAGTTGAGCATTACCTGTACAAGTTATACTAAGGGGTGTTTGGTATATAAAATTTTGATGTAGGGAGAAAGTAAATAGGATAAGTCTACTTGTATAACTTAAGGAGGAAGTACTAATATAGTGGTGTTATGCATTTGCAAATGCATAACAAATACAAAAATATTAAAAGTTACATGGAAAAGTGAGAAAGGAACTTAGTTTTAAAAAGCACGAGGCGTAAAGCCGCAAAGCCGCAAATGGTCCTTGGAGCCTAGGGGCAGAGCGAAAGTGCACGCCTTTTGGTCAGGCTGGTCACGTGTTAACGGTCAGTACTCAGGAGGAGAAGACTTTTGTTATCAATTTATAAGAAAAAAAAAAAACTGAAATATTAATAATTTAGAAAAATAAAATCTTTACCTTGTAAGTGGGTAGATGACGTAGCGGAGAAAGTAAGTAGAAAAAGAAAAAGAAAACGAAGCATAGATCGAAGAGAGAGAATAGAAGGAAAAAAAAAAAGAATAGAAGGGGAAAAAAAAATCAACCTGGGTTGCTACATAGGTGTCGGCCGCTGATATCTGTTGCCGGAAAACATCGGGGAATGATCTTCGGCAAAGTCTACTGAAGTAGAACCCACCAATTTTCCAATTGTAAAGCAACACGTAAATTAGGGTTTTTAAATTTGGGGTCAAATTGAAGTGATTTTGTTCAATTAACAAGGGGCTTTTGCTCAAATTATCACTCTAAAGAATGGGTAAGCTTCAATTTGGAAAACAAATGTGTTTTTTTTTTCTTACAAAAATTAATCCAAATCCCCTTTTCTCAAGCCTTTAAACACAAGGAGGCTCAGGTGTTGCGCGTTACGTTGTGGTAGAGGCGGTTTGAGGAGGCACACACCTTCTGGAATGCGCGACGCCTAGGAAGGTCGAGACGTTTTGGCCTGCGCCTCGCGTCGCTTGGTGCCTCAACAACACCTAGGCGTGCTTTTTAAAATTAAGGAAAGGAAGAAAGAGAAAGATGTATGGGACCACTTCTACTTTTACCACTGAAAGTTTATATAATACCGTTAGTTATTTAGTGATACTATATATGCACGTAGTTAGTACCACTGAATGCATATATAGTACCACCGAATGCATATATAGTACCATTGAATGCATACCACTGAAATATTCAATGGCACTATTAAATCACCCTATGATACTGTTAAACTGTGACTCGAAATCTAGTAGGGATGACTTTGAACGCTTATATCTCTCAAACTACAACTGATTTTGAGAGGATTCAAGTTGGAGGTGATAGCTTGTTTCAAGGGCTTTCCAACGATAGGTCATATGCCCAATTCCGATAAGAATCGAGAAAGTTATGACCGTTTTACGAAAACTTGACGAAGCTTGAAATTTGCAACGAGGCTGCGAGCTATAGCTCGGCCCTATGAGGACTTGCGGCAGGCATGAGCTAGCTGCCGAGCTATAGCTCGGTAGTTAGGTTATTCTAGCATAATTAATGGAATATATCCTAAAATTATATCTTTTCTATGACGGCTATTTGAGTATACTTGGGGAACAATCTTAGGTTTTTATTAGGGTTTCCTTGTGTTATAACAGGACCCTTTAGTTGATCATTTAGATCATACCTTTTTTTTGAGCCATTAGATTTAGGACTCCTTGTATTATTCTCTTGTTTCTTTCTCCATTATAGTGAAGAAACTCTCGAATCCCCCACCCGTGGATGTAGGTCTATTTTGACCGAACCACGTAAATCCTTGTGTTCTTTATTTATCTTCTTTATTGCTTTTCTCAATTCTTATTTTTCATTGATTTGTTCCGCATTAATCAAACACAATTACACCCTTATTTCCTAATAAGTGGTATCTAGAGCTAAGGTTTTAAGGTCTTAAGGTTTAGGTGTTTATAGATTAGTTTGATTAAACTATGCCAATGAAATTTGACATTGAGAAATTTGATAGGCAATTGAATTTTGGCCTATGACAATTGAAGATGAAAGCCATCTTGGTTCAAAGCTGTTACAAGGCTCTTGAAGGTGTATCCAAAAAGCTTTCGAGCATGATGGCGGATATGTGGGAGGAAATCGATTTGAAGGCTCTTTCGACAATTCAATTATGTCTCTCTGATGATGTTTTGAGAGAGGTTTCCAAGGAGACGACTTCTGCGGGTTTGTGGTTGAAGTTGGAGTCACTTTATATGACAAAGAGTGTGACCAACCGTCTACTACTCAAATCTAGACTTCATGATCTTCGTCTAGAAGAAGGTAAACCGCTTAAGTCTTATTTAGATGAATTCTTCTCTATTATTATAGATTTGCAAAACATCGATGTTGAGATCGATGATGAGGATATGACTATTAGGTTGTTGTGTTCTTTACCCCCTACGTATAAGCATTTTCGAGATACTTTATTGAATGGTAGAGATGATTTGAGTTTGGAGGATGTTAAGGATTCCTTAACCTAGACAGATTTAATTGACAATAAGTTTAAATCTAATAATCCTGCTCAAAATAATGCTTTAGTTGCTCATGGTGGTAATAAAGATTTTGGTAAAGGAAAAGTTTGTAACTATTGTCATGTGAAGGGTCATATCAAAGTCGAGTGTTGGAAATTAAAGAAGAAGAATGAGGAGAAGTCCAATGAGGACAAATCCGCAAATATGGCCAACAATGATGATGATTATGGTTATGCACTTTAGGGTTACAAGCTTTGGGGTTGCGGTTTCTACGATCTCTTCATGATAAGTTCCCCTTTGAGATCTCTTGGTAAAACAAGAAACCGTGTGGATTTTTGGTATGGAGTCTATGATAGATTGTTTTTTTTTTTTTTTTTATTTTTGTTTCTAATAAAGTAGCAATCTTGGTTATGCATTAGATTTTGTTCTAGTTATGCTATTTCTTATCTCAAATTTGGTACTTTTGTGATTTATTAAGTACAATTGCAATTTAGAAATTCTTGATGTAATTTTAATTTTTCTAGAATTGCTTAAGTCTTTTTTTAGTTTGATTTTTTTTTAGATGAAGAACTGTTTGAAGAGAGTTTGGTGAATTTTGATAAGCATGCTTGGCATCGGGACATTATACTCTCAATCTAGGCCATGTGATGGTTTTTTGTACGGAATTTTGTGTCCGGAGACGCACCGGTTCACAAGTTATGGAAGATGTCCGTTTGGTGATAGCCTAATGTGAGTAGGCTTATGGAGTTTTGTTTAAGGTGGAGGTTTAATTTTATGTTTTATTGTGAGCATTACTTCTTGGTTTTTGGTTCAAGGTGGAGTTACCTTGTTTTTTGGTCGATTTCAAGTCAAGGTGGAGATTGTTAAACTGTGACTCGAAATCTAGTAGGGCTGACTTTGAACACTTATATCTCTCAAACTACAACTAAATTTGAGGGGATTCAAGTTGGAGGTGATAGCTTGGTTCAAGGGCTTTCCAACGATAGGTCATATGCCCAATTCTGATACGAAAAGAGAAAGTTATGACCGTTTTACGAAAACCTGACGAAGCTGGAAATTTGCAACGAGGCTGCGAGCTATAGCTCTATGCGAGTGAGCTATAGCTCGACCCTATGAGGACTTGCGGCAGACATGAGCTAGCTGCCGAGCTATAGCTCGGTAGTTAGGTTATTCTAGTATAATTTATGGAATATTTCCTAAAATTATATCTTTTCTATGACGGCTATTTGAGTATACATGGGGAACAATCTTAGGTTTTTATTAGGGTTTCCTCGTGTTATAAAAGGACCCTTTAGTTGATCATTTAGATCATACCTTTTTTTTGAGCCATTAGATTTAGGACTTCTTGTATTATTCTCTTGTTTCTTTCTCCATTATAGTGAAGAAGCTCTCGAATCCCCCCACCCGTGGATGTAGGTCTATTTTGACCGAATCACGTAAATCCTTGTGTTCTTTGTTTATCTTCTTTATTGCTTTTCTAAATTCTTATTTTTCATTGATTTGTTCCGCATTAATCAAACACAATTGCACCCTTATTTCCTAAAAAATACTATTGATCACTTAATGATACTACTCTAAAATAAAAATATACATTACGTGCAATTACACTCTTACCCCTCGTTATGAAATTACGCCCACGCACGCTTGTGCGGGCAGCTACTAGCAAGCCTCGCACATGTGCGGGCTGCTAGCTGCAGCGTGCCAGCAAGCCAAGCATGATGTGCGGGATGCTGGCCGTAGCTTGCTAGAAAGCCTCGCACATGGTGCGGGCTGCTAGCTTGCCTAACCCCTAGCACTCGGGGTTCCGATGCTAGGGGTATTTTGGTCATTGTTGATTTATTACTGTAGACACCCAAATGTGTCTCCCCAAAATCAAACCCAGTGATGAATACCTTTCATGTTATTTGATTATCGAACAAAGCGAAAGTGTGAAAATTCTAGTGATGAGGATGTTTTTATTAAAATATCTCTTCTTTCTATTTTTGAAAATATTTCTTTTCTTACCCTATTTATGAAAAACGTGCATTCTAGTTTAGTTTGGTCCATGATAAGGGTCCAATAATGCTGTAGTTAGATGGGGCTTGAAAAGACCTTTCCAACGATATATTATAAGCCCAATTCCGATGAATAATGAGGAAGTTATGGCCAAAATACTAAACTGGGCCCGATTTGGTTTTTATATACGGCCCAATGATCTAGAGGAGGGCCTATTATTAATTATCATTCCTAAAGCTATTAGGATTGATTATAGTCTTCTAGAATATTCTAGAAGGTTCTCTTAAATCCTAATGGAGTATTATGTTTCAAAGAGTTTGAAATTGAATAAAACTATTCCTTTTGAGAATCCTTATTTTGTACGAAGTGAAATATATTCAGATTTTATTTTTGTGACTCATAATATTTATCCAAATTTTATATGGTTGGATAGATCTTGAAATTATCTTTCCAATGATATATTATAATATTAAATCCGAGCTATAACGAAAAAGATATGAATGGGATATGAAACTCTATCCAAAACTGACACCCTTCCACTATTTCGACCATATCTTTTTATCTACAAAAGATTTTAATCTGATTCTAATTGGGTTGGAAAGTATACTTCAAGATCTTTCTAACGACATATTATATGCCTTATTTGGACTTCCAGATAAAAAGATATGATAAAGACAAAAAACGCGTGAAACTGAATATTAGCGCCTGACGACAAGCATTAGCGCTTGGCGCCTGACGCTAACCTTCAGCGCCTGGCGCTAATGTCTGGCGTTTGGCGCCACGCGCGTGTTTGACGCTGCGATCGTATTTTATTCTGTTCGAAACTCTGATTCGTTTTTTTATCACTTCTGGCTGATTTTCTTTATAATAGCTTCCTTAAACCTCCGTTTTCAATCATCAATTCTCAACAATAATCAATTTTCATCAACTCTCATCAAGAATTTCTTGATTCTCTCTCTCTTTCTAAACCAACCCTTTTACAAACACAATTCGTCATACATTAGCACTAGACACTCCTAGCCAAGTTCGAAGTTGCCTTCGCCCTAGATGTGAAAGGTTTTAATTTCTGAGGATTTGGCCTCAAATCTCTCTTTTAATTATTTAATTTAAATGTTTGATGTTATTATTTTCCTTGAAGTTACTAACGTGTGTATTTTGTTATTAGAAAGAGATACGAGGCATCCAAGTAAGTACTTTAACTGTTTTATTGATATTATGATATAAAAATCATGCTTAGGTTGTTTTATTGCTTCCTAGTATCATGTTAGGATGCTTTCTTTAGTATGATATTTAGGGTGATTTGCTTATATCAATTGTGATTTCTGCGATGCTTCCTATTCTTTTCCTAATATTCATGTTAGTATCATGTTAGGGTTAAAGCTTTGATTTTTATTATTTAGTGACATGCTAGGGTTTGTTATTAATCTTGTTAGTATCATGCCTAGGATCTTGCTATTATTATTATGCTTTAACATGATTATTTTAATTATTATTTTAATTATAATTTATCATAATTATTATTATGTTGCTTGATATATACTTATTGTTATTGCTTGATCACGCCTTTTATGCATGTTTAAAGGGAATTTGTACTTGTAATCACGCTTAATAAGATAATTAATAATCTTGTTTAGGGTTAATATGATTATAATTCAAGTGATCGCCAATAATAGTTTTATTTGTGCATTAATATTCAACCAACATAGATAAACAGGTTTAGGGTAAACCTAATGATTGCATGTTAGTCAGAAAGCGCACATGAATATGATCAGAATAAAGTAGAGGCCTATTATTAGCGCAGGTTCAATCTCTTTTAGGTTGGATTTGTACCTTCATCCCCGAACTACCAGTCATGGTTCCAGACCTATTGGAGTTGACGATCTCCTAGATCGTTAAGGGGTGTGACCTTCATCTCGTGAACGGTTTACAAGTTCCTAAAACTTGTTGGCGACTCTTTTGCTCTATCTTCTTTCCCTTTGGACGCCACCGTACTTTAGTGTATGATCACAGTGGGGTTCAAGTTAGGGATGATGCTTGAAATATTCCTTACAATTACTAATTTTGCCGTCTCGTCTTTTACTATTTTTGACTCGACTTCCGACGCTCGGTTTCGACGCTCTAAGCTCGAATTTTTGATGTCTAAATATTTAATACTCGAGGGACGAATTTTTTTCTTCCGATTTAATTCGCCGAGTCGGTTCGTTTACTGCTAAGGGTGTGACCCGAAGGGTTCAGTCAAGATTAAGCTGTAATATTAATTATGCATTTATATTACTGATCGGAAGCGGCCTCCACCTAGGCATTCCGATCACTTGACCTTACTGAATATATTAGCTTTCTAATAATTCTGAACCCACTATAAGAATAATACACTACCATTCCTTTCAAACAACACTGACTAATTAATTAAAAGTTATTTAAACAAGAAAATAAAGGTGATTGATCTAAGTGCTCGGGATTGTACCACTTCTCTTTGCTAGATCTTCAGTTAGAACACTTATGGAATCCTTCTTGTTTTGGAACCTCCACCATAGTAACAAGTATCAAAGGGGTGAGTGTTTAGGATAAGAGGGTTTGGTTGCACACAAGTTCACAAAGTTTCTTCTAGAGTTTTAGGTTAATTTCTTTCTGCTTAAGCCTCGTATTAAGCCTCTATTTATAGGGAATGGATACGTTTAGGGTTTTGAGTGCTCTCGCGCAATAGGTGTCGCGCGCATATGAATGAGTTGCGCCGCGACATCCCAGCGCAAGTGATTTAGATGCGCTGCTTTGGGTAGCGCAACTGAACGTCTTGCGCGCAGTATTATGGTAAGATTCGATTTTATATATTTTATGAAATTATGAATCTTCTGCAAGCACATCACTAGCAGCTGCGTTGAGTTTCATGCGCAAATGATTAAGTTACGCGCACCATACTAGCGACTCAGATGCGTGCGGATTTCTCTGCGGCAACATTGATTTTTAACCTAGGTGATGAGTGTCATTTATGGCACTCATAGGGTAGTCTTTTAGGATGTTTTCATCTCCTTTTTATGCTTTCTTATCTTATTTTTGGTCCTTTTTCCTTTAGTTCCTTTCTTTCTTTCTTTCCTTGTGTTTTTCGTGTTTTCTTCGTGTTTTCCTTTTATTTAGTTCTTTTTCCCTTTTATTCCTTTCCGTTGTTTGTTCTTGTAGGTACCTAGGATTTGCCTTTGCAAAGGGATCAAGATGGACTATATTGACTAAGCAAGGAGGAAGTAATCGGCTTGGAGAGGGCTTGGAGAGGGCATCAAACCCTATCAGTTTGCCGCGGGCGCGGGTCCTGAAGGCCGCGGGCGCGGGCTCGTATGCACCAAATTGGCCAGTTTCGACCAGGAACTCTCCGCGGTCTAGCCGCGGGCGCGGGTAGTCTGGAGAGACCGCTCCATACCAGAGAGACCGCGACCCTCTGATTACCCTTTAGGAGCAGGGGATTCGCCGCGCCCTTGCCGCGGGCGCGGGTGTTGCCCAGATAGCCCGCAGAGTTTGTTATGAGTTCCGTACCCATTTCCCCGCGGGCGCGGGGTTTACTAGAGAGGGCGCGGGGATCCCGTTTTCCTTCTTTGCCTATAAATACACTTGTAATTCCTTTTTGAAAACGACTTTTAGATAATTTTCATTAGCTTAGTTTTAGAGAGAGAAGTTAGAGAGAAGTTCTTGGTATTGGATTTGTATTTCAACATTGGATCAATTGTGTTTGGATTTCTTCATTTTCAATCATTAATGTTAGTAAGAATTTCTTCTTCTAGTTAATCTCTTTACTTGATTGTTTTAGTTTCATATTTGATTGTTTGAATTGTTTGGATTTAAATTGGATATTGTAGTTGATATTGTTTTCTCTTGATTTTGATTTAGAATGATGATCAATGCTAATTCTAGTGATTTGTTCTTGAGTTACACCATGATTAGTGAGTAGATTAGTTGCTAGGGAGAAGGGGAAGCATGCTTGATTGATAATTTGTGCTAGTTGATGATCTTTGATTGATTGAATTGTTGCAATTAAATTGGTTGACATAGTTTTGCATTTGATTAATTAGATTAGGAATGATCAACCTATAAGATTTATCTAGATTGCATTGTAATTCTTAATGACATGACCCATCAATTTGAGAATTGCTTTAATTGATTGAGTTTGATTGTGAATCTCCTTGATTAGCCATTCATAGTGACCCCTAGCTTGGCCTCTAGGAGATAGCTCTTGAACTCTCTTGATTGCTACTATTGTTTGTCCTTTGCAATGCTTGAATCAAACGAAGAAATTATCGATTAGCACGATTATTGAACTAGCATGTGTAACCTATATTCCTAGTATTTAACTTCTTGAATTACTTGATTAGTCTAATTTTGTTACCATAATACCAACCATTTTCTCACTACAATCTTCGAAATAGCTTGACTTAGGCTATAGTTAATACCGACTCACTCCTTTGGGTTCGACCTTATACTTACCTTATACTTGTATAAGTTTGGTTTAGGATTTTATAAATTGTGTTTGATTTCGGGATAGACTATTAACGACTCGTTTATTCCTCTATCACTAGGCACCTCTAATCTCGTCATAACTAGGTTTTAACCTCGGGCTTAAGCCTAATTATGATCGGGCTTAGTTAATTTGACTTTAATTTATTTTGTTTTGGGATAGGCTAGTCATTTTGTGTTCTCGTGATTTAATCAGTTGTCCATAAGCATTCTTAACGTTGATCCAGCACCAAGATGGTTTTATTTATCGTCATAGCACTTCCTATCGGAAAGGAGGCCGAAAGTAGATGTCTACAGTTAGCCCCCACTTTGATGGAGTCTAGAATAGACGAGGATCAAAGTAGTCAAGAAAATAAATCCGAGACTCAATCTGCGAAGTTCCCTAAGAATAGAGAATCTTTCAGTAATGATAAGGGCGTCGAAACGATTCTTGATTCGCTAAGTGTTTGAGACAAGTAGCTATTAAGGCTAAAAAGGTATTTTCTAGTCTTAACACACTAAAGAATCTAGATTGATCCTTTGCAAATGTAGAACGCTTTTACAAGTAAAGGTTGTCCTGGGTGATGCAAGCCATGAGAAGAAATCGGTTTAAAAAGGATTAAAGGGGATGATATCCTCACAATTATGGCATTGTTGATCTAAAGTCCCTCGATATGTCATTGAAACTTTAGTCTGATCTTAATAAGTTAAAAATATGATAAAAGGGGAGGTGTTTCGACATTCGTAGCCTAACACGTGAATAAAATTCTTGACACTCGCTTGCCAAAACGCAGTATTCGATGTCCACAAAAAAGAAATAAATGTCTCAGGAGTAGAGGCATATATCCAAATCCAGTGAGAGAGAAGAAAATTGGCAACTCTCTCAGCAGTTTTGTCCACAAGATGAAAACACGTGTCTCAAGACTGGGGACACGTGCCTAATTATATGCGACATCGCACGTCGCTCTTTATACAGGGGGTGAACAGACACCCTAACTGTCCGGTAAGCTAGTAAGATCACTAACTACCGTATTTGCTTCCAATCAAGAAGTGACTGTTCTCGAATGGTTCGGAGCGCCAATCACTCGTTTTAGCTAACGCATAAAAAAGTTAGAAATTCTACAACTTTAGGTACGGGAGGTAGATCACGTTGTTGGGAAGAGGTGAAATTTTACGCAACACCTACGTGTAGACACCCATTTGTGTCTCCCCAAAACCAAACCCAGTGATGAGTACCTTTCACGTCGAATCATAATCGAATGAAGCGAAAGTGTGGAAAGTCTAGTGTTGCGGAAAGTTTTAAATTCTTTTCTCTTCTCTCTGTTTTTGAAAACTTATTTTAAGAAAACAGCCAATCCAGTTTGGTTGGTCCATGATATGGGTCCAATAATAGTGTAGTTGGATGGGGCTTGACAAGAGCTTTCCAACGATATATTATAAGCCCAATTCCGATGAATATTGAGGAAGTTATGGCCAATTTACTAAACTGGACCCGGTTTGAGCTTTATATACGGCCCAATGATCTAGGGGAGGGCCTAATATGATTTATCATTCCTAATGCAATTAGGAATGGTTTTAGTCTTCTAGATTCTTCTAGAAGGTTCTTTTCATTCCTAATTCAATTAGCATTGATAAATTGACTTTTGTTGACTTTTCAGAGTTTTAATAAAATCAAATAGCATTTTTGAGGAAATTATATGATTTTATCCTCCAGTACGGCAAACTTATCGGATTTTCGAAAACGCGTTAAAATCAGGCTTGGCTCCTAACCCCAGGCCTTGGCGCCTGGAACCAGGCCTAGCGCCTGGCGCTAGTGTTGGTGCCTGGCGCCAGCTAGCCAGGGTTGGCGCCAGCTCTGTTTTCTATGCGTCAAACTCTGTTTTGTCTATTTTATCTTTTTGGCTGATTTTCTCTATAAATAACGTATTAAAAACTCCGTTTTCATTCACCTATTCTCACTAATCATTCACCAATTCTCACGATTATTCACCGACAATCAGTTTTAATTAGCATTCTCTCATCTCTCTCTCTCTCTCTCTCTTTTCTAAACTTTGCTTTTTCATACAAAATTCCGCATTCGCAAGACTTAAAAACACCTAGCCATATTCGAAGTTGCCTTTGCTCTAGACGTGAAAGGTTTAATTTCTGAGGGTTTGGTCCCAAATCTCTCTTTCAATTATTTAATTTAATTGTTTGTTTATTATTTTCCTTGAAGTTACTGACGTGTGTATTTTGTTATTAGAAAGAGGTACGAGACATCAAAGTAAGTGCTTTAATGGTTTTTAATTGATATTATGATGTAGAAATCATGTTTATAATGTTATTATGGTATTCCTAGTATCATGTATAGGGTAATTTTAATATTAAATATGATTGTTACGATGCCTTTTATGTTCTTCCTAATATTTATGATTGTAAGTATCATGTTAGGGTTAAAGATTTGATTTTTATTGCTTAGTGACATGCTAGGGTTTGTTATTAATCTTGTTAGTATCATGCCTAGGATCTTGCTATTATTATTATGCTTTAACATTAACATGAACATGATTATGATTGTTATAATTTATGATATTTATGAATATTATTATTATTATTATTATTATTATTATTATTATTATTATTATTATTATTATTATTATTATTATTATTATTATTATTATTATTATTATTATTATTATTATTATTATTATTATTTTGATGATGATTATTATTATTCATGATCATAATTAATTTATTATGTTGCTTGATTTTTATTGTTATTGCTTGATCACACTTTTATGCATGTTTAAAGGGAATTTGAACTTGTAATCACGCTTAATAAGATAATTAATAATCTTGTTTAGGGTTAATGTGATTATATTTCAAGTGATCGCCAATAATAGATTTATTTGTGCATTAATATTCAACCAACATAGATAAACAGGTTTAGGGTTAATCTATTGATTGCATGTTAATTAGAAAGCACACATGAATACGATCAGAATAAAGTAGAGGCCTATTATTAGGGCAGGTTCAATCTCTTTTAGGTTGGATTTGTACCTTCATCCCCGAACCCTTATTTGGTTCATGACCTTATGGAGTTGACAATCTCTTGGATCGTTAAGGGGTGTAACCTTCACCTCGTGAACGGTTTACAAGTTCCTTAAAAAACTTGTTGGCGACTCTTTTGCTCTATCTTCTTCCCTTTTGGACGCCACCGTACTTTAGTGTATGATCACAGTGGGGTTCAAGCTAGTGGGATAAAGGCTTGAAATTATTCCCTACAGTTTTTGGCGATGACTTTAGGAAAGATGAAAGGAATGGCAGAACCGCTGGAGTCACCTGGCCTCCCTAAGTTAGATACTTTCGGACTTGGTTTTGAACCGACTCGGAAGGATCTCAAGCGAGCCCAGGAAAAGTTAAAAGCACGTAAGGACGCTCGCATTCAAAAGAAAGCAATTCCAATGGATCAGTACCCTCTTACGCTTAATGGTCAGTTTATAAAAGAAGGAGAGGACTATCCATGCCATGAATTTCCCGAGCCATTTGTTGTAAACGGCATAAGACAACCGGGATTCGAGATTTTCTTGGATTGCTACTTCACTGATGAAATCCCAACTCCCGTCCATAAGGAGAAAGCACCCCCATGCTTTGACTTTAACGTCATGGGATTACTGTTTGGGCGAGAAAAGAATGAGCCAACTTATGAAGAAGATAACTCCTCGCTCATTCAAACGGTCCTACAAAGTGAAAGCTTCAACCCCTCGAAGCTAATTACTCCAGCTGAAGGATCACTACAAGGGTGGCGCAAGACTATCAAAGTGACTACTCCAAGCGGAAGGAAGATATCAATCACGACAGGACAGGGACCGATGTTTGAGGAGTCGTCTGAGTCAGAGTCCGAGTCAAAGTCTTTCCCTTTAAAGTCTTCTAAGTCTTTAGTAGTAACACCACCCCCTCTTATTTCTTCTCCTAGGATAGTTAGTGATCCAGTCCCTGAGGACATATCACTCTTTGATGTAATGATCCCAGAGTACAATAATATTTCCCATTCTTCTTACTTCTTGTGTTCTTCTCTAACCCAAGATGACGAGCATTGCTTAGCTAACGATGAAAAAGACAAAGAAATTATTAAAGCAATGGAAACACTCGAAAAGAAAACACCGGTAATTGAAGAAACTGAAACAGTTGATATCTCGAATGATTCAACCCATAAAAGAGAAGTTAAAATCGGATTAACATTGAATAAGCAAGAAAGAACCGATTTAATTAACTTACTTAAAGAATTTATCGATGTATTTGCTTGGTCATATGAAGATATGCCAGGCATTAATAGAGAAATAGCTCATTACACTATACCACTAATTCCAGGAATGAAACCTGTAAAAAAAAGTTACGTCAAATGAAACCCGACGTAGCACTTAAAATAAAAGAAGTTCAAAAACAAATAACTGCAGGTTTCATCAAGGTATCCAAATACCCCGAATGGGTCGCCAACGTCGTCCCAGTTCCGAAGAAAGACGGAAGGGTAAGGATGTGTGTCGACTATCGAGATCTAAATAAGGCAAGTCCAAAGGACGACTTCCCTTTGCCACACATCGATATTCTGGTAGATAACACGACAAATCACGCGCTTCTCTCGTTCATGGATGGGTACGCAGGTTACAACCAGATTCTCATGGCAGAAGAAGACATGGAGAAAACAACCTTTATAACGCCATGGGGCACTTACTGCTACACGGTAATGCCATTCGGGTTGAAAAACGCGGGTGCTACTTACCAACGTACAACAACTGCCTTACTCCATGACATGATGCACAAAGAAGTCGAAGTATATGTCGACGACATGATTGTAAAATCAAAAGACCGTCCAGGACATCAAGTAGCCTTAAGGAAATTTTTCGAAAGGTTAAGAAAATATAATATGAGGTTAAATCCATCAAAGTGTGATTTCGGAGTCACCTCAGGCAAGCTCTTGGGATACGTCATAAGCTCTAGAGGAATAGAGGTAGATCCAACCAAGATTAAAGCAATCATGTCAATGCCACCGCCCAAGACTGAGAAATAGATTCGAGGATTTATTGGCCGGTTGCAATACATAAGTAGGTTCATATCAAAACTGACGACGATATGTGAACCAATCTTCAAGAAGCTCAAGAAGAATGTACCAGTAATATGGGATGACGAGTGTCAAAAAGCCTTTGAAAAGATTAAAGCCTATCTCGCAAATCCTCCCGTATTAGCGCCAGCACTTCCCGGAATACCTCTTAGGTTATATTTGACGGTTACCAAAGAGACAATGGGAGCCATGCTAGCACAAGAAGTAGAAGGCAAAGAGAACACAATTTACTACCTAAGTAAAAAGATGCTTGAATACGAAACACGCTATACACCGCTCGAGAAATTGTGCCTCGCCTTGGTGTGGGCCACAACTAAGTTAAGACATTACATGTTGGTGCATACCGTTTTCGTAGTCTCCCGATTAGATCCACTCAAGTATCTATTCGATAAATCTACACTCAATGGATGGATATCAAGATGGATAGTCAATCTAGCCCAGTTCGATGTAAGGTTTATGCCACAAAAAGCTATTAAAGGATCCGTGGTGTCAGACTTTCTAGCAGAATTTCCAATAGAAGACTCGACGCCAATACAAGACAATGAATTTCCAAATGAAGACTTAATGGTTACTGAAGATGATACTTGGACCTTGTATTTCGACGGAGCCTCAAACCAAAAGGGATGTGGCGTTGGAGTACTACTAGTATCACCTAAAGAGGAGCATGTTCCAATCTCCATAAAGCTTGATTTCGACGTTACCAACAATGCTGCTGAATATGAAGCATGCGTTGTAGGCCTTGAAACAGCTTTGGCATTGGGAGTAAAGAAGTTAAGGATATTCGGAGACTCTTCTTTGATCATCAATCAGATATCTAAAAGGTGGAAAGTAAGGAGCGAAAGCCTAGCCCCTTACCAAACCTATCTGGAAACTCTTACCGATCAGTTAGAGAAGGTAGAATACACATATCTACCTATAGAGGAAAACCAATTTGCTGATGCCTTGGCAAGATTAGCCTCAATGGTTAGGATTCCCACGGAAATCGAGCAAATGCCTCTAACTATCGAAAAAAGGCACAAACCAACATATATCCAGGCTATAGAAGACGACGACTTAGTCCAAGAAGAAGAAGAAGAAGACGAAGAACCGTGGTACACGGATATACTCAATTATGTCACCAATGGAGAATACCCTCCTCATGCTAACAAAAGAGCAAAGCGAGCATTAAGACTTCTGGCTTCTCAATATGTACTCATAGACAACGAGCTACATAAAAGGGTACCTAAAGGTCGAGCTCTCCTATGCGTAGGAAAGAAGGATGCACAAAGAGCAATGCGAATAATCCACGAAGGAATCTGTGGGACACATATAAATGGCAAAATGTTAGTCCAGAAAATAATGCGAGAAGGATATTATTGGACTACAATGAATAGGGATTGCCATCAATACGTAAAAAGATGCCCTAAGTGCCAAATTTATGCCAATTTGCAACATGTCCCTCCATCTTTGCTCTACACCTACACATCGCCATGGCCATTCTCTACATGGGGAATTGACATCATTGGCAAAATCACTCCCCCAGGAACAGGAGGCCACAAATTTATTCTAGAAGCAACTGATTACTTTACAAAGTGGGTCGAAGCGCAATCGTACGCTAAACTCACTGCAAAACATGTAGCACTCTTTATCGAAAGAAATATTATTTGTCGATATGGAGTCCCACATGAAATGATAAGTGACAATGGAACTCACTTCCAAGCCGAATGTGAAGAATTGCTACAAAAATATGGCATTCAACATCATCATCCTTCCCCTTATAGACCTCAAGCAAACGGAGCAGTCGAGGCAGCTAATAAAAATTTAAAGACTATCATCGAGAAAATGACGGAAAATTATAAGGATTGGCCTGACAAACTTCACTTCGCATTGTGGGGTTATCGCTCGTCAATCCGTACATCCACAGGAAATACGCCATTTTCCTTGGTATATGGAATGGATGCCGTACAACCTGTCGAATTAGAAATACCATCTCTACGCATCGCGCTAGAGAGTAAACTCGATGAAGTTGAATGGACTAGGGCAAGATACGAAGAATTGATTCTACTCGACGAAAAACGACTAGAAGCTCTACATCACACTCAGTGTTACCAAACTCGCATGGCTAGGCATTTTAATAAGAAGGTCAAGACAAGAAATATCAAAGTAGGAGATTTGGTATTAAAAGCACTAAGGAAAAATGTTTTAGACCCAAGGGGAAAATTTAGACCTAATTGGCCTGGACCCTACTGTAGGCGTCGTTTAAAGTGCGTCTACGTTAAAAGCATGTGTGAATATGCTTGGCACTCATAGGAAGTGGGAATTGACATTACGATTAGGGACAAATAAAGTAGGGAGCCGCCAACAAGTTTTTAAGGAACTTGTAAACCGTTCACGGATCATAAAAGGCAACCACGATAAAGGGACAACGATAGGCAACAACGATTGACCCGTGAAGGTTACACCCCATTCATAATCCATGAGATTACTAACTCCATATGGTTCGGAACCACGAAAGGAGGATCGGAGATGATGGTACGAAGTGAGTCATGGAGTCACATTCGCCCGTATTGGCCTCTACTCGATTCTTATATTGAAAAGCATTCCTGTGATCTCAAAGGCATACAAACAATAATTCAATTCGCTCCAAACTATTATTTAACTAAATTGGTTCAAGATTAATGCACACATAATTCTAAAATATTGTGATCACTTGATTAAATAACAAGATTAAAAAGGATCCTAAACCGGTTGTCCAAATTATCTTATTAGGCGTGATTTTCAATTACATATTCCCTTTAAACATGCAATATGGTGATCAAAATAAATATAATAGAACAAACATTAATATTAAAACCAATTTAATCACAATTCCAACAACATAAAATCGTTAGAAAAATAATAATAATAAAAGGAACATGATCCTTACTTTGAATCTGTTTGTTTGCAACTACAAAATAATAAACGAGTTAGTAACTTCAAGAAAATAATAAAATAATAACTAAATTAAATTAAATGAAATAAAGTTGATTTTGGGGCCAAACCCTCAAACAGTTCTACCTTTCACGCCTTGGCTTAAGGACAGAACCTCGAGTAAAATATGGACTCCTTTGAGTGCTTGAAGAAGGAATTTTGAAGTGAAAAGGTAGGCTAGTGTTTAGGTTAATAGCATAGAAGAGAGAAAATAAAAATAATAAAATTCTCGGTGCCCCGTACATCAGAAATGAGGGGGTATTTATAGGAAAAATGTGCTGAGGGAGCACACGGAAACCTAAAATGATAAAATCCCTAAAAAAGTATCCCGTGACACGGTCAGACTGTACCGTGACACGGTCAGACTGTACCGTCAGACGGTGCACTTTCCCGTGACACGGTACAGTTTTGGAGTGACGCGGGAAATTTTCAGAAAACGGGATGAAAAACGCGTTAAGGGTTTACGCGGAAAGGACACGGAATGTCCCGTGTCACGGCAGACCTCCCGTGTCACGGGAAGTCCTACCGTCAGACGGGAAGAATTCCCGTGACACGGTGGCAGTCTGCCGTGGCGCGGGAATTTTTCAGTTCATTTTCCGTCTAAATTCATTTTTAACCCTAATTTCTTTCGGCTTTTAAAGTGCCGATTGATAATTTCGGGCTTTTTTATGACTTTTATTATTCGGGCTAAAATAAGAAAATAATTAAATAAAAATAAATAAAAGGTTTGGGCCAAAAATAATAAAATAATAAAATAAAAAAAGGTTTGGGTTTAAAATAAGTTGGGCTGAAATTAAAACTATGCTTTTACCAAACATCAAGACTAAACCAAGGACCGTTCAAAAGTATGAATTTAATAAAATACAATTTTTTAAGCACTCTTGGGATTAAATACTAAACCCGACCAATAGTGGCGGTGAAAGGTTATTTATCATCGGGTTTGGTTTTGGGGAGACATTTTTAGGTGTCTACAGAAGCCTCCACTTTGACTGAGTTTGTAGAAACGTCAGTTTCGAAAACGATAGTCAAAGTAGCCGATAGGGACGGAGAATGATTTAAGACGTTCTGCGATCCTAAATCACTCTACATACGCCGATACCTGCAGAAAAATGTTAATTCCACAGATAAAAGAGTAACGGGATAGAATACATATCTGGTACTAGTGTATCGGTGACAAACGAATTTGGCAGCTTCCTAAGCTTGAAGGAATCCACCGAGTGACATTTGTTGAAACGCTTTCCATGCTTGAGGAAAGCCGACTGAAGAGTTTGGTAGTTTTCTAAGCCTGAAGAAAGCTACCGGACAATACTTTCCATACCTGAGGAAAGTCGACAAATGAATTTGGTGTTTTTCTATGCTTGAAGAAATCCACCGATAATGCCTTCCATGCCTGAGGAAAGCCGACAAAGGAATTTTGTGGTTTTCTATACTTGAAGAAAATCCACCGATAACGCTTTCCATGCCTGAGGAAAGCCGACTTGGCGGTTTTCTATACTTGAAGAAAAATCCACCGATAACGCTTTCCATGCCCGAGGAAAGCCGACTTGGCGGTTTTCTATACTTGAAGAAAAATCCACCGATAACGCTTTCCAAGCCTGAGGAAAGCCGACTTGGCGGTTTTCTATACTTGAAGAAAAATCCACCAATAACGCTTTCCAAGCCTGAGGAAAGCCGACGATTGCTGAAATTGGTAAGCGTATGATGGTTCGATTATCTCCGAACGTGGGCCGCAGATGATTCACAATTTTAAGCCGATTATCCGACCATATTAAATTCTTAAAATGCCGAAAAATAGACTTTGACGCTTTCCAGGGGTAAAATGGTAATTTTAGTCCCCTTTAAGTATCGGTTAGAATTTTCCGCGTAATTCTAGCGAAAAATAACCGCTCAATAATCTCGAAAAATCAGTCAAACTAGTCAAAAACACCAGGAATATTCGCTGACAATGTCCAGAGTCTGCCGCGCCACGTCACAGCCTCGCCGTGACACGGGAATAACTCCCGTCAGACGGGACAAAATCCCGTGTCACGGGAACAGTTCCCTCTTTTTTTTTTTTTGCTTTTTTGAATCATTCAACGCGTGGATTTTTATGCTTTTGACCCGCAAATTCCAGCGTGCCACGTCGAATTGTACCGTTACACAATAACGGTCACCGTGGCACGGGGAACGGGGTCCGTTGCACGGTTACCTTTTGCTTTAAAATCACGTTTTTGCTTCATATCTTCGCCATTTCTCATCTCCTCTATATTTCTCCATTTTCACTTCTTGCTTTACACAAACGCCACGCCGCGCCACGTTTAAGGAAAACCGCCGGCCGTCCAAGCTCACCGTGACACGGTAACGGCAACCGTGACACGGCGGTTCTGCAGATCTATTTTCCCCTTTTTTTTTTTATTTTTGCTGCGGTTTGTTGCTGCTGTTGTTCGCTGCTGCTGTTGCTGTCTTCCGCCGGAGCTGTCGTCGGGATTACCAGAGCTCCGTCGCGTTTTGAGCGTACCGTGACACGTGACAGCTTTGCCGTGTCACGGATTGTGCTCACCGTGTCGCGGCGGTCTGCTGGTGGCCGGAGCTTTTTCGAGCTTTTGGAGTTCGATTTTGCTGTAACTCCTTGCCATCTTTCTCATTTTCGACCCTCTACAAGCATCCATGTAAGTTTCCTTTGATTTTTGTCTTGAATTTGCTTCACATAAGTAATTTCATGAAAAAACCCTTAAAAATCAATTTGGGGATTTTTGATTTTGAGGTTTTATGTTGAAATTGTTGCCATGATTTTACTTGTATATGTATGTATGTGTGTTTGTGAGAAATTTGAGACAAAAATTGCATGATTTGATGGAGAATTGAGCAAATCACCATTTTTGGGTGCTACTTTGTGAAATAATGTTCATGTTTTGCTCTTGAAATGGTGAAAAAATGGTGGTGAATCTTGTGAAATGATGTGTTGATTCATATTTTGCATATGTACTATATTGTCATGGAGAACATAGTATCATGCGGCTAGGAGAACTGTAGTATTAGTTTGTCATGGAGAAACTAAATACCATAATTTTGCCAATTTTTAGCCTGGAGGTAAAAATTTAGCATATAATTCAATAAACAACTAAATAACTTAGGAAATGATGCTAAGTATTTAGATTTTTATTTTATAAATATGCAACTTGAATTAAATATTTAGGAAATGATGCTAAACATTTAAATTTTGACAATAGCATGCCTAGACGACGAGATTGTGATCTTTCTACCCACGACCGGCGTCGGGCTTTTCGGGAGGACACTCCCACTGTCCCTGAGGGCATGGACGACGACGTCTTAGAGTCCGAGCCTCGGACTTCTACGAGTAGGGGTAGGTGGGTTCCACCTCCGTCGACTCCGGACTAGTTGGTTTTCTGCCGTGAAAACCACGTCTCTCATCGTGCACTCTCCGGCATAGTCGATGGCACGCTTCGCCAACATGGTTCCGGAGCCGGCGATTTGATCCCTCGACTTCACCAGGTCATTACGAGGGATCCTGCTACGAGCACCTTATGGGAATCGGCTGGCTTGGTAGATTTCTACGCGGCGGTTGTAGGGTTTCGCAGCCCCCGGGGTTGCGGCGCGACAGTCGTTCACGCATTGTTGGAGTATTTCTGGGATACTACCAACACCTTTCATTTTTCTTGGGGGGAGATGACGGTGACCCCTCTAGACTTCAGCATGATCAGCGGGCTGCGCTTCACCGATCGGGTTGTAGGTCAGATGTCCGATCTATCTTGGGGATCGGCTGAGGTAGCTGATTTGTTGGGTCCGATTGTTCAGCACATCATGACCCGACCAGTGTCTCGAGGTGGTCCTAGGAGTGGACGATCGAAGCTGGCTTCAGTTCTAGCTCGCTGCTTCGAGATGGAGGATACGACGGCTGAGCAGCGGGTGCGGATCTTCATCTTAATCCTGATCTCTATGACCCTCTCTCCCGACAGGAGTTCACGTGTGCTCCTTAACTACCTCCCCTCTTTGGCCAGGATCCCCGAGATAGGATCCTATAGCTGGGCCAGTCTTGGGTACGCGGATCTTCTTTTGTCTCTACGTCATGGCTGCCGGCAGCTGAATGACGAGTCCCCTATCACCGTTTATGGCCTGTGGAGAGTCGTAGAGGTGATGATCTTTTCCCTTTTTGTTTCACTTTAGCTTGTTCGACTCATGTGCTAAAGATTACTTTTATCGCAGCTATGGTTCTACGAGTACTTCCCAGGCTTGGCTCCTCGCCGGCGTCGCGGAGCGGTCCATGATTTCCCTGTCAGGGCCAGCTGGCGTGACCGAGGAGAGTCGCGGGTGGAGTCCGTTCCGGCACTTCGTGGGCTACTACGCCGAGGCACCTCTTCCGTTGGCGTAAGGATTAGTTTTGTTGCGTTCTTTCCTTCTGATGTTGTTTCCGTTGTTTCACGCCTAACTTTTTATGGTTTCCAGGTTCCCATCGATGTCCAGTATCGTCCTTGGGCCGGGATGACTGATCTTCCTGAGGCCATGCGTCTTTCAGCGTACCGTACCATTTTGGTTGGTACCGGACGCTTTGTCTGGTATTTGGGGGAGCGAGTCGTCCGTCAGCATAGCGGCGATCGCTTTGTGGTGCCCTTATCTCCACCAGAGTCGATGCTGGACTCCCGCTTGATCAGAGAGTTGATCAACAGGGGGGAGCGCTATACTCTTCCATGGAAGGAGCTTGTTCACATGGAGAGTGACTACGCGCGGGACTTGCTTCCCTCTCTGGCTCCTCCACCCCGTCTTCCTGAGGTATGATTTCTTTTGAGGATCTTCTTTACTAGTCTCTGTTTTAAATAGTCGAATAACTTGATTATTCAATCATATTTTTAGACGACCATCCGTCCTGTGGGGAGGATCGAGATTCCTCCTCAGTCTGTCCGCTATCCAGGGCCGATTGGTATCACGGAGGACCATATTGCTGACGCGCCAGAGGGTTATAGACAGGCGCAGGAGTCTCTGCTCGAGGTCTTTGAGCCGGTGAGTTTTCTTCGACGCTTTATCTATCCTTTTAATACTGCTTGTTACTGACTTTTATTTGTTTTATCCTCAGCCTAACCGCCCGGAGATGATGGGATTCATGAAGCTGGTGGACGCCCTGAAATATTGCATCATCAAGCTTCGGCGTGGTGCGAGTTGTCGGAGCTCTAGCGACGTTCTTGAGGTATCACTTATTTTTTTTCATTTCTACCATTTGTTTTATTTTGCATTGTTGACACCTTTTGATTTTGTATCTTTCAGGAGCGACGGAGGTCCCGCTCGCGCTCGAGGCCCAGAGGCTCGGCAAGGAGGAGCTTGGTCGTGGTAGACGATCTCCTGAGGCTCACCGACGTTCTCATTTTCAGCGAAAACCTCAGACTACTCAGCCATTTCAGGAGGCTCAGTGGCAGCAGGGTCAGTCTTCCCAGCGCTTTCCGGGCCAGAGTCAGGGGCAGCGACAGTCGTTTTCACAGCCTCCACAGCCTGAGTTTGGGTCTGTTCTGACTCCTTTGGATCCTGGTTCATTTTCAGCTCCATTATCCGGGATTCCTCCACCGCTGTAGGGCTTGTTCTCGGTTCCGTTGTATGGGACGATGCCTTCACCGACGATTCCCGTGTCTCTGGGCCAGTCTACTCCGTTTTCTGGTTGGACGGGTCCTGCCTTGAGCTTGGCTACTGCTGGGGCTACAGGGACTAGTAGGGACGCTACTCCCCGTACTCGGATGGTGGAGGGACTCTTCGGTTCGCCGTTCTCATATGCACAGGGTGGACCATATGCACAGGGTGGAGACGAGACTGACTCTAGCTCTAGGGATTTTTGACCGAGGGTTTTTGTTTGTACATACTAGACACTTGACATATTTATGTATTACGACTCTTTGTACATTACTTACGGTTTATGTATTTATTATTGTGTGTTAGTGTGTGTTTGAGATTCCTTGTGTGTGATTGTGTATTTATTAATGACGCGACGAAAAAAAACATAAGTGGAGTAGTGGAGGGTACCGACCTTCCCCAAAAGAAAAAAAAAAACAAAAATAAAATTATTATAAAAACAAAGAAATAAAGATAAAAGCATCTTCCCCACAAGAAAAGGAAATAAAAAGACAAGCGAAAAGAAAAGAAATAAAATAAATGAAATTATCTTCCCCCAAAAGAAAAAAGAAATAATAAAAAATAAAGTGATGAATAAATAAATAAATGAAATTATCTTCCCCCAAAAGAAAAAAGAAATAGTAAAAAAGAAATAATAAAAAAAATGAAGTGACGAATAAATAAAATAAAATAAAGATAATAATAATAATATAGATAAAAAAAGGTGAGAAGTTTATTAGCAACAAAACTCTCAAAAAACTGGAAAATAAACGGTGAAGATAAAATACTATAAAAAATCCGGATAAATACGGGAAAAGATAAAAAAAGAAGACGCGTGAAGTGCCGTGACACGACACTGTGTACCGTGTCACGGCAGAACTTGCCGTGTCACGGCAAAAGTTCCCGTGACACGGGACGCGTATTATTCGGCGGTGTGTTGTACGCGTATGAAAAGATAAATTTCGAGCGCTTTTGCTATAAAATAAGACCAGATTATTCATGATATGCATAATTACGAAACACAAAATAATTTAGAATTTCATATTTCAATAACCATGTCTCAGAATTTTGATAATACATTGCGCGACTGGTCTTATTCTTTGACCAATGCTGAAAAAAGAGAGTTAGAATTGTTTCATGTCAGGGGTTTGCTAGCCCTGCGACACGTAGCTATTGAACATGATTTTCTTAGGGCAGCATTAGATTATTGGAGTCCAGAAATACACTGTTTCAAATTTGATTATGATGAAATCTGTCCTCTGCCGGAGGAATTTGGTGCAATCTTTGGATTTCCTGCTAGAAATCTTATTGCCATGCCTACCCTACGTGAATATTATTACCAAGATTTTGAACGCCATCTGAATCTAACAGATCCAGATTTAAATAGAATTGTTTGTGGTAATGAAGTGGACTTAGAAAAACTTGCTAATTTATATTTTAATCGCTCTATCTCTGAGTCTTATCATGTATATCGTAGAAGGGCATATATTTTTTGCATGTTTAGCAAGCTACTATTTGCAAACGGTAGGGTAGGACATGCTTGTCTAGCGTCTGTGCTTGAGCATGTTGAATCCGGAAGATCTCCTATGCCGACATGCCTTGGAGAAACATTTCGTGGTCTTGATGAGGCAAAAGCTGACCGAAAAGCCATCAGGAAGGGCTCTCTGGTACTACTGCAGGTAAAAACACGCTCCGAATATCCCCCGTGACACAAAACAGGCACCGTGTCACGGTGGGTGTCTGCCGTGACACGGTTAAAACTGCCGTGTCACGGGAATCTGCAAATATTTTTTTTTTTTTGATTATTTTTTTTTTTTGCAGATTTGGTTGATGGAGCGTTTGGAATTATTTGAAGCCCCCGACGATATTGAAAAATATGGCCCTAACGACCTAGTCCGTAGGAAAAAGAATTACTCTGCGAACATGTCGTATGAAGATTGGAAAAATTTCTTTGCAAAGAGGGAATTTTCCATTCGTTGGGTGGTGCCTTGGTGGAGGCTTACTAGGATGGTTGGCACGAATGAAACTCCATATTGCCGTGTTCCAAGTATCTCCAAACTGACCTTTTACTGTCCTTCTCGACTGATGCGGCAGTATGGACTTGAACAAGTAATCCCACGCTATAACGATAGTCCTCGTGAAGTATCGTTGCATGAGAGTAACGTTCACAAGTACGAGGCTTATTGGATTGGAAGACCTTTGTGGACCGTTTCTGCAAGTGACCAAGCTCCTCCTCCTTTATCTAGTGCATACAAGGCATGGTTGAACCCTAGAAGTAAGAGGGAACGATTCGGATCACGCAAGTCTGATGTGAAGAGTCGTCTTGGAAATAAGAAAGCTCCTCCTAAAGATCGTCTAGGTCCGAGAACACAAGGAATTGAGTTTAAGACTCCTATGATGCCAAGAAAGAAGAACTATGTGAAAGGGAAGGGTAAAGAAAAAAATGGTGTATAGGGAGAAACAACCGAAAAAGTTCAAGAGAGGTGAAAGGGGTGAAAGTTCGACTAGGGGTGTGACGGTTCGGGCTACAAAAGACACATTAATGGTGAAGGCCGACCTAATTGAGCAAGAGAAGGATGTTCCTAAAGAGAAGAGAGATTAGATCAATAGTGCTTTGCATTTTATGATTTATAATTATTATTTAAAATAAGGCATATGATGCCAATACTTGTAGTCGCATTTATTTTAATAATAGCACCTTTATTTCAGACTTAAAAATAAAAATTACAATGACTTTTATTTATTGTTTATTTATCCGAGTCAAGGAGTCGGACGCAATGGAAGAACGAAAATAAAAACTCGAACAATTAATTCGCAACGAATGCGCCAATATTCCAAAAATAAAACGGAAAAACTGAAATTCCACCGTGTCACGGTGAAAGGGTCCCGTGACACGGTACAAATTCCCGCGTCACGACAATATTTTATTTATTTATTTTTTATTTTTTTTATTTTGCTGATAGAGGGTGACGTGGCACGGGAACTTCTCCCGTCAGACGGGATAAATTCCCGTGTCACGGGAGTTCCTCTTTCCTTTTTTTTTTCGTTCAGGCCTACCGTGTCACGGTGAACAGTATCGTGACACGGTAGGATGTCCCGTGTCGCGGCAATTCCCTTTTTTTTTTCTTTTTTTTTTTTGGCCGTGACACGGGAATTTATCCCGTCTGACGCGCGTATTTGATCAACAGAGGGCGGATTTTTTATTTTAAAGTGGTCGGGCCCCCTTGAGGGGTTGCCTACGTATCCTAAAAAGGAATCAGGCCAAACGTAGCTCTATTGGGTCATGAACCCATGCGACTAGGCATAGAATTTCTTTAGTTGATCCAAGTTGGTTAAATTATGGAAGCCGTTACCATCCATGTCTACCAATTGTGCCGCTCCGCCAGACAGGATGGCTTTAACAATGTACGGGCCTGACCAGTTTGGTCTGAATTTTCCTCTTGGATCTAACACATTTTTACGAAGTGCCTTAAGCACTAGGTCACCCTCTTTGATATTTCTGGTCTTGACTTTTTTATTAAAGTGTCGTGCCATACGCTGTTGGTAGGTTTGGACATGATGCAAAGCTGCCAAGCGTTTTTCATCAAGAAAGACCAGTTCGTCGTATCTTGCTCTAATCCAGTCGACTTCATCTAGTTGGCTTTCCAATGCGATTCGAAGAGAAGGTATTTCGAGCTCGATTGGTTGTACAGCTTCAACTCCATAGACCAAAGAGAAAGGGGTAGCCCCTGTCGATGTACGAACAGAGGTTCGATAACCCCAAAGGGCGAAATGTAGCTTACTTGGCCAATCCTTATAATTTTCTGTCAACTTTTCGATGATAGTTTTCACATTTTTGTTGGCCGATTCGACTGCTTCGTTTGTTTGTGGTCTGTAAGGTGATGATCGGTGATGTTTGATATGATATTTCTGTAATAATTCCGCGTATTCGGCTTGGAAATGTGTTCCATTATCACTGATCATTTCATGTGGTACCCCATAGCGGCATATGATATTTTTCTCAATGAATTGAGCCACGTGTTTTGCCGTCAGCTTGGCATATGAGGCAGCCTCGACCCATTTGGTGAAGTAGTCGATTGCTACGAGAATGAATTCATGCCCCCCTTGTCCTGGTGGTGTTATTTTTCCAATGATGTCAATGCCCCAAGTGGAGAAAGGCCATGGAGAAGTATACGTGTAGAGAAGCGAAGGTGGAACATGCTGTAAGTTTGCGTAGATTTGACACTTCATACATTTCTTGACGTATTCGTGACAATCTCTCTCCATAGTAGTCCAATAGTAACCTTGCCGTTGAATCTTTTGGACTAACATCTTTGCATTCATGTGAGTTCCACATATACCAGCATGAAGGTTTTCCATGGTTTTATGTGCTTCTTTCTTGGCTATACATAAAAGATTCCTTCCCATTGCAATTCTCTTATGTAGTTCTCCCCTGATGAGCACATACTGTGAGGCCAGGAGCCTCAAAGCACGGCGTGCCCTTTTGTCAGTATTAGGAGGGTATTCTCCTCTTGTCACATAATTAAGGATGTCCGTATACCATGGCTCTTCGTCTTCTTGCTGTGGTTCTTGTTCATTGTCAAGTGCATGAACATAAGCTGGCTCATATCTTCTCTCTATGGTCAGTGGCATTCTGATTGTGTCAGCTGGAATTCGCACCATTAATGCTAATTTAGCTAGTGCGTCGGCGAACTGGTTTTCTTCTCTTGGCAAATATGTATATTCCACTTCATCTAGTTGCTCCGTGAGAGTTTCTAAATGAGCTTGATACGTAGCGAGACTTTCACTTCTCACTTTCCATCTCTTGGAGATTTGGTTAATGATTAGTGAAGAATCACCGTAGATTCTGAGTTTCTTAATTCCCAAGGCGACAACTGTTTCTAACCCCAAAATGCATGCTTCATATTCCGCGGCATTGTTGGTGACATCAAAGTCGAGCTTCATGGAAATTGGGATGTGTTCTTCATTGGGTGATACGAGCAAGACTCCTACACCACATCCTTTTTGGTTTGACGCTCCATAGAAATAGAGCGTCCAACTATCGTCTTTGGTCATGAGTAAATCTTCGTCAGGGAAATCGTACTCATCTTCTTCTTTTTCAGCTTCTTCTAGCGGAAAGTCTGCTAAGAAGTCAGAGACTGCAGAACCTTTGATTGCTTTTTGTGGCACAAATCTCAAGTCAAATTGAGCTAGATTGACTATCCACCTTGATAATCTGCCGTTGAGTGTTTCTTTCTCGAACAAGTATTTGAGAGGATCCATCTTGGACACGACATGCACTGTATGAGTGAGCATGTAATGTCTTAGTTTCTGTGCGGCCCATACAAGTGCGAGACACAACTTCTCGAGTGGTGTGTATCGCGTCTCATATCCTTGAAGTTTCTTGCTCAAGTAATAGATTGCATTCTCCTTGCTTTCGATCTCTTGTGCTAGCATTGCCCCCATCGTTTCTCTTGTGACCGTGAGGTAGAGTCGAAGAGGAAAGTCAGGTATTGCTGGCGCTAGCACGGGTGGGTTTGCCAAATACTCTTTGATTTTGTCGAAAGCCTTTTGGCAATCATCATCCCATGTGACTGGGACATTCTTCTTAAGCTTCTTGAATATAGGTTCACATATTGCTGTGAGCTTTGATATGAACCTACTTATATACTGCAATCTTCCAATGAAGCCTCGAATCTCCTTCTCATTTTTGGGTGGTGGCATGGCCATGATCGCTTTTACTTTTGAAGGATCTATTTCAATCCCTCGAGAACTGATCACATATCCAAGTAATTTGCATGACGTGACTCCGAATGCACATTTTGCTGGATTTAATCTCATGTTGTACTTACGGAGTCTTTAAAAAAACTTTCGAAGTGCAACAATATGGCCTGGGCGATCTTTAGACTTGACAATCATATCATCGACATAGACCTCCACCTCTTTGTGCATCATGTCATGTAACAATGCTGTAGCTGCTCTTTGGTAGGTGGCACCCGCGTTTTTCAACCCGAATGGCATTACCGTATAGCAATATGTACCCCATTGCGTGATGAATGTGGTTTTCTCCATGTCTTCTTCGGCCATCAATAACTGATTATATCCGGCGTAACCATCCATGAATGACAGGAGTGCATTATTTGCTGTATTATCGACCAGAATGTCAATGTGAGGTAGAGGTGTAGACACCCATTTGTGTCTCCCCAAAACCAAACCCAGTGATGAGTGCCTTTCACGTCAAATCATAATCGAATGAAACGAAAGTGTGGAAAGGTCTAGTGTTGCGGAAAGTTTTATTTCTTTTCTTTTCTCTCCTCTCTGTTTTTGAAAACTTTATTTTAAGAAAAACAGCCAATCCAGTTTGGTTGGTCCATGATATGGGTCCAATAGTGATGTAGTTGGATGGGGCTTGCAAAGACCTTTCTAACGATATATTATAAGCCCAATTCCGATGAATATTGAGGAAGTTATGGCCAATTTACTAAACTGGGCCTGGTTTGAGCTTTATGTACGGCCCAATGATCTAGGGGAGGGCCTAATATGATTTATCATTCCTAATGTAATTAGGAATGGTTTTAGTCTTCTAGAACATTCTAGAAGGTTCTTATCATTCTTAATTCAATTAGGACTCTTCAGAGTTTTAATTGGATCAAATAGCATTTTCGACTGAAATTATATTATTTTATCTTCCAGTACGGTAAAATTATCAGATTTTCGAAAACGCGTTGAATTCCGAATTGGCGTCCAACCCCAGGCCTTGGCGCCTGGAACCAGGATTGGCGCCAGACGCCAGCATTGGCGCCTGGCGCTAGCCACTGGTCCTGGCGCCAATGAGCCAGGGCTGGCGCCAAGGTGTTTTTGTGGTCTTCAGACTCTGTTTTGATAAATTATCTTTTTTTGGATGATTTTCTCTATAAATATCGTATCAAAACTCCGTTTTCATTCATCAACAAGCATCAATTATCATCTACACCGATCGTTCACCAATTCTTTTCATTCTCAAGCTTTCATTAATTCTTTAGTATTCTTTTCTAAACTTTGTTTTCAACATACATAATTCCGCATTCACAAGATCTAGAAACACCTAGCCATATTCGAAGTTGCCTTTGCCCTAGACGTGAAAGGTTTTAATTTCTGAGGGTTTGGTCCCAAATCTCTCTTTCAATTATTTAATTTAATTGTTTGTTTTATTATTTTCCTTGAAGTTACTAACGTGTGTATTTTGTTATTAGAAAGAGGTACGAGGCATCCACGCAAGTACTTCATTGGTTTTAATTGATATTATGATGTAGAAATCATGCTTAGATTGTTATTTTAATTCCTAGTATCATGTTTAGGGTAAATTTAATATTAAGTATGATTAAAAGTACGATGCTTCCTATGTTCTTCCTAATATTTATGATTGTTAGTATCATGTTAAGGTTAAATATTTGATTTTTATTGCTTAGTGACATGCTAGGGTTTGTTATTAATCTTGTTAGTATCATGCCTAGGATCTTGCTATTATTATTATGCTTTAATATTAACATGAACATGATTATGATTATAATTGTTATAATTTATTATTATTTTGATGATGATTATTTTATTTATGATGATTATGATTATGATTGATATTATTGTTATTAATGATGTTGATTATTTTTATGTTGCTTGATGCTATTTCTTTATTGCTTGATCACCTTTTATTGTATGTTTAAAGGGAATTTGTACTTGCAATCACGCTTAATAAGATAATTAATAATCTTGTTTAGGGTTAATTGTGATTATATTTCAAGTGATCGCCAATAATAGTTTATATGTGCATTATATTCAACCAACATAGATTAAACAGGTTTAGGGTTAATCCTATTGATTGTATGTTAATCAGAAAGCGCACATGAATACGAGCAGAATAAAGTAGAGGCCTATTATTAGGGCAGGTTCAATCTCTTTTAGGTTGGATTTGTACCATCATCCCCGAACCCTTATTTGGTTCATGACCTTATGGAGTTGACGATCTCTTGGATCGTTAAGGGGTGTAACCTTCACCTCGTGAACGGTTTACAAGTTCCTTAAAAACTTGTTGGCGACTCTTTTGCTCTATCTTCTTCCCTTTTGGACGCCACCGTACTTTAGTGTATGATCACAGTGGGGTTCAAGCTAGTGGGATTTTAAAGGCTTGAAACTATTCCCCACAAGAGGGAACCCATCTTTTGGGCTTGCTTTATTGAGATCCCTATAATCAACACACATTCTGACCCTTCCATCCTTCTTTGGAACTGGAACCACATTTGCTATCCATTCCGGATACTTGGATACTCTGATGAAACCTGCGGCCAATTGCTTCCCGATTTCTTCCTTGATTTTGAGATCCACATCTGGTTTCATTCGGCGCAGCTTTTGTTTGACAGGCTTCATACCTGGAATGAGTGGTATCGTATGCTGAGCTATATCCCTATCAATTCCTGGCATATCTTGGTATGACCAAGCAAATACATCAAAAAATTCACTAAGCAAGTTAATTAGCTCTTTGCGTTCATCTTGACTTAGTGTTAATCCAATTTTTACTTCTTTAACAGTCGTATCATTGGAAATGTTAACTGTTTCTGTATCTTCAATAACTGCTGTTTTATTTTCGTGTTCTTCCATTGCTTTTATTATTTCTTTGTCATTTTTATCATTAGCAAAGCAATATTGATCAGGGCTAGGGGAATGGCACACATCGTAAGCAAAGGTACTCATTTCATTGAATTCATTGGCTAATACATCAAGAGAGGCAAGGTTGGCTGCGACCTCACCAGAATTATTAGGACTAGAAAGAGAGGACTCAACAAGAGACTCAGGGTTGAACTCTATAGCAGAAAGAGGGTCGGCCTCAGACTCTAAGGACTCGTCTACAGACTTAGACTCAGACTCGGACTCGGACTCAGACGATTCAGACTCATCAAACATAGGACCCTCGCCAGCGGTTATTTTCAACTTCTCTCCACTCGACGTAGTGATCCTCAATGTCTTGCGCCATCCCCTTGAAATGTTGTCAGCTTGGACGATTAACTCGGAGGGGTCAAAATCCTTGTTCGCTATGACGGCTTGAACGAGCTCGGAGTTATCATTGCAGACCGGCTTGGATTCATTTTTCTCCATTCCAAAAAGAAGGTTGATTCCCAGATCATCAGGGTTCAGGCTAGCTGGCTTCTCGGCTGTGGAGAGCTCTTCATCGATGAAGTCACAATCGAGGAACACCTCGAATCCCGGTTCATGGACCCCTTCTTTGATGTACTGGCCATTGAGGGTGAACGGATATGGATCCATGGCCATTTCTGTCTTCGTGATTTAAGCGTTGTGGCGAGCCTTCATTTTCAATGCAGCTTGTTTCAGATCTTCTTTTGTTGGCTCGAATCCCAAGCCGAAAGTATCCTTCTTGAGCGCACCAGGATGGCCCAAAAATTTAGCCATTTTCTTCTTGAGCCCAAGGGTCATTCCAGGGAAGTGACCTTGTTTCTTCAGAATGGCGTTGATACTGGTGTTTAAATAGGGATCGAAGTCGAGATGACACTTTTCCTCTTCTTCGATCACAAGAACATCATCTAGTGAAAACCCCCAAAGATCTTCATCTTCTTCGTCATGTTCAACATGGACGATAGGAGTATCAATAACTTGAATGCGCATAGGAGAAGCATCGATAGTAATCGGAACCCCTCCAACTATGGCTTTCACTTTCTGGTGAAGCGATGACGGAATCGCCTTTAGCTCATGAAGCCAAGGGCGTCCTAACAACAGATTGAAAAAGGCCTTAATATCCACCACCTGAAATTTGGTGCGACGTTCAATGGCCCCAGTAGTTATATTCAGTATGATAGTACCCACGGCTTGACGGCGAGTATTATCGTAAGCTCGAATCCCTTGAGTGGAGGGAGTCAATTCTTTATTCTTTACACCCAACTTCTTTGTAGTACGGAGTGGGCACACATTGATTGCAGAGCCATTATCAACCAGGCTCATGGGAACATTCATCTGCCTACACACTACAGTGAGGTGTAAGGCCTTATTATGTTGGTCCCCTTCCGGGGGTAGATCCTTATCAGAAAAGGAAATAAGATTGCTAGTACTCGGCAGCTCAGTAGTGAGAAAGTTGACCAATCCTTGAGGAGTCATGTCATCATCGACTCCTATTTTCACCAGAGCATTCATCACAACCTTTCGATGCTCGTGGGAAGTGGCCAAAAGCTTCCATACATTCATCTCCACCTTGGTCTTTTGCAGTTGTTTGACCACATCGCTATTCACAGGGTCGATGGGATCAACAATCGGATGTGATTGTGGTGGAGGTGGAGGTGGGTTAGGTTGTTGCAACCGTCCACTTCTGGTGAGAACCTTGACCTCAAAGTCCCCCCAAACATCTTCACTGGTGCCGAGAGATGAACAGGCTATGTCTTTGAGATAGACGTCTTCATCATCACTATCCCAGATCCCATTCACTTCTTCAGTACTTGAGATAAATACAACTTCCGGCAGAGGTTCATTCACAGGTTGAATGAGTATTGACGGATCAAAGGAGACTTCATCTCCCATGATAGCCAAAGCATCAGAAAGAGGACCTGTTTGAATGTTAGGCTTCTTGCCCCCTGGAGGGACAAGAAGTTGGTTAGCATCAATCAGGTCTTGGATTGCATCTTTCAGCCTCTAACACTTCTCAGTGTTATGACCCTTGCCTTGATGAAACTTGCAATAAGCATTGGGGTCATAGCTAGCGGTCCTATTCTCAGGTCGAGGTTCTGGAAATGGTCCGATTGGCATAATCAGTCCCTGACCATGCAAACGGTCATAAGCAGCATCATAAGTCATTCCCAAAGGCGTATACACCCTCCTTTGCCTTTGGAATCTTTGAGGAGGAGCATTAAGGGCCAACACATCATTGATATTGATATTGTTGGTAGCATTATTGGGCTTAGAAGACGAAGAAGAAGGAGTGTCGTTCTTCTTGTTTTTCCAAGTGCTGTTGTTATTGTTGTTACCAACAGACTTCATCAGTTCATCTTCGATATTGATTCCAATATCGTATACAGCTTCAAAGGTACTTAGAGGCAGAAACTTCAAGTGTTGCTTGTATTTGTGAGTCAGATTGGCAATGAACAAGCGAACCATTTCCTTCTCCTTGGGCGCATCCACCAAGAGCGCAGCTGTTTCTCTCCACCTGCTTAAGTAAGTGGTGAAGCCTTCATTCTCTTTCTGTTTGAGAATGGAGAGTTCACGTTCAGAAGTCTTGGCTTGGATGTTACACTTGTACCGATTCATAAAGCTTTAAGCAACATCCTCCCAGGTCGCGACATGCTTGGATTCCAAAGAATAGAACCACTGTTGACATGCATGCTCTAAGGAAAGAGGAAACACCGTAGGGAAGAGTGTCACATCTACTCCCTTAAAAGCCATAGTTGCAGAAAAAGCCTTCAAATGGAAAAGCGGATTATTAGTAGGCTTGAATTTGGGAATGTCAGCAGTGAAAAACTTCTCAGGAAGCTTCTCTCTTATGGACGAAGAGGTGACAGGCTGTTCCACGTAAGTGAAATCTTCAGAAATTTTGCTCATCTGTTCCTTGATCTTGTCCATTGCAGCAGTAGTGACATTGTTTTGATTGTCTTGCTCTACAGTGCTGACTCTAGTGGTGAGTGTCTGCATCATGTCAGACAATCTTTCGATTGTCCTGTTGAGGTTCTCAATGTCTTCCTTAGTGGCCATTGGTTGAAAGTAGACTGGAGATGGATCTTGTGGAGATGATTGAGGTGGTTTCCTTGTACGCCTCTTTAGTATAAGAGGTTTTTGAGGTTTGGACTCGAACCGTAACAATCTACCCCTGCTTCTTGTCCAAGTGTTGTGACACCGAAACAAACACACCTTTAATGACCAAACTTAACCTTAACCTATCCGGATTAAAAAAAAAAAAACTATAATTTTGAAACTCTACTTATTATTTTTTTTTGAAAAAAAACATGGGAGGATACCATCCGACTTACTCCGAATAAAAAACGACACAAAAACGAGACTTCCCTAAAATACGGTCAAAAAGTAGTGCACGACTAAAAAAAAAAAGTGTGTGAACACGATATGTGAGTGATTAGGTGAGGTTATAGACGCGTGTTTTGACCGTATAGCTAGACACGACACAAAACTGGACACATCATTCACACAAAAATCGAGAAAAAGACTGTCAGGACACTTTCCTGGGCACCGTGTCACGGTACAGATGGTCGTGTCACGGCACTGTTCACCGTGGCACGACAGAAAATGCCGTGACACGGTGCGCAGTTCCAGGTCAGTTTTGTGATTTTTTCAGATTTTAATCGATTTTAGGTCCGTACTAATTACTATGTGAGAATAAAAACCCCCGGTCATGGGTTAAACAAAAGAGCAAACACATGAGGGTTAGCACCAAACAATCACGTAGCATTTAGGCACGATGATAAAAATAAGTTCGCAACCTAGAGTCGAGATCTATGTTCAACTATTGGTCAAGCTTTAGGTGTCAAAAAAGTACCATGGTTAAGAGTTTGGACGCGTTAGCAAGGCAGCCTCTCTTGAGGGTGTATGCCAACAGGCGGCTCCGCGAGTTCGTGATGAAATCGAACTCGACTCCATGGTTTGGGTGGATTTAATAACTCGGATGAACCCTTATTGCCATGAGCGTTTTTGGGTCGATAGAGCTTAAATCCCCCGGGGCTAAGACGCATGTAGAACACATACGTTTTTTCAGAAAAATCGAAGGAAGTCGACTGTGAGAAAAGAAAATAAGCCACCGGACTGATTTTAGGACTGCCGTGACACGGCAGAAATTCCCGTGTCACGGTACTGTGCACCGTCAGACGGTGCACTGTACCGTGACACAGCAGATTCTGCCGTGGCACGGCAGTCAGAAAATCTGACTGGTGCCCTGTTTTCTTTTGCGCGCAACCAAGTTATCTAATTTTTCCTACGGGACAGACCTGAACGTGACGTTAGAACGTCTATGCAGATGCAAAAATGCCAAATTAATCACAGGAATATTTTTTTCAAGAATCTTTCAAGTCTCATCCACTCATCTTAATTAAATACCGATCACTCAAATCGATAAATAATCAAGAATCCTCCCCAGTGGAGTCGCCAAATTGTAGGCGTCGTTTGAAGTGCGCCTACGTTAAAAGCATGTGTGAATATGCTTGGCACTCATAGGAAGTGGGAACTGACATTACGATTAGGGACAAATAAAGTAGGGAGCCGCCAACAAGTTTTTAAGGAACTTGTAAACCGTTCACGGATCATAAAAGGCAACCACGATAAAGGGACAACGATAGGAAATAACGATTGACCCGTGAAGGTTAAACCCCATTCATAATCCATGAGATTACTAACTCCATATGGTTCGGAACCACGAAAGGAGGATCGGGGATGATGGTACGAAGTGAGTAATGGAGTCACATTCGCCCGTATTGGCCTCTACTCGATTCTTATATTAAAAAGCATTCCTGTGATCTCAAAGGCATACAAACAATAATTCAATTCGCTCCAAACTATTATTTAACTAAATTGGTTCAAGATTAATGCACACATAATTCTAAAATATTGTGATCACTTGATTAAATAACAAGATTTAAAAGGATCCTAAACCGGTTGTCCAAATTATCTTATCAGGCGTGATTTTCAATTACATATTCCCTTTAAACATGCAATATGGTGATAAAAATAAATATAATAGAACAAACATTAATATTAAAACCAATTTAATCACAGTTCCAACAACATAAAATCGTTAGAAAAATAATAATAATAAAAGGAACATGATCCTTACTTTGAATCTGTTTGTTTGCAACTACAAAATAATAAACGAGTTAGTAACTTCAAGAAAATAATAAAATAATAACTAAATTAAATTAAATGAAATAAAGTTGATTTTGGGGCCAAACCCTCAAACAGTTCTAACTTTTACGCCTTGGCTTAAGGACAGAACCTCGAGTAAAATATGGACTCCTTTTAGTGCTTGAAGAAGGAATTTTGAAGTGAAAAGGTAGGCTAGTGTTTAGGTTAATAGCATAGAAGAGAGAAAATAAAAATAATAAAATTCTCGGTGCCCCGTACATCAGAAATGAAGGGGTATTTATAGGGAAAATGTGCTGAGGGAGCACACGGAACCCTAAAATGATAAAAACCCTAAAAAAGTATCTCGTGACACGGTCAGACTGTACCGTGACACGGTCAGACTGTACCGTCAGACGGTGCACTTTCCCGTGACACGGTACAGTTTTGGAGTGACGCGGGAAATTTTCAGAAAACGGGATGAAAAACGCATTAAGGGTTTACGCGGAAAGGACACGGAACGTCCCGTGTCACGGTAGACCTCCCGTGTCACGGGAAGTCCTACCGTCAGACGGGAAGAATTCCCGTGACACGGTGGCAGTCTGCCGTGGCGCGGGAATTTTTCAGTCCATTTTCCGTCTAAATTCATTTTTAACCCTAATTTCTTTCGGCTTTTAAAGTGCCGATTGATAATTTCGGGCTTTTTTCTGACTTTTATTATTCGGGCTAAAATAAGAAAATAATTAAATAAAAATAAATAAAAGGTTTGGGCCAAAAATAATAAAATAATAAAAAAAAAGGTTTGGGTTTAAAATAAGTTGGGCTGAAATTAAAACTATGCTTTTACCAAACATCAAGACTAAACCAAGGACCGTTCAAAAGTATGAATTTAATGAAATACGATTTTTTAAGCACTCTCGGGATTAAATACTAAACCCGACCAATAGTGGCGGTGAAAGGTTATTTATCATCGGGTTTGGTTTTGGGGAGACATTTTTAGGTGTCTACACCTACATTGTTTAAACAATCCTGTCAGGAGGTGCAGCAAAACTAACTGATATGGATGGCAATGAATTCTCAAACATGACAAATCTTGACCAACTTAAGAAATACTACCCATAATTACTTGAGTAGGATACTCAAGAGAGCTACGTTCGGCCTGATTCCTTAAGAAAGGATACGTAGGCAACCCTTTACGGGTGCGACCACTTTATTTTTCGACATCTCCGCGTTCCAGAATTAATTAAAAATTCAATAGAAAATCGACGAATTATTGGCGTCGCAAAAAAGAACCTGGCGCCAGCCAGAAGTCATCAGCGCCAGCCGATGGAATTAGCGCCTGGCGCCAGACTTAAATGACAGGCGCCAAATGCCAATAAATGGCGCCAATCTGGAAATAAGCTCTGAGCGAATTTCGGTGTTTTTCGGAAAATTTTCGACTTCCGTACTCGAAGAGTTTCTGGAAAATTAATTTTTTTCGATTTTCATTGCTTTAATAAAATAAATTTAAAGTAAACAATTTTATTGAAAGCTCAAATTTCATTAATAAAATAAAATTACATTATTGATGGCATTTAAATAAAGCTGAAATAAATTAACTTTAAATAAAAAATAACAATCTAAGTCTAATAAATTTAAAGCTAAGCAATTCTCTTAATCTTTCTTTTCCTTTCTAGGTCCTTTCCAATTTTTGTCTGCTTCCTCCTCTTCATCCATAACTTTAGCTAGTAGGCATCCTTTAGAGGACCTACATTCAATTTTGGAGTAGATAGTCTCCCCTTCAGCTAACACTCCATGCTTCTTTTCAACCCAGGCCTTTTTATCTGTGGTGTTAGCTTTCCTTTTCCCTTTGTCTTTGGTAGCACCTTTCTTCCTAGGCATTGTAGGTGTTTTGAATTCAATTCTTGCACCTAAGCGTTCCTTGGCAGGAATCACCCTGTCACCTAGACGATTCTTCACATCGGTTCTACCTTGATCAATCGAAGATTTCTTCAGCAACCACTTCCTTACATCATTGGGCATAGAAGGAGGGACCTTTTGGGTAATCACTTCCCATAAAGGTCTAGCACCCCAGTAAGCATCAAATCTGTCTACTTCATGGGAAATAGGGTACTCAAAGGGAGGACGAAGATCCCCGGAAGGAATATTCTGAAGCAAGCCGTATTGTCTTTTTACCCTACAGGGGTAATAATAAGTTACACGAGACAAGCTTGGAAGACGGCAGAAAGGTTGCTTGTTAACACCAACCATCCTTTCTATTTTCCACCATGGGACGACCCACTTGATAGTGAAATCACGTGATTCAAAGACTTTTCTCCACCCGTGGCGCCCAATTTTAGGAATTCGTTTCTTCCTTCTCACGAAGCAATTGGGAGTATACTTTTCAATGTCGTCCGGAGGGCTAATTAATCCTAGCCTCTCCATTAGCCACATCTGTAAAAAAAAAATTGCAATGCAAATAAATTATTATTACAATACAAAAATATATTTTTTGATTTCTGTAATTAAAAATATTGTTTTTCTACCTGTAATAAAATTGGAGAACCGCGAAGAGGCGCTTTTGGGTCCCTTTTCAATTCATCTAGACTAATCATAGTCTCTCCAACTATTAATGGCATTGGATTTCTCCCTGATTCAATTTGTTCTAAAACAGTGGTTATAATTGATTGGCCCTCATTATTTTTACCACAACTAAGAAAAAATTGATTAAGCATGCAAAACAGGAACGCCCTTCTTCTATATATATGAAAAGATTCAGAAAGAGGTTTATCAAAATAATGGCGTGCAAATTCTTTCAAATTAACTATGTTGCCATCTACTATTTTTGATAAATCCCTTTCCTTTAAATTAAAGAAGCGCTCAAAATCCTTATAATAGTATGCGTCTACTCTAGGGATTACTACAAGGTCTATTGCAGGGAAGCCTAAGATAGCACCAAATTCCTCCGGCAAAGGGCTAATCTCATCATACCCTATTCTGAAACAATGAGTATCAACATTCCAAAATTCTAAAACGGTATGTATGAAGTCTAGGTCAAGATCTACCCCTTTGATGCCATAAATTCCCCCAGGTGAAATAAATCTAATTCTTTTCTCTCCCTTGCATTAAGAGATCGACACCATTCATGAGTGTATTGGGTGAAGGTCTTGGTGACTAAAGACATGATTATTGTTTTTCTAAAGAAGAGAATTATTTTATTCGCTAGAATTATGAGAAGAACCGACTGGGCAGGGGGATATTTATACACAAATCGCGATGAATTTTAATCAGAATGAAATACGGAGTCAGCGTCAATTGGCGTCGAAACCCCGTGATTGGCGCCAACCGCCAGCGCTTGGCGCCACACGCTAAGTGTAGCGCCTGGCGCCACGCGCCATAAAGTGGCTCTAGCTGGCGCCAAGTTGCCAGACCAGCCGCGCGTGCTCAACTTGCGTTTTTAATATTAAACTTGAGTCGGTTAATGACTTTATGGCTCCGTTTAATTTTCCTAAACATCCTTTTTTATCCTTTTTCTTAATTAATTAAATATAGCTATTATTTTTAATTTATATTATTCTTTTTGGACTTTATTTTAAATTCCAAACACCCGACATTTTATTCAATTTTTTCCTTTTTTATTTTTTCTTTTTGGGGGAGAGAGTCGGATACCCTCCATCAATAATAAAAATGACGGAATTTTTTTGCGCAAAATTGTTTGTCACACTTTTCTTGCACACACTAACATATACATAATAATAACAATAAATAAATTCATAATAGCATAAATATACAAAATGTGTCTATAAATAATGAGTTTAAGGCAAAGTTCTAGGAAAAGTCAAAAATAAAATATACACAGGAACAAACTACGGCGCCGGAGGACGTAGGCCCATCATATCATAAAAATGCGCCGTACGAGGAGTCACCTCTCCACCAGCTCCAGTCTCTGTAAGAGGAGGAAGACTCAATGTAGGACCACTCTAACCAAGATCAACCTGAGGCTGAGGCCGCGGAGGCTGCTGCGATGACGAGCCTATCTCGTACATCCCACCACCTCTGAAAGCCGAGGTAGCCTCTCCTACCGGTGCAGCATGAGCACCCTCAGAAGAAGATCCCGAGCCCTCTGCAACGTCAGATCGAGCAGCCTCAGAGCGACCACCTCTACCCCCTGACGAAGTTCGACGACGTCTCGAGCTAGACCTCGCTGGATCCCTCCGCCCCTCAGGTCTCGTGCGGGTGTGAGAAGCAATAGGCTGGCCCTGCAAAAAGAATTAAATCAGAAACAAGGTAAAATTGAAGCAGCAATGCAAAAATTATGAGTAAAGAAAGGCTACCTCTCGGACGACGTCATCCCGACGGCAGGTGGTCGCATTCCTTATCCGGACGAGCTGGCTCCGGAAGGCATCTATACATTGTGCCATCGCCGAAACCACCTCGCGTGAAAACTGTCAGAAAAATAAGTTAGTAAATATACATGATATATGAACATAAAATTATGAAAAAAACTAGGCTTACTCTAGTCTGGTGGCGAGGAATCGACCGCTCTACGAAGCGCTCGCCCTCGGGAGCCGGAGAAATCATCTCCTCGATCGGCCCGTACATCCCCTGGTAGTGGATGGACATACAGGGTGGCACGAACTCAGCAGCACCGTCCTGATAAGACAAAAAGGTCAGTAAAACATTACTTGGGGGCTACTTAGTGGAAAATAAGGAACTGAAAAACTTACCCTCACATCCTCAGCCGGTACGGGGGCTGGAGCTAACAAAGGTAGTAGCTCCTCAGCATAACACCGCCCGAGGATCACATAGGACCGCCAAGGGGTACCAGCTCCCTCAGAAATGCTCGACAACCGCGCCTCGTCGAACATATGACGTGGTGGAGCAGCAGGAACGACGAAGACATCAGAGGAATGCTGTCTAGAAACCCTCTCTCCTAAGTACGCGACCGCTCCATAAGTCCCCAAGAAATAGCGACGCTCAGCAGAATACTGTGCGGCTAACCCAGGGACTGTCTAACCGCCCCACGGCCGGTATACCACCTCAGGTCCCTATAAAGAGCATCAATCAGGCAAGAATATGTCTAAAGCACCGCGGAAAAGCAAAATAAACAATAAAAGTCGTACCTAGATGATCCAGCTCCGGACATGTGCAGTAGACATGTCCACATGGTGGCCGCCCCAAGAGGTGCTCATTGGAAATCCCCGCGGCGATGGTCTCGCCGGCGCAGCAGAAGGAAAATACTCGTAGAACCAGATCTACAAGGGTTCAAAAGTGTGAGTAAATGCTAACTAATATGCATAGCTAAACTTTATAGGGAGTAAATTTTTACCTCTACGACCTTCCAAAAGGCAGACAAAGCAACGTTTGTCCCAAGGGACCGGTGTCGACACGAGTCCCTCAGCGCACGAACAAAGTCAGCATAGGCCAAGCTGGCCCAGTCATAAGTCCCGATCCGATGGAGATCACGGACAGCAGGGAGGTAGTAAAGCAATGCCCTACTACCCTTGTCAGGGGAGAATGTCCCTGACAACAACATCAGCACAAAGATGCGCACCCGCTGCTCTCGGGTGGTCGCATCGTCATCAAGAGCCGCTGCCAGCGTCGAGCGGCGAATTCCTCTAGCACTAAACTGATTCGTCTCGACCTCAGCTCGGGCCCGAATAGCGATCGGCCCCAACAGCTCCTCGACCTCCAAAGAGAAGACGTCGATTCCATTGTCAAACGGCAGTGGCACAGAAGTGAACTTCAGTCCTATGATGAGACTGAAGTCCGTAGGGGTGACCATCATCTCGCCCTAGGGGAAATGGAAGGTGTTGGTGGTGTCCCATAAGAACTCCACCAAAGCGCGCACTACATGATGACCCCTGCTGGAGGCAATCATAGCCTCGGAGGTCTCGAACAGAGTAGCTAGCCCGCAAGACTCCCATAGGAGTCTTGTCTCAAGATCCCTGGCGATGTACATACTGTATAAATCACCCAAACCATCACAGCCAGAGCCGTGATGCCGTGTCCTCCTAGGCGCGGTGCCCTGTCTCACCCTCTCAGAAATGTGGTGGAAAGGGGCGAAGAACAGGGTCCGCTCATCCCACTCCGGAAGTCGACCAAGCGAAGTGGAAGGCGTAACGTCATCCTCTACGGGCTCATGCTCCCGTCTAGTGTTTCGGGACCGTGAACCCGAGCCTCGCTGTCTAGCCATGCTACATTGTGCAAAATTATCATGAATTAAGGTTCTATAGTATCTAAGGTTCGCCTAGCCGCATGATACTATGTTCGCAAAAACAGAGTACGTAGTACTAAAACAGAGCACAAATTCAAATTGAGCATAACATTATTTTTCAAGCAATTAAACAATTTCTTGCAACACTATAGTGATTATTGTGACAAATTGGACAAGAATTGCTAGTAAAAATATCAAGAACAAGTCACATTGTTCTTCACGACCTTTAGAGGTCCAACAATGGCAAATTGCTCATTTCTTCACCAAATTGAGTCAAACAAGTCTCAAATTACTCCCAAGGCAATATATAAACATAATCAAGCAATTTCATGACATAAAACTTGACAAAGAGAGCAAATTGAGCATTATAAATTTCGAATTTTCATGAAATTCTTTAATAAACATGCCAAGAATTCATAAAAACTGATGTGAGTTTGAAGAAAACTTACATAGATCGGGAAAATAGATGAAAAGAGCTTTGATTTGCAACAAATTTGATCACATTCGGTTGAGAAACGAGCAAGAACCGAGCAATTGAAGTTTTCAGACTTTTTTCGAGCATAATCGCGACGAGCAAAGCAGCAAATGAAGAGGAAAGGGGTATTTAAGGAAATCCCCGTGCTGGCACCAAGCCCTATGCATTGGCGTCACAAATTTGGCTTGGCTCCTGGCGCCAATAGCAGCGCCTGGCGCTAATGCTAATAAGGTGGCGCTGATGGTTTTTCAGCGGCGCCAAAGCACCCAGCCACCTGATGAGGTTGTGCTAGCCTTCTGCAACATATTTTTGGGTTCCTTGGTACGCCAGTTAGCCCCTCTAAGAAATTTGACATAATTTAGTAATCAGCTTGATTACATGAAGTGATCGACCTGATAAGAGATCGTCTCACTTAGCTTAAAGCGCCTAAGCATTGGCTCGTTAGCAAAAAGCACCGACATACAGGTTCAAAGCAACGGAAGCGCCGACGTACATGCATAGCGGGAGCAAAGTTCAGGCGAACTTTTAAAGATCGACAGGCGTGGATCTTCGGTAATCTCCTTTGGAAAATTATCGCATCAAAAGATGACTTCAAGAGAAGATATCTTCGACAGCATTCCCTAGCTTGCGGAGAGTTGTCACAGACAACTGGAGGTAATTTCGGGCGAAGTTGTCTTCGATCATATTCCCTCAGGCATGGAAGATGGTCATAATGCGGATGAGGATTATTTCAAGAGAAATAATCTTCGATGGTGTTCCCTAGGATGTGGAATATTATCAATGCGGATGAGGATTTTTTCAAGAGAAATAATCTTCGATGGTATTCCCTTGGACGTGGAATATTATCATAGCTGAGAAGGATCGTTTCAGGCGAAGCAATCTTCTAATTTGGAAGCAGTTACGGGCGTAGAGGTTTTCAAGCGGGATGGCATTCTCTAGCTTGCAGGAGGTCATCAAAACAACAGAAGTAGCAACAATCGGTTACTTTCAAGAGACGTGTGCTCGACGGTGCAAGATATGCGTTTCTTAACTCTTTTATCTGTTTAACTAACGATAGTTTGCAGGTATCGGCGTTACAAGAGTGGTTTAGGATCGCAGAACGTTCTGAATCATTCTCCGTCCCTATCGATACTTTGACTTTTGTTTTCGAAACTCGCATTTCTCCAAACTCAGTCAAAGTGGGGGCTTCTGTAGACACCCATTTATGTCTCCCCAAAACCAAACCCAGTGATGAGTACCTTTCACGTCGAATCATAATCGAATGAAGCGAAAGTGTGGAAAGTCTAGTGTTGCGGAAAGTTTTAAATTCTTTTCTCTTCTCTCTGTTTTTGAAAACTTATTTTAAGAAAACAGCCAATCCAGTTTGGTTGGTCCATGATATGGGTCCAATAATAGTGTAGTTGGATGGGGCTTGACAAGAGCTTTCCAACGATATATTATAAGCCCAATTCCGATTAATATTGAGGAAGTTATGGCCAATTTACTAAATTGGGCTCGGTTTGAGCTTTATATACGGCCCAATGATCTAGGGGAGGGCCTAATATGATTTATCATTCCTAATGCAATTAGGAATGGTTTTAGTCTTCTAGATTCTTCTAGAAGGTTCTTTTCATTCCTGGTTCAATTAGCATTGATAAATTGACTTTTGTTGACTTTTCAGAGTTTTAATCAAAATCAAATAGCATTTTTGAGGAAATTATATGATTTTATCCTCCAGTACGGTAAACTTATCGGATTTTCGAAAAAGCGTTAAAATCAGGCTTGGCGCCTAACCCTAGACCTTGGCGCCTGGAACCAGGCCTGGCGCCTGGCGCTAGTGTTGGTGCCTGACGCCAGCTAGCCAGGGTTGGCGCCAGCTCTGTTTTCTGTGCGTCAAACTATGTTTTGTCTATTTTATCTTTTTGGCTGATTTTCTCTATAAATAACGTATTAAAAACTCCATTTTCATTCACCTATTCTCACTAATCATTCACCAATTCTCACGATTATTCACCGACAATCAGTTTTAATTAGCATTCTCTCATCTCTCTCTCTCTCTCTCTTTTCTAAACTTTGTTTTTTCATACAAAATTCCGCATTCGCAAGACTTAGAAACATCTAGCCATATTCGAAGTTGCCTTCGCTCTAGACGTGAAAGGTTTAACTTCTGAGAGTTTGGTCCCAAATCTCTCTTTCAATTATTTAATTTAATTGTTTGTTTATTATTTTCCTTAAAGTTACTAACGTGTGTATGTTGTTATTAGAAAGAGGTACGAGGCATCAAAGTAAGTGCTTTAATGGTTTTTAATTGATATTATGATGTAGAAATCATGTTTATATTGTTATTATGGTATTCCTAGTATCATGTATAGGGTAATTTTAATATTAAATATGATTGTTACGATGCCTTTATTTTATGTTCTTCCTAATATTTATGATTGTTAGTATCATGTTAGGGTTAAAGATTTGATTTTTTTTGCTTAGTGACATGCTAGGGTTTGTTATTAATCTTGTTAGTATCATGCCTAGGATCTTGCTATTATTATTATGCTTTAACATTAACATGAACATGATTATGATTGTTATAATTTATGATAATTTATGAATATTATTATTATTATTTTGATGATGATTATTATTATTCATGATCATAATTAATTTATTATGTTGCTTGATTTTTATTGTTATTGCTTGATCACACTTTTATGCATGTTTAAAGGGAATTTGAACTTGTAATCACGCTCAATAAGATAATTAATAATCTTGTTTAGGGTTAATGTGATTATATTTCAAGTTATCGCCAATAATAGATTTATTTGTGCATTAATATTCAACCAACATAGATAAACAGGTTTAGGGTTAATCTATTGATTGCATGTTAATTAGAAAGCGCACATGAATACGATCAGAATAAAGTAGAGGCCTATTATTAGGGCAGGTTCAATCTCTTTTAGGTTGGATTTGTACCTTCATCCCCGAACCCTTATTTGGTTCATGACCTTATGGAGTTGACGATCTCTTGGATCGTTAAGGGGTGTAACCTTCACCTCGTGAACGGTTTACAAGTTCCTTAAAAAACTTGTTGGCGACTCTTTTGCTCTATCTTCTTCCCTTTTGGACGCCACCGTACTTTAGTGTATGATCACAGTGGGGTTCAAGCTAGTGGGATAAAGGCTTGAAATTATTCCCTACACTACGCCATACAATTTTACGCTGTATGATAAATGTGTAGACACCCAAATGTGTCTCCCGAAAAACCAAACCCAGTGATGAATACTTTTCAGGTCGCTTGAGTTTCGAATAAGGTGAAAGTGTGAAAAGACTTGTGATGTGTTTGTTTAATAAAAAACTTTATTTTTGTTTTTGAAAATCTTCTCTATTTATGGAATTAGCCATTCCAATTTATCTTGGTCCATGATAAGGATCCATTAATAGTGTAGCTGGGTCAGGCTCATAAAGAGCTTTCCAGTGATACATTATAAGCCCAATTCCGATGAATAATGAGGAAATTATGGTCCAAATGCTAAATTGGGTCTGAAATGGTATTATGGCCAAATGATCTAGTGGAGGGTCCATTAATTATTATTCCTAAAATTATTAGGATTGATTATAGTCTTCTAGAATAGTCTAGAAGGTTATTTTGAGTTCTAATAGCATTAGGATTGATAATTAATATAGAAATAAAACAAAGTGTTTTAGTATGATAAAATCTGATTTAAAATTAATTAAAACAAAGTTTTAATTGCTTAATTATATTAAGAAGAGGATTCCATACAAAACCGTATTTTATCTTTTTACCAGCGCCAAACGACAAGTCTGTCGCCAAACGACAGAGTCTATTGCCATGCGCTATCCTTTCGTTTCGCGCTGGGCTCTATCGCTGGCGACAGGGATTAGTTTTATTCTGATTCAAATTCTGATTTGTTTCCATCGATTCCAGACTATTTTCTTATAAATTAGGGTCGTATTTCCCCGCTTTTTTCATCAACAATCATTCACAACTGTCTAATTCTATTCTCTCTCTCTAAAAGCTAGAAGCTTGTTCTTTCTCCCTTTTTCTAAACCTTCTCCTTTTACAAAATTCCACATTCACAAGTTGTAGACACACCTATCCATGTTTGAAGTTGCATTCGCCCTAGACGTGAAAGGTTGATAATTTCTGAGGGTTTGGTCCCAAATCTCTATTTCAAGTATTTAAATTAATTGTTTGATTTAATATTTTCCTTGAAGTTACTAACGCGTGTATTTTGTTATTAGAAAGAGATACGAGGCATACAAGTAAGTAATTTAATTACTTTGTTATTCTTTTGATATAGAAATTATGCTTAGATTATATTTATTCCTGGTATCATGTTAGGATGATTTTATTGCAATCTAGTATCATGTTTAGGTTGCTTTCTATTTCTTTCTATCATGTTAGTATCATGTTAGGGCAAAAGCTTTGTTCTTTATGTTTAGTGACATGCTAGGATTTGTTATTAATCCTTGTTAGTATCATTCTTAGGATCTTTGATGTAGGGAAAATGAAGGTTGTTTTCTACCCTCCCCTAGAGCGAAACAAAATTTATAAACACTCAACCAACCTAATACGAGTATATGGTAAGTCAAGGGTCGTACCCAAAGGAATGAATAGGCACAAGCTATAGCCTAGGTCAAGATACTTCAAAGATTGTAGAAAGAAATGGTTGGTAACTAAGGTATAAAAAAACTAGATAAATCGAGAAATTCAATATGTTAAACATTAGGGATATATGTTCCACATGCAAGTTCAATGATTATGCTAATCGATGGATGACTCAATTGATTCAAACATTGCAAAGGAAAAACAATAGTTGCAACTAATGGAATCCAAAAGCTATGTCCTATAAGCCAAGATAGGATCACTATGAATGACTAACAAGAAAAATCACAATCAAATTCAATCAATTAAAGCAATTCTCAAAGCAAGGGTTCATGTCATTGAAATTTGCTATGCAATCTAGATTAATCTTATAGGTTGATCACTCCTAGTCTAATTAATCACATGCACAACTATGTCAACCAATTTAATTGCAACAATTCAATCAACGAATAATCATCAACTAGAAAAAATCATCTATCAAGCATGCTTCCCATTCTCCCTAGCAACTAATCTACTCACTAATCATAATGGAATTGAAAAACAATACAAATTGAATCACAAACATTATCATTTCAAGCTTAATAAAAGAGAAAATCAAACATTCAACAATTTTTCAACCAAAGATCAAAATTCAAATCAAGCATTCAAGAATTAAAGGAAATTGCACCAAAAGTAAATTCAAAGGAAAGAAATCTCATAAACTTTCATTGATTTGAAGATGAAATCCAAGCTCAAAGTTGAAATCAAAGATGAAATTGATGTACAAACAAGTAATCTTAAGCTTCTCTCTCTTATTTTTCTCTCTTCTATTTTTGGAAAATAAGTCTCAAGTACAAATAAAGGCGTCTCCCCTAAAAAAGGAAAAGTCAATGGCTATACATGACAAATCGAGCGAAGGGAGGCGGAGAACCCTCGTGTGCATGCACTAAACCAGCTGTGCGAGTGCACAGCAGGTCTGCGCGCACGCACAGAGGGGTCTGCGCGCACCTACCCCTGCAGTGGTGCTCGTGGCTGGCCTCCCTTGCTCGCTCGTCGATCTTTGCGCTCCTGAGCATCCATATCATCGGTGCACTCGAGGCAATGCGGAAAGCCTTTATTCTTCAAGCACTTGGACACTCCGGACCTATTCATTGCTTCCTTAGTGCTCGTACTTCCGGAGCTAGCTTGGTTTGCTTGAGTTGCATGCTAGGATTCCTGAACTTAGCTCCATTGACTTCCTCAAATGCGCTCAAGCTTCCTCCTCGATAATAAAACCCCGAGGAACTCGATACTCCTACAAAACAAGTCAAAGAAACGAAGAAGCGAGAGAAATAACCGAGAAATGAATAAAATAATAAGAAAACCATCAAAAGCACACATTTATCTAAACCTACACACAAACACGCAAAACAAGCATTATTATTTAAAAACACGACATAAAAGACTAAAAATGAGCATAAAACTATGAAGAAAACCTACCCTAAGAGTGCCATAAATGGCACTCATCAATCTTGCAAAATTTATTTTGCTTTTATGAGATTGAGATTATTATGATGATTTGTTGCTTGATAATATTATTATTATTGTTTGATCACGCCCTCTCTTGCAGGATAAAAGGGAATTTGTACTTGTAATCACGCTTAATAAGATAGTTAATAATCTTATTTAGGTTAATATGATTATAATTCAAGTGATTGCCAATAATAGTTTTGTTCGTGCATTAATATTCAACCAACATAGATTAAACAAGTTTAGGGTTAACCTATTGATTGCATGTAAGTCAGAAAACGCACATGAATATGAGAAGATTAAAGTAGAAGCATATTTTTTAGGGCAGGTTCAATCTCTTTTAAGTTGGATTTGTACCTTCATCCCCGAATATTAGGGGTGTTCAAAACTTCTCGACCCGTTTGACCCGCCCCGTTAACTCGTAAAGTACCCGGCGGGTTTTTTTGATTTTTTTCCTAATTTAACGGGTCGGGAACCCGACCCGCAAAAATACAATATTTTGCGAGTCGGGTAATGGGCCGCATTCTAAGTGTAGAAGGTACCCGTAAAATATCCGGGTTTTTTGTTTTAACTTTTTTTTTCTGGAAGCATTTTACTCCTCTAGAGTTAGTGGGTTAGTCAGTAGCAAACTAGCAGTAGCCGCTACTCTTCTCTCCTTAGTCCTCACCCCTCTTCTCTCTCCTTTCTCCTCACCCTTCTCCCATCTCTCAAATACTCACTCTCAAATCTCAGGCGACAACACCTTCCTCACTCCAGGCGAGCACTGTACTCACTCTCAAGCGATCACCGCACGCACCGCATTTCTCTGATGGATCATTTTTTGACATTTCTTGTTTTGCTTGTAGTTTTAAGACTCTTACCGATATTATGAGGTAATTTTAAGTTTGGTCCACCAACTCTTCTTGTGTGTTCATTGATGCAGTGATGTTGGGGTTTGATCAAGTTCCCCTTGAAAATCTAATTTCTTGTAGTATGGCGGTATTATACTTAGCTTGTTATATTTAATAGTTACTTCAACTTTTTATGGTCTTATTCAATTCGGTATTCTATCATTGATTCACTTTTGCATATTCTAATTGACAATGGATTTCGAATCTATTCAAACAACAAAACAAACACATCAATATTTTTTTTATTTATTTATAATGATAACAGTAGGTTTTTTTTTAATAAATAAGTACATCAGTTTGTCTTTTTAATGAAGAAAGGTGTATTTTTTTGGTATGAAATCAGCAGGTTTTAAAACTATATACAGCAGGTTTCATTTTAAATTATATATTAATAAAAAAATCATATATTAAATTATCGGGTACCCGTTGAGGGTACCCGGTAAAAATTGGTACCCGATAAACGGGTACCCGCTTTTATCGGTTGGGTAATGGGCTGCTTAAATTACTACCTGCACTTTCGGGTATTCGAAAACCCGGGTACCCGGTTATGAGCACCCGTACCGAATATCCAGTTATGGTTCCTGACCACTATGGAATTAGCAATCTCATGGATTGTGAAGGGTGTAACCTTCACCTTGTGAACGGTTTACAAGTTCCTAAAACTGTTGGCGACTCTTTTACTTTAGCTTCTTTCCCTTTGGACGCCACCATACTTAAGTGTATGATCACAATGGGGCTCAGGTGTGGGACGCTTGAAATATTCCCTACAATTTTTTAGCGACTCCACTAGGGAGGATTTATTTTAATTCCTAAAATTTATTTTGGCAATAATTTAGAATGAGTGGATGAGACTCGAAAAGTTCTAAATATTCACGTGCGTAATTTTGATTGACATTATTGACATATGCATAAATAATGTCCGCAATGGACAACCCATCTATAATGCGTAAAAAACATAGGATTTTTACACGTAGGAAATATGGGAAATATCTTTCACAACTAAGGTAGAATCGAAAAAACGCTAAGAAAAATCGAAAAATTCAAATAACAGAAAGCTGCTGAGGCATGTAGGAACCGATGCCGAGTAAACAGAGCCAGCGCCATACGATGGCTTTGTCTCCGTGCGACACCAATGTCGTTTGGCGACAAAACTATCTTTTGGCAACAGGATCTATTGTCTCGCGCCATGTTCTTCCAATACCAAGCCAGAAATCTGCTTGGTTCTACTTCCTGATTGAGTTTTTCTCACTTTTCTAAACCGATATGTGTTCTACATATGGCCATAACCCTCTGGGAATTCACGCTCCATCTACCCAATCAAACACTCATGGCAACGAAGGGTACATCCAAATTTGTTGAATTCACCAAACCGTGGAAGCGAGTTTAACTCGCGGGGTCCCATCCACTCGCGCTAACCCTTGCAAAGGTAAGGCTTCCGCGCGGTGCATTTGGACTCATTACCATGGACCCTCTTTGACTAACCCATGTCCTAAACTTTAGAGAACTAGAGCCACGGTTAGGTTGCAAACTCATTGCATCATATTGTGCTTACTTGACTACTTGTGCATTCTTACTTGTCCATAGCCTATGTGTGCTTACACTAACCGTTTGTTTGACTTGTGAATGAGTCTGAATAAATTAATTAATGACTAAAGGACTTTGCTTAATTAATTAATTAATACAAGTCTAAATAAATTGATCAAATCGGACTTAGTACGACTATAAGCCGTACTTTTAGAGTTTCCAAGACGACTGCTCCAGTAATGGCGCAGGAGTTTGGACTGTGGCGCAACACGCTAGTGTCCAGCGCTATGCAACAACTCTGTCTCATTGCGTTGGGTCTTAGCGTGTAGCGACAGTTTTGTTGCTTCGGCGACAATCCAGTTTCTTGCTCGAGTCTTCATGCTGAGTCTAATTAATCAAATTATTTATAGTAGGAATATATATATATATATATATATATATATATATATATATATATATATATATATACATAGTCCTTAATTGAGTCTAAGAACATGGTCCCATGGTCTTACACAAGTGTTAAAGCATGCCACTTTCATTCACTATTAGAGGCACACACCTTAAATTTAACATTAACCATGTCTAGATAGTCTTGTGTGCGCGTGTTTTCCGTCATTTTTTTAGGGGGGTAAGTAGGATATCAATCCTCTAATTAAACCATACTTGTTAAACCTTAAACTTGATTCCTAAAAATATGCACCCTATTTTTTCTTTTTTTATTTTTTTTTTTTAAAAAAAACCAATAAAATCTAAATCAATTTGAGTCAAGTCATTAAAACAAATGGTTTAGTTTACAGTACTTGGTCAAGAAGAGAAGGTCGGCTAATCAAAAACAACACTTTTGTTCAAGTCTCCCTTTTTGATAAACCGATTCGTCAAAAGAGAAAGGCTAAGAGGATAATGACAACTTAAGACGAAGTCAATCAACTTAGGCAAGACATGGCTAATGTGACTGAAATGATTAAGACTATGGCTCTTGAAGTCAATGACCCTGCGAGACAACTACAAATGCAACGAATGGAGGAAATCTTGAACCAACTCTCCAATGACTACAAGTTCCAAGGCATTAGCTCACAAGGGGTCTCGGTGGACAAGGAGCTTCTTTCGCAGAAGTTCAATGCCAATGACATCCCTAGGTTCAAACCTACTGACAATCCTTACTTCTACTTAAGAGCTTTTGAAACTATAATGAACATCAAGGGGATAGATAGGAAAGTCTTTCATTCTTTGTTCTCTTTATCTCTTGAAACCGTTTTCCAACAATGGTTCCTTTCTCTTGACAAAGAAAAGATTTCTACTTGAGATGGGATAGTAAACACTTTGATTGATAGATACATGTGTAACATTCAAGTTGAGACTGATCATAGAGAACTTGAAATGTTAAAACAAAAAGAGAACGAAGGTTTCACTTCCTTCTTAAATAAGTGGAGGGAAACTTCTACAAAAATGGTTGAGGTGCCTAGTGAGAAAGAATCTGTAAGTATGTCCATTAAGAACCTCCTAGAAAAATATTCTAAGAATCTCAAATACCAAAGCAATAATCTGAGTACTTTCAAAGTCGTTTACGACGTAGGAATCAACATTGAAGACGACCTTGCAAAACAAAAAGCTGCTAACAACTCCAACAGTGGATGGAAAGCAAAGAAGAACGACACTCTTTCTTCTTCCAAAACCACCCACTTAAACAATTTTTAGCACCTTTAATCTGAGTGAAGTCCTTGCTATGAATAATCAAGGAAAAAAGAATCCATTTAGGAAATACTATACTCCTATTAGCATGAGTTATGACACCGCATTTGATCGCCTTCATACAAAAGGTCTTTTATAACTCTCATTGGACCATTTAGGGATCCACCGCTTGAAAGGAGGATGACTAGTTGGAACCCCAATGCACATTGCAAGTACCATCAAGGTAAGGGTCACCTTACTAAAAACTGTTGGAAGTTTAAGGAAGCTATTCAAGATCTGATTGATAACAACAAGCTTCCATTGCCTCCTACAAGCAAGAAGCTAAATATCAATAATGCTCCACTTTCAGATTCCGTGGCTATTTTCGATGAGGAAAGTGATATTGACCCATTATCCCTCATCGAGACAATCAAAGAAACTCATGCCCTTGAAAAAGAGGAGGAAACCTTCTTCAACGCCATGAGTGATCTTCCCCCCACTCAACAACTTGCCACAAAGGAGGAAGTAAGGGCCCTAAATCAACTGATGAAGGAAGTAATGGCCGTTTGTAGTGAGACCCTTGATTACATAAAGACGACTCAAAATAAACACGACATTCAAGAAGCAACACCTACAAAGGATATTAAGAGAAAACCATTTTCTCTACAAGTAGTTGAAGCACCTAAGAGAAGTGAAAAGTCTTACACTGTAATTGGGACTTCTTATGCAAGCATGTTCCAAATGCTCATCGAGAGTGGGAAGATCAAACCTCTCGAGCCAAGACCATTTGAATCATTGAAAAGGACAGACATGTTCTATTGTCCATACCATCAATCCGGAGGACATACAATAGAGCACTGTTTCAAATTCAAGGATCTAATCCAGAAATTAATTAATACTAAGAAGTTGGTCCAAATCCCACTAGAAAGGGATGTTAGCATCAACGGAGTATGGGAAAGTGATGATGAGGATGTTTAACTCAAAGATATAGAGGAAACCCCCAATTTCCACAATATACCCAGTAGATGACATTTGGGATGAAGAGGATTCATGCATAGATGTCCTCAAAAGATCAGGGAGAGTGCAACCTCCCATCACTACACAACCTATCCTTACCACTCAACAAGTTCTCATACCGATTATAAAAGACAACGACGTCGTCAAACAATTAAAAAGACTAAGGTCAAAATGAACGTATGGAAACTACTAGCCACGTCTCGCGAACATAGAACCGCATCAATGGATGCTTTGGCTAAAGTAGGGATAGATTTAAAAACCACTCCTGAGGGATTAGCTAATTTTCTCACGAGTGACCTTCCAAGTCCCATTAACCCAATCACCTTTTCTGACAAAGACTTACCTCCAAAAGGTGATAAACACAATAAAGCCTTGAACCTCACGGTAGTCTGCAAGAGGATGAATGTCCCAATGACTCTTGTAGATAATGGGTCAGCAATTAATGCATGTCCACTACGAACTCCGAGGATGTTGGGGATAAGGGTTGAAGATTTGTCTCTATCAACACAAGGAATAAGAGCTTATGACAACACTCGTCGCCAAGCTCTTGGGACTATTACTATGAATGTCACCGCAGGAGTTATAGAACATGCTACAACTTTCTAAGTGGTTGACATCAAAGCCTCTTTCAACTTATTGTTGGGACTCCCTTGGATCCATGACCTTAAAGTTGTCCCTTTATCACGTCATCAACAAGTGAAGGCCATATTTTGAGGAATTCCTGTCACTATCGATGCTTCTTAATTAAGAATCAAAGCAATTGATAAACCTCTCATAAACGCGGAGCACGATGAAAACGATGAACACTTATGGGGCTTTAACGCAGTAGAGGACTCCTTAATCATGGAAGACGAAAGGACCCCTCTTTTCCACGACCTCCATTCAAACATGATAGTTAATGGCATACTCCGAAAACAAGAACACTTTCCCGGAATGACTCTAGGAAAGAAAAAAGGATTAGCCATGCAAATAAAATTGTGTGGCCTTCCTAAATTAGATACTTTTGGACTTGGTTTTGATCCGACTCCGAAAGACTATAAGCAAGTCCAGGAAAAGGATAATGCGCGGAGAAATTCTCGTACCAAAAAGAAACTAATTAATCCTAATGGATCAATATCCCCTCACCCTAAATGGATAATTTGTAAAAAGGGTGAAGATTATCCATGCTATGGATTTCCCGAGCCCTTTGTCAAAGATAGAATAAGACAACCTGGGTTCAAGATCTTCCTAGATTGCCACTTCTTAGATGACATCCTTACTCATATCTATAATAAGGAGAAAGTAACTTCGTGCTTTGACTTCAATGAAATGGGACTTCTTTTTGGGCATGAGAAAAATGAGTCGAAATATATTGAAGATAATTCTGCGCTCATTCAGATAGCACTACAAAGTGAGAGCTTAGACCCCTCAAAGCTTATCACTACAGCTGAGGGACTAGTCCAGGGATGGCGAAAGACTGTGAAGGTGTCTACACCCAGCGGACGGAAGATCTTTATAAAAACAGGACAAGGACCCATGTTCGAAGAGTCGTCTGAGTCAGAGTCTTAATCTGAGTCTTCCCCCATAGAGTCTTCACAATCTTTAGATATATCACCTCTCCCTAGCTCTTTAACTTTAGCGTCTTCTCCTAGGATAATTAGTAGTGAAGTCCCGACGAACATTTCTTTATTTAATGTAATGGTTTCATAATTTAATAACACGTCTTCTTTCGCTTACTCCTCGTGTCATTCCTTAAATCAAGATGACAAGCATTACTTAACTAACAATGAAAGTAACAAAGAGATAATTAAAGTAGTGGAAATACTTGAGAACAAAACACCAATAATAGAAGACACTGAAACATTGGATATTTCCAAAGATCTAAACATAAAAAAGAATTTAAAATCGGACTAACTCTTACTAAAGAAGAGAGAACCGGTTTAATCAATCTACTAAAAGAATTTATCGATGTATTTGCTTGGTCATATGAAGATATGCCAGGAATAAATATTAAATAGATCAACACACAATACCACTAATTCCAGGAATGAAACTTGTAAAACAAAAGTTACGTCGAATGAAACCCAACATAGCTCTTAAAATAAAAGAAGAAGCTCAAAAACAAATTACTGCATGTTTTATCAGGGTATCCAAATACCCAAATTGGGTTGCAAATGTGGTACCAGTTCCAAAGAAGGATGAAAGGGTAAGAATGTGTGTCGAATATAGAGATCTAAATAAGGCAATTCCAAAGGATGACTTTCCTTTACCACATATCAACATTTTGGTAGATAATACAACAAATCATGCGCTTCAATTCTCTAGTTTATGGATGGATACGTGGGGTACAACCAAATTCTCATGGCTGAGGAAGATATGGAAAAGACTACTGTAGACACCCAAATATGTCTCCCCAAAACAAAACCCAGTTATGAATACCTTTCATGTCATTTGATTATCAAATGAGGTGAAAATGTGAAAAGTCTAGTGATGTGGTTGTTTTTATTAAAATATCTCTTCTTTCTGTTTTTGAAAATATTTCTTTTCTTACCCTATTTATGATAAACATGCATTCCAGTTTAGTTTGGTCCATGATATGGGTTCAATAATAGTGTATTTGGATGGGTTTTGAAAAAGCCTTTCCAACAATATATTATAAGTCCAATTCCGATGAATAATGAGGAAGTTATGGCCAAAATACAAAACTGGGCTCAAACCGGATTTTACCTATGGCCCAATGATCATGTGGAGGGTCCAACGGTTTAATCCCATTCCTAAACTAATTAGGATTTATTAGAAGCTTCTATGAGTTTCTAAAAGATCTTAATTATCCTTTTTGAAAAGATAAAATCAAAGAGTTTTGAAATTGAATATAACTTTCCTTTTTTTTAAATCCTAATTCTATTCGAATTTAAAGATGTTCAAAGACAGTCAGATATTATTTTTGTGCCTCATAACCTAAATCCAAATCTTATATGGCTGGATAGATACTGAAATTATATTTCCAATGATATATTATAATATTAATTCCGAGCTATAACGAAAAAGATATGAATGGAATACGAAACTCTAACCAAAACTGACACCCTTCCACTATTTCGGCCATATCTTTTTTATCTACAAAAGATTTTAATCTGATTCTAGTTAGGTTGGAAAGTAGACTTCAAGATATTTTCAACGACATATTATATGACTTATTTGAACTTTTGGACCAGCGCCAAACAACAGGTATGTTGCCTGGCGACGAGCTTGTCGTCTAGCGCTGACTCCTGTTGTTGGCGACAGAAGGTCTTTTATTCCGAATAGGATGCAAACTTTTTTCTTCGATACCGTGCTACTTTTCCTATAAATAAGGGTCGTATCTCCCTGTTTTCAAATCATCTACATCTACAATCATCATCTTTCTCTCTCTAAAAGCTAGAAGCTTTCCTTCTCTCTCTATTATTTTTCTAAACCTTCCCTTTTACAAAATTCAACATACATTTGCTCTAGACACTACTAGCCAAGTTCGAAGTTGCCTTCTCCCTAGACGTGAAATGTTTGATATTTATGAGGGTTTGGTCCCAAATCTATATTTCAATTATTATTTAATTTAATTGTTTTGATTTATATTTTCCTTGAAGTTACTAACGTGTGTATTTTGTTATTAGAAAGAGGTACGAGGCATCGAAGTAAGTACTTTAATTGTTTTTATTGATCTTTTGATATAGAAATCATGCTTAGATTATTTTATTAATTCCTGGTATCATGTTAGGATGTCTTTATTGCTTCCTAGTATCATGTTAGGGTTAACTAAAATTTCTAATATCAAGTATGCTTATTATGATGCTTCTTATTTCTTTCCTAATATCATGTTAGTATCGTGTTAGGGATAAAGCTTTGATCTTTAATGTTTAGTTACATGCTAGGGTTTGTTATTAATCTTGTTAGTATCATGCCTAGGATTTTGCTAATAATATTATGCTTTAATATGATTATTTTAATTATGATTATGATGATGATAATTATGATTATTATTGTTGTTATTATGGTTATTATGTTGCTTGATATTGTTTATTGTTATTGCTTGATCACGCCTTTTATGTATCTTTAAGGAAAATTTGTACTTGTAATCACGCTTAATAAGATAATTAATAATCTTGTTTAGGGCTAATATGGTTAATTCAATTGATCGCCAATAATAGATTTATTTGTGCATTAAATTCAACCAACATAGATTAAACAAGTTTAAGGTTAATCTAATGATTGCATGTTAGTCAGAAAGCGCACAAGAATACGAGAAGAATAAAGTAGAGGCCTATTTTTATGGCAGGTTCAATCTCTTTTAGGTTGGATTTGTACTTTCATCCCCGAACTTCCAGTCACGGTTTCATACCTATTGGAGTTAACGATCTCCTGGATCGTTAAGGGGTGTAACCTTCACCCTGTGAACGGTTTACAAGTTCCTAAAACTTGTTGGCTACTCTTTTACTCTAGCTTCCTTCCCTTTGGACGCCACCATACTTAAGTGTATGATTACACTGGGGCTCAAGTGTGGGATGGCTTGAAATATTCCCTACAACTACATTCATAACGCCATAGGGCACTTATTGTTACATGCTAATGCCATTAGGGTTGAAAAACACGGGTGCCACTTACCAAAGTACAGTGACCTTAGGTGGAAGCTAGGTCGTTGGACTAACTTTCCTATGTCAAAACAAAATTTGTAAACTCTCGACACACCTTCATACAAGTATAACGACAAGTCAAGGATCGAACCCAAGGGAATGGGAGCCAACTACTATTGTCTAAGTCATGCTATCTCGAAGTCAAGGGGGTAGGTGTGTGTAATCTAAGCAACTAAGAAAAACAAGCAAGCAATAGAAATCAATATAATGAAACACTAGGGTTAGGATCCATATATATTAGCAATCAACATAGCAAATTGGGATAGGAAGTTGACTAAGTCGAGTAATGCGAGGGAAGGTCAATTATGCAATCAAGAGAGAGTGAGGCTAATTTCCTATAGGTCGAACTAGCGCCAACTACGAGAGACACTAACTAGGAACCTCACAAATCCCCTCAATTGACAAATGTAGGACACAAATCAATGGTCCGTATCAATGGGAACCTACAATGCAATCTAGTGCATCAATCAAAGTTAGCCACTCTTCAATTAAAGCACACATGCACATAATCAAACAACCAATTTAATCACATCATCAACTCCATCAAGATCCCCCAATTCACATCAATTCATCACATCATATATGTTTCACCATCACCCTAGCAAGCTAACTACTCACAATCCATGGAAATTGCAATCAAAACTAAACTAGTCAATGAAATCATCATTATAATATCAAACAAGCTAAAATCAATCAAAACTTAGTCAAATTTGAGCAATTAACAACACAAATGAAATCAAGAACTAAAAATTGCATTAAGGTAAAGTGATTCTTACAAACTTTTCTGAAACCCATATGTGTTCTACATATGGACATAACCCTCTAGGAATTCATGCTCCATCTACCTGATTGAACGCTCTGAGCAACAAAGGGTACATCCGAGAATGTTGAATTCACCAAACCATGGAAGCGAGTTTTTTCTAAAACTCGCGGTGTCCCATCCACTCGCGCCAACCCTTCACGGTTAGGCTTCCGCGCGGTGCATCCGGACAATTAACCATGGACCCTCTATTGACTAACCCATATCCTGAACTTTAGAGAACTAGATCCATGGTTAGTTTGCAAACTCATTGCATCATATCGTGCCTACTTGACTAATTGTGCATTATTTGTTGTGCATATGGTATATGTTTTTCTTAACCGTTTGTTTGACTTGTGTTAAGATTAAATAAGTTAATGACTAAAAGAACTTTGCCTAATTAATTAATTAATTAATTTGAGTAAATAAAGTCTAATATTTTAGCCAGAATTGACCTAGTACGACTTTAGGCATACCCCTGTTGATTAATAACACTGAAAACAGTTTCAGATTGAAGCTCCAGCAATGGCGCCAAAGTTTGAACTGTAGCGCCACTATGTGGAGTGTGGCGCCTGGCGACAGTTCTGTCGTCTGGCGCTACATTGCAAAGAGAGGCGCCAGTCCTGTCGTTTTGACGACAGTTCGGATTATTGATCGAGTCATCACTTTGTGTCAAATTAACCAGTTTGCTAATTAATTCGGTTAAATTTTACTATCAATAATACTTTGTTAAGTCATTAATTGAGTCTAGGCACTAAGTCCCATGGTCTTACACAAGAGTCCAAACATGTCACTTACACTCAACGCACACACCAATACACATACTTTGACCATGTCTAAGAGAGTCTTGTATGCGCGTTTTTTCCGTCATTTTTTTAGGGGGGTAAGTCGGATATTAATCCTCCAATTTAAATACCATACTTGGTTCCTAAAAATATACACATTATTCTTGCCAAAAATATGCACCTATTTTTTATTTTTTATTTTTCCTCTTTAAAACCGTAAAGTCAAGGTCGATTTGAGTCAAGTAATTAAAACACAAATGGTTTTAATTACAGCGCGTGGTCAAGAAAGGAAGGGCGGTTAATCAAAGACAATCTTTTCGTTCAATTCCAACTTTTCGACAAACCCATTGCTCGTAAGAGGAAAGCTAGGACAGTAATGGCAACACAAGAAGAAGTCAATGAGCTCAGGAACCAACTAGTTGCCGTGACCGAGGCACTAAAGCTCCTAACCCTTAAGATCGATGATCCCGTGAAACAACAACAGATGGACCTTATGCAAGAGAGTCTAAGCAAGCTATCTAGCGACTACAAGTTTCAAGGGATTAGTTCACAAGGGGTCTCGGTGGACAAAGATCTTCTTCCGCAGAAGTTCAATGCCAACGACATCCCGAAATTCAAAGCAACCGATAACCCTTATTTTCATTTGAGAGCCTTCGAAACAATAATGAGTAGTAAGGGTATCGACAAGAAGGTTTTCCCCTCTCTGTTCTCACTATCTCTCGAGACCGTTTGCCAGCAATGGTTCTTTTCTCTCGAGAAAGAAAAAAATTCCACCTGGAAGTCCATAGCAAACGCTTTCGTTGATAGATACAAATGCAATATTAAAGTTGAGACTGACCATAGGGAACTAGAAATCCTCAAGCAGAAGGAGAACGAAGGCTTCACCTCCTTCTTTAACAAATGGAGAGAAACCTCAGCTAAGATGATTGAGGTGCCGAGTGAAAAAGAGTCTGTAAGGTTATTCATCAAAAACCTTCAAGAAAAATACTCCAAGCATCTCATGTATCAAAATAATCTCCATACCTTCAAGGCCGTCTACGACATAGGAATCAATATTGAAGACGACCTGGCTAAGTTGAAAGCTGCCAACAATAACTCTAACAGTGGCTGGAAAGGCAAGAGGAACGACAATCCTTCTTCTTCCAAAAAACACCCACTCAAACAATGTTAGCACTTTTAACCTAGGTGAAGTCCTTGCTATGAATAATCAAGGACAAAAGAAACCATTTAGGAGGAACTTTACTCCTATTGGCATGAGTTATGACACCACATTTGATCGATTAAATGCAAAAGGTCTGATAACCCCTATTGGACCATTTGGGGACCCACCACTCGAAAAGAGGTCGGCTAACTGGAACCCCAATGCACACTGCAAGTATCACCAAGGTAGGGGTCATCTTACCGAGAACTGTTGGAAGCTTAAAGAAGCTATCCAAGACTTAATTAACAACAACAAGCTGCCATTGCCCCCTGTCAGTAAGAAGCCAAGTATTGATAATGCGCCTCTCGCTCATTCCTTGGCTATCTCTGATGAGGAAAACGAGGTTGACCCCTTGTCTCTCATCAAACCTGTTAAAGAAATCCATGCCATCGAAGAAGAGGAGGAGATCTTTTTCGACGCCATGGATAACCTTCTAGAACTAGCAAGCAAAAAGGACATACAATCGCTCACACTGTCTATGATGGAAGGATCACACTTGCTACGTGAAACTCTCAAGGCTATAAAGGAACTTCAGAAGAAATATGACTAGGTTCCACTCCCGAAAAATGAACCAAAGAGAGAGTTCACACCCATGGGAACGGCTTGCGAGGCAAAACATTTTCCTTTACAAGTCATCAAAAAACCCAAGAAGAGTAATAGACTCTACACTCCAATTGGGATCCCATATATACAAATGTTCGAAATGCTCTCCGAGAGTGGCGAGATCAAACCTCTCGAATCGAGACCATTTGAATCATTGAAAAGGACAGTTAAATATTACTATCAGTATCATCAATCAGGGAGTAACACTATCGAAAACTGTTTTAAATTCAAGGATTTAATTCAGAAAATGATTGATGAAAAGAAACTAGTCCAAGTTCCACAAGAAGAGGATGCAAGTTTTAATGGAGTTTGGGATAGTGATGAAGAAGACGTCTACTTAAAAGACATGGTAGGACCTCCACCTTCGGTGTCATAGGCCATGGACGATTTTTGGGTTGAAGAAGATTCATCGATAGACGTGCTCACAAGATCCGGGAGAATGCAACCTCCCGTTTCAACACAACCCATGCCAACCACATAATAAGTTCCCATACCTATTATAGGGAATATTTCAAGCGTTAATCCCCAAGCTTGAACCCCACTGTGATCATACACTAAAGTACGGTGGCATCCAAAAGGAAAGAAGATAGAGAAAAAGAGTCGCCAACAAGTTTTAGGAACTTGTAAACCGTTCACGAGGTGAAGGTTACACCCCTTAACGATCCATGAGATCGTCAACTCCATAAGGTCTTGAACCAAATAGGGTTCGGGGATGAAGGTACAAATCGAACCTAAAAGAGATTGAACCTGCCCTAATAATAGGCCTCTACTTTATTCAGATCGTATTCATGTGCGCTTTCTGACTAACATGCAATCAATAGGATTAACCCTAAACCTGTTTAATCTATGTTTGTTGAATATTAATGCACAAATAGAACTATTATTGGCGATCACTTAAATTATAATCATATTAACCCTAAACAAGATTATTAATTATCTTATTAAGCGTGATTACAAGTACCAAATTCCCTTTAAGCATGCATAAAAGGTGTGATCAAACAATAACAATAATAATCAAGCAACATAATAATAATTGTAAAAATAATAATCAAACTTAAAAATAATCATCATAACAATAATTATAACAATTATTATAATAATAATATTCATAACCATAATCATGAATCATAAAAATAATCATAATCATTATTAATTATCATAAATCATGTTAAAGCATAATAATAGCAAGATCCTAGGCATGATACTAACAAGATTAATAACAAACTCTAGCATGTCACTGATGTGTCCGTTTTATATAGTATTTTACCCCCGTCCCTTGGTCGTAATTAGTAGTGTTTTTGGCTCTTTAGAGCCACTTTTATTACTAATTGGTGTTTTCTAGTGTTTTCGTAGATTTGATTGACTTTTGCAGGGATTTATGCTTTTGGAGTATTTTCCCGAGATATTTAGGAGCAATCACGAGCATTGGAAAAGCACGACAAGAGTTTATAGCCCAGGGCCGGTTAGAGACATCGAACCGGTGATTAAGGGCTCGGTAGAGGTGATACCGGGGCGTTTGGACCGAGTATTCAAGACCCAAAGAGGAAACCCAGATTGGCCCGAAGAATTGGAGCCCAATCGAAGTCCAAATATTGGCCCAAATGAGCCGCCCGGCCAAAAAGGCTGGCACCCGGAGGCGCGCCCGGCCGGGCGGGAGGAGCACCCGGTGACGCGCCCGGCCGGGCCTGAGATTGCTATTACAGGTGAAAAATGGCGCGCCCGATCGGGCGGTGCCTCGCCCGATCGGGCGCGTGTATATTTAGGAGACGATTAGCGTCGTTTTAATTTGTTTTAGTTTAGGATTTTTGTACGGAGTATAAATACTCCTCCGTAATACGATTTTAGTACCACTTCTTCTTCCCTTATCTCCTCTCTCTTAGACTTTCTCTCTCTACTTAGTTTTCTCTCTCTTAAACTCTCTCTAAACCTTTGTTCTTAATTCTTTCTTTTAATTCCAGATTTATTTTGGTAACGATTTCTCTTCCCTTAATCTTAGTTATTATTTTATTCCTTTGATCATGAGTTATTTTATTATTTTGATTAGTTTAGTTTTTAATATGTGTGAGTAGTTTAATTTCTAGGGTTTATGGGGATCTAATAAATAATATGAAGGGGTAAATTATTGTTGTTAATTATCAATGCTAGATTAATTTCCTATTGATTGATTTAATGCTCTGTGACTAGATTAGGCCTATCTTTTATGCATGAGTTTGACAATATTGATTCAAGAATCGAGAGATGAGAATTAATGTTTAGGTCTAGTTTCAATAGGCAAGTTAATTTATAAATGGCTAAGTCAAGATTCGTGAGATGAGATTTAATACCGGTAAATTAATTGTGTGATTGTAATAAGTAGCGAGAGCCCTTTACAATCTGGTTAATTGATGCATTGATGATTGACTATTATTGATTATTGGTATTGCATGATAATTTCTTATTGGATTGTTTTAATGTTTTACAATTGCGGCTTGTAAAAGTATAGCAATATTAAATTGATGAATCGAGCAGATGTTAATTTGATATTAAAGGCTATTTTCAATGAGGACTTAGATCTAGTAAATTGCGAGAGCCTGTTAGATCTATGTTGATTAATAAATTGCGAGAGCCTGTTAATCATGTTATTTATGCAATGTTAATGATTGATTACTATGTTTTACCCTGGAGTATTATTTATTAGTGAACCTATACCCTAGATCCCTTTATATATTGTTTTCTCCCTACTCTTATTCTTTGTAGTTTAGTCTCATACTTAATTATAAATATTGGTTACTTAAATAATTTAGATTATAATAATTAATTGGAAGTAAAAAGACTTGTTTCCCTGTGGAGATCGACCCTACTTCCCTATCTACCTTAGTTAGTGATTTAGGTATTTATTTTTTATTAGGGGATACGACTTTACCCTGTCAAAATTTGGCGCCGTTGCCGGGGAATCGGTTTTATTTTTATTTCTGATTATTTTTGTAGTCTAGATTATTTTCCCTTTTGTCTCAGAGAGCGTTAGTTCTCTGAGACAAATCTCATATTTGCTTCTAGTTTTTGTTTATGCCCAGGTGTTCCAGATCAGGTTATATCCCATTCGATCCTGAGATCGAACGTTCCTTCCATAGACAGAAAAACTTCTACAAGCAAATCCTGGCGGATTCTGGTGATAACAACAATAATCACCGCGATCCTCCAACTGATTCTAGCGATTTAGAGGCATCATCAGACACAGAATCAGAGATGGCGGCTCCAAAGAAGCTTAGTGATTATTCACAACCAAAGCTCACGGATTTTCCACATCTCACCCCTACTCCGGCTCTTAATGGGGTTCAATTCGAAATCAAACCCCAATTTATAACGATGATAGAGAGGAAGCAATTCAGTGGAGCCAAGGGTGAAGACCCGAATCTTCACATTGCCGACTATTGTCAATATTGCAATACCATAAGGCAAGCCGGGGTCACTCAAGACCAAATCAGGGAGATTCTCTTTCCCTTTTCTTTAACTGAAAAAGCTAAATTGTGGTTTAATGGCTTAAATAGAACTACACTTGGTATAACTAACTGGGAAACTCTTGTTTTGAATTTCTATAACAAGTATTATCCTGCAGAGAGAACAGCAGTACTACGAAGTGCGATTCAGAACTTTGCCCAAGAAGCCGATGAGTCTTTATATGAGGCTTGGGAGAGGTTTAAGGACTTACAAAGAGAATGCCCTCACCATAATTTAGCACAATGGCAGTTAATCCAAGCCTTTTATAACGGCATTGGAAATTCTTCTAGAATAATTTTAGACTCTGCAGCTAGTGGGAGATTTATGAATCTTAATGTTGATGATGCAGGTCAGGTTATTGAAGATATGGCGATACACAATTCCCAATATGGGAATCCCAGAGGATTTGCTAATAAGGGGAAACATAGTGTCGACTCTATATCCTTTTTGCAAGCTCAACTGACCTCTATTTGCCAAAAATTAGATAATCTGAGCACTGCTAATGTAGCTAATGTTTCTGCGATTAATAATAATTCTAATGAGGCTTTTTGTGAAAACTGTGGTATTGTAGGTCATTGGGAGCAGGATTGCAGGAGTTCCGTGGAGCAAGTTAATGCCTTCCAAGCTTATAGGCAGAATAACCCATACTCCAACACTTACAATCCTGGATATCGGAATCATCCATACCTTTCCTACCGGAGCACTAATATTCAAAATCCACCACCACAAGAACCACAGGTGCCACAGCAACAGCAGCAGAAATATTATCATCCCAATGCTAGCCAGAAGAATCAACCACAACAACCCCCCTCATCTTCCGACCCTTCTTTGGGGGAAATTAGAGCAATGTTGGTCAATATGCAAAAGCACATGGAGAGCAGAGATGCGACAATTGATCAAATTTTAGCGCATAATAAAATTGTAGATAGTCAAATTGCGCAACTCTCCGCTACTCTACAAGCACGCCAACAGGGAGCCCTGCCGGCGCAGCCGACTAGGCCTACGGATCAAGCATTTGCAATTACTCTAAGGAGTGGTTCAAACTATGAAGGGCCCTCTATGCCCAGAGTTGATGAACCTATTTTATTAAATAATGCTAATCTTGATTCCATTAAACCAAACAATGTAGTTGCTAGCCCTGCAGGGCTAGAGGATAAAACTAACACATCTAATTCTACATTGCAGGGTAAAACTCCAGAGAAGGTGGCTACTCCAGACAAAGAGAAGAATGCTCAAAAGCCTATTATCAAACTTCCTTTCCCCAATCGTCAATTGAAGACAAACTTGGATAAGCAGTTTGGTAAGTTCCTGGAGGTGGTTAAGGATTTGAAGGTAACAGTTCCCTTTACTGAATTGATCACACAAATCCCCTCATATGCAAAATTTATGAAAGAAATTTTGACGAGAAAAAGGTCTATTAGTGAGGTAGAGACAGTAGCTTTCACTGCAGAGTGTAGTGCCGTACTTTAAAATAAGTCTCCGCCTAAGTTAAAAGATCCGGGTAGTTTTTCTATCCCTTGTCATATTGGTAATCTCTTAATTGATAATGCATTATGTGATTTGGGTGCTAGTGTTAGCGTCATGCCATTATCTGTGTGTTCTAAGTTGAATATGGGTAAATTAAAATCTACCAATATAACTCTACAAATGGCCGACCGTTCTTTCAAATACCCCCTAGGTGTTTTAGAGGATGTCCCCGTTAGAGTAGGTAAATTTTATATACCTGTAGATTTTGTTGTTCTTGATATGGCTGAGGATATGCAAACCCCAATTATTTTGGGTAGACCATTCCTTAACACTGCAGGAGCAATCATAGATGTTAGAAGTGGTAAGTTAACGCTATCAGTAGGGGACGATAAAGTGGTTTTTAATCTGAATAATACCCCCAAAAGCTCCATGACTGAGGAGAAATGTTTCAGTGTTAACGCGGTTGTCAATTATTCTAACAAGCCCCAAGCTCTTGAAAAAGATCCCTTGGAGGCGGTATCTTGTGTTGCATCCTTTTCAGATGAGATAGACAAATGGCAGAAGGAAGTCGATGCAATAGAAAGAGCACTCTACAATGTTGGTCTTGGTTTCGAGAATGAACAAGTGGAACCGATCGAGCAAGTTGTGCGAATTGAGTCTACAGTATGTGTTCCGCCAGATCGAGTTGCAAGTGTTGAACGCAATGAAAATTTGAAGCAACATTCGATCGAAGAAGGGTTTTTAGTGCGTAGCATTGAAGATCCCCCATCCCAAGTCAAGAAGGATCCACCAGATAAGGCAACTTGGCGTCCCACAGGTTATTTCAGGAAGCCGCATCGCAGCCTAAACATCGCTAGACCGGGTGAGAAACCACCCGATCAAGCGTTAGGCCAAGGGTCCTAGGAATTGTAATTGGTAAGAAGGTCGTGCGGGACCTACATAAACCAGCGCTTTGCGGGAGGCAACCCGTATTTTTAATGTTTTCTAGTTTAGTTTTTCTTTTCTTTTTTTTTTATGAGAGGAGAGACGAGGGAATTTAATGAGTTTTATGAGTGTTTGTACAGGTTTGAAGGAAAAGAGTTAGACAACCTCTTGAGAACAGAATAAAATTAGCATTCCCCGATTTAGTCTCGGGCCCGACCGGGCGAAGCTCGCCCGATCGGGCGCGAGAGCAGGGCTTCAAAAATAAGAAATTTCACCCGACCGGGCGAGAGGCGCCCGACCGGGCGCGAATTTTGACGTTTACGGACTAATTTGTCCGCCCGATCGGGCAAGCCTCGCCCGACCGGGCGCGAGAAGTGAAGAAATTCTGGGCAAAAATTCGCCCGATCGGGCGACTGGCGCCCGACCGGGCGCGAGCGACTACGGAATTTTGCAAAGTCAGATCGCCCGACTGGGCGACTGGCGCCCGACCGGGCGAGCCACCGCCCGACCGGGCGCGAGCTAAGTTCCGCGGCTTTTTCTTCGTCTTTTCTTCTTCTTTCTTCATTTCTTCTTTTTTTCATTACTTTCTCTCTCTAAAACTCAAATTTTCTCTGACTTCTCTCTAAGATTTCTCCTCCATTACCAATCCAAATTCAAAACTTTTTATATATTTGTAATCCTCTCTTCATTTTCTTCACTCTCATACAAAAAAATTTCAGTTTTAATTCAAAATATTTTCGACCCATTTCTCTACATGGCTTCAAAGAGGGCAAGATCAATTTTTGGTAGGAGCTCCAGCTCGAGGGAGGAGTACGACCCAGACTTACAGCTCCCGTATTGGCCGACGATCCGGATCGTGAGCCGGGAACAGAAAGAACGATTGGAGCATTTGGTCGGTCGTGAGGTAATCCCTTCTCGGTGGTTGCACCGCCCTACCTTGGAATCATATGGTCTGTTTGATTATGTTAAACGATTTTTGAATGATATTGGCATGAGAAAATTCGTTGACATGCATTATCCTACATACCGAGAACTTACATGTGAGTTTTTGTCGACTTTTCATGTTGTTAGTAGTAGGAATGGGCCTAATTTATTTTTCAGGTCAAACAATAGAAATATTAGTTTAACTTTTGTTGAATTTTGTAAAATTTTTGAATTAAATTCTGAATTATCTCACCAGTGGCATGAAGATTATAAAATGGGTGATTTATATTTTGCTTTGACTGGTTTACCTGCCCCCGACCCCCAACATGCTAGTACCAAACCCATTCACCACCCTGTCCCGAAAATCTGGCAAAGGTTTGCGGGATTGTGTTTCTTGGGTAGGGCCGAGCCTCATAACGCTCAAACCAACGAACTAGCTATAATAGGACATTATGTATACGGGTTCGGAAAATTGAACATAGGCAGGTTCATAGTTCATCACCTGAGTCGGCATGCCACAGCCAACACCACTTCCAAGTCCCATATCCGTTTAGGTGGCCTTATCACTCGATTAGCGGTGAAAAAGGCCGGTTTTGTAGTAGACGGACCCCACCAGCTGACTAACTGTGGACCAGATACCTACATGACTGCTAGGTATTTTGAGGATGTGGGGTGGGTTAGGCCGGATAGTGAGCAGACACCCTTTTGGTGTATTCGGACTGGGAACGAGCAACCTTTGCCCATTTTTCCTCTTCCCAGTCCAGACTTGACCGCCTTTCCCCCAGGGCAACTTTCTTACACCTATGATGCTTTAGTTGCCAACGCTAGGGGACAGGCACCACCACCACCAGTTCCACCACCTCAGCCCCAGCCCGAGGTGGCCTTCTCTCCACCTCGTATGTCTCATTCCGTCCCTCATGTTGACTCTGACCCAGTTTGGGATTTTCAGAGTATAGGTCAGGCCCTAGGACGTATTGAGCATGCACAGACTGACCTTAGGAGGATTGTGGGCTCTATTGACCACAGGTTAGGGTACCTAGAGAGGAACCAGGGTAGAGCTCTCTACCCTATGTACGATGATTATGCTCGTCGGGGCAATATTCCCGACGACGCTATCCACCCTGACTGGTTTCAGCCTCCACCCCAGGGATACGGTAGGGATCCCACTGCCCGTGGTATTTACTCTGACTATTCTTCCTTTTTCGGGTACGGGCAGGACATACCTTTCGGGGGACCGGCGGGGGGGAGTTTTCACGCTGACTATTTTGGTGGTAGCTCTTCTGGTGCAGGTGGTGCAGGTGGCAGTGGAGGTGCGGGTTTCGGCTCGATGGACGAGGATGATGAGGACTAGCTATGCTGGGCTAGTTTCCAAGCCAATGAGGACATTGTCTGATTCTGGCTTGGGGGAGATTTTGGTTTGGTATTTTTCTTTTTCTCTTTTCTTTTATTTTTGGTGCGTTTTCTTAGGTTAGATTTTTTTTTTTGCTTTCTAGGTTAGTTTTATTGCTTTCTTTATATATAAAAATACAAAAAAATTGAAAAATTTAAAAAATTCAAAAATACGTTCCAATGAATTATAAATTATGCTTCCCTATGCCCCTTACTTTAGAAATTTGTTTTGATCCTTGGTACTTGATGATGGGCATTGTGGATTAGTTGATCATGATATGATGTTCGATTGCTTGAAACCTTTACATGCGTCAATTTTGTCCAACTACTTGTGAATATAGTGCTTGACTAGTTGATTTGGTTAGGAAATGTGTGATAGTTCCATAATTCCTGGTATGTCAATGAATTTGAGTATTGGTTTGCAACTATAAGTAATGTTTATATGATTCATTATTATGCACATTGTGGAGGACGAAGGCATTTGTTCTTTTAGGTAGCCTCCAGATATTGTAGATACATTTGTTCCCTTCTTGCTACCCATGTTGTTGCCTTGACTTTTTATTGTTTATTAGCCACATTACAAGCCTATTTTGCCCCATTGGTTACTAGTCCCAAGCTTGGCTTGGGGGTGCTATTAGTGAGTGAGGTGAGGGAGTTTGTAGTGTGCTTATTATTTGCACAACTTGGGTGGGCTTTTGAGAAGTTGTTTTGTTGTTGATCATGTTTATTTTTGATGAGTTTGAGAGTTATATTTTCTTGAAAAAATAAAGCATGATGTTATGAAAAAAATAGAAGTTCAAAGAAAAAAATGTAAAAAATAAGTGAACTTCAATAGAAAAAAAAAAAAGAAAAAAAAATGTTCAAATGTTCTAGTTGGAGGTTGATTCAAAAGAAATTTTTTTTTGAGCTTCAATGAAAAACTCAAGTTTGGAAATAAAGTTTGATTATTCACCCCACTTCTTCATTATTATATTTTTATGAGTGAAATTGTAAGAGTTGGATTTATTTATTATGATTGGAGTATATTTGGTTGATGTTAGAGTTGGTTATGTAGGAGATGTATGATCATTATTTATTTTGATCATGGGTTTTATTAGGATATGGCTCCTTTAAGCATAGCTTTTCTCTCACTTATTCCCAAATTTATCCTACCCTTTACCCTAGCCTTACATTACAAGCTTTAAAGACCTTCCGACCTTTGTGCATAGAATTGTATGAATGTGAAAGTGTTGCTTATCAATGCAAGCTATGATTTGGCATATTTCGAGTCGACTAGTAGGATTGAGCGTTCATTGTTTTTATACACACGAGAGTGTGAGTTGGGAGGGCATTGTTCACATTAAAGGGGTGGTTGGAGAGCGATCGAGTACATCTTTTACTCGCCACATAAATGAGAGTCGAGTGTGTGAGCACTAGTCTTGAATTCTATATGCTCTTGTGGTTTGCTCTGTTTGACAATTGTTAGGGAAGATAGGTAATTGGATGGATTTGATTGGTTGACTCTGAAGCGTGTTTATTTGATTCACCTTGGATTGTTTGTGCTTGATTTTTACTTATTGGGGTGAAGCATATTTATTGATTCATTGATGAGATCTTTGCTTAGGGACAAGAAAAGGTTTGGCTTGGGGGAGTTTGATGTGTCCGTTTTATATAGTATTTTACCCCCGTCCCTTGGTCGTAATTAGTAGTGTTTTTGGCTCTTTAGAGCCACTTTTATTACTAATTGGTGTTTTCTAGTGTTTTCGTAGATTTGATTGACTTTTGCAGGGATTTATGCTTTTGGAGTATTTTCCCGAGATATTTAGGAGCAATCACGAGCATTGGAAAAGCACGACCAGAGTTTATAGCCCAGGGCCGGTTAGAGACATCGAACCGGTGATTAAGGAACGGTAGAGGTGATACTGGGGCGTTTGGACCGAGTATTCAAGACCCAAAGAGGAAACCCAGATTGGCCCGAAGAATTGGAGCCCAATCGAAGTCCAAATATTGGCCCAAATGAGCCGCCCGGCCAAAAAGGCTGGCGCCCGGAGGCGCGCCCGGCCGGGCGCGAGATTTCTATTAGAGGTGAAAAATGGCGCGCCCGATCGGGCGGTGCCTCGCCCGATCGGGCGCGTGTATATTTAGGTGACGATTAGCGTCGTTTTAATTTGTTTTAATTTAGGATTTTTGTACGGAGTATAAATACTCCTCCGTAATACGATTTTAGTACCACTTCTTCTTCCCTTATCTCCTCTCTCTTAGACTTTCTCTCTCTACTTAGTTTTCTCTCTCTTAAACTCTCTCTAAACCTTTGTTCTTAATTCTTTCTTTTAATTCCAGATTTATTTTGGTAACGATTTCTCTTCCCTTAATCTTAGTTATTATTTTATTCCTTTGATCATGAGTTATTTTATTATTTTGATTAGTTTAGTTTTTAATATGTGTGAGTAGTTTAATTTCTAGGGTTTATGGGGATCTAATAAATAATATGAAGGGGTAAATTATTGTTGTTAATTATCAATGCTAGATTAATTTCCTATTGATTGATTTAATGCTCTGTGACTAGATTAGGCCTATCTTTTATGCATGAGTTTGACAATATTGATTCAAGAATCGAGAGATGAGAATTAATGTTTAGGTCTAGTTTCAATAGGCAAGTTAATTTATAAATGGTTAAGTCAAGATTCGTGAGATGAGATTTAATACCGGTAAATTAATTGTGTGATTGTAATAAGTAGCGAGAGCCCTTTACAATCTGGTTAATTGATGCATTGATGATTGACTATTATTGATTATTGGTATTGCATGATAATTTCTTATTGGATTGTTTTAATGTTTTACAATTGCGGCTTGTAAAAGTATAGCAATATTAAATTGATGAATCGAGCAGATGTTAATTTGATATTAAAGGCTATTTTCAATGAGGACTTAGATCTAGTAAATTGCGAGAGCCTGTTAGATCTATGTTGATTAATAAATTGCGAGAGCCTGTTAATCATGTTATTTATGCAATGTTAATGATTGATTACTATGTTTTACCCTGGAGTATTATTTATTAGTGAACCTATACCCTAGATCCCTTTATATATTGTTTTCTCCCTACTCTTATTCTTTGTAGTTTAGTCTCATACTTAATTATAAATATTGGTTACTTAAATAATTTAGATTATAATAATTAATTGGAAGTAAAAAGACTTGTTTCCCTGTGGAGATCGACCCTACTTCCCTATCTACCTTAGTTAGTGATTTAGGTATTTATTTTTTATTAGGGGATACGACTTTACCCTGTCAAAATTTGGCGCCGTTGCCGGGGAATCGGTTTTATTTTTATTTCTGATTATTTTTGTAGTCTAGATTATTTTCCCTTTTGTCTCAGAGAGCGTTAGTTCTCTGAGACAAATCTCATATTTGCTTCTAGTTTTTGTTTATGCCCAGGTGTTCCAGATCAGGTTATATCCCATTCGATCCTGAGATCGAACGTTCCTTCCATAGACAGAAAAACTTCTACAAGCAAATCCTGGCGGATTCTGGTGATAACAACAATAATCACCGCGATCCTCCAACTGATTCTAGCGATTTAGAGGCATCATCAGACACAGAATCAGAGATGGCGGCTCCAAAGAAGCTTAGTGATTATTCACAACCAAAGCTCACGGATTTTCCACATCTCACCCCTACTCCGGCTCTTAATGGGGTTCAATTCGAAATCAAACCCCAATTTATAACGATGATAGAGAGGAAGCAATTCAGTGGAGCCAAGGGTGAAGACCCAAATCTTCACATTGCCGACTATTGTCAATATTGCAATACCATAAGGCAAGCCGGGGTCACTCAAGACCAAATCAGGGAGATTCTCTTTCCCTTTTCTTTAACTGGAAAAGCTAAATTGTGGTTTAATGGCTTAAATAGAACTACACTTGGTATAACTAACTGGGAAACTCTTGTTTTGAATTTCTATAACAAGTATTATCCTGCAGAGAGAACAACAGTACTACGAAGTGCGATTCAGAACTTTGCCCAAGAAGCCGATGAGTCTTTATATGAGGCTTGGGAGAGGTTTAAGGACTTACAAAGAGAATGCCCTCACCATAATTTAGCACAATGGCAGTTAATCCAAGCCTTTTATAACGGCATTGGAAATTCTTCTAGAATAATTTTAGACTCTGCAGCTAGTGGGAGATTTATGAATCTTAATGTTGATGATGCAGGTCAGGTTATTGAAGATATGGCGATACACAATTCCCAATATGGGAATCCCAGAGGATTTGCTAATAAGGGGAAACATAGTGTCGACTCTATATCCTTTTTGCAAGCTCAACTGACCTCTATTTGCCAAAAATTAGATAATCTGAGCACTGCTAATGTAGCTAATGTTTCTGCGATTAATAATAATTCTAATGAGGCTTTTTGTGAAAACTGTGGTATTGTAGATCATTGGGAGCAGGATTGCAGGAGTTCCGTGGAGCAAGTTAATGCCTTCCAAGCTTATAGGCAGAATAACCCATACTCCAACACTTACAATCCTGGATATCGGAATCATCCATACCTTTCCTACCGGAGCACTAATATTCAAAATCCACCACCACAAGAACCACAGGTGCCACAGCAACAGCAGCAGAAATATTATCATCCCAATGCTAGCCAGAAGAATCAACCACAACAACCCCCCTCATCTTCCGACCCTTCTTTGGGGGAAATTAGAGCAATGTTGGTCAATATGCAAAAGCACATGGAGAGCAGAGATGCGACAATTGATCAAATTTTAGCGCATAATAAAATTGTAGATAATCAAATTGCGCAACTCTCCGCTACTCTACAAGCACGCCAACAGGGAGCCCTGCCGGCGCAGCCGACTAGGCCTACGGATCAAGCATTTGCAATTACTCTAAGGAGTGGTTCAAACTATGAAGGGCCCTCTATGCCCAGAGTTGATGAACCTATTTTATTAAATAATGCTAATCTTGATTCCATTAAACCAAACAATGTAGTTGCTAGCCCTGCAGGGCTAGAGGATAAAACTAACACATCTAATTCTACATTGCAGGGTAAAACTCCAGAGAAGGTGGCTACTCCAGACAAAGAGAAGAATGCTCAAAAGCCTATTATCAAACTTCCTTTCCCCAATCGTCAATTGAAGACAAACTTGGATAAGGAGTTTGGTAAGTTCCTGGAGGTGGTTAAGGATTTGAAGGTAACAGTTCCCTTTACTGAATTGATCACACAAATCCCCTCATATGCAAAATTTATGAAAGAAATTTTGACGAGAAAAAGGTCTATTAGTGAGGTAGAGACAGTAGCTTTCACTGCAGAGTGTAGTGCTGTACTTTAAAATAAGTCTCCGCCTAAGTTAAAAGATCCGGGTAGTTTTTCTATCCCTTGTCATATTGGTAATCTCTTAATTGATAATGCATTATGTGATTTGGGTGCTAGTGTTAGCGTCATGCCATTATCTGTGTGTTCTAAGTTGAATATGGGTAAATTAAAAGCTACCAATATAACTCTACAAATGGCCGACCGTTCTTTCAAATACCCCCTAGGTGTTTTAGAGGATGTCCCCGTTAGAGTAGGTAAATTTTATATACCTGTAGATTTTGTTGTTCTTGATATGGCTGAGGATATGCAAACCCCAATTATTTTGGGTAGACCATTCCTTAACACTGCAGGAGCAATCATAGATGTTAGAAGTGGTAAGTTAACGCTATCAGTAGGGGACGATAAAGTGGTTTTTAATCTGAATAATACCCCCAAAAGCTCCATGACTGAGGAGAAATGTTTCAGTGTTAACGCGGTTGTCAATTATTCTAACAAGCCCCAAGCTCTTGAAAAAGATCCCTTGGAGGCGGTATCTTGTGTTGCATCCTTTTCAGATGAGATAGACAAATGGCAGAAGGAAGTCGATGCAATAGAAAGAGCACTCTACAATGTTGGTCTTGGTTTCGAGAATGAACAAGTGGAACCGATCGAGCAAGTTGTGCGAATTGAGTCTACAGTATGTGTTCCGCCAGATCGAGTTGCAAGTGTTGAACGCAATGAAAATTTGAAGCAACATTCGATCGAAGAAGGGTTTTTAGTGCTTAGCATTGAAGATCCCCCATCCCAAGTCAAGAAGGATCCACCAGATAAGGCAACTTGGCGTCCCACAAGTTATTTCAGGAAGCCGCATCGCAGCCTAAACATCGCTAGACCGGGTGAGAAACCACCCGATCAAGCGTTAGGCCAAGGGTCCTAGGAATTGTAATTGGTAAGAAGGTCGTGCGGGACCTACATAAACCAGCGCTTTGCGGGAGGCAACCCGTATTTTTAATGTTTTCTAGTTTAGTTTTTCTTTTCTTTTTTTTTTTTATGAGAGGAGAGACGAGGGAATTTAATGAGTTTTATGAGTGTTTGTACAGGTTTGAAGGAAAAGAGTTAGACAACCTCTTGAGAACAGAATAAAATTAGCATTCCCCGATTTAGTCTCGGGCCCGACCGGGCGAAGCTCGCCCGATCGGGCGCGAGAGCAGGGCTTCAAAAATAAGAAATTTCACCCGACCGGGCGAGAGGCGCCCGACCGGGCGCGAATTTTGACGTTTACGGACTAATTTGTCCGCCCGATCGGGCAAGCCTCGCCCGACCGGGCGCGAGAAGTGATGAAATTCTGGGCAAAAATTCGCCCGATCGGGCGACTGGCGCCCGACCGGGCGCGAGCGACTACGGAATTTTGCAAAGTCAGATCGCCCGACTGGGCGACTGGCGCCCGACCGGGCGAGCCACCGCCCGACCGGGCGCGAGCTAAGATCCGCGGCTTTTTCTTCGTCTTTTCTTCTTCTTTCTTCATTTCTTCTTTTTTTCATTACTTTCTCTCTCTAAAACTCAAATTTTCTCTGACTTCTCTCTAAGATTTCTCCTCCATTACCAATCCAAATTCAAAACTTTTTATATATTTGTAATCCTCTCTTCATTCTCTTCACTCTCATACAAAAAAATTTCAGTTTTAATTCAAAATATTTTCGACCCATTTCTCTACATGGCTTCAAAGAGGGCAAGATCAATTTTTGGTAGGAGCTCCAGCTCGAGGGAGGAGTACGACCCAGACTTACAGCTCCCGTATTGGCCGACGATCCGGATCGTGAGCCGGGAACAGAAAGAACGATTGGAGCATTTGGTCGGTCGTGAGGTAATCCCTTCTCGGTGGTTGCACCGCCCTACCTTGGAATCATATGGTCTGTTTGATTATGTTAAACGATTTTTGAATGATATTGGCATGAGAAAATTCGTTGACATGCATTATCCTACATACCGAGAACTTACATGTGAATTTTTGTCGACTTTTCATGTTGTTAGTAGTAGGAATGGGCCTAATTTATTTTTCAGGTCAAACAATAGAAATATTAGTTTAACTTTTATTGAATTTTGTAAAATTTTTGAATTAAATTCTGAATTATCTCACCAGTGGCATGAAGATTATAAAATGGGTGATTTATATTTTGCTTTGACTGGTTTACCTGCCCCCGACCCCCAACATGCTAGTACCAAACCCATTCACCACCCTGTCCCGAAAATCTGGCAAAGGTTTGCGGGATTGTGTTTCTTGGGTAGGGCCGAGCCTCATAACGCTCAAACCAACGAACTAGCTATAATAGGACATTATGTATACGGGTTCGGAAAATTGAACATAGGCAGGTTCATAGTTCATCACCTGAGTCGGCATGCCACAGCCAACACCACTTCCAAGCCCCATATCCGTTTAGGTGGCCTTATCACTCGATTAGCGGTGAAAAAGGCCGGTTTTGTAGTAGACGGACCCCACCAGCTGACTAACTGTGGACCAGATACCTACATGACTGCTAGGTATTTTGAGGATGTGGGGTGGGTTAGGCCGGATAGTGAGCAGACACCCTTTTGGTGTATTCGGACTGGGAACGAGCAACCTTTGCCCATTTTTCCTCTTCCCAGTCCAGACTTGACCGCCTTTCCCCCAGGGCAACTTTCTTACACCTATGATGCTTTAGTTGCCAACGCTAGGGGACAGGCACCACCACCACCAGTTCCACCACCTCAGCCCCAGCCCGAGGTGGCCTTCTCTCCACCTCGTATGTCTCATTCCGTCCCTCATGTTGACTCTGACCCAGTTTGGGATTTTCAGAGTATAGGTCAGGCCCTAGGACGTATTGAGCATGCACAGACTGACCTTAGGAGGATTGTGGGCTCTATTGACCACAGGTTAGGGTACCTAGAGAGGAACCAGGGTAGAGCTCTCTACCCTATGTACGATGATTATGCTCGTCGGGGCAACATTCCCGACGACGCTATCCACCCTGACTGGTTTCAGCCTCCACCCCAGGGATACGGTAGGGATCCCACTGCCCGTGGTATTTACTCTGACTATTCTTCCTTTTTCGGGTACGGGCAGGACATACCTTTCGGGGGACCGGCGGGGGGGAGTTTTCACGCTGACTATTTTGGTGGTAGCTCTTCTGGTGCAGGTGGTGCAGGTGGCAGTGGAGGTGCGGGTTTCGGCTCGATGGACGAGGATGATGAGGACTAGCTATGCTGGGCTAGTTTCCAAGCCAATGAGGACATTGTCTGATTCTGGCTTGGGGGAGATTTTGGTTTGGTATTTTTCTTTTTCTCTTTTCTTTTATTTTTGGTGCGTTTTCTTAGGTTAGATTTTTTTTTTTGCTTTCTAGGTTAGTTTTATTGCTTTCTTTATATATAAAAATACAAAAAAATTGAAAAATTTAAAAAATTCAAAAATACGTTCCAATGAATTATAAATTATGCTTCCCTATGCCCCTTACTTTAGAAATTTGTTTTGATCCTTGGTACTTGATGATGGGCATTGTGGATTAGTTGATCATGATATGATGTTCGATTGCTTGAAACCTTTACATGCGTCAATTTTGTCCAACTACTTGTGAATATAGTGCTTGACTAGTTGATTTGGTTAGGAAATGTGTGATAGTTCCATAATTCCTGGTATGTCAATGAATTTGAGTATTGGTTTGCAACTATAAGTAATGTTTATATGATTCATTATTATGCACATTGTGGAGGACGAAGGCATTTGTTCTTTTAGGTAGCCTCCAGATATTGTAGATACATTTGTTCCCTTCTTGCTACCCATGTTGTTGCCTTGACTTTTTATTGTTTATTAGCCACATTACAAGCCTATTTTGCCCCATTGGTTACTAGTCCCAAGCTTGGCTTGGGGGTGCTATTAGTGAGTGAGGTGAGGGAGTTTGTAGTGTGCTTATTATTTGCACAACTTGGGTGGGCTTTTGAGAAGTTGTTTTGTTGTTGATCATGTTTATTTTTGATGAGTTTGAGAGTTATATTTTCTTGAAAAAATAAAGCATGATGTTATGAAAAAAATAGAAGTTCAAAGAAAAAAATGTAAAAAATAAGTGAACTTCAATAGAAAAAAAAAAAAGAAAAAAAAATGTTCAAATGTTCTAGTTGGAGGTTGATTCAAAAGAAATTTTTTTTTGAGCTTCAATGAAAAACTCAAGTTTGGAAATAAAGTTTGATTATTCACCCCACTTCTTCATTATTATATTTTTATGAGTGAAATTGTAAGAGTTGGATTTATTTATTATGATTGGAGTATATTTGGTTGATGTTAGAGTTGGTTATGTAGGAGATGTATGATCATTATTTATTTTGATCATGGGTTTTATTAGGATATGGCTCCTTTAAGCATAGCTTTTCTCTCACTTATTCCCAAATTTATCCTACCCTTTACCCTAGCCTTACATTACAAGCTTTAAAGACCTTCCGACCTTTGTGCATAGAATTGTATGAATGTGAAAGTGTTGCTTATCAATGCAAGCTATGATTTGGCATATTTCGAGTCGACTAGTAGGATTGAGCGTTCATTGTTTTTATACACACGAGAGTGTGAGTTGGGAGGGCATTGTTCACATTAAAGGGGTGGTTGGAGAGCGATCGAGTACATCTTTTACTCGCCACATAAATGAGAGTCGAGTGTGTGAGCACTAGTCTTGAATTCTATATGCTCTTGTGGTTTGCTCTGTTTGACAATTGTTAGGGAAGATAGGTAATTGGATGGATTTGATTGGTTGACTCTGAAGCGTGTTTATTTGATTCACCTTGGATTGTTTGTGCTTGATTTTTACTTATTGGGGTGAAGCATATTTATTGATTCATTGATGAGATCTTTGCTTAGGGACAAGAAAAGGTTTGGCTTGGGGGAGTTTGATGTGTCCGTTTTATATAGTATTTTACCCCCGTCCCTTGGTCGTAATTAGTAGTGTTTTTGGCTCTTTAGAGCCACTTTTATTACTAATTGGTGTTTTCTAGTGTTTTCGTAGATTTGATTGACTTTTGCAGGGATTTATGCTTTTGGAGTATTTTCCCGAGATATTTAGGAGCAATCACGAGCATTGGAAAAGCACGACCAGAGTTTATAGCCCAGGGCCGGTTAGAGACATCGAACCGGTGATTAAGGAACGGTAGAGGTGATACTGGGGCGTTTGGACCGAGTATTCAAGACCCAAAGAGGAAACCCAGATTGGCCCGAAGAATTGGAGCCCAATCGAAGTCCAAATATTGGCCCAAATGAGCCGCCCGGCCAAAAAGGCTGGCGCCCGGAGGCGCGCCCGGCCGGGCGCGAGATTTCTATTAGAGGTGAAAAATGGCGCGCCCGATCGGGCGGTGCCTCGCCCGATCGGGCGCGTGTATATTTAGGAGACGATTAGCGTCGTTTTAATTTGTTTTAGTTTAGGATTTTTGTACGGAGTATAAATACTCCTCCGTAATACGATTTTAGTACCACTTCTTCTTCCCTTATCTCCTCTCTCTTAGACTTTCTCTCTCTACTTAGTTTTCTCTCTCTTAAACTCTCTCTAAACCTTTGTTCTTAATTCTTTCTTTTAATTCCAGATTTATTTTGGTAACGATTTCTCTTCCCTTAATCTTAGTTATTATTTTATTCCTTTGATCATGAGTTATTTTATTATTTTGATTAGTTTAGTTTTTAATATGTGTGAGTAGTTTAATTTCTAGGGTTTATGGGGATCTAATAAATAATATGAAGGGGTAAATTATTGTTGTTAATTATCAATGCTAGATTAATTTCCTATTGATTGATTTAATGCTCTGTGACTAGATTAGGCCTATCTTTTATGCATGAGTTTGACAATATTGATTCAAGAATCGAGAGATGAGAATTAATGTTTAGGTCTAGTTTCAATAGGCAAGTTAATTTATAAATGGTTAAGTCAAGATTCATGAGATGAGATTTAATACCGGTAAATTAATTGTGTGATTGTAATAAGTAGCGAGAGCCCTTTACAATCTGGTTAATTGATGCATTTATGATTGACTATTATTGATTATTGGTATTGCATGATAATTTCTTATTGGATTGTTTTAATGTTTTACAATTGCGGCTTGTAAAAGTATAGCAATATTAAATTGATGAATCGAGCAGATGTTAATTTGATATTAAAGGCTATTTTCAATGAGGACTTAGATCTAGTAAATTGCAAGAGCCTGTTAGATCTATGTTGATTAATAAATTGCGAGAGCCTGTTAATCATGTTATTTATGCAATGTTAATAATTGATTACTATGTTTTACCCTGGAGTATTATTTATTAGTGAACCTATACCCTAGATCCCTTTATATATTGTTTTCTCCCTACTCTTATTCTTTGTAGTTTAGTCTCATACTTAATTATAAATATTGGTTACTTAAATAATTTAGATTATAATAATTAATTGGAAGTAAAAAGACTTGTTTCCCTGTGGAGATCGACCCTACTTCCCTATCTACCTTAGTTAGTGATTTAGGTATTTATTTTTGATTAGGGGATACGACTTTACCCTGTCAGTCACTAAACAATAAAAATCAAAGCTTTAACCCTAACATGATACTAACAATCATAAAGATTAGGGAGAACATAAAAGGCATCATACTTTTAATCATACTTGATATTAAAATTACCCTAGACATGATACTAGGAATTTATAATAACAACCTAAACATGAACTCTATATCATAACATCAATAAAAACCATCAAAATACTTACTTTGATGCCTCGTACCTCTTTCTAATAACAAAATACACACGTTAGTAACTTCAAGGAAAATAATAAACAAAACAATTAAATTAAATAATGATTGAAATAGAGATTTCGGACCAAACCCTCAGAAATTAAAACCTTTCACGTCTAGGGCGAAGGCAACTTCGAATTTGGCTAGGTGTTTCTACATCTAATGTATGCGGAATTTTGTATTTGAGAGAAGCTAGTTTAGAAAAAGAGAGAGAGAGAGAGATCAAGAGAATCTTGATGAGAGTTGGTGAAAAGAGAGAGAATCGATGATTGTAGGTGAAAAGTTGAATGTTGATGAGAATTGGTGAATGAAAATTGGTTATTGTAGGTGAATGAAAACGGAGTTTTTACGACGTTATTTATAAAGAAAATCAGCCAAAAAGATAAAATATCAAAATAGAGTTTTGGCGCAGATAAAATCGAACCAGCGCCAACGCTGGCTATTGGCGACAGACGCCAACATTAGCGGCAGGCGCCAAGCGTAGCGCCAGGCGCTACAGCTGGCGTTTGGCACTAATCTGGAAATTCACGCGTTTTCTTAAAATCAGATAAAAATTTTTGTACAGGAGGATAAAATCGTATCTTTCCTCAAAAAATATTCTTTGATTTTAATTAAAACTCTGAAAAGTCAACAAAAGTCAATTTATCAATGCTAATTAAATTAGGAATGAAAAGAACCTTCTAGAAGAATCTAGAAGACTAAAACCATTCCTAATTGCATTAGGAACGATAAATCTATATTAGGCCCTCCCCTAGATCATTAAGCCGCATATAAGGCTCAAACCGGGCCCAGTTCAGTAAATTGGCCATAATTTCCTCAATATTCATCGGAATTGGGCTTATAATATATCGTTGGAAAGTTCTTGTCAAGCCCTATCCAACTACACTACTATTGGACCCATATCATGGACCAACCAAACTGGATTGGCTGTTTTACTAAAATAAGTTTTCAAAAACAGAGAGAAGAGAAAAGAAATTAAAACTATCCGCAAAACTAGACTTTCCACACTTTCACTTCGTTCGATTATGATTCGACGCGAAAGGTACTCATTACCGGGTTTGGTTTTTGGGGAGACATAAATGGGTGTCTACACCTATCATTGAAGATAATGACATTGTTAAACAGTTCAAGAAGACAAAAGTTGAAATGAACGTATGGAAACTTCTGGCGACATCCCGAGAACATAGGTTGGTTGTAACGAATGCCTTGGACAAAATAGAGATAGATTCCGACACCACTCCTGAGGGGTTGGCTAACTTCCTCACGAGTGATCTACCTAGTCCAATCAATTTAATCACCTTTTCTGACAAGGATTTGCCCCAGAAGGTGACAAACACTATAAGGCATTAAACCTCACATTAGTTTGCAAGAGAATGAACGTCCCTATGACTCTTGTAGACAATGGATCATCCATTGACGTCTTTCCACTTAGAACTGCGAGGATGCTAGGCATAAGGGATGAAGTCTTAATTCCGTCAACACAAGGAATAAGAGCCTACGAAAACACTCATCGTCAAGCTCTTGGCAAAATTACCATGAATGTAACGGCGGGAGCGATAGAACACGCTACTACTTTCCAAGTAGTAGATATAAAATCTTCATTCAATTTATTGTTGGGATGCCCTTGGCTTCATGACCTAAAGGCCGTCCCCTCATCTCTCCACCAACAAGTAAAAGCCTTAGTTGGGGGAATTCCTATAACCATCGATGCTTCACCTATGAGAATCAAGTCTATAGAAAATCCAATAATTAACGTGGAGCACGTTGAGGATGATGAAGATTTATGGGGCTTTAACGAAGAGGTCTCCTTAATCTAGGAGGAGTAAAGGACCCCTCTCTGCCACAACCCCCATTCTAACATGATCGTAAATGCTATTCTGAAGAAACAAGGACATTTTCCTGGGATGACCCTAGGAAAGAAAAAGGGAATAGCAAAACCGCTGGAGTCACCTGGAATCCCTAAATTAGATACTTTCGGACTTGGTTTCGAACCGACTCAGAAAGATCTTAAGCGAGCCCAGGAAAAATCGAAGGCACGTAAGGACGCTCACATTCAAAAGAAAGCAATCCTAGTGGATCAGTACCCTCTCACACTTAATGGTCAATTCATAAAAGAAGGAGAGGACTATCCATGCCATGAATTTCCCGAACCATTTGTCGTAAACGGCATAAGGCAACCGGGATTTGAAATTTTCTTAGATTGCTATTTCGCAGATGAAATCCCAACTCCTACCCATAAGGAGAAAGCACCCCCATGCTTTGACTTTAACGTCATGGGACTACTATTTGGGCGAGAAACGGATGAGCCAACATACAAAGAGGATGACTCCTCGCTCATTCAAACGGTCCTACAAAGTGAAAACTTCGATCCTTCGAAGTTAATCACGCCAGCGGAAGGATCACTACAAGGGTGGCGCAAGACCGTCAAGGTGACTACTCCAAGTGGAAGAACCGATGTTCGAAGAGTCGTCTGAGTCAGAGTCAGAGTCAGAGTCTCTTCCTATAGAGTCGTTTAGGTCTTTAGTAGTAGCACCTTCCCTGTCTATCCCTTCTCATAGAATAGTTAGTGATCAAGTCCCTGAGGACATATCACTATTTGTGTAATGATCTCAGAGTATAATAATATAACTTCTTCTCCTTACTTCTTGTGTTCTTCTTTGACCCAAGATGACGAGCATTGCTTAACTAACAATGAAAAGACAAATAACTTATTAAAGCAATGGAAACACTCGAAAATAAAACACCGGTAATCGAAGAAACTGAGACGGTTGATATCTCAAATGATTCAACCAATAAAATAGAAGTTAAAATCGGATTAACACTTAATGAACAAGAAAGAACCGATTTAATTAACTTACTTAAAGAATCCATCGATGTATTTGCTTGGTCATACGAAGATATGCCAGACATTAATAGAGAAATAGCTCAACACACTATACCACTAATTACGGGAATGAAACCTATAAAACAAAAGTTACGTCGAAAGAAACCCGACGTAGCTCTTAAAATAAAAGAAGAAGTCCAAAAACAAATAACTGCAGGTTTCATCAAGGTATCAAAATACCCTGAATGGGTCGCCAACGTCGTCCCAGTTCCGAAAAAAGACGGAAGGGTAAGAATGTGTGTCGACTATCGAGATCTAAATAAGGCAAGTCCAAAGGACGACTTCCCTTTACCACACATCGACATTCTGGTGGATAACACAGCAAATCACGCACTTCTCTCGTTCATGGATGGATACGCAGGTTATAATCTGATTCTCATGGCAGAAGAAGACATGGAGAAAACAACCTTCATAACGCCATGGGGCACTTACAGCTACACGGTAATGCCATTCGGGTTGAAAAACGCGGGTGCTACTTACCAACGTGCAGCGACTGCCTTACTCCATGACATGATGCATAAAGAAGTCGAAGTGTATGTGGACGATATGATTGTAAAATCAAAAGACCGCCCAGGCCATCAAGTAGCCTTAAGAAAATTTTTCGAAAGGCTAAGAAAATACAATATGAGGTTGAACCCAACTAAGTGTTCTTTCGGAGTCACCTCAAGGAAGCTTTTGGGTTATGTCATAAGCTCTAGAGGAATAGAGATAGACCCAAACAAGATCAAAGCAATCATGTCAATGCCACCGCCAAAAACCGAGAAGCAGATTCGAGGATTTTTTGGCCGGTTGCAATACATAAGTAGGTTCATATCAAAATTGACGACGGTATGTGAACCAATCTTTAAAAAGCTTAAGAAGAATGTACCAGTAATATGGGATGACGAGTGTCAAAAAGCCTTTGAAAAGATCAAAGCCTATCTCGCAAATCATCCCGTATTAGCACTAACACTTCCCGGAATACCTCTTAGGTTGTACTTAACAATTACCAAAGAGACAATGGGAGCTATGCTAGCACAAGAAGTAGAAGGCAAAGAAAATGCAATCTACTATCTAAGCAAGAAAATGCTTGAATATGAAGCACGTTATACGCCACTTGAGAAATTGTGCCTCGCCTTGGTGTGGGCCACAACCAAGTTAAGACATTACATGCTAGTGCATACCATCTTTGTAGTCTCCCGATTAGATCCACTCAAGTATCCGTTCGAGAAATCTACGCTCAATGGACGCATATCGAGATGGATAGTCAATTTAGCCCAGTTTGACGTAAGGTTTATGCCGCAAAAAGCAATCAAAGGATTTGTAGTGTCAGATTTTCTAGCGGACTTTCCAATAGAAGACTCGACGCCAATACAAGACAATGAATTTCCAAATGAAGATCACTTAATGGTCACTGAAGATGATAGTTGGACCTTATACTTCGACGGAGCCTCAAACCAAAAGGGATGTGGTGTTGGAGTATTACTAGTATCACCTAAAGAAGAGCATGTTCCAATCTCCATAAAGCTTGATTTCGATGTTACCAACAACGCTGCTGAATACGAAGCATGCGTGGTAGGCCTTGAAACAGCTTTGGCATTGGGAGTAAAAAAGTTACGGATATTCGGAGACTCTTCATTAATCATCAGTCAAATATCCAAAAGGTGGAAAGTAAGGAGCGAAAGTCTGGCCCCTTACCAAACCTATCTGGAAACTCTTACTAATCAGTTAGAGAAGGTAGAATACACATATCTACCTAGAGAAGAAAATCAATTTGCTGATGCCTTGGCAAGACTAGTGACAGGGGAATAAACGCGTCGTCAATTGTCTATCCCTAGATCAAATACAATTTATACAACCTAAACAAACCTAATACGAGTATAAGGCAAGCATAGGGGTCGAACCACAGAGAACGGTAAACACCACCAAATGTTATCAACAATTAAGCTAGTCCGGAATAGGGGATAAATAAACTAAAGTCTAAAAATGCTAAAACAAGAAATAAAACATTAAGGGAAATGGTTTAGGTATAGCATTCACTTGAACATAAACAAAGGCATAGAAATTGAATTAATTATGAACTAAACATTCTCGAATATCGAAATTAAGAATCCAATCTAGCCGCCTTCCGGGGTCAATTGGCTTCTCCTAACATAGCCTCTATGCTTCCACATTAGAACCATATACTAGGAGGTACTATTAAATAACAATCGATAGTAATGAACCTTAACTAAGTCAACTTCCGTTTCTTGTTAGCAGAGATTCACCTTTAATCAACCAACAATGTGCACTTGCAAGAAGATTAAAGAATATCAAGCATATAAAGACTTTAATCACAAATAAATCAATTCTAAGCCCTAGAACATGCTCAAGGTCCAACTACACCACAACCATCCCCTTAATGGGGAAATTACTCACTAATCATGATAATAACAAGATTGATCAACAAATAATCAAGAATCAACATGATCAACAAGCAATACCAACAACTAAAATAATAATCAAAATAAACAAATAAAAATAGAGGAGAGAGAGTAAGAAATTGCTCATTAATTGAAGATGAAGGTCTACAAAGGATTGAATAAGCTCCTTCTTCAAAATCCAAGTTCATTAATGAAGAAAACCTCACTTTCTCTCTCTACCAAAGAAGACTAATCCTAACCTAACCTAAAACTAATTAGAGAGTAGAATAGATAGTTATTCCATCCCCCCCCCCCAAACGTTCTAAAAAAAAGGGACTTATATAGTCCGTACAAAGTCAGCTGAGAAAAGGAGAGGTCCGACCGAACAAATGGGAAGGTTCGGCCGGACTACAGGGTAGGTTCGGTCGAACCATGGGTAGGTTCGGTCGAACTACCGGGTAAGTTCGGTCGAACCATGGGTAGGTTCGGTCGAACCTCCCTGATCCTGGTCTGGTCGAACTCCTGTGGTTCGGCCACTCCTGCAAAACTGCCAATTTTCATCTTGTCCCTGCCTCGAAGTTCGGCCGAACCACTGAGCAGGTTCGGCCACACCTTGGTTCAGCCACACCATGCTTCCTCTAGCTTCCTTTGAGCTTAGCTTCCTCCTCTTGAAAATCTCGATGGTTCCTACAAAGCATAAGCATGAAAAGCACAATAAGAACAAAGCGGGAAGACTAAGAAAAGGGAGGATAAAGGAGAAAGAAAAGAGAAAGCAAAGCTAAGTAAAAATGCTTAGAAAGAGGGCCAAACAAGTGCAAACGAGGGGAGAATCCTTAGAGAAAAAGGATAAAAGAGTGGCATAAATGCCACTCATCAAAATAAAGAACGAAATATAACAAATCAAAAGCAAATAAAATACGAAAATAGAATAATTCTAATAAAAACTACGAAAAGAACTAAAACACGACAAAATTACCAAAATAAACAAGAAGCTTTATTAAAGAGAAAACAAGAGAAAGAAATGAAAATAAGATAAAATAAACACGAAAATTACTCTAAAACTACTCCCTAAGAGTGACATAAATGTCACTCATCAAATTCCCCCAAGCTAAACCTTTGCTCGTCCTCGAGCAAAGCTAAGGCAAAAGAGAACAAGATGGAATTATTAAATGCAAAAGAAACAAAATAGAAACAAAGAGAAAGAATGTACACTAACTCACTGTCGTAGGAATCACGGATGCATTTAGCGTATGCATCAAGCCCTTTAAACCCCTATGTCGCCAAAGAGGACGAGCAAGCTCTCGTGAGGGTTTCCTAAGAGGTTTAACCCACAACTCTTGGCAACACATAACATTCAAGGCAAAGGTGAGATCAAGAAAACTCGAGTTTTGATATTTCAAACCAAACACAAACAATGGGCTAAATGCACAAGAATACAATCCTTTCTAGACATTAAAGGTAGCCAAGCAAAAGAATAGCTAAGGTTGATGCACACATAAAACATGCAAAGGGTAGAGAACTTAGAGGGACTTACACTCCTCCTTATCTCCAACCAAACTCCCGCATCCTCACTAGTTTTGCATCCACTTTTAAGGTGAAATCTCGAGATTCCTCGAAGGAATCGGAAGAAATAATCAATGAAAAACATTTAGGCTACCCGACATCTTGGCATTGATAGCTCGCTCAATAGGCTTGGCTTGATTACCCTCCATCGGTAGTAACTAAACCTCACTAAGGTCAAAAGGTCTTAAAAGGGTTGAAACATTTAGGCTAGGGTAAAGGGTGTGGAAATAAATTTGGAAATTGGTGGTAAACTTAGAAGTGAAGCAAGGTTGATCATTCCTCAATTCAAACTCAATAAACTACCAACTTTCAAATCAAAAATTCTAGCAACTCTTCCCCCAAGCTTATTCTTTTTCAACCAAACAACAAATATTTTTGTATTTTCTCGATATTTTCTTCCTTTTTTTTTTCATTTCTTTTTATTCTTTGCTCTCGCCTCTTTTAACTTTGAGCGGCTTTTTCTTTCATTTCCTTTATTTTCTTTTCATTTACTCAAACCATTCAACATAACAAAAATAATCTCAAGTACCAAAATTTGAGTTTTTTTCACTTCTTTTTCATTCTTTTTCTCACTTTCATTAACCAAAAATACAAATCAAGTCCCAAGAATGCTTCACAAGAACTAATAAAGGTGAAAATAAAGCAAAGGTCCATTGGTTTGTAATGTGGTTATGCCAAAGAAGGGAAAATGGCTCAAATTGGGTTACTAAATGAGCAAATGCAAAAGAAAAATAAAAGAAAAGAAAATAATAAAACAAAACAAAAATCCTAATTGCCTTCGTCTTCCCCTAGGTTGGTTCGGTCTCGATCTTGGGTAGATTAAGCCAAATTCTCGATATAAGCTAGCAATGCCAAGGATCCAAACGCCACACATGCAAGAAATGTAGAAGGCTAGAACAAAATAGACACATCCTCACAAAAATGACGGTAGTGGAGTAGCAAAAATCACCTTTAAAGCTTCAACTAGCTAGAGAGCGACAACCATCTTACCACAAACCAAGTGAGCTAAGGTCTCATAGCCCTTAAGTTCTACTACCTTGGCAATGTTATATGTGTGAACCAACCTCGACATTCAAGTGCATGAAAACCTCTAACAACTAGCAAAGAGGGTATTCTAGGTGCTAAAGCCCAATTATGTCCAAGTTTAAAACAAAACATTTTGAAACTTGCCTTGAATGCCACGGAAAGACACTATACACACAAATATTCACAAAACCAACAATACTCAAGAATGCATATGCAATAGTGCAATATGAAAGCATGATCAATCAAAACTACATATACCAAAAGTCAACTCAATAAGGCGCTCATGGCCATCCAAACATAGAAAACCAATCTCAATAATAGACTTTGGCAAGTATGAGAGAAATAAACCAAGCAATCATGAGACTATGGATTAAGAAACCACCGAGAGATATAGATAACCCCCCCAAGCTAGCGAATAGCTACTCCCCCAAGCTAGAATGGAGCATTGTCCTCAATGCTCAAAATAAAGGCACAAAGGGTGGGTGGGAGGGGAAGGAAGAAAACTCATTCACACAACAATTCATAATCATACAATCCAAATGCAATTAAGAAAGCAAACCCAAGATGAGGGAAGAAGGAAAGAGTAAACCAAATGTTAGGTGGGTGTTGAAACCCGCAATTGAGCACATTGTCCACAATTTCATCTAATTCCTCGTCTTTGTTGCTTTTCCAAATGCAAGCAATCATTGGTGTGCTTCGTCTCAAGGAGCTCAATCCAAAATCTTTGCACATGAGTATATGCATCGAGTACCTATACACATAGACAAGAGAGTAAACAAAAATGAGAAACACAAAAGAAAGAAAAAGAAAGCAATAAAACACGGGTTACTTCCCGCAAAGGCCTGCTTAACGTCCAAGCATGACCAATCTAGTAAATAACCCGACAAAGAACGCAATAACTTTTCATATGCACCGGCAAACATATCAAGAAATAGAGCATACGCGATGCTCATACGACAAGCAAACATAAAGTACAAGGAGACTTTATGCTGGAGAGAAGGGAGAAAAGAAAAAGTAAAAGAATCAAAAGAAAAATCAAGAAAATAAGAAGAAAAAGTAGAAGAAGAAAAAGAAAAATCCTCACAAAAATCTTTTTGGTTGGCATTATAACTCTTTTCCTCATCAACAATGAAAGGGTTAGGGGCTTTGGAAGCTTGAAAAGGAAGAGGATCCCTAAGAGGTTCTTTGAGAAAAGAAGGGAGGAACATAGGATAGTAGGAGATATGGTTAAACCTTTGGGAAAAAGGTGTATGAGAAAGGCAAAAAGGGGTAGCTAATCCCTCATCACAAGATCTCACATCACTAATGAGGGAATGAAAATCAATCATGGAATCCTCAAATGAAGAACCCTCATGTTCTACATCTCCCTCAAGCTCAAAAACTCCAAAGTAATCAACCTTATCCTCCTTTTCAACACAATAAACATCCTTTCCTTCTACTATCTCAAAATCAAGAGTGAATGGGGGCAAATTTCTCTCAAACTCATCTCTTTCTAATGAAGCCTTATCAATGAACTCACTCATAAGGTTATGGGCTACCGTTTGAAACTCAAGAAATATTTGGGCCATAATCTCAAATGAGTCCAAATCATCATGGATAGACGAGTCAAAAGCTTGCTCATTGGAATCATCTAGGGGACTATGGGGCACACCTTTAGAATTCATGCAAAAATCGGATGCAAAATGAGAAAGAACATGCACTTCATCATCATTAGAATGTACCTCATTACATTGAGCTATAGAGGGAGGGGAGTTGAAATCATGCATTACATGGTCACTATGGGGAGCATCAAGCACATCATGGGAATTCATATTAGACAAATCATGACAATTAGCATCAACATTAAAAGCATGAGAATCCCGAACATAAGTCTCATGATTGGCCCTCTCCCAATCATAATTATCCCTAGCTAACCATGAATAGAAATCCCAAGCTTCATCCGAAGACATGTCTTGAAATTTACCATTTAACATATTATCAACTACTCCTCTAAAATTCTCATTTAATCCCAAATTGATGATTTCACAATAATCACCCTTGGTTAAACCTTTAACACCATGTAGGAAATCCTCAAGTCTATTGAAATACACCCAAAACGGTTCATTATCAAATTGAGGAATAGAAATATAAGCCATTTTTTTCAAACAAAACAAAGAGAACAAAAACAAATCAAAAGAAAATATAAACAATGGACTAGTCTCAATAAGATAACATGACGGTAATGGAAGCCGTTCCCCGGCAACGGCGCCAATTTGACAGGGGAATAAACGCGTCGTCAATTGTCTATCCCTAGATCAAATACAATTTATACAACCTAAACAAACCTAATACGAGTATAAGGCAAGCATAGGGGTCGAACCACAGAGAACGGTAAACACCACCAAATGTTATCAACAATTAAGCTAGTCCGGAATAGGGGATAAATAAACTAAAGTCTAAAAATGCTAAAACAAGAAATAAAACATTAAGGGAAATGGTTTAGGTATAGCATTCACTTGAACATAAACAAAGGCATAGAAATTGAATTAATTATGAACTAAACATTCTCGAATATCGAAATTAAGAATCCAATCTAGCCGCCTTCCGGGGTCAATTGGCTTCTCCTAACATAGCCTCTATGCTTCCACATTAGAACCATATACTAGGAGGTACTATTAAATAACAATCGATAGTAATGAACCTTAACTAAGTCAACTTCCGTTTCTTGTTAGCAAAGATTCACCTTTAATCAACCAACAATGTGCACTTGCAAGAAGATTAAAGAATATCAAGCATATAAAGACTTTAATCACAAATAAATCAATTCTAAGCCCTAGAACATGCTCAAGGTCCAACTACACCACAACCATCCCCTTAATGGGGAAATTACTCACTAATCATGATAATAACAAGATTGATCAACAAATAATCAAGAATCAACATGATCAACAAGCAATACCAACAACTAAAATAATAATCAAAATAAACAAATAAAAATAGAGGAGAGAGAGTAAGAAATTGCTCATTAATTGAAGATGAAGGTCTACAAAGGATTGAATAAGCTCCTTCTTCAAAATCCAAGTTCATTAATGAAGAAAACCTCACTTTCTCTCTCTACCAAAGAAGACTAATCCTAACCTAACCTAAAACTAATTAGAGAGTAGAATAGATAGTTATTCCATCCCCCCCCCCCAAACGTTCTAAAAAAAAGGGACTTATATAGTCCGTACAAAGTCAGCTGAGAAAAGGAGAGGTCCGACCGAACAAATGGGAAGGTTCGGCCGGACTACAGGGTAGGTTCGGTCGAACCATGGGTAGGTTCGGTCGAACTACCGGGTAAGTTCGGTCGAACCATGGGTAGGTTCGGTCGAACCTCCCTGATCCTGGTCTGGTCGAACTCCTGTGGTTCGGCCACTCCTGCAAAACTGCCAATTTTCATCTTGCCCCTGCCTCGAAGTTCGGCCGAACCACTGAGCAGGTTCGGCCACACCTTGGTTCAGCCACACCATCAGGAGGTTCGGCCGAACCTCTTCTGAATCATGCTTCCTCTAGCTTCCTTTGAGCTTAGCTTCCTCCTCTTGAAAATCTCGATGGTTCCTACAAAGCATAAGCATGAAAAGCACAATAAGAACAAAGCGGGAAGACTAAGAAAAGGGAGGATAAAGGAGAAAGAAAAGAGAAAGCAAAGCTAAGTAAAAATGCTTAGAAAGAGGGCCAAACAAGTGCAAACGAGGGGAGAATCCTTAGAGAAAAAGGATAAAAGAGTGGCATAAATGCCACTCATCAAAATAAAGAACGAAATATAACAAATCAAAAGCAAATAAAATACGAAAATAGACTAATTCTAATAAAAACTACGAAAAGAACTAAAACACGACAAAATTACCAAAATAAACAAGAAGCTTTATTAAAGAGAAAACAAGAGAAAGAAATGAAAATAAGATAAAATAAACACGAAAATTACTCTAAAACTACTCCCTAAGAGTGACATAAATGTCACTCATCAACTAGCCTCGATGGTTAGGATTCCTACGGAAATTGAGAAAATGCCTCTAACTATAGAAAAAAGGCACAAACCGGCATATATTCAAGCTATAGAGGATGATGAAGTAATCCAAGACGAAGAAGAAGAACCATGGTACACGGATATACTCAACTACGTCACCAAAGGAGAATACCCTCCCCATGCTGATAAAAGAGCAAAATGAGCTTTAAGACTCTTGGCTTCCCAATATGTACTCATAGATAACGAGCTACATAAAAGGGTACCTAAGGGTCGAGCTATCTTATGTGTAGGAAAAAAGGATGCCCAAAGAGCAATGAGGATAGTCCACGAAGGAATCTGTGGCACTCACATAAATGGCAAAATGTTAGTCCAAAAGATAATGCGAGAAGGATATTATTGGACTACAATGATAGGGATTGCCATCAATACGTGAAATGATGCCCTAAGTGCCAAATCTATGCCAATTTACAACATGTTCCTCCATCCTTGCTCTACACCTACACGTCGCCATGGCCGTTCTCTACATGGGGAATTGACATCATCGACAAAATCACTCCCCCAGGAACAGGAGGCCACGAATATATCCTAGTGGCAATTGTTTACTTCACAAAGTGGGTCGAAGCGCAATCATACTCTAAACTCACTGCAAAACATGTAGCACTCTTTATCGTGAGAAATATTATTTGTCGATATAGAGTCCCACATGAAATGATAAGTGACAATGGAGCTCACTTTCAAGTCGAATGTGAAGAATTGCTACAAAAATATGGCATTCAACATCATCATTCTTCCCCTTATAGGCCTCAAGCAAAAGGAGCAGTCGATGCAGCTAATAAAAATCTAAAGACTATCATCGAGAAAATGAAGGAAAATTATAAGGATTGGCTTGACAAACTTCACTTCGCATTGTGGGGTTATCGCACATCAATTCGCACATCAACAGGAAATACGCCATTTTCCTTGGTTTATGGAATGGATGTCGTACAACCTGTCGAACTAGAGATTCCATCTCTACGCATCGCGTTAGAGAGCAAACTCGATGAAGTTGAATGGACTAGAGCAAGATATGAAGAGCTAATCCTACTCGATGAAAAACGACTAGAAGCTCTACATCACACTGAGTGTTATCAAACTCGTATGGCTAGGCATTTTAATAAGAAGGTCAAGACAAGAAACATCAAAGTATGAGACTTGGTGTTAAAAGCATTAAGGAAAAATGTTTTAGATCCAAGGGAAAAATTAAGACCTAATTGGTCTGGATCCTACATTGTCAAAACAATCCTGTTTGGAGGTGCAGCAAAATTAACTGATATGGATGGCAATGAGTTCTCGAACATGACAAATCTTGACCAACTTAAGAAATACTACCCATAATTACTTGAGTAGGATACTCAAGAGAGCTACGTTTGGCCCGATTCCTTAAGAAAGGATACGTAGGCAACCCTTTACGGGTGCGGCCACTTTATTTTTTAAAAATCTCGCATCCCAGAATTAATAAAAAATTCGACAAAAAATCAATGGAACATCGGCGTCACAGAAAAAATTCTGGCGCCAACCGATGAGCATCAGCGCCAGACGATGCCAACCGTCGCCTGACGCCAGACTGCCGCAGCCGGCGCTAGTCGCAAAATTGTGGTGCCAACTTAGAGATAAAAGTTTGGGAACATTTTGGTGTTTTTCGGAAAATTTTCAACTTCCGTACTCGAAAAAATTTCTGGAAAATTAATTTTTTCGGTTTTCATTGCTTTAATAAGATAAATTTAAAGTAAATAATTTAATTAAAAAGCTGGAATTTCATTAATAAAATAAACTACATTATTGATGGAATTTAAATAAAGCTTAAATAAATTAACTTTAAATAAAAGAAATAAACTAAGTCTAATAATTGGAAATTAAGCAATGCTCTTAATCTTCTTTTTCTTTCTTAGCCCTTTTCCAATTTTTGTCTGCTTCTTCTTCCTCATCCATAATCTTAGTTAGTAGGCATCCTTTAGAGGACCTACATTCAATATTGGAGTAAATAGTTTCCCCCTCAGCTAGGACTCCATGCTTCTTTTCTACCCAAGCTTTCTTCCCTGTGGTGTCAGCTTTCCTTTTTCCTTTTTTTTTTTTTGCAGTACTCTTCTTCTTAGGCATTATAGGTGTTTTGAACTCGATCCTTTCACCTAAGAGTTCATTGATAGGAATCACCTTGTCACCTAGACGGCTCTTCACATCAGTTTTACTCTGATTTTTCTTCACGTCCTTTGAAGGTTTCTTTAGAAGCCACTTCTTTACATCATTGGGCAAGGAAGGAGGAACCTTTTGGGTAATTACTTCCCATGAAGGTCTAGCGCCCCAATAAGCATCAAATTTGTCTACTTCCTAGGAGACAGGGAACTCGTACGGACGACGAAGATCACTGGAAGGAATAGTCTAAAGTAGGCCGTATTGTCTTTTTACCCTGCAGGGATAATAAAAAGTCATACGGGACAAGCTTGGAAGATGGCAAAAAGGTTGCTTGTTGACACCAACCATCTTTTCTATTTTCCACCAAGGGATGACCCACTTTATGGCAAAATTGCAAGATTCGAAGACCTTCTTCCATTCATGGCACCCCATCTTAGAGAAGCGTTTCTTCCTCCTCACGAAGCAATTTGGAGTATACTTCTCAATGTTGTCTGGAGGGCTAATTAACTCCAGTCTTTCCATTAGCCACATCTGTAAAAATTGCAATGCAAATAAATTATTATTACTCTACAAAAATATATTTTTGATTTCTGTAATTAAAAATATATTTTTCTACCTGTAATAAAATTGGAGAGCCCCGAAAAGATGCTTTTGGATTCCTCTTTAATTCATCAAGACTAAGCATAGTCTCTCCAACTATTAAAGGCATCAGATCTCTCCCTGATTCAATTTGATCTAAAACAGTGGATATAAATGATTAACCCTCATTATTTTTACCACTAGTAAGAAAAAAATGATTAAGCATGCAAAACAAGAAAACCATTCTTCTATAAACATGGAAAGATTCAGAATAAGGTCTTTCAAAATAATGGCGAGCAAATTCTTTCAATTTAACTATGCTACCATCTACTATTTTTGATAGATCTCTGTCTTTTAAATTAAAGAAGCGTTCAAAATCCTTATAATAATATTCATTTATTCTAGGGATTACTAAAAGATCTAGTGCAAGGAAACCTAAAATAGCACCAAATTCTTCCGGCAAAGGGCTAATTTCATCATACCCTATTCTAAAGCAATGAGTATCCACATCCCAATATTCTAGAGCGGTATGAATAAAATCTGAATCAAGATCTACCCCTTTGATGCCATAAATACCCCCCAAGTGAAACACATCTAATTCTTTTCTCTCTTTGGCATTAAGAGACCGACACCATTCATGGATGTAGTTGGTAAAACTTTTGGAGACTAGAGACATGATGTTATTTTTCTAAAAGCTAAGAAATATTTTATTTGCTGAAATTATGAAGAAAATCGGCTAAGCAGGGGGCTATTTATGCACAAAATCGGAGCAGTTTTAATCCAGGAAGGACTCGGAGTCAACGCTCTTTAGCACAAGACGCCAACTATTGGCGCCTGACGCCAGAGTCTGGCGCCAAACGCTAAGTGTAGCGCGTACACCAAAACGCGTGGCGCCAGCTAGCGCCAATATGCCTCATCGTACGCGCTTTCTAAAAAACCGCGTTTTCAACTTGATTTGAGCCTGCTAACGACCTTACGGTTTCCTTATCTTTTTCTAAATATTCATTTATTCCTCCCTTTTATTTAATATAGCTATTATATTAATTATATCATTTTTCTGATTTTATTTGGACTAACTTCCAAGTTAATATTTTATTTGACTTTTCCTTTTTTCATTTTTTCTTTTTTGGGGGAGAAAGTCGGATACCCTCCATCAATAATAAAAATAACGGAATTTTTGCGCAAAATTATTTTTCACATTTTCTTGCACATACAAACATGCACATAATAATAATAATAATAATAATAATAATAATAATAATAATAATAATAATAATAATAATAATAATAATAATAATAATAATAATAATAATAATAATAATAATAATAATAATAATAATAATAATAATAATAATAATAATAATAATAATAATAATAATAATAATAATAATAAATGAAGAAACATGATAAATAAAGAATAAACTCATAATAGTATGTATATACAAAACATGTCTAATAATGAGTCTAACTAAAAGGCAAAGTTCTATACAAAGTCAATATAATATAAAAAGCACAGGAATAAATTACGGCGTCGGGGGACGTACACCCATCATCTCATAGAACTGCGCCGTGCGAGGAGTAACCACTCCACCAGCTCCGGCTCTAGCTCCAGTCTCCTCGGGAGGAGGAAAGCTCAACACAGGACCCGTCCACCCGAGATCAACCTGAGGCTGAGGCTGCGGAGGCTGCTGCGATGACGAGTCAACCTCGTACATCCCACTACCTCTAAGAGCCGAGGTAGCCTCTCCCTGGCCTACCGACGCAACATGTGCACCCTCAGAGGAAGAGCCCGATCCCTCTACCGCCTCGGTACAAGCAGCCTCAGAACGACTGCCCCGACCTCCCGAACCGGTGCGGCGACGTCTCGAGCTAGACCTCGCTGGATCCCTCCGCGCCTCAAGTCTCGTGAGGTTACGAGAAGGAATGGGCTGACCCTGCAAAAGAAACTAAGATCAGAAACAGGCAAATTAAAAGCGGTAATACAAAAACATATGAAGGGAAGACTACCTCCTGAACGACGTCGTCTCGATGGCAGGTAGCCACGTTCCTCATCCGGACAAGCTGGCTCCGGAAGGCATCTATGCATCGTGCCATCGCCGAAACCACCTCGCGTGAGAACTGTCAAAGAAATAAGTCAGTAAACATGCATAACATATATGGACAAAAAGTTGCAAATAAACAAGCTTACCCGAGTCTGGTGGCGAGGAATCGACCGCTCCACAAAGCACTCGTTCTCAGGAGCCGGAGGAATCATCTCCTCAATCAGCCCATATGTCCCCTGATAATGGATAGACATACGGGGTGGCACGAACTCAGCAGGATCGTCCTGACAAGGCAAAACAAAATCATTAAAGCATCACTTGGGGGCTACTTAACGAAAGATAAAAGCTGAAAAATCATACCGCCACATCCTCAGCAGGTACAGGAACTGGAGGTAACAACGGCAGTAGCTCCTCCCCATAGCATCGCCTAGGGATTGTGTAAGATCGCCAAGGGGTACCAGCTCCCTCTGACATGCTCACCAACCTCGTGGCGTTAAACATGTGACGTGGTGGAGGAGCAGGAACGACAAAGGTATCGGAGGAATGCTGAATAGCAATCCTCTCCCTAAGATATGCAGCCGCTCCATAGGTCCCTAAAAAATAGCGACGCTCAGCAGAATACTGCGCGGCTAATCCAGGGACTGCCAGGTCGATCCACGGTCGGCACATCACCTCAGACTTCTACAAAGAGCGTCAATCAGGCAATAATCTATCTAAGACATCACAAAATGTCAATAAAAAAAGAATCATACCGAGGTGATCCAATCTCGGACATAGGTAGTGGACATCCCCACACGGCGGCTGCCCCAGGAAGCGCTAACTGAAAGCCTGCGTGGCGTCGGTCTCGCCAGCGCAGCTGAGGGGAAGTACTCGTAGAACATATATACAAGAAACTAAAGTTATTAGCAAATGCTAACTAAAATGTAGAGCTAAACTTTATAGGGGATAAAGGATACCTCTACGACCCTCCAAAAGCCGGATAGAGCGACATTCGCCCCAAAGGACCGATGACGACACGAGTCCCGCAACGCTCGGATGAAATCAGCATAGGCCAAGCTGGCCCAGTCATAAGTCCCGATCCGGTGTAGATCGCGGAAGGCAGAAAGGTAGTAGTAAAGTAGCGCCCTACTACCCTTGTCAGGGGAGAACGTACCTGACAACAAGATAAGTGCAAAGATGCGCACCCGCTACTCTCAGGTAGTCGCACCATCGTCAAAAGCCGCTGCTAGAGTCGAGCGGCGAATCCCCTAGCGCTGAACTGAGTCGACTCTACCTCAGCTCGAGCCCGAATAGCAATCGGACCCAACATCTCCTGGACCTCAGCAGAAAAGACGTCGATCCCGCTGTCGAACGGCAGTGGCACGGAGCTAAACTCCAGTCCTATGATGAGACTGAAGTCGGTAGGAGTGACCATCATCTCACCCTAGGGGAAGTGGAAAGTGTTGGTGGTGTCCTAAAAGAACTCCACCAGAGCACGAACTACATGGTGACCCCCGCTAGAGGAAACCATTGCCTCGGAGGTCTCAAACTGCGTAGTAAGCCCGCAAGACTCCCATAGAAGTCTCGTCTGATCGTCTCTTGCGATGTACATCTTGTACAGATCGCCCTAGCCGTCACAGCTAGAACCATGACATCACGTCCTCCCAACTGTGATGCCCCGTCTCACCCTCTCAGAAATATGGCGGACGGGAGAGAAGTACAAGGTCCGCTCATCCCACTCAGGGAGTCAGCTGAGCGAAGTGGACGGTTCGGCATCGTCCTCTACGGGCTCATGCTCCCGTTGAACGTCTCGGGACCGTGAACCGAAACCTCGCTGTCTAGCCATGCTACATTGTGCAGAATTATCATAAATTAAGGTTTTATGATATCTAAGGTTCGCCTAGCCGCATGATACTATGTTCGCAAAAAAAAAAAAAGAGTACGTAGTACTAAAACAGAGCACAAATTCAAATTGAGCATGCACGACATTTTTCAAGCAATCAAAAAATAATTTCTTGCAATACTATAGTAATTATTGTGACAAATTGGACAAGAATTTCTAGCAAAAACATCAAGAACAAGCCACATTGTTTTCCCGACCTTAAGAGGTTCAACAATGGTGATTTGTTTATTTCTTCAACAAATTGAGTCAAACAAGTTTCAAATTACTCCCAAGGCAATATATAAACATAATCAAGCAATTTCATGGCATAAAATTTGACAAACAAAGAGAATTAAGCATTCTAAATTTCGAATTTTCAAGAAATTCGTGAATAAATTCATTCAAAATTCATTAAAACCGGTGTGAGTTGGAAGGAAAATTACATAGATCGGGAAAATGGATGGAATAAGCTTTGATTTGCAACAAATTTGAGCGAATTTGGTTGAGAAACGAGCAAGAACGAGTGAATTGAAGTTCTAAGAATTCTCGAGCAAGAAACACGAGCAGCAGCAGCGGAAATGAGGAAGAGAAGGATATTTAAGGAAAACCCAACTCTAGCGCCAAGCGTCAAACCTTGGCGTCAGTCGATAGGCTTTAGCGCCTGGCGCTAGCTCCAGCGTCTGGCGCTAGCTCCAGCGTCTGGCGCTACAGCCAGTTAAGTGGCGCTGATGTTATTTTAGCGGCGCTAGAACATTTAGCCACTCAGTACGGATGTTCCAACCTTATGCAATATATCTTTGGGTTCCTTGGTACGCCAGTTAGCCCCTCTAAGCAATTTGACACGATTTTTAGTAATCGACTTGATTACATAAAGTAATCGACCTGATGAAAGATCGTCTCAATTAGCTTAAAGTGCCTAAACATTGGCTCATCGCAAAAGGCACCGACATACTGGTTCATAATTCAGCGAAAGGCACCAACATACAGGTTCACAAGCAGCAGAATGCCAACGTACAGGCATAGCGGAAGCAAAGTTTAAGCAAGCTTTTAAAGATCGACAAGCGGAGATCTTCGGTAATTTCCTTTGGAAAATTATCGCAACAAATGAGGATAGCTTCAAGCGAGGGTATCTTCGGCAGCATTCCCTAGCTTGAGGAGAGTTGTCACAAACAACTGAAGGTGATTTCAAGCGAAGTTGTCTTCGATCGTGTTCCCTAAGATATGGAAGATGGTCATAAAGCGGAAAAGGATCGTTTCAAGCGAAGCAATCTTCAATAGTGTTCCCTGGCTTGTGGAAGATTATCAAAGCGGAAGTTGGAGGAAGTTACAAGTTTACCAGTCTTCAAGCGGGATGGCATTCTCTAGCTTACAGGAGGTTGTCACAACAGCAAAATGCAACAAATCGGTTACTTTCAGAGGCGTGTGCTCGACGGTGCAAGATACGCATTTCTTAACTCTTTTATCTATTTAACTAACGCTAGTTTGCAGGTATCGGCGTTACAAGAATGATTTAGGATCACAGAACGTTCTGAATCATTCTCCGTCCCTATCGATACTTTGACTTTTGTTTTCGAAACTTGCGTTTCTCCAAAGTCAATCAAAGTGGGGCCTTCTGTAGACACCCATTTGTGTCTCCCCAAAACCAAACCCAGTGATGAGTACCTTTCACTTTGAATCATAATCGAATGAAGTGAAAGTGTGGAAAGTTTAGTGTTGCGGATAGTTTTAATTTCTTTAATCCTCTCTCTGTTTTTTAAAACCTATTTTAAGTAAACATCCAATTCAGTTTGGTTGGTCCATGATATGGGTCCAATAGTAGTGTAGTTGGATGGGGCTTGAAAAGAGCTTTCCAACGATATATTATAAGCCCTATTCCGATGAATATTGAGGAAGTTATGGCCAAATTACCGAACTGGGCCCGGTTTGAGCCTTTTATGCGGCCCAATGATCTAGAGGAGGGCCTAATATAGATTCTTTTCATTCATAATTCAGTTAGCATTGATAAATTGACTTTTGTTGACTTTTTAGAGTTTTTATCAGAATAAAAGAACGTTTTTGAGGAAAATACGATTTTATCCTCCTGTACGACAATTTCTATCTGATTTTTAGAAAATGCGTCAATAATTAAGTTAGCGCCAAACGCCAACATTAGCGCCTGACGCTACGCTTGGCACTTTACGCTAGCGTTAGCGCCTGGCGCTAATGTCAGCGTCTAGCGCTAATCCCGTTTTACGCGTCAGAACTCTGTTTTGATTTTTTATCTTTTTGGCTGATTTTCTCTATAAATAGCCTTCTAACAACCCCGTTTTCATTCACCTACTCTCATTAAGATTTTCTTGATTACTCTCTCTCTCTCTTTTCTAAACTAGCCTTTTCTCAAATACAAAATTCCGCATTCGCAAGACTTAGATACACCTAGCCATATTTGAAGTTGCCTTCGCCCTAGATGTGAAAGGTTTAATTTATGAGGGTTTGGTCCCAAATCTCTCTTTCAATTATTTAATTTAATTGTTGTTTATTATTTTCCTTGAAGTTACTAACGTGTGTATTTTGTTATTAGAAAGAGGTACGAGGCATCCAAGTAAATACTCTAATGGTTTAATTGATGTTATAATATAGAAATCATGCTTAGATTGTTACGTTATTTTGATTCCTTGTATCATGTCTAGGGTAACTTTATTATTAAGTGTGATTAAAAGTATGATGCCTTTTATGTTCTTCCTAATATTTATGATTGTTAGTATCATGTTAGGGCTAAATATATGATTTTTATTGTTTATTGACATGCTAGGGTTTGTTATTAATCTTGTTAGTATCATGCCTAGGATCTTGCTATTTTTATTATGCTTTAACATGATTATTTTATGATGATGATTATAATTGTTATTATAATTAATAATTGTTATGATAATTATATTGATTATTATTATTATGTTGCTTGATATTTTATTGTTATTGCTTGATCACGCCTTTTAAGCATGTTTAAAGGGAATTGGTACTTGTAGTCATGCTTAATAAGATAATTAATAATCTTGTTTAGGGTTAATTTTGATTATAATTCCAGTGATCGCCAATAATAAATTTATTTGTGCATTAATATTCAACCAACATAGATAAACAGGTTTAGGGTAAACCTATTGATTGCATGTTAGTTAGAAAGCGCACATGAATACGATCAGAATAAAGTAGAGCCCTATTATTAGGGAAGGTTCAATCTCTTTTAGGTTGGATTTGTACCTTCATCCCCGAACCCTATTTGGTTCAAGACCTATTGGAGTTGACGATCTCTTGGATCGCTAAGGGGTGTAACCTTCATCTCGTGAACGGTTTACAAGTTCCTAAAAAACTTGTTGGCGACTCTTTTGCTCTATCTTCTTTCCCTTTGGACGCCACCATGCTTAAGTGTATGATCACAGTGGGGTTCAAGCTAGGGATAATGCTTGAAATATTCCTTACAATACCAGCAAGTGGTGTGGCTTCCATAGAGACCATGCTCACACCACTGAAGAATGCACGCATTTGAAAGACAACATAGAAGACTTGGTCAGGAGAGGGTACTTGAATCAGTTTAAGCAGCGCGATGACCCTCCCAGAAGGAGGGATGATGATAGAGCAGGCCTCCCTGACCGTAGAGGAGGTCAGAGGGGCCCAGCCGGAGACAGGGACGTAGATGGCAAGCCAGAAGGGAGGGTGTACGTGATCAGCGGGGGCCTAGTACATGGGGGGACAGTCAACATAGCGCGAGCTGACTTGCGGGCGATGATACATCAAATAAATGACAATGATATGCGTAGATGGCCACCTCTTCCCCTACAGCCGCAGGCCACGTTTGACGAGTATGACCAGAAGGGCATAATTTACCCCCATGATGACCCGCTGGTGGTGACAATGAGAATCGCAAACTGGGAGGTGGATAGAATACTGATAGACGGAGGCAGTTCAGCTAACATCATATACATCAGTGCGTTCAACAAGCTGAAGTTGGATAGAAAAGACCTGAAGAGGGCGAGCTACGAAGTCACCGGGTTTAATGGATCAGGGCTTACCCCAGAGGGTATAATCGAACTCTCAGTCCGAGTGGGGGGAAAGATCAAGAAGGCATGATGTCCGGGCAGAGTTCCTCGTGATAAACTCCCCTTCACCCTACAATGTGATCATGGGAAGACCACTCATCCACAAGATAGGCGGGGTGGTATCCACCTATCACCTTGCCATGGCTTACACAACTAATGAGGGACGGTCAGCAAAGCTCAGGGGAAGTCAAAAGACAGCTCAGCGGTGTTACATAACCGCCCTAGAGCAGCCCGCAAGAACCAGACAACAGCCTGGTTCAGAGAGAAGGCCCACTAAACAACCTGAGAGGAAGTCGAGGAAAAGGAAGCGTGAAGAATATCACAGGGAAAAGGATAAACAAAAGCTAGCAATGGAAAACTTTGAGCCCACAAAAGAGGAAATGGCCAGGCCACTTCCCAGTGGGGAGCACATCATTGTCGAGCTCACAGAAGGTGACCCCTCAAGGACGGTGAAAATCGGGAAAGACATTGATCCAGGAGTAGGGATACACCTCATAGAGCCACTGAGGAAGAACAAAGACGTTTTCGCATTTTTACGCAGATGAGATGCCCGGAATTGACCCAGCAGTCATGGTACACAGGTTGAATGTAAAGGAGGATATTAAGCCGGTCATGCAGAAAAAGCGAAGCTTCTCCGCGGAGAAAAACCAAGCAATCCAGGAGGAGGAGGAGAAGCTCCTGGAAGCAGGATTCATTGAAACTTGTGACTACCCAGAGTGGTTAGCCAACGTGGTCATGGTAAAGAAAGCAAATGGCCAGTGGAGAATGTGTGTTGATTTCACATATCTTAATAAGGCCTGCCCAAGGGACTGTTACCTACTGTCGTGGATAGATCAGTTGGTAGACTCAACCAGCGGACACGCCCTGCTAAGCTTCATGGACGCCTTTTCATGGTACCATCAGATCAACCTGTATGAGCCAGACAGACAGAAAAACGCATTCATCAGTGAAGGGGGAGCGTATAATTACATAGCTATGCCCTTCGGGCTGAAGAATGCTGGGGCAACTTTTCAGAAGGCAATGGATAGAGTATTCCTCCACCAGAAGGGTAGGAATGTTGAAGTATACGTTGACGACTCAATTGTTAAGAGCGTCACGCAGGCTGGACATATCATGGATCTGGAGGAAACATTTGCCACCCTGAACAAATATAAAATCAAACTCAACCCGAAGAAATGTGTCTTTGGGGTGAGCTCGGGAAAGTTCTTGGGTTTTCTGATCAGTGAGAGAGGGATAGATGCCAATCCAGAAAAGGTCGAAGCAGTCGTTAGCCTGCCTGAGCCTAAGTGCATTAAGGATATCATGTGGTTGACAAGCAGAATGGCCGCGCTGACCAGGTTCATCAGCAAGTCAGCGGATAAGGGCCTGCCGTTCTATCAGCTATTGAAAGGGAACAGAGAATTTAAGTGGGGGGCTAAAGAAAAAGAAGCCTTTGAGGGCATTAAGGAGCATCTGAATAAGATCCCAACAATGATCAGGTCGGAGCAAAGGGAAAAGCTGCAGTTGTACATCTCTGCGTCAATACAGACAATCGCAGCCGTTTTGCTGGTCGAAAGACAAAAGCAGCAAAGGCCAATATACTTCGTGAGCCACGTGCTGACCGAGGCAGAGCAAAGGTACCCATTGGTAGAGAAGCTAGCCTTCGCAGTGGTCACAGCAGCAAGAAAGCTAAAGCCATATTTTGACGCGCACGTAATAGAAGTTCTCACAAACCACCCGCTGGAGAAAGCATTACAAAAAATGGATGCATCGGGCAGACTCATAAAATGGGCAATTGAACTTTTTGAGTACGAATTCGAGGTCAAGCCTAGAGCAGCCATCAAGGCACAAGCTTTAGCAGACTTCATAGTGGAAGCTTCCTACGAGGAGAAAGAAGATGATGTTTGGGTCTGGAAGGTGGAAGTGGATGGGTCCTCGGCCCAAACCGGGAGTGGAGCAGGAGTTATAATCACATCTTCAGAAGGAAACGTATTCAAGTATGCCATAAAGTTTAAGTTCAAAGCATCGAATAACGAGGCTGAGTAAGAAGCGGCGCTGGCAAGCCTGCGTATGAGCCTCGCAGCCGGAGCCCGCAAAGTACACCACCAAACTGATTCTCAGCTCGTTGCCAGCCAACAACAGGGGCGTATGAGATAAGGGAAGCTACCATGCTGAAGTACATAACCAAGGTAAAGGAACTGGCTGCCCAGCTAGTCCACTTCCAAATAGACTTGGTCCCCAGAGCAGGAAACTCTCAGGCCGACGCCTTGTCCAAGTTAGCTAGCTCCACTTTACAAAGCCTAACAAGGACAGTGATGGTCGAAGTACTAGAAGAAAGAAGCATTGCCGAAAAAGAGCAGGTAAACTGCATTGAAAGGTAGAGAGCCTTGTTCTCAGACATCATGGCGTACAAAGTCCATGGCTCACTGCCCGACGACGAAGTACATGCTAAAAAGGTGAAGAAAGACGCCAACTGGTATGTAGTGATCAGCGGGAACTCAACAAAAAGGGCTTCTTAAAGCCGCTGCTGAGGTGTATTCCAGAGTGGGAGCAGGAGGGCATTATGGAAGAAGCCCACTCCGGAATATGCGCCAACCACATTGGTGGAAAAGCATTGGGAGTAGAGGTCCTCAGAAGGGGGCATATTGGCCAACTCTCGCACAAGACGCACTAGCATATGTGAAAAAATGCGACAAGTGTCAAAAGTATTCACCAGTCATAAATCAGCTAGCAAACGATCTAACTCCAATCCTCAGCCCGATCCCGTTTGCTCAGTGGGGAATGGACATATTGGGACCTTTCACCACTGGGTCAGTGGGCAGGAAGTATCGCATTGTGGCGGTAGATTACTTTACAAAGTGGATAGAGGCCGAACCCACTAAGTACATAAAGGCAGCCCAAGTCAGGACATTCATATGGAAGAGCGTCATCACAAGATTCGGGGTGCCACAGTGTATACTCTTTAACCATGGGTGTCAATTTGACTGTGACACCATAAAGGTCAACTTAAGGGACATGGGCACAAAGTATGCAAGTGCCTCAGTCTGCCATCCGCAGAGCAATGGTCAAGCAAAAGCAGCAAACAAGCTGATCCTAACAGCCCTGCAGAAGAAGCTGGAGGAGTACAAAGGCCTGTGGGAAAACCTAGTCTTAGAGGTCTTGTGGGTAAACAGGACCACTGAGAAGGAGTCAATCGGTAAGAGCCCCTTTACCCTGGCCTACGGGGCTGAAGTAGTTTTCCTAGTGGAAGTACAAATCCCCAGCCGGAGAATACAGCACTATGAGCAGCAAGGAAATGAAAAGCGTATGATGGAAGAGCTAGACTTTCTGCTAGAAGGAAGGCTGAAAGCAGCTCTCAAGTTGGCAGCCCAGAAGAGCAGGATTTAAAAAACTTTCAACAAGTGGGTCAAGCATAGGGAGCTCCTGCCCGGAGACTTGGTCCTTAGAAGGACAGCAGCAGTGGGAAGAGGAAATCAGCATGGAAAGCTATCAGCAAACTGGGAAGGCCCTTTCATCATTCATGAGCAAGTTGGACCAGGAGCGTTCCTCCTTGCAGATCAAGAAGGTCAGGTCTTAAGAAACAGTTTCAATACGGATGTGTTAAAGAAGTATTTTGTTTAAAAAGTCTAAAATAAAAACAAACATAGTTGTTTCAAGTCTGATAAACTTTTATTCAGTCCATGTTATGTTAATTAAGGCATTAGAGCCATTTTTATTAAATGAAATACAAGCCTCTACGTGAGGAGTATGCTGCGTAAATTTGTTTAATATGTTATGCCCAAGCATCATATGCTAACATGCAGAAGTCGAATAAAGATAATAACAAAGTGTTATAGGCAAGAAGCACTCTAGCGCAAAGTGGTAAAGCAAACGCATCCCTCCCTAAAACTTCACCTCACCTGCTCACAGCAAAACAGGGCACCACCTCGGGGACGCCTGAGGGGGAAGCCTGACACGTTCAGCTTGAGCAGGAGGAAAAAAAAAGGGAAGAGAAGAAGATGAGCTATGTGGGCAACACTAAGGCTCTCTTAGTCCCACTCAGCTCAATCTCTTTGAGGGGGAGAGGAAAGGAGAAGAGAACCAGACAATAAGCCCTTACGAAAAGAAGTAAGTAGGCACAAAAAGACAAAGTTGTAGCATAAACAAGCTGAATGACATAAATAAGTCACAGCAAAACAAGCTAATGACAACTCACAAATCGACAAAGTCGCAACATGAACAAGCTGAACGATATAAATAAGTCACAGCAAAACAAGCTGAATGACAACTCACAAAATGACAAGTCGCAGCATAAGTAAGCTGATCGACACAGATAAGTCTCAGCTGGGAGGCCCAACCTACGAGGCCCCACCAAATGCAATAAAAATGCTGCAGCACTAAAAGATCTGGATACTGCTAAGAAAAGCATAGTTCCAGGCAAGTGTGCAAACAATAAAATAAACAGCAGGCGAAACAGCAGAAGAAGATCATAAAAAACATGCATTATAAAGCTGAACCCCTGCCCTCTAGGGCAGAGTAAACATTCAGCAAAACAGTCACGGGACAAATGAAGCCGAGCCCTCGTCCACCAGGACAAGGAAACACTCAGCAGGTAAAGTTAGGAGAACACAAATTCAAGTTAAGCTGGGCAGACCCAGCAATAAAAGACAAAGTACTCAGGAATTACACAGAGAAACATAATCTTTGGCAGCTATACACCCCAAAGATAGTAACAAAACCTACCTAGTTACAACAGATCTGGGTGAGGGAAACTTAGAGGAACCATTGGAATAGGAGGGTGACAGCCGCCATAACCTTTATTGATTACCAGTCAAGGACTCCACTTCGATAGCTGCAGCAACGTCAGGGCAGAGAGGCACCTCAAAGTTCAACACAGCCTGGTTGGGAATCTTGCAGCCAGCAGCACGAGGATGATCAGCGGGGAGGTCAAACAAGCCAGCCTCACCTGCAGCTTCAACCTTACCCCTGAAAGCGCTGAAGCGAACCTGCTGCTCCTCACCTTCACCATATAAGCTGCTAACGTACCGAGCCGCAGCCTCCCATCCACCATCATGGCAATCAGCCTATAGCTTAGCAAAAGCAGGAGAGAGCGCAAAAGATCTGAGAGCCTCTTTCCTAGCCGCTTCCAGCTCAACAGTATGCGCAGCTCGCAGATATGCCATTTTCGCCTCCAACGCCTTCACCCTGGCCTGAGAGGTCCCCAACTGTTCCTCGCAGCTCTTCAACTTGGTCCGAGTGAGTTGAAATTCTCCCAACTGGAGCTGCAAGGCATTCGCCCTCTCCCTCAACGGAGTCACCTCACTGGCCATGCATCCCTCTCAGCCTGAGCTTGCTGGACCTCCAAATTCTTCTAAGAGAGAACTATGCCCTGATTCTGATACTCCTTCTCCACTAACAGCAGAGCGTTGGACAAATCTCCCACAAACATAACCAGCTGCAAGAAAAGCAAAGGAAGAGAAGGGTGAGCCAAAGCGAGAGTTAACAAAAGAAGTTAACAAAATAAAATAAAAGTAAAATAAAGCAGCAACCACAGAATAAGCAAAGAAGAAAAGAAAGGCTGAAACGAGAAAAAGAAAGACCGAAAGTAGAAACTAACCTTCTGCAGGTCATGGCAGGCCGTCGCAGCTGGGAGGCTGACTAAGCTACGCGTAGAATCTGCAGGAAGACGAACCCCCTGAGTCAAACGGTACCCTAAGGTACCGCCCTTCTGAGGGTCGTCAACAAAAAAAGATTCGTCAGCCCTCACATTCATTAAGGGCCGAAAGGGAGCGTTCTCAGCTCCAGCAGGACAGAGTATGGGGCGGAGATGAACATCAATAGGAACCTCAGCAAACTCAATAGCCCTAGTGGGGCGGAAAGTCCCTCCAGCAGAAAGCGAGGTCGCAGACAAGGGATTTTCAAAGGCATCGCTCAAGAACAGGTGAACACAGCGGTTAAGTTCACTAGAGTTCTGAGTGTCTTCCCCACCAGCGTTCCCACCTGGAAGCCTAGTGTTGGCAGAGGCGGAGGCAAGAGGGTCTGGACCAGGAGAAGTGCGAGCCTTTTTCGCCTCTGGCACATCTCCGGCAGGGGTAGAAGACACCGGATCGTCCTCCAAGTCAATCACTGGACGATCTTGCTGGTGAGAACCCCCTGCTCGGGAGAGCCCACCCCGTGAAGGGCTTCGGAGCCGCCCTCTTAGCCCGTAGGGACGCGGCGGAAATCTAGGAAGCTCAATAATAGACTCACCAAGGAGTTGAAAATCAGCGCCTGCAGAAGAAGGAACAGTAGTGTCCTTCGCGGCGGTAGTATCATCAACAGAAGAAGGAAAGTGTTGGGGTTTGGTGAGTCCGACTCACCGCGGAAACAACCCCGACCTAAGGAACCACTCGTAATTAATAAAACCATAAAGCATAAATAAATAAACACAAGAAAAGGAAGTACGATTCATACCCTTGAACGAGCTTCGCCCTCTCAAAGCGGGCTCTTACTTGAAAGCCTTGAGCACTGCAAATGCCGTGCCTCCAACGGTATCCACCCACAAAGGACGAACACGAATTTTTAGGTCCTCTACCTTGGAGTTAGCAAGGTCCGACCAAAACCCAAGTGTTAATGGAGTTTAAGAGTTTTTCCCAAAATATGGAATGCTCTTTCTAACTCCCACTCAAGCACTTTACTCCAAATCCCAAGGTTGGTATTTATAGAGGAAAGTATGAGTGGGAATTTCTATCCCATCAATGTGGGATTCATGAAATTCCACAAATTAATTTAAAGCTAAATTAAATAAAATATATAAGCAAGTAATAAATCAATAAGTGTCCTAGTCATATGTAAAGAGGAGTATGGACCACTTGGAGAGGAGGGGACCATACTTGCTCCCCACTCCTTCCTCTCCTTGTGACACTTGTCCACACCAAAAGGCAAGCATACTTACTAGCTTCCCCTTTCTACCCGACCTAGGCCCACGGCCCAGCTAGCCTCGCACCGTGCGGGCTGCTAGCTGCTGCCAGCTCGGCCCAGCACGCCCACGCACATCAGTGCGGGTTGCTGATGCCGAGGGCGCTGCTAGCTAGACACGCACATGTGCGGGCTGCTAGCAGCAGCGCACGCCAGCACGCCACGCACTGCTTGCGGGCTGCTGGCCATGCTGTGCTAGCATGCCTCGCACATGGTGCGGGCTGCTAGCCACGCCTTGCTAGCATGTCTCGCACATGGTGCGGGCTGCTAGCCACGCCTTGCTAGCATGTCTCGCACATGGTGCGGGATGCTAGCCACGCCTTGCTAGCGTGTCTCGCACATGGTGCGGGCTGCTAGCTCGGCTTATCCCCTAGCACTCGGGATTCCGATGCTAGGGGTATTTTGGTCATTGTTGATTTATTACTAATTTGTCGTCTCGTCTTTTTATTATTTTTTACTCGACTTCCGACGCTCGGTTTCGACGCTCTAAGCTCGAATTTCCGACGTCTAAATATTTAACACTCGGGCGACGAATTAATTTCTTCCGAATTAATTGGTCGAGTCGGTTCGTATATTTTGCTTGGGTGTGACCCGAAGGGTTCAGTCAAGATTAAGCTGTAATATTAATTATATTAATATTACTGATCGGAAGCGGCCTCCACCCAGGCATTCCGATCACTTGACCTTACTGAATATATTAGCGTTCTAATAATTCTAAACCCGCCATCAGAATAATACACTTGTTCGAAGGACACCATTCCTTTCAGAAAGAGCAGAACATGCTCAGGAGAAGAAACGGGTTTTTCACCCGCAACAGTAGTCTTAATCCCCTTAGAGGGAAACTGGAGAACACTGTCAGCAAAATAGTCGGCAGTATCCTTTGGTTAATAAGAAGCTTGGTCACGTTTCCTTTTGGCAGCAGAGGTCTGAGGTGCCACCTGGTCGGAAGCCGCGACAGACTGCTTCTCAGGGGAAGCAGCAGGCGCCACTAACGCCTCAGAATCTGAAGCCTCCTTTCGAGGAGCGGCGCGAGTCTCATGCCTACTCCCAACAATAGAGGACGAAGGCTCAAGCTCCGCATGGCTGGACCCAGTGCGCTCAACAGTAGCTGTTGTGCTAACAACAGCCCGCAGTTCAGCAGGAGCCAGGCGCACCTCACCCTTTAGAGTACCCGCAAACACCTCCAGCGTATCAAAAAGCTGAGGAGGACTCTTAGGAGTGGCGGTCAAAGGGTCCTTCCAATTATTAGCCAGCCCGAGCATACGCTTGTCCAAGTGGTCATAACCTGAAAAACAAAACAGCGGAAAAGTTAAATAAGACGAGGAAGGAAAAGGAAAGGCAAAAGGCATAAAAACTTACCAGACTCATGTGTACGGCACAAACGCATGGCAGAGAGTTGTTCATTGCCCACAATGTAAATGGAGTTGGGCAGCCAGACCTTGGGAAACTTGGAGTCACCAGTCCCCGCTCCCTGCAGAGCCTCAAAAGCTTCTGTCTCACGGACAGGCTCAGAGGGAGAAAATGTGACCCCGACCATGTTGGTACGAATCTCTCTGAAGTTGCGTGGGGAAGCAAAGTTGGAAGGCACCCTCACCTAGAAGAACTTGCCAGTCCAGTCCCTGAAACGTCCAAGTTTTGGGTAGGACAAGACCCTACTCTCCTTGGGAGCAACATAGTACCACCTCGACTCAGTCCCAGAAGCAGACCTCTTCAGGCTCATGAGAGACTTGAACAAGTGCAGGGACTCAGGATACCTTCGAAACCTTAGAAACCATAGTAGGCAACTCAGGGTGTGAAGGGAAGCAGGGTGCACCAGAGAGATGCAGATATTGAAAGCACGAAGCAACTTCTCTAAGGTGGGGTCCAAAGGAAACCTCAAACCCAAATCTAGCTGCGAGGCAAACACAACAATATGACCTGCAGGGGGAGCCGATAACTTCGCATCATCAACGGGGAGAACCAACTTGTAACCCTCCCCAAAACCATAGAACTTCTGCTTAACAACGGCTAGATCCAGCCTTTCAGCATCCTTGCGCCAACCAGAATCCACCACACATTTCTTGGGCCCATAACACTTGTCATCCAAAAAGAATTCAGTTTTGCCCACCTCTACGGGCTCCACAACATAAATGGGCTGACAGTCGTAATATGAGCGGTCGCCAGGAGACTCAGTCATTCTGCTTGATTGAATTGCTGGGGAAGGAGACGGTGATGGAGTCCTAGTATTTCCGCCTCGCACTACATAATGATCAAACAGATGCACGTCAGCCATGTCATCAAGCCAAGCAAAACTGTTTAAAGGCTGAACATGGGGAATGGGGCTAACAAGAGACACGTCAGGGGGATTAGCCTTGACAGCATCAGCTAACGCTTTATGGCGCATTGCGCGCAGCCTCAAGCGAGTAAGATGGGATAAAGGAATCCCATCCAGCGTGAGCACTCGCTCGCAATAAGGATCAAAGGAATCAGGGCGGGGCCTGCGCTGGAAAGGGCGAAATGCACTACCCTCAACGGGACGACTACTGCCCGACCCAGACGCAGCAACAAGAGTCGCAGCAGTACCCGCTCCGCTCGCAGCAGGGGGAAAGTTAGAAGGGATAACAGTTCGAATAGGGGTAGGAGAAGAAGAAGGAGAAATAGGAGAAGTGTGCGCAGGGCGCTCACCTGAAAGAGAAGATTGGGAAGAGGAATCCGATCCAGTGGCCGTTTGAGGCTCACTCATGTTATGACTATTATAAGCGTCAGACATTATGAAATCTAAAAGGAAATATAGGCCCGCAAAGGAAAGAAGAAGCAATGGGGCACTAGAGAATCAAAGAATCAGTTTAGGAACAATGAAGGAATAAGAAGAAAAAAGCCAAGAACGCAAATACAAAAACAAAGAGAAGAAATGGTAACAACGACAGTTGAGAAGAATAAAAAGGCACAATCTTGCGAAGAAAAAGCAAAAAGAAGCAAAAATGGGGTAAGTACAAACAACAAAAGGTACAAAGTAAGTACCTTTAAAGAAAAAGTTGCAGAAGCAACAGAGTACAACAACAATGGCGAAAATAAAAGCCCAGCAAGACGAAAGTTCAAACCTGCAATTAAGAAGAACAAAGAAGAAACAAGTCAGTGAAGAAGCAAGAATTAAGAAGGGAAAAAGCAAATAAAGTGAAAATTAAGACAAAAACAAAGACGAAGAAGCAAGAACTTACCACAACAATGGAGGATCTCGAACACTTGAAAGAGGAAGAGCAAAGAGCGAAAGTTTTGAAATGACAAATTAATGAAGAGGGAAGATGAAAAAGTAAGAGGAGTAAAAGAAATAAGTGAAAAGAGGAGACAGTGAAATTAATACGAAGTAAATGGGCAGTTAGACACAAGGCAAACCGCCATGTCACTTCAGTAAAATCAAACTGACACCTCGGATCGTCAACACGTGTCCCACTCATGCAAATGCAATTCCCGTCCCAAAAAAAAAAAAAAAAAATCTTCAGCGGGAGTGATCGAAAATCCTCTCTACAAGATCGTCATTTCTCAAAATTCAGCGGGAGTGATCGAAAATCCTCTCTACAAGATCGTTATTCCTCAGACTTCAGCGGGAGTGATCGAAAATCCTCTCTACAAGATCGTTAATCCTCAGACTTCAGCGGGAGTGATCGAAAATCCTCTCTGCAAGTACGTTATTCCTCAGACTTCAGCGGGAGTGATCGAAAATCCTCTCTGCAAGATCGTTATTTCTAAGACTTCAGCGAGAGTGATCGAAAATCCTCTTTGCAAGATCGTTATTTCTCAGACTTCAGCGGGAGTGATCGAAAATCCTCTCTACAAGATCGTCATTTCTCAGACTTCAGCGGGAGTGATCGAAATCCTCTCTGCAAGATCGTCATTTCTCAGACTTCAGTGGGAGTGATCGAAAATCCTCTCTGCAAGATCGTCATTTCTCAGACTTCAGCGGGAGTGATCGAAAATCCTCTCTGCAAGATCGTCATTTCTTAAGACTGGAACTAACGTCACCATACAAACAATACGACAACTGACTCAAGGGTAACAGCACCTGACCTCCCAAGTCTTCAGGGCGCGTCAACACCTAGAGACTTGAGGGGCTAGGAGTGTGCAGGTTAATTCAGCCAGACGACCCGTTTAGTCATGGCCGATAAGGCTGCACGCTCAGAACAGCTGGCATGAAAAGAACCTCACGCCATCTCTTGAGGGGCTAGTTGTAGGGGATAGCTCCTGCTGAGCTATTCCTGCCATCTGGGCTCAGATAAGAAGAATGTTCCTACAAGCAAAGAGTCGGCATGAGTGACCTCATACCACCTCTTGAGGGGCTAGTTGTATAGGATAGCTCCCGCTGAACTATCGCCCAGCCCCTAGGGTGCGCACTCACTGCCAGGAAAGGAGGGCTCACTAGCTCGGCAGAGTCAGCCCGCAGAGCTGACCAGGCTGAACTCTCCACAAAGGAGATGGTACGCCTATAAATAGAGGGTAAAGTACAACGGAAAGGGGGTAAGACAATTAAGTCATTATACTTTCTACATCTCTCTAAGTACACTTTCTCTCTCTAAACACTCTATTACTTAAGCTTCGGAGGGGGGTTCCTCGAGCCACCCCCGAGGGCAGTTTACGTGTGCTGCCTTGTGTAGGTAGTTGACGGGACCCAGTTCGCCCGGCTGAACCCTTGGATCCGCACCTGGAACAGCTTCAACAATGGAGGAGAGAGAATGGTGATTCTTATGGGTGAAATGTAGTATAAATTTGTTAAAATTGGAAGAATTACAAAAGGATTTGATGAATTATGTTGGAAATTTGGTTGAATTTGGGTGAAAATTTTATGAATGAGTGTAGGGTGTGGGTACGGTTTTGGTGAGGGTGAAGGGAGTTTGAGCTCGTGAGAAAGAGGGTGAAGGGAAAATGAGGGAAAAGAAAGAAGAAAGAAATAAGCACGACAAGGGGGGTACGCGGCCGCGCGGCCTGGCAGTGCGCCCACGCCAGCGTTGCGCACGGTCGAGCGTGGCCGTGCAGGGGCTAGGCGCGCCTGCACCACCTGTTGTTCTCTATTGCCTCTCTCCTTGGTGCGTTCATGCGTGGGTACATCGATAACTATCATTCCGGGATTTTTGACCCCGGTATAACGATCAGTTTCCAAATGTGAAAAATGTGGGTTCAACACCCTAAATTAAGGTAGCACCACGATGAACTCACCAAGTTCCAATGTCTTCAAACTTAAGCACAAATTTCCTAACTTACCTTCCTAACAACTCTTACCTTTTTACCTCAAAATTTCAATAAAATTGAACATAAAGCACATAAAAAACCGCGAAACACCATTCCATTGCTCGTTCCACTTGATGTAATACAACTCCAAGAATTCAATTTATAAATCCAAAGTAAAAACAAGTGAAAGAAAAGAAAAGAAACTAAAAGAAAGAAAATTAAGAAAAATTGAAATAAAAAGAAAAAGGTTAGAAATCTCCGGGTTGCCTCCCGGGAAGCGCTTGCTTATGGTCCTTAGCTCGACCCTTCCTCCAAATCATGGAGGGTCAAAGAACACCTCCTTTTCCAAGGTGACGGGAGGAGTAAATTTCTCTTCAATTTCTAGCAACTTCTCGTTGTTGCTTGATGAGACTTCATTCGATAACTCCTCAAAAGCAAGCTTCTCCTTCCATAACCTCATTGTCTTTCTCTTTTTCCTAGAAGCTCGTGCTTTTTTCTTTGCCTTGTTAATATTTATTGATGATTTCACACCGACAACACTCTTAGGATCATCGTCCTCCTCTTGAGAGTGAATCTCAAACCAATGAGGAATGTCAATCTCCTCCTCGTCTATGAGCTTGGGAAACTCCTTTTTCTCTTTACTAACCTTCTTGCAATCAAAACTCAAAAACACATCATCACAATTCTTAAGAATTTTGTTAGTTGAAGAATCAATCATGCATACATTATCAATAGAGCGAGGGGAATTAACACACATGATTCCTTTCACAAAATACTAAGACTCATGCATCGGTTTTAGTTCGAAACTTTCCTCATTGTTACCAACTCTCAAAGTAATACGAACTCCCTTAACATCAATAAAAGCTCCCGAGGTGGCTAAGAAAGGTCTCCCTAAGATAATAGGAATGTGGTCATCTTTCGCAATCTCTAGCACATTGAAATCAACGGGAATTGTGAATTCTCCTATCTTAAGGGGAACATCCTCGACTCTTCCCTTTGGGAACTTGATGGATCTATCGGCTAATTGAAGGGTCATATTGGATGGAAGGATCTCACCTATCTTAAGTCTCTTGAAGACAGAATAAGGCATGATACTCACGCTAGCACCGAGATCACAAAGGGCATTTTGGAAAAAAATTTCCTTTGATTTTGCAAGGGATGGAGAAATTTTCGGGGTCTTTCCATTTTTAGGGTAAGTCATTATGGGTAAAGGCACTACAACACTCCCCCAAATTCACCGGTTCCACCATATTGCAATCTCTTTTACCGCTCAAAATTTCCTTAAGAAACCTAGCATAATTTGGCATTTATTCCAAAACTTCGGTGAAAGGAATAGAAAGATGAATTTTCTTAAGCATCTCAATAAATTCTCCAAATCGCTCGTCCAATTTGTACCTATTGAACTTTTGGGGGTATGGAAGTTTGGGCTTGTAAACCTCATCTTTCTTCTTCTCTTACTCCTTTGGCTCGTCATTAGATTTCTCACTCATCTTGCTAGACTCTTCATTCTTATTCTCTTTGCTCGAATCACTCCCCTCTTCACCCTCCTTACTCTTCCTAGGAACACTCTCTTCAAGGACCTTACCACTCCTAGTGGTGATAAAACAAACCGGTTCCTTAGGATCAATTTCTTGCGAGGGTAAAGAATATGGGATAGCACAATCTTTCAAGGGGTTAGCTAGTTGAACGATGTGGTTCTCAAGCATCTTTCCATGAGTTAATAGGCCATGAAACATTTTGTCACTAGAGGCTATGTAATCGTCCAACTTCTTAGCTTGATTTACCATGAAATTCGCTAGCTTACTCATAAATTGAGATTGTTGATCATAGGAATCATCACTTTGGCATTGAGTTATTGGAGTACATTTGGGTGAGGAACCCCTTTGAGCATCATTTTGAAAATTTCCTCTACTTTGGTTACTCCAATTACCCTTATCAAGATTTTGGCCTGAATTTTGACTATGATTACCATAACCTTGGTTATGATCCTCATATTCTTGGCCGTATCTTTGATCCTTACAACCAAAGTTGTTATGGTTACCACGAAACCTTTGGGTTACTTGGCTCCTATAACCACTATTTTGGTTATAATTATCGTAGCTCCCATGGTTGTGATAGTTCCTATTTCCAACATTCTTTTGAGTATTAACTCTAGATCCAAAATCACTATTACCAACATAATTCACATGCAAATTTTCATTTTCATCATATTCATCCCATCCATCACAAGGAATATTTGGACAATTAGAAGCATCGTGATCATTTCTTCCGCAAATCACAAACCAAACATTCTCTAATCATGCAACAAGAAGCGAAAGTAGGGTTAGAGTAAAAAGATGTACCTCTCCCCTTAAATTGGGAGGGAAGATCTTGTGCTTGTGAAGATGAATATTCAAGCTTAGCTTTGATAGAAGCCATCTCCTCCCTAAGTCCGAAAGTAGAGCAGACAATTTGTTGATGGTATTGACTTGATCAACCGAGGCACACTCGTTTGTTGACTCTTCCTCAACCTCTTTCCAACTCATGTAGTTCTTCACTACATCATCTATCATATCAACAACCTCTTCCACCGTCTTGTTCATGATTGGGCCTTCGGCTCCGGCATCTAAGCTCGACCTACCTTGAGGACTTAAACCACCATAGGAAATTTGAATTATTTGGTAAGTTGGAATTCCGTGGTGAGGGCACTCTTTTTGATGCTCTTTGTACCTTTCCCATGCTTCATAAAGATTTTCGTTAGGCCTTTGCTTGAAATTTTGGATCAAAGTTCTTGCCTCTGCTGTTTTCTTTTGAAAGGTAGAAACGGGATAAGAATCCTTTGGTAACATCGTCCCATGTTCTTAAAGAATTTAGCTTGACCTCCTTGTCCAACCATTCCAAAGCTCGCCCTATGAGGGAAAAAAGGGAACAATTTGAGCCTTATAAACTCTTGTGCAACCCCACTCACCCTAATAGTGTTGCAATATTTCTCAAATTCCTTAAGGTGGTTGAGAGGACTTTCATTCGATGCACCACCATATTGTCGCCTCTCGATCTAGGTAATCATTGATGGCTTAATTTCAAAATCACTATCCGGAATCAACAATGGAGCAATCCTGCTCTCATACTTGTATGCACCCGGAGTGCCCAATTCCTTCAATGTAACCCTTTGAGCTTCTCCCATGTTCACTTGCACACACAATATCAAAGGAAAATATTGGTAGCATGGCTACAAATGTAGCCTAAAGAAGAAAATCTTTTTGTGTTTTCAAATTTTTGTGAAATAGACTCAACAACAATAGCAATCATCTACGCCACTCCCTGACAACAGCGCCATTTTTGACCCTAGGTGGAAGCTAGGTCGTTGGACTAACTTTCCTATGTCAAAACAAAATTTGTAAACTCTCGACACACCTTCATAAAAGTATAACGGCAAGTCAAGGATCGAACCGAAGGGAATGGGAGGCAACTACTATTGTCTAAGTCAAGCTATCTCGAAGTCAAGGGGGTAGGTGTGTGTGTAATCTAAGAAACTAAGCAAAATAAGCAAGCAATATAAATCAATATAATGAAACACTAGGGTTAGGATCCACATATATTAGCAATGAACATAGCAAATTGGGATAGGAAGTTGACTAAGTCGAGTGATGCGAGGGAAGGTCAATTATGCAATCAAGAGAGAGTGATAGGCTAATTTCCTGTGGGTCAAACTAGCGCCAACTACGAGAGACACTAACTAGGAACCTCACAAATCCCCTCAATCGTCAAATTTGGACACAAATCAATGGTCTGTATCAATTTGAACCTACAATGCAATCTAGTGCATCAATCAAAGTTAGCTACTCTTCAATTAAAGCACACATGGACATAATCAAACAACCGATTTAATCACATCATCAACTCCATCAAGATCCCCCAATTCACATCAATTCATCACATCATATATGTTTAACCATCACCCTAGCAAGCTAACTACTCACAATCCATGGAAATTGCAATCAAAACTAAACTAGTCTATGAAATCATCATCATAATATCAAACAAGCTAAAATCAATCAAAACTTAGTCAAATTTGAGCAATTAACAACACAAATGAAATAAAGAACTAAAGATTGCATTAAGGTAAAGATATTCTTACAAAATTGCTTCAAAATTAGGTAGAATAAATTTTTAATCATCAAAATCAATGGTTTCTCTTACTACAATCCTCCTTTTTCTCTCTCTAGAATCTAACCTAATTCTATTCTAATTTCTGAAAAGTTAAACTGTAATGATTCTCTAATCTCCTTCCTTCTAAAAATAGAAAGAAAATCTATATGTAGCAAAAAATAAGTAAGAGAAGTTAGTTAGATTGTCCCCAAATAAACCCATACAGGCGCGACCAACCATCAGGGGGAGCGCGGCCGCGCAAAACTGGGTACGGAACAGGGACCCAGATAGGCGCGGCCGCGCTTGGGAGCAGGGGAGCCCTCTTCCCTATCATTCCGATGCTCCTCGTGCGTTCCACTTAATGCTCTTGATAGACACGGAACCTTGCAGTTTCTAAACTCCATGTTTGCGGGTTCCAGACTAGAAATCATGCCCCCACGGCTTGAATGCACAGCTCAAGGTCTTTAGGAACTTGCAATTCTCCATGCTTGAGCTTCAATTGGAGACCACTAAGCATCCTAATCAATGCCATACTCAGGAAGAGGCTCGGGAAACTTGGAAAACGACCTTAACCTACAAAATAAAGGAAAACAAGCAAATAAAAGAGAAAATAACAAAATAAACTAAGAAATGCATAAAGAAAGAAATCAAACTAAGAAAATGCAAACTCAAAGAAATAAAGAGTAAAATCAAGGAAAAACTAAGTAAAAGAGCTAAAGAATAGCATGAAAGTCATCCTAAAGAGAACCAAATGAGTGCCATAAATGACACTCATCATGCAGCGGCTGCCTTTTTGCATGACATAACGCACAAAGAAGTTGAGGTCTACGTGGATGATGTGATCGTAAAATAAAAAGATTGTCCAGGACATTTAGTAGCCTAAAGAAAATTCTTCGAAAGGCTGAGAAAGTATAATATGTGGTTAAATCCATCTATATATGCCTTTGGAGTAACCTCAAGAAAACTCTTGGGATATGTTATTAGATATAGAGGAATAGAGATAGACCCAACCAAGATTAAAGCAATCATGTCAATGTCGCCGCCCAAGACCGACAAATAGATTCGAGGATTCATTGGCCGGTTGCAATATATTATTAGGTTCATATCCAAGTTAACCACAATATGTGAACCTATATTCGAGAAATTGAAGAGGAACCTTGCAGTTATATGGGACGATGTGTGCCAAAAAGCCTTTGAGAAAATCAAATCTTATCTTGCCAATCCTCCTGTACTAGCACCTACGCTCTCAGGATTCCCTCTTAGGTTATATATAATAGTCACCAAATAGACAATGGGGGTTATGCTCGCACAAGAAGTAGAAGGAAAAGAAAACGCCATCTACCACTTGAAAAATTGTGCCTCGCATTACTGTGGGCCACAATAAAGACATTACATGCTCGTTCATACACTCTACGTAGTCTCTCGGATGGATCCACTAAAGTATCTCTTCGAGAAATCTACACTTAATGGGAAAATATCAAGATGGATAGTGAACTTAGCCCAATTCGATATAAGGTTTATGCCCCAAAAGGCTATTAAAGGATCATTGGTCTCAGAGTTTTTAGAAGATTTCCCAATAGAATATTCGACTCCCATACATGAAAACGAGTTTCCAGATGAAAATCTAATGCTTGCAGAAGACGATACGTTGACGTTATACTTCGATGGAGCATCAAACCAAAAGGGTTGTGGTGTGGGAGTATTATTAGTATCGCAAATAAAAGAACATGTCCCAATCTCTATAAAGTTAGATTTAAATGTTACCAATAATGATGCAGAATACGAAGCATGCGTGGTAGGCCTCAAAACACCTTTAGCATTGGGAGTAAAGAAACTCCGAATATTCGGAGATTCTAATCTAATCATCAACCAGATTTCCAAAAGGTGGAAAGTAAGGAGCGAAAGGTGAGCCCCTTACCAAACATATCTAGAAACTCTCACTAATTAGTTAGAAAAGGTAGAATACACATATCTACCAAAGGGAGGAAAACCAATTTGCTGATGCTTTGGAAAGGCTAGCCTCGATGGTTAGAATTCCACAAAAATCGAGCAAATGCCTTTCACAATATAAAAGAGGCATAAACCGGCTTACAATCAAGCAATAGAGGACGGTGAGGTAGTTGAAGAAGAAGAAGAAGAAGAACCTTGGTACACAGACATCCTCAACTATGTCACCAAAGGAGAATATCCCCTCCACGCTGACAAAAGAGAAAAATGAGCCCTAAGGCTTTTGGCTTCCCAATATGTACTCATAGACAATGAGCTACACAAAAGGGTACCTAAAGTTGGATCTCTCTTATGCATAGGCAAAAAGGAAGTCCAAAGGGTAATGAAAATAGTCCACGAAGGAGTATGGGGAACCCATGTGAATGGCAAGATGCTAGTCCAAAAGATAATCCGCGAAGGGTATTATTGGACTACCATGAATAAGGACTGTTATCACTACGTGAAAAGATGTCCTAAATGCCAATTAAAGGCCAACTTGCAGCACGTTCCTCCATCATTCCTTTACACCTACACTTCACCATGGACTTTCTCAACATGGGGAATAAATATTATTGGCAAGGTTACTCCTCTTGGGATAGGAGGACACGAATACATCCTAGTAGCAATCGACTATTTTACAAAATACGTTGAAGCAGCATCATATGCAAAACTCACTGCAAAGCATGTAGAACTCTTTATCAAAAGAAACATCATATGTCGATATGGAGTCCAACATGAAATGATAAGTAACACTGAAACTCACTTTCAAGCAGAATGTGAAGAATTGCTACAAAATTATGGTATTCAACACCATCATTCTTCCCCAAATAGGCCTCAAGCAAATGATGGGGTAGAAGCAGCCAATAAAAATTTAAAGACTATCATCGAGAAAATGACGAAAAATTAAAAACTATTAGCCTAACAAACTCCACTTTGCCCTTTGGGGTTATCACCCGTCAATTTGTTGTGCAACAGAAAATACGTCATTCTCCTTAATTTATGGAATGGATGTTGTACAACCTGAAGAGCTAGAAATACCTTCCCTACACATTGCGTTGGAAAGTAAATTCGATGAAGTCGAACGGACTTGAGAAATATATGAAGAGCTAATTCTACTTGATGAAAAACGACTAGAAGCTCTACATCATACTCAATGCTACTAAACTCGTATAGCTAGGCACTTTAATAAGAAAGTCAAGACAAGAAACATCAAGGTAGGAGACTTGGTGTTTAAAGCATTAAGGAAGAATGTTCTAGACCTAAGAGGAAAATTTATGCCTAATTGGTCCGGATCATACATTTTCAAAATCATCCTATCAGGAGGTGCAGCATAGTTAACTAACATAGATGGTAATGAATTTTCAAACATGACAAATCTTGACCGACTTAAGAAGTACTAACCATAATTACTTGAATAAGATACTCAAGAGAGCTACGTTTGGCTTGATTCCTTAGGAAAGGATACGTAGGAAACCCTTTACAGGGTGTTTAATTCCCACAAAAATCGATTCATCAGCAACAGGACAGTCGGCGCACAAAGTTTATGTTCAGTGCGACGCAACGCAGCTGTCGCACAGCGACAAAGTCCAACGCATCGCGACAATTCTTCTGGATGGTGACAAAGTTCGAATCAAAGCGCCCGGTGTTTTGCATTAATCTGGGCAAATTTCGGTGTTTTGTGGAAATTTTCGACTTTCATACTCGAATAATTTTCATAATAATTCAAGTTGTTTTCATTGCTTTAAAAAAAATTTTAAATGTAAAAAGTTAATTTAATTTAAAAAGTTGAAATTGCATTAATAAAATAAAGTAAAAACTACATTACTGATGGAATTTTAAATAAAGCTTAATAATAAAATTGACTTAAAATTAGATTTTCTAATAAATTAAAAGTAAAGCAATGCTCTAATCTATATTCTCCTTCCAAGATCTCTTCCAATTCTTGTCTACTTCCTCTTCATCATCCATCACCTTTGCTAGTAAGCATCCTTTTGAAGACCTACATTCAATCTTGGTGTTAACAGTTTCTCCAATAGCCATTACACCGTGCTTCTTTTTAACCCACACTTTCTTTTCTATAGAGTTAGCTTTTTTTTTTCTTTCCCTTTAGAACTCTTCTTCTTAGGCTTAACAGCATAACAGGAGTCGAATTCAACCTTCACCTAGACGCTCCTTAGGAGGTATTTTCTTGTCCCCTAAACGGTCTTTCACATTGATCTTATTTAGTTTTCTAGCTTTGTTCTTTTCCTTTTGAGATCTACCAAGTAACCATTGCTTCACATCCATGGACAAAGAAGAAGGAACCTTTTGGGTAACAACTTCCCATAAAGGTCTAGCACACCAATAATCATCAAATCTTTCTACATCCTGTGAAACAGGAAATTCATAGGGACGACGAAGATAACCAGATGGAACAGTTTGAGCTAGACCGTATTGTCTCCTCACCCTGGAAGGATAATAAAAGGTCAACTTTGACAAGCTAGGAATACGACAAAAAGGTTGGCTATTGACACCAATCATCTTCTCAATTTTCCACAAAGGAACGACCCACTTGATGGTAAAGTCGCAAGATTCAAAGATCCTACTCCATTCATGGCGGCCGATCTTTATGGAAAAGCGTTTCTTCCGTCTCACAAAGCAATATAGTTGTCAACATTGTCAGGAGGGATAATTAATTCAAGATTCTCCATCAGCCCCATCTATAAAACTTCAAGTGCAAATAATTATTATTACTATGTAAAGCTAAATATTTTTTACTTCTGTAATTAAAAATATTGATTTTCTACCTGTAATAATATTGGAAAACCTCGAAGAAGTGCTTTTGGATATTTTTTTAGTTCATCTAAAACAAGCACGGTTTCTCCAACGATCAAAGGCATTGGATTTCTACCTGATTCAATTTACTCCATGACAGGTGCTAAAATATTTTGGCCTTTATTAATATTACCACTAGTAAGCAGATATTGATTTAACATGCAAAAAAAGGAAGGCTCTTCTCCTATAACAATAAAATATTCGGAGCGTGGTCTACCAAAATAAAAGCATGCAAATTCTTTCAAATTCACTATGTTTCCATGCACAATATTTTTCAAATCCTTATCCTTATGGTTAAGAAAACGCTCAAAATTTTTATAATAATACTCACTTACTTTTGGAATTAACGCAAGATTTAGGGAAGGGAAGCCTAATATGGCACCTAATTCTTTCTAAAAAGGACATATTTCATCAAAACCAAGTCTAAAGAAATGAGTATCTGAATCCCAATACTCAAAGGCGGTATAAATAAAGTCTATGTCAAGATCTACCCCCTTTATACCATAGATACTCCCCATGTGGAAAAATTGAAGTTCTTTTCTCTCTTTAGCAGTTAGTGACCGGCACCACTCACGAGTGAAATCACTAAAACTCTTAGACATGATTAAGAAATAAAAGCTAAGACTATTTTTAATATGTTCGGCTATGTAGAAATCGTCAGATTTGGGGGCTATTTAAGCACAAAATTGGTGCAATTTGAATCCTGCTCGGATTTGAAAAAATCACGTGGTGCCTGTCGCATCGCGACTGTATTGTCGGCACCACTCACGAGTGAAATCGCGTGATGCCTGTCGCATCGCAACAGTATTGTCGCATTGCGATAGCCAAGATTATGTCGTGCCAACCTTGCTTGCTACACAAACCAAGTTTTTCTTGACTTTGACTCAGTTTTGTACTGCGATTTTATGGTTTTAACCTTCCTTTTCAGAAATTAGCCAAATCCAACTTCATTGTAATTGTTTTGTAATAGTTTTTTAGTTTAATTAAGGTTAAGCTCAATTTTTATTTTTTATTTTTTATTTTAGGGGAGAAAGTCTAATACCCTCCATAGATAATAAAAATGACGGAAATTTGTACGCAAAAATTAGTCATAATTTTCACACTTGCATGCATAATAAAACGAAAAATAAAAATGCAAAGCTAAAAACAAAAAAGAAATCATATATATATATATATATATATATATATATATATATATATATATATATATATATATATATATATATATATATATATATATATATATATATAAGCAAAGTCCTACAAAGTCAAAATAAAAACAAGTATAGGTACATCTATGATGGCGGACCCCGCAACTGTTGAGGAACATCAAACATATCAAAAAACTGTACAGTCCGAGGAGTCAAATCCTCGCCCTCAGCATGATTAAAAAAGAGCAAGAATCGAGAAAGTAGGGTCAGCCCATCCAGGCTCACCCTGCTGCACGCCCAAATGCTGAGGCTGTTGAGTATGTTGTGGCTGTTGCGACGACGAGCCAACCTCGTACGTCCCCCCACCTACTAAAGGAATTGACGTGATGCCTCCCTTGCTAGTCGGCCCCCTAATGCACCCTCAAACGAGGAGCCAGAACCCTCAAATCTAACAGTACGGTCCGACTTTGCTCGACCGCCCTGGCTCCCAACTGAGGTCCGACGATGCCTCGAGTCAGACCCTGATCTTTTTCTCCTAGCCTCGGGTCTGGTACGAGTTCGTGTCGGAGAAATTGGCTAAAACAGAAAAAGTAAATCAAGTCAAGAACAAAAAGGCAAATATAAACACAAAAGGAGTCAAGAGAAATATTTTCATGCCGTTGTCACCGCGACAACACAAAGCTCAGTGGCTCAACCTCACGAGCTGGTAGCGAAAGGCGTCCATGCCCCTCGCCATCCTAAACATCACCTCGCGAGAAAACTGCCATGTTACAAAGTCAGAAATAATCAAAGCATATACACAAATAAGATAACAGATAAAGTGACTCGCCAAAGTCTGGTGTCGAGGTATTGACTCTTTAAACCGCCATAGCTCAAGAGCTAGAGGAATCATCTCATCCATAGGACAAAAAGTGGCTTGGTAGACGATAGATACCGGCAGAGGCACGAACTCTCTGGTCAAAGCCTGTCAAATCAAACCCGAATAATTAGGATTGGCTCGGGGCTATCAAATGAACAAATAAAAAATGGAAAATATACCTCTCTAGACTCTAGCAAGCAAGATGGTGGAGGAAAGCGCGACAAAAGTCTTTCCTCATAGCTACAGTTCGAATGGATATGAGTCCTCCAATCCGAACTCGCTAGTGTCCTAGTCGCCTAAGCTCTCAGCCTTGTCTGATCGAACATGTGACTAGTAGGATAGAAGGAATAGCAGGGGATTCCGAGGAGTGTTGAATCGCAACTCTCTCGCCCAGGTAGACCACAGCGTCGCATGTCCTCTGAAAATACCGACGCTCGGCAGTGTACTGCACGACCAAAGCAAGGAAGATAAACTCATCCCATGGCCGAAATCAAACCTCGGTCTCCTACAAAACGAACATCCATAAGCTGAAGTCCCACTAAAGGTAATACAAACACAGAGTATTAACAAGCATACCGAGAGAAGTAGCTCTCAAACATGAGCAGTAGCAGTCTGGTCGTTCAAACGGCCTCCACAAGTGGCAGCTATAGGGAGCCCACGAGGCGAAGGCCTTTCTAGTGAAAAGAAGGGAAATACTCGTAGAATCATACCTTTGAGACAAGATAAGGTGTCAGCAAAAGCTAAACACAAAACCTTAAAACAAGCTTTGGGTAAAGAAATATACCTCTACGATCCCCCAAAAATTGGAAAGCGTGACTTTCCCGTCAAAATTGCGATTGCGACAAGCGAGTCGCAATCCAAGAAGGAAGTCAGCATAGGCCAAGCTGGCCCAATCATATGATCCAACCATACGAAGGTCATGAAGAGCAAGCAGATAGTAGAGTAGCACATGGCTACCCTTGTTAGGGGAGAAGGTCCCCGACAAAACTATCAAAGCAAATATGCATACCCGCTGCTCTAGGGTAGTCGCACTGTCCTGAAAGGCCTCCATCAGTATGGTTCAACAAATGCACCGAGAGCTGATTTGTGTCGGTTGAGCCTCAGCACGAGCTCAAATAGCTATGGGGCCAATCAACTCCTCTACCTCCGGAGAGTAAATGCTGATGTCGCTGCCGAAAGGCATCGCGGTCGCCCGAAAATCTAAACCGGTGATGAGAGAAAAGTCGAGAGGAGTGATATTCATCACGCCCCACGAAAAATGAAAAGTTTTGGTGGTGTCTTAAAAGAACTCCACCAGAGCTCGAACGAAACAACGACCCGACGAGAAAGAGTACACGGCCCACGTAACAAGGAGAAGAGGAGTTAGACCACAAGACTCCCATAGCTCGCGCAACTCGATATCGTCGCGAAAGTATAGGTCGTACATCTGACCAATAGATACGTTTCCTGAGCCGTGGCAACGAATACGGTCGGTTGTCATCCCGAGCCCCACGCGCTCTGAGATGTGAAATTTAGGAGCAAACACTCAAGGAACTCCCCTAAGCTTGTAGAATCTCCCTCGTCTGTGTCAACAGGCTCGTTCTCCTGATGAGCTTCGCGGGAGCGAGAACCAGAGCCGCAATGTCGAGCCATGCTAAATTATGCAAAACAATAATAAATCAAATTTTCTACGGTATCTAAGGTTCGCCTAGCCACATGATACTATGTTCTTCAAAAACAGAGTACGTAGTACTAAAACAGAGCATGATTTTCTTATTCAAGCAGAAATAGCATTTTCAAGAAATCAAGCAATTTCTTACAATACTATAGCAAAAATTGTGACAAATTGAGTATGAATAGCTAGCAAGAACATCAAGAATGAGCCACATTGTTCCCACGAATTCAAAGGGGTCAACAATGGCAAAACGTTCGTTTCTTCACCAAATTGAGTCAAACAAGTCTCAAAACACTCCCAAGGTAGTATACAAGCATAAACAAACAATTTCATGACATAAAAAAAGGTGATAAAAGAAAATTATTCAAGTAACATACCAAGAGTATCAACTCTCAAATGCAAGCGATTGTAGCCTGGTCATTGAGGTGTCCTCCCCAACAGGCAACAACAGGGAGCTCGCGGGGTGAAGTTCTTGTCGGCGCAAGAGACGGGAAATACTCGTAGAATAAGAACTACGAGGATAAAGAAGTATCAATACATGCTAATAAAAATCTAGAGCTAACTTTAGTAAAGAAAATAAAGTATACCTCCACGAGTCTCCAAAAGCTGGAGAGCGCGATATCTCCCACGAAGGAACCATGACGACTAGAAAGTCGCAATCCGACTAGGAAGTCCGCATAAGCCAAGCTGGCCCAATCATATGACCGGCCAACATGATGGTCGCGAAGATCAAGTAGGTGGTAAAGTAAGACTTGACTACCTCTGTCAAGAGAAAAGGTCCCTGACAACAAGATAAGAGCAAACATGCGCACCCGCTGCTCTGGGGTGGTCGCACAATCCTAGAAAGTCGTCGTGAACGTGGACCGGTGGATACATCGAGAGCTGAGATGCGTCGGCTCGGCCTTGCTACAATATCGAATAACAATAGGGCCCAACAACTCCAGTACCACCGAAAAATAGATGGTGATCTTACTATCGAATGGAAGCTCGACTGAACAAAATCTAGCCTCAAGATGACACCGAGTCAGTAGGGGTAACAGTCATCTCACCCTAGGGGAAATGGCTCGGCCCAAAAGAATACAGAGCCTGAGTGGCTCGGAAAAGAGGAGTCAAACCACAAGACTCCCACATTCGGCGTAAACTATCGTGATCACGAAAGAAGGTATCGTACAAGGAGCCAATGGTGTCGTTGCCTGAACCTTGGCTACGAACTCTCCCACTATGGGCCGAACGCGCTCCGAGATGTGGAACTCAGGCGCAAAATACAGAGTACGCTCGTCCCACTTTGGGAACTCCCCTAGAGAAGAATAGGTCCCCACGCCAGCGTCAACAAGATCGTCCTCCCGGCGAGCCTTTCTAGAACAAGAGCTGGAACCTCGTCGTCTAGCCATGCTATATTATGCAAAGTAACGATAAATTAAGGATTCTATAGTATCTAAGGTTCGCCTAGCCGCATGATACTATGTTTGTCAAAAACAGAGTACATAGTACTAAAACAGAGCATAATTTTAATACATGCAGAAATAACATTTTTCAGCAATCAAACAATTTCTTTCAACTATGACAAATATTATGACAAATTGGATAAGAGTGGCTAGCAAAAATACAAAGAACAAGCCACATTGTTCTCACGAAATCAAAGGGCTTCACAATGGCAATTCGCTCATTTCATCACAAAGTTGAGTCAAACAAGTCTCAAAATACTCCCAAGGAAACATACAAGCATAATCAAGCAATTTCATGGCATAAAATTAAAAAAAAAAAACCAAATTAAGCAATATGAGTTTCAAATTTCCCAAAATTTGTGAATAAAACATGCAAAATTCAGCAAAACCGAGGTGAGTGTGAAAAAAATTTCTAAGATTGGGAAACTAGATGAAATTAGCTTTGATTTGCAACAAATTTGAGCGAATTTGGTTGAGAAACGAAGGCGAACGAGCAAGATGAACTTCTGAGCGAAACCGAGCAATCGAACAGCAACAGCGGAAATGGAGAATAAAGGGGTTTTATTTCTAAAACCCAACATCATCGCTAGACGACAAGGTTGTCACCAGGCGCTAATGCCTATCGCCTGGCGACATAGCAAAATCCTGGTGACAGAGCGTAGCAGCGTTCGCTTAAGGATGGCAAACAGGTCGGGTCGGGTTAAGGTCGACCTGTTTACATAAATATGTCAAGACCCCCCAATCTGAACCCGACCTCAAAAAATACAACCTGAACCTAACCTAATTTTAAACGGGTTTACCCGAACTCGACTTGTTTTGACTTGATTTTTTTTATATAACCCTGTAATTTGCTTAACCTTAAATTTTTTTTAAATAAACCATTAAACCTTGGAGGAAATTCCACAAAAAATGTGGTACTAGATGCGACAGGTTACTTTCTTTATCCATCTTTGGCTCGATGTTATAAAAATGCTATTATCCTCCAAAACTCATTCTTACTAGTTAAATGCATTCAAGATAGTATATCGTCTATAAGTGAAGTTTTGATTGAATATTCCAGTGTTTGGTTTCAGATAATTTCTTGTCTTGTTTACATTCACAAAACCTTGAAGCTGTAGAAAACGTTTAGAAGTTTGTGGGTTAGAGTGAGATGCACAGCTTAAGAAAATCAAATTTAAGTAAAGAGAATTAATTAGAAAGTAAATTATCTTTGACAGTGTTGAGATAAAGATTCACAAGCTTCAATCAACAATTTTCATGAAAAAAAAACAAGAGAGAGAAGAGGGAGAAAAGGCTGGAAAGAGAGAGGAGAGAGAAAGAGAATGAGTGATGAGTGAAAGAGGGAAACGGCGTGAAAGAAACTAAGAAAAAATCTTTGGTTTTTTTTTATTTTTGTCATTTGGTGATTTGCGCTTGGCTAATATTTAACAATTAGGGTGTAAAATTAGGCCTAATCAGGTTTAGGCGGGTTGTGTTCGGGTTGACCCGACCTGAAACCGACCTAATTAATTAAACGGGTTTAGGCGGGTTGGTTTTGATTTGGGATTTCCAACTTGAATCCAACCCGTTTAACATCTGGTCGGGTTTGGGTTGAACCAATTACATAAACGGGTTGAAAATTCCTCACAAAAACCATTAATTTTGGGTAAGGTTTAGATCGGATTGTCGGGTCGGGTCAGCTTTTGCCAGCCCTACGTGTGCTGGTGCGGCGACAGGACGCATGGCCCCCATAAATGATTATGAGGACCTTATACAACAATTTCGGGTTTCTTAATATGCCAGTTAGCCCTTATAAGCAGTTTAACATGATTAAGTAGTCGGCTCGATTACAATCGCAGTAAGTGATCGACTTGACAAATGATCGTCTCACTTAGCTTAAAGCGCCTAAGTATTGGATCATTGCAAGCATCGAGTTAATGGTTCACAAAGAAGCACAAGCGCCAAGGCGCCAGCTCATTCAAAAAAAGCGTCGAGTTACTGTCACAGCAACAATTTCAGCGAAGCATTTGCACACAAATATTCAAGAAAAGCACTAAGGACCAACAAGTGGTGGTCTTTGATAATTTTCCTCGCAAGATTATCAATACGAAATTGAAGATGGCTACAAGCAGCGGTCTTCGACGATGTCCCGAAGCACAGAGGATATTCTCTATAGCGCAAGACACAGCCGTGGCGAGGCACTGCCACAACCCCTGAAGATGGTGAGGCACATTTACCTTCAACGATGTTCCCAAATCAATGTGGAGGATTGTCACAAGAAAATGAAGATAGCGAGGCACTGTTACCTTCAGTTGGCGTTCACGAGGCACTGTAGAGGTCGTCACACCAACAATAATGCAGCAACAAGTTGGTTACCCCAAAGACGTATGCTCGACGGTGCAAGATACGCGTTTCTTAACTCTTTTATCTGTTTAACTAACGCTAGTTTGCAGGTATCGGCGTTACAAGAATGATTTAGGTCCGCAGAACGTTATAAATAATTCTCCGTCCCTATAGCTACTTTGACTTTTGTTTTTAAAACTTGCGTTTCTCCAAACTCAGTCAAAGTGGGGGCTTCTATAGACACCCAAATGTGTCTCCCCAAAACCAAACCCTGTGATGAATATCTTTCATGTCATTTGATTATCGAACAAAATGAAAGTGAAAAAAGTTAGGTGATGTGGTTGTTTTTATTAAAAAATCTCTCTTGCTGTTTTTGAAAATATTTTTTTTACACCCTATTATTGTAAATAGCCAGTCCAATTTATTTTGGTTCATGATAAGGGTCCAATAATATTGTATTTGGATTGGGCTCGAAAAAAGCTTTCCAACAATATATTATAAGCCCAATTTCGATGAATAATGAGGAAGTTACGGCCTAAACTAAATTTGGGCCCGAAATGAATTTTATATGTGGCCCGATGATATAGAGGAGGGCCTATTAACTATTATTCCTAAATTTATTAGGATTGATTTTAATCTTCTAGAATAATATAAAAGGTTCTTTTAAATTCTAATGAGATTAGGATTAATAATTATATTGTAAAGAGTTTTTTTTTTAATAAAAAAAAGTGATTTATCACAAACCTGATTTTAATCTGATCAACGTGGAATTAGCTACTTAATCATATTAAGAAGAGGATTCCGCGTACCAAGCACGTTTTATTTCTGACTTAGCGCGATGCGACAAGTTTGTCGCCTAGAGCTAATAGTTGTTGCCTGGCGCCAAGCTTGTCGTCTGGCGCTAAATCCTATCGTTTGAGACTGGAGGTATTTTATTCCGAATAGGACTTGATTTGTTTCCGGACTATTTTTTCTAATAATAGGGGTCGTATCTCCCCGTTTTCATTCATTCAAAACCATCATCTCTCTCTATTCTCTCTCTAAAATCTAGAAGCTTTCTCTCTCTCTACTCTTTTTCTAAAGCTTCCCTCTCACAAATTTACACATACATAAGTTCTAGACACACCTAGCCAAGTTAGAAATTGCCTTTCCCTACGTGAAAGGTTTATAATTTTTGAGGGTTCGGTCCCAAATCTCTATTTCAATTATTTAAATTAATTGTTTGATTTATTATTCCTTGAAGTTAATTACTTACGCGTGTATTTTGTTATTAGAAAGAGACACGAGTCATCCAATAAGTTGTTTTAATTATTCTTTTGATATAAAAAGCATGTTTGATTATTTTGATTCCTAGTATCATGTTTAGGGTAATAACTAATATTTCTAATATCATTTATGTTTATATGATGCTTCCTATTCTTTCCAATATCATGTTAGTACCATGTAAGGGTTAAAGATTTGATCTTTGATGTTTAGTGACATGCTAGGGTTTGTTATTAATCTTGTTAGTATCATGCCTAGGATCTTACTAATATTATTATGCTTGATTATGATGATGACTATTATTGTTGCTTTATATTATTATTGTTATTGCTTGATCGCGCCTTTTATGCATGTTTAAAAGGAATTAGTACTTGTAATCAGGCTTAATGAGATAATTAATAATCTTGTTTAGGTTAATGTGATTATAATTCAAGTGATTGCCAATAATAGTTTTGTTTGTGCTTTAATATTTAACCAACATAGATTAAACAGGTTTAGGGTTAACCTATTGATTGTATGTTAGTCAGAAAGAGCATATGAATATGAGAAGAATTAAGTAGAGGCCTATTATTAGGCCAGGTTCAATCTCTTTTAGGTAGGATTTGTACCTTCATCCCCGAATATCTAGTCATGGTTCTAGACCACTATGAAGTTAGCGATCTCATGAATCAATTTTGGTCGGTTTGCCATGATTAAGAGGATATGTATACATTATAGGTAACACACAATTAATTTAATTTGTATTTTCTTTGGTATGTAGCTAATTCAAATTTGTTTCTTTCCCCATATTGATATGCTGTTTCTTGGATTTGTATGTTGGTTTCTTTCCAATTATAAAAAGAAAATACAATTCCATAATGATTTATTGGGATGATGTTGGCTACGGGTGGGATTTAGTGAATTTTTTAATTGGAGCTTGTATTATTTTACTTGGCTATGAAAAATTACACAGTTTCATGTGCATTTAGAATGATATATATTCCGTATTTAGAGTAATAATTGCTTCTTGTTGGTAAACATAGTCTAACAACTACAATGTAAGGTTATACTATAGTTTTTTTTTTTTTTATTTTATTTTTTTTTGGCTTCTGAATGAGGTAAAGTACTTGACATCCATAATTTGACTTGTAGGCCTAATACACAATAACACTAGAACTTCGTATGTATTACACATCAACAAGAAAGACCCAATTATATAATAGTGCTATCATGCTTATGGTAATGCAAACAAGTACTCTTCCAAACCTCTAGCTATCTCAAGATGACCAACCTCTTTAATAGATTTAATCACTATGCCAATAAATTGAGTTTCACTCACATATTTTTTGTTGTAAGAAACACAAAACTAATAAAGGGATTTTAATTACTCCATCAAATTTACGCCCACTCTCGAATATATATCATGCAATATTACTTTGTTCATATAATTTATGTAATTCATTTGTAAGATAAATTAAAAGACTACAAAAAAAAAAAAAAAAAAAAAAAAAAAAAAAGCTCATTTATCATTTCCTTTTGTATCATTCAAAAGAGGTAATTGGGTTTCTTTTGAAACTCAAGCTTAGACATAAATTGGAAAGTTGCATTTTAGGGTGGGGCTCCAAAGCAAAAGTCTGTTGTTACTTCAGAAATTAAAAAAAAAAAAAAAATCTCTTGAAAATCAATTACTTATTTTATGCCCTACTCTAATTGGATATGAAAACATGGATCATGATCCATATATAATTCATCTTATATATCAGCCTTAGTACTTTCACTCCTCTCATTCTTGCTTAAAAGCTTAACCTCTGTAAGTATCTCTTTCAAACAAGCTATATGAACATCAATTTTTTTTTTTTATTATTTTTTGGGAAAACTAAAAATTTTAATACAAAGATGCTAAAGTCACTAAGCCTTTAAATTTAATAGCCACAAAATAAATGATGAAAGATATTAGGAATAGATATATTTCAGTTGGTTGTCATGTAAAAACAAAATTTGAATTGAACAGAACAAATCACCAAGTGCATTAGTTTAAGTTAAAATTATCATAGTCAAATATATGAAGTCAGTACAAAGTTAGAGTCGTAGACACATTCAGAAACAAAGGCTACTTGTATTACAAGAAATCTTATGAGGCATGCCATGTGGTAGCAGCAGCTGATGTGGCAACTTATGTGGTAGTGTGACTAATTCTGAAAAAAAATTTGATAGAAGTATTAAATTAATAGTGTTTGATAATAATAAAAGAATATTAGACAAAATCAAATTAATCAAAATTTTGTTTAGATTGATTCAAATTTATTAACTCTTCAATAACACTGACCGTTATGAAAATTACCTCTTCATGATTAGTCATAATGGATCGAAAATGGATGCCAAAAGATTGTACCGGAGGAGAATATGAGAAAGGAATGGAGGAGTTCATTGCTTTTGCGATTAAACATTCTAAACATCCGAATAGAATAATATGTCCATGTGTTGAATGTTGCTTTCAAACCCGACTTAGTGCTGAAGAACTAAGAGACCATTTGACCATTTATGGAATAGATGAAAACTACACGAATTGGGTATGACATGTAGAGGTTGGAGATGTTTCTCTTGATTAGGGCAGTGCTCACGATGAGCCAAATGAAGACAACACCTGGGAAGGAGGAGATCACTTAGAGGAGTTGACTCGTGTGATTGAGGAAGAATTACAAGATTGCCCAAAAATGCTTGATAACATAACTAATGATGCAAAAACACCCTTATATCCCGGTTGTACAAAACACACAAGATTGTCAACTATCTTAAAATTGTACAAAATTAAAGTTGGCAACGGGTGGAGTGATAAAAGCTTCACAACGTTACTTGAGTCTTTAAAAGATGTGTTGCCCGAGGACAATACAATTCCGAGTAATTCATATGAGGCCCAAAATATGTTGCGTTCAATGGGCATGAGCTTTGAGAGGATACACGCATGTCCTAATGATTGTATTTTATATCGAAAGGAGTATGCATCTTTAACAAAGTGTACTGAGTGCAACGTGTCTCGATACAAGAAGAAAGATAAGGTTCCTGCCAAAGTGTTATGGTACTTTCCCATTGTACCAAGATTTTGACGTTTGTTTAGTAGTCCAAAAGAGGCAAAGAACCTAACTTGGCATGCAAATGGGAGGATTAAGGATGATGGTATGCTTAGACACCCTGCCAATTCTCCGCAATGGATTAAAATTGATAAATAATTTCCTGAATTTACACGTGAAGATAGAAATCTTTTTCTTGCACTCGCCACCAATGGCATGAACCCATTTGGCAGTCAAAGTAGCTCATATAGTGTATGGCATGTTATTTTGGTTATATATAACTTATCTCCAGAGTTGTGCATGAAAAGAAAATATATGATGCTATCTATGTTAATCTCAGGGCCAAAACAACTCGAGAATGACATAGATTTTTATCTTGCCCCCCTTATTGAAGACTTGAAGATGTTGTGGGACACAGGTGTTGAAGTGTTTGATGCACCTCATAACGAGAATTTTAATTTAAGGGCTATGCTTTTTGGGACAATAAATGATTTTCCTGCGTATGGAAATCTTTCTGGATATAGTAACAAAGGATATAAGGCATATCCTATATGTGATGATGGTATGTGTGATATGTATTTAAATCACAGTAACAAAGTTATTTATCCTGGTTATCGTCAATTTCTGCCATCAGACCATCCCTATCATAGACTTAAAAAAGCTTTCAATGGTAAGATGGAAGAGGGTAAAGCACCTAATCCACTAACTGGTGATCAAGTTTTTGAAAAGGTAAAAGGGTTGGAAGTCCAATTTGGAAAACAAAATGCAGATCTTCTTCCCAGCACTGGTTATAAGAAGAAGTCAATATTTTTTTACGTTCCATATTGGAGCTCTTTTTATGTACGACATTTTCTTGATGTCATGCACATTGAAAAAAATGTTTGTGATACTCTTATTAGAACTTTGCTTAATGTTCGTGGAAAGAACAAAGATGGTAAAAAGTCAAGATTGGATCTCGTTGACTTAAGCATTAGAGAAGAACTTAAACCTCAGACTAAGAATAGGCGTACATATCTACCTCCAGCCTGTCATACGTTATCAAAGAAAGAGAAGGTTGCTTTTTGTGAATTCTTAAGAGGAGTTAAAGTTCCAGAGGGTTAATCTTCAAATATTAGTAGTCTTGATTCTATAAAAGACTTAAAACTAATAGGTTTAAAGTCTCATGATTGTCATATTTTACTAGAGCATATCTTGCCAATTGCTTTGAGGCCTATTTTACCAGAACGTGTTCGACGAGCCATCACAAGACTTTGCTTTTTTTTTTTTTGCTGAAATATGTCGTAAAAGTTATCGACCCTCAAAAATTAACAAATTTGCAAAAAGAACCCGTTGTCACTTTGAGTGAGCTTGAGATGTTTTTTCCACCATCTTTTTTTAACACTATGGTTCATCTAACTGTTCATTTAGTTTGAGAAACACAATTGTGTGGGCCGGCATATTTGAGATGGATGTACCCAATTGAGCGCTTTATGAAGATCTTAAAAGGGTATGTGATGAATCGAAGTCGTCTAGAAAGTTGCATGGTTCAATGATCCCTAGCTGAAGAAGCTATTGATTTTTGTAGTGAATATCTCTTTAATGTTGACCCAATTGGTCTACCAAAGTCGCAAAGCATCACATCAACGGGTAAGGGAACTGTGGGAAATGTAGTGATATCCATATCTCGTGATGAATGGCGTCAAGCACACCTTTATGTTCTTCACAACTGCTCTAAAGTTGAGCCTTATGTAGATGAACACATGGCTTTCTTAAAGGACTTGAATCCTACTACAAACCAAGCATGGTTAGCTTCTGAACACAATCAAACTTATGTTAGTTGGCTACAAACAAAGGTTGCTGAAGATTTGAACAGGAGGCCAGATTCTGTTTTTGTAAGACTAAAAGCTTTGTTTCGTGGTCCCCGTATGGAAGTCATATCTTATTCTGCATATCATATAAACGGATTTAATTTCTATACAAAGGAACGAGATAATCAAAGTAATATGCAAAACTGTGGAGTGGCTCTTGAGGCTGAGGCTATGCATGTTTCTAGTGCAAAAGACAAAAATCCTATTTTTGATAGCACGTCATATTATGGGTTTATAGTGAGCATGTGGGATTTTGATTACAATATGTTTAGGTTAGCCGTCTTCATATGTATGTGGGTTGAGAATAAAGGCATCCAAATTGATAATATGAAGTTCACCCGAGTTGATTTCCGAAGGGCTAGCTATATTAAGGAGCCATTTATATTAGCATCTCAAGCAAGAAAAATTTTATTTGTTACTGACCCAAAGGATAAGAATTGGAACATTGTGTTATCAACAAATAGAAAAAATGCTGGTACTGACCAAGTTGAAGATGATATGGGAAATGAATTTGAAGAGCACCCATTCCCTGAATCATTACAATCATTTAATGATGATACTGACGAAGATGATTAGTATAAGCGAGCTGATCATTCTGAAGGGATATGGATTAAACCTAGTAAGAGAAGTCGAGGTGGGCCATTAAAGAAGAATTAGATGCAACCCCTTCGAAAGAAGCGCAAGATCTAAAATGATGGAAGCGACAACAAGTAGTTGGAAACTTTAATTTTTTGCTAGATTTTTTTCAATAGTATAATGATACATTAGAGTTTTAGTTACATTTGCACATTTGTGAAAAGTACATTAGAGTTTTAGTTACATTTGTTGTTTTTTTAGTTGATTTCAAATCATGCTTGTGTGATTTCGGATGCCCGATAACTTGGTGGATCCTGGTGGTAAATTGGGTTTGAGTTTCTGGATTGTTGCCATAGTTCCTAATCATAAATGGAGAATTAAGGGCCATAGTAGGAGGAACCGAGGAAGGGATTGTTGTTTGCAACTCTTTATTGTTGTTGTAATGTAAATTCAACTTGGGATAGGAATTTAGTTTTGGAAAGGACTGCAGATCTTTGGGTCAAACCTGTTAATCTCTTTGCTGATTATGATCTAAATTGTCTAAGAGAGACTATAGGTTTGTGTAAAAATCCAAACTTGGGGACAACAGTCCTAACCAAGTGATAAATTTACAAATCATGTGTTTTCAATTAAGACTTTAGAGTGACAATTCCATGGGGAGAGATATCATAGTACCGAGCTTTTTACTACTTGGTGCTATGTATCAATTTGCCGTGCACATATCTTCCTGTATATTTTAGAGATGCTAGAAGTTGTGAGGTACAAAAAATTTCCAAGCTAATCAAGCTTGTTGCATAATCTCATTTTAAAAACTATAATATTTTGTGTATAGGTACTTCATAAGGTTGAGGCTAAAAGAGCTTGTGCTGCAGCAATAACATTGGACACACCTGGACTCCTAGTGCAAATTATAAAACTGTTTAGGCTTTGAGCAAGCACAACCCTTGACCAATGATCTGCCAGTCTGCCACTTTTAAGTTTGACCAATTTCACCAGTTAGAATTAATACAGCTAGTGTTCAGCAAGCTGAAATAACTTTTACCTCTTCATGACCAAGACTGCTCTAGCTTGAATTAATTCTGTGATGTCTTCTTAACAACTGTAGAGACATGAAATGACTCTTTGTTAGAGCTGCAGTGTAGCACTTCTATAGCCTTCTAATCCATATTAACATCCAAAATGTAAAAAATGGAAGTTATCCCAGTAAAGATTAGAAATTAACTCCTAAAAGACTAAAGGAGAAGGGAGAAAAGTAAAATAAACATCAAGAACACATGTAAGCTTTCTATACCTGATTAATATAACTTAACCGGGAAACACCTGCTACAAGTTGAGCTACATCATTGCCAAAAATATTTTCATTTGCAAATGTACTAATATTATGTGATACTATTTTTTTATTTCCATATATTTTCTTCCTTCATGGACACTAGTAACCTATTCTATACTTTTTTTATTACCTATTAACATCAGGTTTCTCCTTTTTGAATTTACCAGTGTGTTTGTTTTAATTTGTCTGTGTTTTAATCTGTAGTGCCTTTATGGTCTTTTAGTTCAGGCACATTTAGTTTTAGTTACAACTAATGAATTATACAGCTTTGGCAAGTATATGTTTATGATCTTTAATTTTCTCATCAAGGTATTGTTTGATTTTATCCATGTATTAGTAGCTACTACTAAATGTTACAGTATTCTATTCCATTATTTGTAGTCTCCTCTCACTGCTATTTTTCTACTTAAATTTTATAGGAAATGGGATCCAGTCAGCAGGATGCTGACGGTACAAATGCTTCTTTTAAAAGAAATAGACCAACAACAACTAAGCGAGGTGCAACATGCATGAAGAAGGTTGTTCGAGCAAGGAATAGAAAAATGGTATTTCCAGTACAGTGGAACTCAAAAGGCCAACTTATTGGAAATAATAGTGTGATAATGTCAAGTTATTTGGGAGCCACAGCACGAAGCACAATTCCTATCAATTATGAAGATTGGGATCGAGTTCCTTATGCTTTGAAAAATGCAATTTGGGAAGATGTCTCGGTAATAATGTTCTCTTATATTATGATTTTGCAGTATTAATCAGTTCTTTACTTTTTATTTAAATTAGTTTGATTTAGTGATTTTTGTTTTTTTTTTTTTTTTTGCTTTTATGATAGAAAACGTTTAACATTCCTGAACAAAAGAAAAAAGGATCATTTCTAAAGCAGCAGACAAGATGAGGTATTTTAGGTGCTTTTTAACAAGAAATTAGCTCTACGATGATCATGGGAATATACGTGATGAGAAACCTAAGTTATATCCATTTATTGAGAAATCTGATTGGGAGTCCTTTCTAAGCAGTCGATTGTCTGATGAATTTAAGGTAAATTGCTCAACCTAGATTATAATTATTATTTTTAGCATATACATCCTATAGAATGTACTTGCTTATCAGAATCATATTGGACAGAAAACTAGCGAGGATAATCGACACAAAGCAAAGAAAAACAAATGTCCTCAAAAGCGTTCTCGTAGAGGATGTGCTCGCTGAGAGCAGGATATGGTAAGTTGTAAACCCAAAGTGTTTTATAAATCTCTATTTCCTCTAGAAGATCATTAATTTCCTTTGCATTAGTTTCACCTTTGTCTTTTCAGTGTTGAGATTTTAGTTATAAATCATGCTTTCTCTTTAAAGCTAGCATTTTTGCCTTTGCTAGAGTGAGTAATTTAGTGTAGGATGGTTAGTCATGGAGATTTTCAAGCTATATTGTATAATACATTTCATGCACTCTAGTTTTTCTCTAATGTAATACCGTGAAATGGAGATCGTGACTTTTTTCATGCAGTTAGCTGAGTTGGCTTCTATTGATAATTTAATGACTTCTATACCACGAGCATCTATGTGGAAGGCTATACGAAGTGACAAAAAAACTGGGAAAGTTTATGAGAAAGCTCAAGAAGTTGCGGAGAAAAGTGTGAGTGTTTTCACACCTCTTTTAATTATTTACTATTTAAACCCAAATTTTGTTCCTCCTACAACTAGCCTAAGAAACTATGTTGAACTCTTTAAACACAGGATGTGTTTTATACTCAAGAAATTTGACATGTTTTTTTATTTTTCTATTAATGTTATTTTTAATCGATTGTTATTTAGGATATGCTAGAAAAGTTTGCTACCAATGGCGAGTTTCCAGATTCCAGGCACGAGGATGTGCTCTTCAAGGCTTTAGGAAATAAGGTAGAGCATGGAGGTCGTGTAAGGGGTGTTGGTTCTGGTGTCAATATCACAGATTATTTTGGAATCTTAAAAAATTCTAAAGAGTCACAAGATGAGGTAAAGGAATTAAAATCAATGGTGATGGTTATGTCAAACGAGTTAAGGGAATTGATATCGTTAGTAAATATAGGAACTCTGTCCAAGAAGACAACTATTTGTGATACTATCATTGCCGAAGAGAATGAGGAGGATCTCACTCCAAGTTGCAGTAGTCCTATCGAATTTCCAGAGGTATATTCTGAACTCATCTATATACTGATAAACATACAGGATAATATAGTATGCTGAAATTTGTGTACTGAATCCCCCTTTTCCTTTAATAGATTATAAAGATTATTTGTCATGTGTCTGATTAAATTGAAATTGAAATCTCTGATGATATAGGGCTTGACTGCATGTGAACTAGTACTCTCAGAGCCAAGTTATCGCGTTGTGGCTATAGGCAAGGTGCATAACATCCCAAATGTTGCACGTGTTGTACATGGTGTACCACTACTGTCCAACCAAGTTAGAGTGTCGATTGAGTACATTTATGAGAAACAAGCTCTGATATCGGTACCTCTTAAAGATGAAGCTTATACTCTAAATGAAGCTCTAGGCACACATGTTGCTTGGCTTTGCCATTTAGTAATTATTGCCGGAAAGGTTTGTCAATCATTTAACCCATCTATGTACCAACATTGCAGAATATAAACTATAAAAACTATCTAATTTATTTTGATACAAACTTGTAAAATGCAGACCCCAACACAGCCTACATCAAAAGCAAAACAAACTAGTTGCACCAAGGGTTCAAAAAACGATGTACACTGATTCACATTATTTTATTTTACACATAATTTTATAAAAATATATTATCAGATGAGCATAGGAATGGTTAAACTATTAACCTATTACTGAAATTGTATGTATATATTCTTACAGAACCAAGTTACTACCTTTCCAAGCTTGCAGACTACATCAAATGCATTAAAGACAAGATCACTACGTGGGCAAACCAATACAAAATTTAGTTATCTTTGGTGTTATTCTATTACTATATAAACACACATACTTTGCTTAGTCATTTGTCTTCAGCTTGGATAATGTACAATATTCATGACATTGTCTAAGATGAGTGTTTTTGTTAACATATTTAATTATTGGGGAGAATGATATAGATTCCAATAACACCAAAAGTCAAAGAAAAAGAAGTTGCTTAATCAAGCCAAGCAAAAAAACTTGAAGAGCGGACAACATCAAAGACTAAGCTTACAACAGTTGACATGGGAGTGGTTATTAATGTTGATACCCTACCCAATGAATTAAGATTGACATTTATGTATGCTAAAAGAATGAAAAAAGACGAGCAGATAATGATTCCTATGGAAGAAGCAATAGTGAATCAATCTTAACAAATTTATATGGGCAAGGAGGAGATTTTTCAATTAATTTCCCAAGAAGAAATAGGTGCCTGCCACATGTCTGTATATATCATGCAAGTCAATCTACTATTTTCCTTGCTATTAGAAAATATTACCGTGATCTTTCTTTCTTTTATTTTTTATATCATTGCCTCCACCAACTATGATATTTTTTTAAAAAAATTGCCTTTTTTTTTATTTTGTTAGACTGTTACAAAATAGTAATTTATAAATCATTAAATGAAGAAAAAATAAGGTGATATGAGATGATAATGATCACCGGACATAAATTGTTTTTTATTGAAATAAAAGCTTTAGATATGTTTAATTTATTAATAATATTATGTTTAATAATGTGTTTAGGTATTTAAACTAAATCCTTTTTTTGTATCAGGTTAATGTATCGCAATTCTCAAGCAACGGGGAAGAGAAAATTTGGGTTTTTATGTCCATCCTCAATATCTTTAGTGGTGCAAAGTAGACATGAAGAAAAGATTCAAGAGAACCGTGTAGAACGAGCATGTTATATTGTTAATGCACTTCAGGGGATTACAAGGAAAGAAATGGTTTATTTGGCACCAAACAATGTTGGGTTAGTGTAATCGTATATATATTTCATGTCCATTTTTAAATTAATGCATATATTGGTTACTATATATGACTTACAATCATGAAATCAATGTGTAGGCGCCATTGGATATTATGTGTGATTGATCCAGAAGCTGATGTTGTCTATTATTTGGACCCCTTATGAAAGGAAAATTATCCTATTGGAGATGATTTACGTAGCGTTGTGGAGACGTTAGCTTGATTATTAAAATACTATGATGAATATTTTTATCCATACATTTGACAATATTTATATTTTACTTTTCTTTTAAAAGTTTGAAATATATTTTCTCATTTGATAGGGCATAATTTATATATCAAAATCAAGTTGTAGGAAGTAAGAAGGTGAAGAAAAGTATAACTTGGTCCAAAATTCAGTTACTTATTTGCATATCACTTTCATGTCGATAAACTTGTAGTATCTAGATTTCAGAGTGTATTTTTTTTGTGTTTGTTTAAGATTATGTGATATCTATAACCAAAAAAAAAAAATTTAAAAAAAAGGAAACAAATGATGAATCTAATTTTTTTTTAGAAAAGATAGTCATTAGTGCCTAAATGCCTTACTCCGTAGGATACTAATTAATATAACCCAAATTTCGTATAGCTTGTCTTTTACAAGTAAGTTGGAGTCATTGTTATGTCTTTCCGCTCTATTTATTTTACTTATTTTTATGCAGTGTCCTCGTCAGACTAATGGTGTAGATTGTGGTTATTATGTCCTAAGGTTCATGCGAGATATCATTGCTCATAACCAACCACAAATTCTGGAAATGGTAAATTTATTTTTATGTTTTGTTTGTATTAAAAATTAACTATTGCTTTGATTATTGATTAGAATTTATTCAATATGTGCAGTACTTTTCAGATTGTTTATGGCCCAACTATAGCACAGAGCAAATTGATGAAGTGAAAACTGAGTTGGCACGCCACTTCTTTACTTTGCTAGTTGATTTAGGAAATTAAAACCAATTGGTGGACAAATAATTTGTTTAGATTTCTTATTAGTTTAATGTTTCTCAGATTCTTAAAGTTAAGATTATGAATGCTTCGTATTTTTTTTCTATTACAATGGACACCGTGAAACTTATTGGTTTTTTAATTTATTTTATATATATACAATCCATTTGGTTGTGTAAATTTAGTTGTGTTTGAATTTATTGATAATCAGATTAAGTTCTTAGTTAATTAACAACAACGATTCAAGATCTTTACTTTAACAACAAACAAACTATTCACATTAAAAACGGTTAGAATATCAATATTGACAGTGGTTAAATGGGTAGTCTAATGTTGTTAACACCATACATTTAACAACGGTTAGAGTAATCGTTGTTACATGATACCCCCCTCTACAACAACGATTTCATGTACAACGATTGTTAACCGTTATCTATTGCTATTTTGAATCGTTGTTAATTAGAAATATTGTGGTAGTGCTGGCCTTGGTACTTTTTGTGACTCGGACACATGCATCGGTGTGCTGCCTAATTCAGCCAAACTCTTATTTTCAAAGCCCTTTGGACGCCCACGACGCCATTTTTGAGATAAAGGATCATGAATCACATATGCAGAGTTGTTGTGCCCTCCTTCGCAGCCAGACGGTTTTTCTGGTATCAGATCTTAATGTGCCTTGGACATTGAAATTGGTGTTCTACCTGGCCCTTGATGGGGATTAGATGATCCAATTTCATAACAAGGGAAACTTGAACACTCAGTTGGAGCATTGGCTGCCAAGTGTTTAGCATGGCGTACTTTTATTTCCGCTTGAATCTTTGACACTGCTGTGCGAAATGCCTCAACTGTATCATTTTCCACTGCAGATGCTTTGTCGCACAAAGCCTCGAGATCATGAATCAGGTTGTTCCAGGTTCTACATTCTTTGATTTCACTGGGATCATGATAAGCCACCTTGACTCGTGTGTGCCTCCTCGGAATATCCTTCCGCTAACGATCAATTATATACTTTAATGGAATATCTTTAACCTTGTTATCATCCCAAACTCTAATGATGAGCTTACAAAGAATACCATCCTTATCAAACTTGCGACAGTGACAGGTAGTGTAATTCGTGATAGGGTTGAAAACAAGTGAGTAAAACCTCCGGTGTTCGGTGATGATTTCTTCACTTGCTCCTTGAGGAACGAGCCAAAATGTGTTTCCTTGAATATAGTGGATTTCAGTTTCACTAATAACTTTCTCACCCTAAGGAACGACATAAAGAATCCTTGAGCATTCCTTTTTCACTTCTTGAAACTTGGAATCTGTGTAGATTTTTTGAAAAATCTTCTTTGCTCTGAATCCACTGACAAGGAGCCTTATGTATTTCGAATCTCTTGCGTCAGCATCTACCTCATTGGTGGTCCTCTTCTTCATTTCTTTGCAATATTTTTCATGGAACTCACAAAGCTTAGTTTTTCGTGTAACAAATCCATAAAAAAAAACATGTTAATACTCTTTACTCTCTGTGTTGTCTTCATACCAGCCAAAAGTACTCTTTCATGTAAGTTGGTATCCACATGTGGCTCTCAATGAACAACTCTTGTAGCTATTCATTATCCTCAAGCTTGTACAGCTTCATTGCATCACACCAACGACTCACAAATTCTTCGACAGTGAAACTTTCATATATTATTTCCTTTAAAAGGTTTTTGAACTGCTTATACCTATGATACAAAAACACAATCAAGATGTATCAACAGCAGGTCAGGTTTTAAAAGAGTATAAAACGAAGCTTACAATAAACTACTTACAAGGCACAACTTCCAAGTCTCTCGGGGAGTTTCCTAAGTATATGCCATATACACCAACGATGACGTGTATTAGGCATAATTTCAGCTAAAGGCTTCCTCATTGCAGCTGCTTGGTCAGTTGAATAGAAATGGGCGCTTTGTTCCCCATGCAAGCTAACCATTGTTGGAATATCCAACGAAAAGTGTCACAGTCTTCGCGTGAAACAAGAGCACAACCTAATAAAATGAACTGGCCATGGTGATTTACTCCCACAAAATTGGCAAATGGTAGCTCGTACTAATTTGTTAGTTATGTGGAATCAAAACACACCACATCTCCAAATTCCTCATAAGCCACCCGACTTCTTGCATCAACCCACAACACATCCTTTAGACGACCCTTCTGATCCAACCTATGGACATGGTAAAAGTTTTGATTATCAGCCGGCATATAATCAAAGTAATCCATCATTGCCTGTGCATCTCCCCCAGCCATCTTCAGGCGCCTATGCTCATAAACCTCGTGTTGCATATCCTTCACATTCGGCAAATTCTTATTCTTCGTGCCTAAACACCCACAAATTTGCGTCACCGGAACACCTTCCTCGTAATAATTAACTAACCTCTTTCGTACACTTGAGGTCATATTCTTCAAACGATACTCTTTCACCAAATTAGCCATACTTGGTGAAAGAATATGAGTATGTTCTAAGTGGGCGGTTTTCAATACCCATAGGCCATCACTTGAAAGACTAGCATATATAATAGCTAAGCAGAAACATTTTTTGGATTTCCTTTTACCATGTGCAAGCTCATCCTCACAAATGTCACCATTCACATTACCTACACAGCCACCAACATCCATTAACTTGGCCCTTTTCCTTACCTCCCGTCTGGCCCTCATGTCTGGCAAACCCTAACATTCAAACCTCCATGTGATCCTTCTTATCCTTTTGGAACTGTTAGAAGCAGCTTGCACCTTACTAACCCCAAATCCACACTGCTCTGCATATGTTTTGTAACACAGCTTAATGTCCTGCCAGGATTTTAAAACCATTCCATTTTTTGGAGGGTCAATAGTGGTTATCACACTGAACTCATTCGTGGACACAATAGTCTCAATTGTTTGAATTATCTCATTTGGGGAGCAATTCTACACTGGACTATTAGCTTTACCATTTCTAGTGGGCAATGGTAAAGTGTGTTGTAGCATAATGGTTTTGATGATGAGGAACTTGAACTAAAAGCAAACTCAACTAATAAAGATTCTCTAGTGTGTGATTAGTCAAGGTGCAGATTGATCTTGGTGATTGAAGAACCATCTGAAACTAAGAAGACTTCAAGAAGATCTTTATTGAAGAAGTTAAACAAATCAGAGGAAGAGTTCTCTAACAAGAACTAAGTTCCCTAACAGGAACTTGAAGACTAGCAGTTAAGTTCTTAGGTGGAACTTGATATGCTTGGAGCCCAAGTAATTTACCTGATCAAAGTGCGGCGCAGCAATAATAGTTAAGGTTTTATCTTAGAAATTATTGTTAATATGGTAAGTAGGTTAGTGCACGAAATTTATTAGAAACGTGATAAGTTTGCTTGGTAAATAAAATAAAAATGGAAAATAATAAAAGATAGATTTTAGAAAAAGATTTTCTAAAAAGATTATTTTCTCTAAAGTCGATTAGTTAAAAAGATAAGTCTTTTAATAAATATCTTTTTATACTTATTTTTGGAAAAGATTTTATTCCACTTGATTTGCTAAAACCGTGTTTAAAAGATAAGTTAAGTTAACATATTTATCTTTTTAGAAAACCTACTTTCTATTCAAGTGTTACTTGTATAAATAGTAGAGAGCAAAATGATTTAGGTTTTTGGTGAGTTCTTGCGTGGAGAAATCACAGTGCTTTAATTAAGTAAGTTTACCAAGCTTTTAACTTATCATATTAGTTTCGGATTTCGTGCATTGCTTACTGTAGACACCTAAAAATGTCTCCCCAAAACCAAACCCGATGATGAACAACCTTTCACTGCCACTATTGGTCGGGTTCAGTATTTAATCCCGAGAGTGCTTAAAAAATCGTATTTGATTAAATTCATATTTTAAAACAGTCTATGGATTAGTCTTGATGTTTGGTAAAAGCATGGTTTTAATTTCAGCCCAAACTTATTATTTAATTTTAGCCCAAACCTTTTTTATTTTATTGTTTTATTATTTATTTTTGGCCCAAACCTTTTATTTATTTTATTTCCTTATTTCAGCCCAAATAATAATAAATCAGAAAATGGCCCGAAATTATCAATCGGCACTTAAAATGCTGAACAAAATTAGGGTTTAAAATGTATTTAGACGGAAAAGCAGGCTGGGAATTCCCACGCCACGGCAGGTACCCACCGTGTCACGGGAATCCTTCCCGTCTGACGGTGGGATTTCCCGTGACACGGGAAGTCTGCCGTGACACTGGAATTTCCGTATCTTTTCCGCGTAAACCCTTAACGCGTTTTCTTCCCCGTTTACTGAAAATTTCCCGCGTGACGCCAAAAATGCACCGTGTCACGGGAATGATTCCCGTCTGACGGTGGGACTTCCCGTGTCACGGTACATATTGCCGTGTCGCGGGATACTTTTTTAGGGTTTTATCATTTTAGGGTTCCGTGTGCTCCCTCAGCACATTTTCTCTATAAATACCCCCTCATTTCTGATGTACGGGGCATCAATTAATTCTCGAATTTATTTTTCTCTCTTCTATGCTTTAGCCTAAAAACTAGCCTACCCTTCTCATTTCAAAATTCCTTCTTCAAGTGCTCAAAGGAGTCCATACTTTACTCGTGGTTCTGTCCTTAAGCCAAGGCGTGAAAGGTAGAACTGTTTGAGGGTTTGGCCCCAAATCAACTCTACTTTATTTAATTTAATTTAATTGTTGTTTTATTATTATTTCCTTGAAGTTACTAACTCGTTTATTATTTTGTAGTTGCAAACAAACAGAATCAAAGTAAGAATTATGTTCCTTTTATTTCTTTTATTTTTCTAACGATTTTATATTGTTGGAATTATGGTTAAATTGCTTCCAATATTAATGTTTATCCTATTATATTTTTATGATCACTATATTGCATGTTTAAAGGGAATATGTAAATGAAAATCACGCCTAATAAGATAATTTGGACAGCCGGTTTAGGTTCCTTTTTAATCTTGTTGTTTAATCAAGTGATCAAGATATTTTAGAATTATGTGTTGCATTAATATTCAACCAATTTAGCTTAATAATAGTTTGGAGCAAATTGAATATTTTGTTTGTATGCCTTTGAGATCACATGAATGCTTTTCAATATAAGAATCGAGTAGAGGCCAATACGGGCGAATGTGACTCCATGACTCACTTCGTACCATCATCCCCGATCCTCCTTTCGTGGTTCCGAACCATATGGAGTTAGTAATCTCATGGATTATGAATGGGGTGTAATCTTCACGGGTCAATCGTTGTTGCCTTTGTTGTCCCTTATTCGTGGTTGCCTTTTATGATCCGTGAACGGTTTACAAGTTCCTTAAAAACTTGTTGGCGGCTCCCTACTTTATTTGTCCCTAATCGTTGTCCCTAATCGTAATGTCAATTCCCACTTCCTATGAGTGCCAAGCATATTCACACATGCTTTAACGTAGGCGCACTTCAAACGACGCCTACAATTTGGCGACTCCACTGGGGAGGATTCTTGGTTATTTATCGATTTGAGTGATCGGTATTTAATTAAGATGAGTGGATGAGACTTGAAAGATTCTTGAAAAATATTCCTGTGATTAATTTGGCATTTTTGCATCTGCAGAGACGTTTTAACGTCGTATTCAGGTCTGTCCCGTAGGAAAAATTGAATAACTTGGTTGCGTACGAAGGAAAACAGGGTATTTAATCACAGTCAACTTCATTTGATTTTTCTGAAAAAACGTATGTGTTCTACATGCGTCTTAGCCCCGGGGGATTTAAGTCTATCAACCCAAAAACACTCATGGCAATAAGGGTTCATCCGGTCATTAAATCCACCCAAACCATGGAGACGAGTTCGATTTCATCACGAACTCGCGGAGCCGCCCGTTGGCATACACCCTCAAGGGAGGCTGCCTTGCTAACGCGTCCAAACTCTTAACCATGGTACCCTTTGACACCCAAACGCTTGACCATAGTCGAACATAGATCTTGACTCTAGGTTGCGAACTTTTTTTACATCATCGTGCCTAAATGCTATGTGATTTTTTGGTGCTAACCTTCATGTGTTTACTCTTTTGTTTAATCCATGACCGAGGGTTTTTATTTTCACATAGTAATTAGTATGGACCTAAAATCGATTAAAATCTGGAAAATCACAAAAATGACCTGGAACTGTGCACCGTGTCACGGCATGTTCTGCCGCGCCACGGTGAACAGTGCCGTGACACGGGGCTTTCTACCGTCTGACGGTGGACTGCACCATGTCACGACAGTCTGCACCGTGACACGGTGCCCAGGAAAAAAGTCCTGTCAGTTTTTTCTCAGTTTTGGTGCGAACGTATGTGGTGGTTGTGTCCAGTTTGGTGTCATGTCTAGCCGTACGGTCAAAACACGCGTCCATAACCTCACTTAATCACTCACATATCGTGTTCACACACTTTTTTTCCTTAGTCGTGCACTACTTTTTGACCGTATTTTAGGGTAGTCTTGTTTTTTATGTCGTTTTTTTTCGGAGTAAGTCGGATGATATCCTCCCATATTTTTTTAAAATAATAAACAAGTAGAATTTCAAAATTATAGTTTTTTATTTAAAAAAAAAAAAAATCTGTTTTCTTTTTTTAATCCTGATGGGTTAAGGTTAAGTTTGGTCATTAAAGGTGTGTTTGTTTTGGTGTCACAGCACTTGGTCAAGAAGTAGGGGTAGATTGTTACGGTTCGAGTCCATACCTCAACAGCCTCTCATACCAAAGAGGCGTACAAGGAAACCACCTCAATTATCTCCACAAGATCCATCTCCAGTTTACTTTCAACCAATGGCTACTAAGGAAGACATCGAGAACCTCAACAAGACAATTGAAAAGTTGTCTAACATGATGCAGACACTCACCACTAGAGTCAGCACGGTAGAACAAAACAATCAAAACAATGTCACTACCGCTACAATGGACAAGATTAAGGAACAGATGAGCAAGATTTCTGAAGAATTCACTTATGTGGAACAGCCTGTCACCTCTTCGTCCATAAGAGATAAGCTTCCTGAGAAGCACGGTGGACCTAAAAAAAAAAAGGATTTCTGCCGCGACACGGGACATTCCACCGTGTCACGGTATAGTCCACCGTGGCGCGGTGGACCTGAGCGCAAAAAAAAATAAATAAATAAATAAATAAATAAATTTGCCGTGACGCGGGAATCTGCAACGTGTCACGGGATTTTTCACCGTGACACGGTGGAATTTCAGGTGTTCCGATTTTTTTAGTGAAGCATTCTTTGCGATTTCATTATTTGTTCGAGGTTTTTATTTTCATTCTTCCATTGCGTCTGACTCCTTGACTCGGATAATTGTAATTTTTGGCTAAAATAAATATGATATTATTGAAATAAATGTGACTACAATTATTGGCATCATACGCCTTATTTTAAATAAAAAATTATAAATCAAAAGCAAAGCAATACTGATCTAATCCCTCTTCACTTTAGGAACCTCATTCTCCTTTTCAATTAGGTCGGCCTTCACCATTAATGTGTCTTTTGTAGCCCGAACGGTCACACCCCTAGTCGAACTTTCACCCCTTTCACCTTTCTTAAAATTCTTCGGTTGTTTCTCTCTATAGACCATCTTCTCTTTACCCTTCCCTTTCACATAACTCTTCCTTTTCGGCATTATAGGAGTCTTAAACTCAATCCCTTGTGTTCTTGGATCTAGACGATCTTTAGGAGGTGCTTTCACTACTACAAAAAGTGGAAAAAGGAACGCATAGTACACAACGGTTAAGTATGATAGGCGATCTAAAGGATTTTATAGAATGCCTTTGTTAGATGAGAGTTTTGTATGTTGAATCTTATAGAACGCCTCCTTGGTTAACCATTCTATTTGATTTATTATTATTTTTTTATAAAAATATGATTTTACATAATGAACACCTTTCATGTATAACCGTTCTATTTGATTTTAAGATTTAAAAAAAACCTAGATAACATAACCCTAGCACAACTTTCTATCCTCTTTCTTTCTTTGCTCTAACTTTTCAACCGCCGCGCTTAGTGCCTTCAATCTCATCCCATCTCAAAAATTTCCTCTTTCTCTTCTCTTCTCTTCAGACCCGATTAGAGTTCCTACCTCCATTATAACTGATTGGTTCATTAATAAGGAAAAGGAAGCTTTGACCTTAAAGACTCTTGACAATGGCGAGCAACAAGGATGATAATATTATTCCTGCAATTTCCATTGCTCCCATGGCCACGATTGATAGTTATAAGTTTTTCCGTTTGATCAATTTCAAAGCAATATCAACCTATCGAAGTCAATGAGATCCGATTTCAAGATAAAGCATTCCTCTTTTATTTCATTAAATTTCGTTCAATTTAGTTTTTTCAGATCTTGTTAGTTGTTATGGTTTATATTCATCCAGTTTCATTTTATCATTTTTTTAACTTAATTTTTTTTTTCAGATGTAATTTTATTAAGGTTTTAGTTTTTTATTTAACATGTGCCAAAATTAATCCAAATTAATTAATTCTTTTTAATTTTGTTGAACACTTCTTCAAAAACCCAACAATGTTTGGTATATGATCGAAAATTTTGTGCTGTGTAATACTGATATAATCAAATTCTTATGATTTCGATTTAGCTGTTGGATTTTGTTTGATTCTTAATCAGGTATTAATAATTTTGATGTTTTGAAAATATATTTCTCAAAAACTTCGAAATTTAGATTTTTTTTCATTGTCAATTGTTCAATTTGGAAGATTTTTTTAACAATCTAGAATATTTGTTATAATTGCTGGACATGTCTTGTTGATTCAATATTCATATGTTTCTTTTCATGTTGATGCAGATTAATCGATCATAAACAAGAAGATAAAGTACTGCATATATGGTTTGTTACTGGTCAACAGTAACGAAAGATAAGAGATCCTAGTAGATTTATTTTTTTATTTGAAACTTGTTATTCGTTTTTCATTTGCGAAATTGTATGAAAATTTTATCAATTAAATTATAAGTTTTGATAACTTTTCAGTGCTTGATAATTTGGTAGTTGGTATCTTAATTTGACTTTTACTATGTATTTATTACGAGTAAGTTTTTCAATTTGCAAATTAGCTACCTAAAATCTCGCAAATAATTTCATTTTTTTTAAAAAAAATAGGAGGAATAGAGAACCGTTGGCATACCTAACCGTTCTCTTTAACAAAGGAAAACAGAACGGTTATGTATGAGGACCGTTCTCTTTTCCTTCATTATTTTCTAATTTTAGGTGGGGAATAGAGAGCGGTGATCAGACACAACCATTCTATATAGTTGAGTATATAAAACGCCTGATGGAACCGTTTTATATACTCTATACATCGCTTAGCAGAAGAACGGTTATGAGGTGTTCTATAAAGCCTATTTTAACCGTTCTCTAAACCATTTTTTGTAGTAGTGTTTCTTGTTTCCAAGACGACTCTTCACATCAGACTTGCGTGATCCGAATCGTTCCCTCCTACTTCTAAGGTTCAACCATGTCTTGTATGCACTAGATAAAGGAGGAGGAGCTTGGTCACTTGCAGAAACGGTCCACAAAGGTCTTCCAATCCAGTAAGTCTCGTACTTGTGAACGTTACTTTCATGCAACGATACTTCACGAGGACTATCGTTATAGCGTGGAACTACTTGTTCAAGTCCATACTGCCGCATCAGTCGAGAAGGACAATAAAAAGTCAGTTTTGAGATACTAGGAACACGGCAATATGGAGTATCATTCGTGCCAACCATCCTAGTAAGCCTCCACCAAGGCACCACCCAACGAATGGAAAATTCCCTCTTTGCAAAGAAATTTTTCCAGTCTTCATACGACATGTTCACAGAGTAATTCTTCTTCCTGCGGACTAGGTCGTTAGGGCCATATTTTTCAACATCGTCAGGGGCTTCAAATAATTCTAAACGCTCCATCAACCAAATCTGCAATATATATATATATATATATATCAGTCGTTGAAAAAAAAAAAGGTGCAGATTCCCGTGACACGGCAGAAACCCACCGTGACACGGTGCCTGTTTTGTGTCACGGGAGCTACTCGGAGCGTATTTTTACCTGCAGCAGTAACAAAGAGCCCTTCCTGATGGCTTTCCGGTCTGCTTTTGCTTCGTCAAGGCCACAAAATGTTTCTCCAAGGCACGTAGGCATAGGAGATCTCCCAGATTCGACATGTTCAAGCACAGACGCTAGACAAGCATGTCCTACCCTACCGTTTGCAAATAAAAGCTTGCTAAACATGCAAAAAATATATGCCCTTCTACGATATACATGATAAGACTCAGAGATAGGACGATTAAAATATAAATTTGCAAGTTTTTCTAAGTCTACCTCATTACCACATACAATTCTATTTAAATCTGGATCTGTTAGATTCAGATGGTGTTCAAAATCTTGGTAATAATATTCACGTAGGGTACGCATGGCAATAAGATTTCTAGTAGGAAATCCAAAGATTGCACCGAATTCCTCCGGCAGGGGACAGATTTCATCGTAATCAAATTTAAAACAATGTGTTTCTGGACTCCAATAATCTAATGCTGCCCTAAGAAAATCATGTTCAATCGCTACATGTCGCAGGGCTAGTAAACCCCTGACATGAAATAATTCTAACTCTCTTTTGTCAGCATTGGTCAAAGAATAAGACCAGTCGCGCAATGTGTTATCAAAATTCTGAGACATTATTATTGAAATATGAAATTCTAATTATTTTGTGTTTCGTAATTATGCATATCATGAATATACTGGTCTTGTTTTATAGCAAAACCGCTCGGAACTATTCAGAAATTATCTTTTCATACGCGTAAACCACACCGCTGTAGAATACGCGTCCGTGACACGGGAAATCCCACCGTGTCACGGGAACTTTTGCCGCGACATGACAGTTTTTGCCGTGACACGGTGTACAGTGCCGTGTCACGGCACCCCACGCGTTTTCTTTTTTCATCTTTTCCCGTATCTATCCCGATTTTTTTTAGTATTTTATCTTCACCGTTTATTTTTCAGTTTTCTGAGAGTTTTATTCCTAATAAAATTCTCAACTTTTTTATTTTTATTTTTATTTTTATTATCTTTATCATCTCATTTTATTTTATTTATTTATTCATCACTTTAATATTTTATTTTTTTTATTTCTCTTTATCATTTTATTTAATTATTCTATTTATTTTTACTTGTCTTTTTATTTCTTTTTCTTTTGGGGAAGGTCGGTACCCTCCACTTACTCCACTTACGTTTTTTTGTCGCGTCATTAATAAATACACGATCACACACAATGAGTCTCAAGCACACACTAACACACACTAATAAATACATAAACCGTGAATAATGTACAAAATGAGTCATAATAAACAGTGTCAACTGTCATCACAGTATGTACAAATAAAGACCCTCGGTTAAAAGTCTCTAGAACCAGAATCAGTATCATCTCCACCCTGTGAATACGGGAACGGTGAGCCAAAGAGTCCCTCCATCATCCGAGTACGGGGAGTAGTGTCCCTACTAGTCCCTGTGACTCCAACAGTAGTCAAACTCAAGGCAGGACCCGTCCAACCGGCAAACGGTGTAGACTGACTCAAAGACACGGGAATCTTCGGTGAAGGCATCGTCCCATACATCGGAACTGAGAACAAGCCCGACACCGGTGGAGGAATCCCAGACGATGGAGCTAAAAATAAACCAGGATCCACGGGAGTCAAAACAGGCCCAAACTCAGGCTGTGAAGGCTGTGAAAACGACTGTCGCTGCCCCTAACTCTGACCCGGAAAGCGCTAGGAAGACTGAGGCTGCTGCCACTGAGCCTCCTGAAACGACTGAGTAATCTGAGGCTCTCGCTGAGACTGAGAACGCTGGTGAATCCCAGGAGATCGTCTACCACGACCAAGCTCCTCCTCGTCCGAGCCTCTATGCCTTGAGCGCGAGCGGGACCTCCGTTGCTCCTAAAATATACAAAATCAAAAGGTGTCAACAATGCAAAATAAAACAAATGGTAGAAGTGGAAAAAAATGAACATACCTCAAGAACATCGCTAGAACTGCTCCGACAACTCGCACCACGCCGAAGCTTGATGATGCAGTACTTCAGGGCGTCAACCAACTTCATGAATCCCATCATCTCCGAACGGTTAGGCTGAGGATAAAACGAAGAAAAGTCAGTAACAAGCGGTGTTAAAAGGATGAATAATGCATCAAAAAACTTACCGACTCAAAGACCTCGGGCAGAGACTCCTGCGTCTATCTATAACCCTCTGGCGCGTCAGCAATATGGTCCTCGGTAATACCAATCGGCCCCGGGTAGCGGACAGACTGAGGCGGAATCTCGATCCTCCCCACAAGGCAAATAGTCGTCTGAAAATATGATTGAATAATCAAGTTATTCGACTATTTAAAATAAAGACTAGTAACAAAGATCCTTAAAAGAAATCATACCTCAGGAAGACGGGGTGGAGGAGCCAGAGAGGGAAGCGAGTCCTGCGCATAATCACCCTCCATGTACACAAGCTCCTGCCAAGGAAAAGTGTAGCGCTCTCCCCTGTATATCAACTCCCTAATCAAGCGCGAGTCCAGCATCGACTCTGGTGGAGATGAGGGCACCACAAAGCGATCGCCGCTATGCTGACGAACGACACGCTCCCCCAAATACCAGACAAAGCGTCCGGTACCAACCAAAATGGTGCGGTGCGCTGAAAGACGCAAGGCCTCAGGAAGATCAGTCATCCCGGCCCAAGGACGATACTGGACATCAATAGCAACCTGAAAACCATAAAAGGTTGGCATGAAACACCGGAAATAACGCCAGAGAGAAAATAACTGGCAACGAAACTAATTCTTACGCCAACGGAAGAGGTGCTTCGGCGTAGCAGCCCGCGCAGCGCAGAGGCAGACTCCACCCGTGACTCTCCTCGGTCACGCCAGCTGGCCCCGACAGGGAAATCATGAACCGCTCCACGACGCCGTCGAGGAGCTAAGCCTGGGAAGTACTCGTAGAACCACAGCTGCAATGAAAAATAATCTTTGAGCACATGAGTCGAACAAATTAAAATAAAACAAGAAGGGGAAAAGATCATCACCTCTACGACTCTCCACAGACTGTATGATGGGAGACTCGTCGTTCAGCTGCCGACAGCCATGACGTAACGATAAGAGAAGGTCGGAGTATCCGAGGCTGGCCCAGCTATAGGATCCTATGTCACTGATCCTGAATAAAGAAGGGAGGTAGCAAAGGAGTGCGCGTGAACTCCTATCAGGAGAAAGAGTCATAGAGATCAGAATCAGAATGAAGATCCGCACTCGCTGCTCAGCCGATGTCTCCTCCATGTCAAAGCCACGAGCTAGAACTAAAGCCAGCTCCGATCGCCCGCTCCTAGGACCACCTCGAGGCACTGGTCGGGTCCTGATATGCTGAACGATCGGACCTAACAAATTGGCTGCCTCAGCCGCTCCCCAAGAAAGATCGAACATCTGAGCTACGGCCCGGTCGGTGAAGCGCAACCCGCTAATCATGCTGAAGTCCAGAGGGGACACTGTCATCTCCCCCCAAGCAAAATGAAAAGTGTTGGTAGTATCCCAAAAATACTCCAACAATGCATGAACGACTGTCGCACCACAACCTCGGGGGCTGCGAAACCCTACGACCGCCGTATAGAAATCTATTAAACCAGCCGATTCCCATAAGGCGTTCATAGCAGGATCCCCTGTAATGATCTGGTGAAGTCGAGGAATCAAGTCTTCGGCTCCAGAACCGTGGTGGCGAAGCGTGCCGTCGACTATGCCAGAGAGTGGGCGATGAGAAACGTGGTTCTCACGACAGAAAACCAACTGGTCTGGAGTCCACAGAGGTGGAACCCACCTACCTCTACTCGTAGAAGCCTGAGGCTCGGACTCTAAGAAATCGTCGTCCATACCCTCAGGAATAGTGGGAGTGTCCTCCCGAAAAGCCTGACGCCGATCATGGGTGGAAAGATCGCGATCCCGTCGTCTAGGCATGCTATTGTAAAAATAAAGATCTAAATGCTTAGCATCATTTCCTAAGACATTTAATTCGAGTTGCATTTTAATAAAAAAATCTAAATGCTTAGCATCACTTCCTAGGTTATTTAGTTGTTTATCGCATTATACGCTAAATTTTTACCTCAAGGCTAAAAATTGGCAAAATTATGGAAGTATTTATAGTATTTAGTTTCTCCATGACAAACTAATACTACAGTTCTCCTAGCCGCATGATACTATGTTCTCCATGACGATATAGTACATACACGAAATATGTTTCGGAATTGCACAAAAACAACGAATCAACACATCATGACAAGATCTACCACCAATATTTCACCATTTCAAGTATAAAGAAGTAACATGAACAACAAGAACATCATTTCACAAAAAGTAGTACCCAAAAATGGTGATTTGCTCAATTCTCCATCAAATCATGCAATTTTCGTCTCAAATTTCTCACAAACACACATACATACATATACAAGTAAATTCATGGCAAGAATTTCAACATGAAACCTCAAAATCAAAAATCCCCAAATGAATTTTTTTATGAAATTACTCATTTGAAGCAAATTAGAGACAAAAATCAAAGGAAACTTACATGGATCCTTGTGGAGAATCGAAAATGAGAGAAGTTGCAAAAAATTAGAGCAAAAGTGATGAGAATTCGAGCCCCGAAACTCGAGAAAACCGTGAAGACAGCAGCGCAGACCACCGCGACACGGTCAGTCAATGCCGTGACACGGTGAGAAGGTCCCGTGTCACGGTGAATCTGGGACGCGACGGAGCTCCGGCGACACCAGCGGCGGCTTCAGGCCACAGCAGCACGACGATACACAACAACGCGGCAGTGAGCAGCAAGCAGCAAGCAGTAGCGGAAAATTTTGAAAAAAAAAAAGGAAGCAGAACCGCCGTAACACGGTAGGTTATGCCGGCTGACGGTAGAAGCTCCGAGCACCGGTGAGAAGCCGCCGAGACACGACAATCCGAGCAAAAAGATTTTTTTTTTCTTTGGGTGAAAATCGAACAAGAAAGAGAAATGGTAGATGAGCAAAATGGGAGAAATGGTTGATATTTAAAGCCAAAAAATCCCGTGCAACGGATCCCGTTCCCATGTAACGGTCATATATTGTGTGGTGCACATGCTTTGACTGGTCAAAGATGCCAATTGACTGGTTTTCAGCCAACAGGATTCCCGCGTCACGGGAGTTTGCTCCGCGACACGGGAATTGATCCCGTCTGACGGCAAAATTTTACCGTGTCGCGGGATGCTTCCACGTGGCACGGGGTTCAGAATATTCTTTTGCACTTTTTTCTAAGCTAGCTGCGAATATTTCTGGTATTTTTTATCAAAGCTGCACGATTTTCCGCGCAAATTGGACAGTTATTTTTTCGGTAAAATTATGCGGAAAATTCTAACTGACGGTTGGAGGGTACCAAAATTACTATTTTGCCCCTAGAAGCATTAAAGTCATTTTGTCGATATTTTAAACACCTAATATAGTCGGATAATCGACTTGAAGGTGTGAATCATCTGCGGCCCACGTTCGGGGATAATCGAACCATCATACACTTGCAAATTTCAGTGATACAGTAGTCGTCGGCTTTCCTCAAGCATGGAAAAGCGTTATCGGTGGATTTTTCTTCAAGTATAGAAAACCGCCAAGTCGGCTTTCCTCAAGCATGGAAAGCGTTATCGGTGGATTTTTCTTCAAGTATAGAAAACCGCCAAGTTGGCTTTCCTCAAGCATGGAAAGCATTATCGGTGGATTTTTCTTCAAGTATAGAAAACCGCCAAATTCCTTTGTCGGCTTTCCTCAAGCATGGAAGGCATTATCGGTGGATTTCTTCAAGCATAGAATGACACCAAGTTCATACACCGACTTTCCTCAGGCATGGAAAGTATTATCCGGTAGGTTTCTTCAGGCTTAGAAAACTACCAAACTCTTCAGTCGGCTTTCCTCAGGCATGGAAAGCGTTTCAAAAAATGTCACTCGGTGGATTCCTTCAAGCATAGGAAGCTGCCAAATTCGTTTTTCACCGATACACTGGTGCCAGATACGTATTCTATCCTTTTACTCTCTTATCTACGGAATTAACATTTTTCTGCAGGTATCGGTGCATACAGAGTGATTTAGGATCGCAGAACGTCTTAAATCATTCTCCGTCCCTATCGACTACTTTGACTGTCGTTTTCGAAACTGACGTTTCTACAAACTCAGTCAAAGTGGGGGCTTATGTAGACACCTAAAAATGTCTCCCCAAAACCAAACCCGATGATGAACAACCTTTCACCGCCACTATTGGTCGGGCTCAGTATTTAATCCTGAGAGTGCTTAAAAAATCGTATTTGATTAAATTCATATTTTTGAACAGTCTATGGATTAGTCTTGATGTTTGGTAAAAGCATGGTTTTAATTTCAGCCCAAACTTATTATTTAATTTTAGCCCAAACCTTTTTTTATTTTATTGTTTTATTATTTATTTTTGGCCCAAACCTTTTATTTATTTTATTTCCTTATTTCAGCCCAAATAATAATAAATCAGAAAATGGCCCGAAATTATCAATCGACACTTAAAATGTATTTAGACGGAAAAGCAGGCTGGGAATTCCCGCGCCACGGCAGGTACCCAACGTGTCACGGGAATCCTTCCCGTCTGACGGTGGGATTTCTCGTGACACGGGAAGTCTGCCGTGACACGGGAATTCCGTGTCTTTTCCGCGTAAACCCTTAACGCGTTTTCTTCCCTGTTTACTGAAAATTTCCCGCGTCACGCCAAAAATGCACCGTATCACATGAATGATTCCCGTCTAACGGTGGGACTTCCCGTGTCACGGTACATATTGCCGTGTCGCGGGATACTTTTTTAGGGTTTTTATCATTTTAGGGTTCCGTGTGCTCCCTCAGCACATTTTCTCTATAAATACCCCCTCATTTCTGATGTACGGGGCATCAATTAATTCTCGAATTGATTTTTCTCTCTTCTATGCTTTAGCCTAAACACTAGCCTACCCTTCTCATTTAAAAATTCCTTCTTCAAGTGCTCAAAGGAGTTCATACTTTACTCGTGGTTCTGTCCTTAAGCCAAGGCGTGAAAGGTAGAACTGTTTGAGGGTTTGGCCCCAAATCAACTCTACTTTATTTAATTTATTTTAATTATTGTTTTATTATTATTTCCTTGAAGTTACTAACTCGTTTATTATTTTGGTGTTGCAAACAAACAGAATCATAGTAAGAATTATGTTCCTTTTATTTCTATTATTTTTCTAACGATTTTATATTGTTGGAATTATGGTTAAATTGCTTCCAATATTAATGTTTATCCTATTATATTTTTATGATCACTATATTGCATGTTTAAAGGGAATATGTAAATGAAAATCACGCCTAATAAGATAATTTGGACAGCCGGTTTAGGTTCCTTTTTAATCTTGTTGTTTAATCAAGTGATCAAGATATTTTAGAATTATGTGTTGCATTAATATTCAACCAATTTAGCTTAATAATAGTTTGGAGCAAATTGAATATTTTGTTTGTATGCCTTTGAGATCACATGAATGCTTTTCAATATAAGAATCGAGTAGAGGCCAATACGGGCGAATGTGACTCCATGACTCACTTCGTACCATCATTCCCGATCCTCCTTTCGTGGTTCCGAACCATATGGAGTTAGTAATCTCATGGATTATGAATGGGGTGTAACCTTCACGGGTCAATCGTTGTTGCCTTTGTTGTCCCTTATTCGTGGTTGTCTTTTATGATCCGTGAACGGTTTACAAGTTCCTTAAAAACTTGTTGGCGGCTCCCTACTTTATTTGTCCCTAATCGTAATGTCAATTCCCACTTCCTATGAGTGCCAAGCATATTCACACATGCTTTTAACTTAGGCGCACTTCAAACGACGCCTACACTTACCTATCATAATAGGCGTCTTATATTTGTATTGGTTGGGTTATTTGGGTGAAATTTATAGTTTGTGTTACATACAGTTTTGTGTTAGCTTCTTGGTGAGGCTGTGAGTTTTGTACTGGGGTGGTACGGGTATTTAGTACTTTGGCAGTATGTGTAGTACTTTGGTGGTACGAGTGAATCTAAGTGTGGTGCTTAGATTGGATAGGATAGGGTCCTATCAAGTAGCAAGTCCAGTGAGGAACTTTTGAAATAAAGGTCTGTGTCTAATAGGTTGTAACTTGGTGTTTGCCCTATTATAGTGAAGTGTTTTGTGTTTGAAATCCCTAAGGTAGGGTCGAGGTTTTACTTCCAGTTGGGCCCTGGAAGGTTTCCACGTAAAATTTGTGTGTTTTATTAAGTTCCTATACGCATTGTTTATTTATCCGCAAAAAGTAGTCATTAAGAACTCTATACAATTCACCCCCCCTCTTGTATTAATCGTCTCAACTAACAATTGGTATCAGAGCAAGGTACTCTCGTATAAGCGAATAACTTTACTGAGTAAGTTCCTAGAGAGATGAATTACAAAGAGAAACTTGAAGAAGGGTATTCTACCCAACGTCCACCCATGTCTAATGGTAAGTTTTACACCTAATGGAAGATCAGGATGGAGATCTTTATTAAGGCAGAAAATTACCAGGTTTGGCGTGTTATTGAAGCTGGTGATTTTGAAATAACCATAACCAATGAAAAGAAAGAGGTAGTTCCTAAACTTAATTCTGATTATGATAAAGAAGATTATCATAAACTTGAACTGAATGCTTTAGCCATAAAGTATTTGCATTGTGGACTTAGACCTTATGAACATAATCATATCATGGGATGCAAGTCTGCTAAACAGATTTGGGATCTACTAGAAGTAACTCATGAAGGTACAAATGAGGTAAAACGTTCTAATATTGATTTGTTGATGTCTAGATATGAAAGGTTTGAAATGCAATCAAAGAAAACTATAGAGGAAATGTTTACTAGGTTCAATGATATTATTAATGAACTGAATTCCCTTGGAAGACACATTCCGATTGATGAACAGGCTAGGAAGATCTTGAGGAGTCTACCACAAGATGAACGATGGAGATCAAAGGTTACTGCTATGCAGCTATGCAGGAAGCTAAGGACTTCACAAAGTTCAACATGGAACAACTAGCTGGATCATTGATGACTCATGAACTACATCTGAGTTCCAACTCTGAAAGTTCCAAAAACAAGAGTCTGGCACTTAAGGCTCAAGACTCAAAGGAATCAGAAGCTGATGAGGAAGAAATGGCAATGCTAGTCAGAATGTTTAAAAGGATGATGAACTACAAGAAGTTAGATAGGAACAAGAAATATGCAAGTTCCAGAAACACAACTTGTTTCAAGTGTGGCTCGAAAGATCACTTCATTAAAGATTGTCCATTACCAGACGGTGAGAAAGGAAAGACAAAGGGCAAGGAGAAATCCAAAGAGTCAAGAGTCTACAAACCTTACTTCACCAAGGACAACGTGAAGAAAGCCATGTTAGCTGCTTGGGGAGATTCAGATTATGAGGAAGAGGAAGAACAACCACCAGAGGAAACTGCCCGTCTATGTTTGATGGCCAAAATTGATGAAAAGGCAAAGCTGAAGGAATTAGAGTCTGAGGTATGGTTTTCTCGAAAAGAACTTAGACATTTCTCTAAAGAAAACTTAATATTAGATGTCTTGGAAATTCAAGAAGAACTTAAAGGTTTGCATAAAGCTAAACATAAAAGTGATGAAGCTTTGGTTACTTTTAAATAAAACAGTGAGTGGGTTGATAATCTGAAATTTGATATTTAATATAGATTCTTTAGTCTGTTTGATGATAATAATTATTTAAAAGAAACTATAGACAGGTTGAAACATGATAACATAATGTTGAATGTGGAACTATCCTTGATGAAACTCTGTCTTAATGCCCCTGATTCTGAAGTTCCTCCACTTGCTTAATATCCGAATTTTGAAAAACTAAAATCTGATTTGGAAGATATAAAAGCGGATAAAGCAAGACTTGAGGGGGAACTTGAGAAAGCTAGGAAAGGCAAACAACCTGTAGATTACAGAGTTCCAGACTGGATCACCAAAGCTCAAACCAAAAGAACAGAAGGTTTGGGTTTCAAAAAGAAGTTCCAAAAGGAAAAGAAATATGTTGACCTGCCCAGTAGTATAGTTTGTTATTTTTGTGGGAATACTGGACACAAACAGGTTAAGTGTCCTAAGAAAGAAAAGAGTACACAGAAAAACAAAAAACATGTAGAACATATTTGGATCGAAAAGAATAAACCTACTGTTGTTACACAGGAACCCAAGGAAACCTGGGTTCCTGAACCTAATGTTTGATTTCTCATGCAGGTTCCAATGAGGGGGAACAACACTTGGTACCTCGACAGTGGTTGTTCTAAGCACATGACTGGAGACAAATCTAGATTTCTCTCACTAGATGCCTACTATGGGGGAACTGTGACCTTTGGTGATAACATGACAGGAGATATAGTTGCTATTGGCAAGGTAGGAAGGTCAAGTTCCCATGCAATTTATAATGTATTTTTGGTCGAGGGTCTCAAACACAACTTGTTGAGTATTTCACAATTTTATGACAAAGGTAACTCCGTAAGCTTTACTTCTAATAAGTGCAGAATCATTCACAATGACACTCGGAACATCATCTTAGAAGGAACTCGTAAAGGAAACACATATGTTGTTGATCTTAACGAAGTTCCTAATAGCAGTTTAACATGTCTTAGTGTCATTGAGAATGATCCTTTATTATGGCACAAAAGATTTGGTCATGCAAGCTTTAGTCTACTCGATAAATTGAGATCTAAGGAACTAGTGGAAGGACTTCCATGTATTAAGTTCCTGTATGACAAAGTGTGTGATGCTTGTGTTAGAGGAAAACAGACTCGAGTTTCTTTTAAGTCCAAGAAAATGGTAAGTACCAAAAGACATTTGGAACTTGTTCATATGGATCTATGTGGTCCTATGAGAATCCAAAGTAGAAGTGGTAAGAGATATGTTATGGTTATTATTGATGACTTTTCAAGGTTTACTTGGGTTTTCTTTCTTGTGAGTAAAGATGAAACGTTTGATGAAACGTTTGATGAATTTGTAGCTTTTGTAAAGAAATAACAGAGAAGAACAGGCAATCCATTGATACACCTCAGATCTGATCATGGCACTGAATTTGAAAATTCGAAATTTGATGAATTTTGCACTGAACATGGAATGGATCACAACTTCTCTGCCCCTAGGACCCCTCAAAAAAATGGAGTGGTGGAACGCAAGAACAGAAGCCTTGAAGACATGGCTAGAACAATGTTGATCTCAAGTGGCTTGCCTAGGAACTTCTGGGCAGAAGCAGTGAATACAGCATGCTATATTCTTAACAGAGTATTAGTTAGAGACATCACCAACAAAACTCCTTATGAGTTGATCAAAGGGAGAAAACCTAATATTTCTTACTTTAGATCTTTTGGTTGTAAATGTTTTGTTCATAACAATGGTAAAAGGAACTTGGGAAAGTTTGGTGAACGTAGTGATGAGGCTGTATTCTTAGGATATGCCTCTAATAGTAAAGCATAAAGAGTTTATAATAAAAAGACAATATGTGTTGAGGAATCTGTACATATTATATTTAATGAAACTGAACAGTCTTTAAATGATGTACAGGAGTGTGATAATGATTTCGAAATTGGACTTGTCCGCAAGTCAGATCTAGATGAAAAAGCAACATCATTGTAGAAGCAGCAAGTGGAAATTGGTGAGCAAACGAATCTGGAAGAAAATGAAGAACCAGAAACGAAGAATGCTCCAGGAACTCCTGCTCAAGAACAAGATCAAAATCAGAATGAGGAGAATCCTGTTGAGGTTCCAATTGAGGCTCAAGAACAAGTTCCTACAGAAGAACCAGTCAACAATGATCAGGAAAGATTATTGTATCCAGTGAAGGACTTTACACCTAAACGATGGAAACATCATAAATCACATCCTGTTGATGCAATCATGAGTGATATTACAAAAGGAACTCAGACTAGATCTCAGCTTAGGAACTTTTGTGCATTCTATGCATTCCTTTCTTCTATGGAACCTAAGAATTATGTTGAATCTTTAACTGACGCAGACTGGATTAATACTATGCAAGATGAACTAAATGAGTTTGAAAGAAATAAAGTATGGCATCTTGAACCTAGACCCAAAGATAAGAAGACAATAGGCCTAAAGTGGGTGTTTAGGAACAAGCTGGATGAGCATGGTATTATTGTCAGAAATAAAGCAAGACTGGTCGTACAAGGTTTCAATCAACAAGAAGGAATAGATTATGAAGAAACATTTGCTCCATTAGCCAGGTTAGAGGCTATTCGTTTACTTATTGCTTTTGCTGTTTATATGGGATTCACGTTGTTCCAGATGGATGTAAAATGTGCATTTCTAAATGGTTTTCTAAACGAAGAAGTCTATGTGGAACAACCTCCTGGATTTGAAATCTAGAGTTCCCAAACCATGTCTACAAGATTGACAAAGCTCTCTATAAGCTAAAGCAAGCTCCTAGAGCATGGTATGAAAGATTGTCAAAGTTCCTATTACAAAATGGTTTTAAACGTGGCAAAATAGATAAAACTTTGTTTTTAAAATCAAATGGAACTGACATATTAGTTGTACAAATTTATGTTGATGATATTTTGTTTGGTGCAACTAATGAATCTTTGTGCAAGTATTTTGCTGACCTTATGAGTGGAGAATTTGAAATGAGCATGATGGGAGAATTAAATTTCTTCCTCGGACTGCAAATAAAGCAATCTGAGAAAGGAATTATGATCCATCAACAAAAGTATATCAAGGAACTAATCAAGAAATACAAACTTGAAAATGCTAAGACAAATGATACTCCAATGGGTATTGCAACTAGATTGGATGATGATCCATCTGGAACTTGTGTTGATCAACCTATGTACAGAGGTATGATAGGATCTTTACTTTACTTTACAACTAGTACACCTGACATATCTTTCAGTGTAGGTTTGTGTGCTAGGTTCCAAGCAAACCCAAAGGAGTCTCACCTGAAAGCAGTAAAGAGAATCCTTAGATACTTGAAAGGAACTGATGACTTGTGTCTCTTTTATCCTAGAAGTGACTCATTTAATTTACATGGCTTTACTGATGCTGACTATGCAGGTGATTTGGTGAATAGAAAAATCACTTCAGGCATGGTACAATTCTTAGGACCTTGTTTAGTTTCTTGGGGTTCCAAGAAGCAAAACATAGTTGCTTTATCTACAGCTGAAGCTGAATACGTGGCAGCAGCAGCATGTTGTTCACAAGTACTTTGGATAAAACAACAGGTTAGAGATTTTGGTACATCCACATTAGGCATCACTTTCTAAAAGATAATGTGGAGCAAGGGAATATTAAATTGGAATTTTGTAATACGGAATATCAACTTGCAGATATTTTGACCAAACCCTTGAACAGAGAGAGATTTGAGAAATTGAGACTGGAACTTGGAATGATCAAACTGAATTGATTGCTTCTGAAGTTCCTAGATATGGCAAAGTCAAGAATAATGGAAATAGAGCGAAAAGAGCATTTAACACAATTTTGGTGTGATAAGCATAGCTGAAGTGTCACCGTTGTTAACTACCAAAGGTAAGTTCATTAAATTGCCTAACTGTGTAAGTTATTAAATATATACATTGCACATATTTAAAAAGCGTGTTCCAACTGTGTATTTATAGAAAGTTTTTGAAAGATTCATCCAGTAATTTCAAAATTGAAAAATTAATTGAATTTGTTCAATTAATGACTGAACAGTGAAACCCCTTAAATTCCTTCACACCGCTTCATTAATTATAAAAAGCTGATTTCACCGACTTCTTTCACCTCACTGTCAAATCAATTAACCCCTTCTCAGTAAAAACTCTCTCGAACTTTAAAAACCTTCCCTAAAACAACAATGGTGATCATTGCTGAAATTGTCTCTTCAGAAAACTCTCAACACTCCGAAAATACTATTCAAGAAGAAACATCTCCTTTAGCCATGGTGAACTACAAGTCATCTTCTACTTCAAACAAAACTCCTGAAAACACTAAAAACTCATCTCCAAAACCTAAAGAAGTCAAAAGTAAGAGTGATCAAGGAGAATCCTCTGTCTCAAGTATTCTTCAACGGCTAAAAGAGTGGAAAGAGAAGAAACAAAGTGAGCAGTCTCTTGAAGAGCAAATCGAGGAAGTTGACGATTTTGCTCAAGGAAAAAATTCAGAAGAGACAAAAGAGGAGAACGAAGAGGAAGAAGAGATGAATGAGGGAGAAGAAGATAAAGAAGATCAGAACAATTCAGAAAAGGAAGAATCAGAAAAGGAAGATGAAGAAGAGGAGGTAACTGATCAAACCGAACTTGAGTCACAGGCAGGGAGGTATGTTGTAGGACATCGCATTGATCTTGTTTGGTGTAGGAAAGCAAGGTTTTTAGAATTTCTTGATTTAATTAAGTTCCAAGGTTGGGAATTCTTGCTATCAAGATTTTCAGCAAATTATCTGTACCCTGTTGCTATGACTGATTTTTGTCAAAACTTTCAAGCAAAATTAGGGGTAATTTCGAGTGTTGTTGATGGGGTAAAAATTGAATTAAATATTGAAACCCTAGGTAAAATTCTGAAAACACCTACAGAGGGTTATGAGTCATATATCAAAGGAAAGGCCAGTGTCAAAGTAGGTAACTATTTGACAGGCGACATTGTTGAGGTCTTAGGTGGTCAAAGGGGGAAGAAGGTCATGAGTCACAATGATCTAAGTCCCTTGAACAAATTGTTGTTTAATCTTGTAGGACAAAAGTGGGGTATGGAGCCATTTTGTCTATTGTGTTTAAAAATGCTGGAGTGGTTCTGAAGGGTAAATATGGGGCTTTGGATGAAAAGCCAGAAAATGTGATTAATGAGGAAACTTTAGCTGGGTTGAGTTTGGAGGTAGTGAAAGAAAAAATTCAGAAAATAGAGAAGGGAGAGAAAAAGAAAGAGAAAGTGACTGGGAAAAGGAAGGAAAAGGCTGTGTCTAAGCAGCCTGTGAGAAAAAGCAGGAGAATTTCTGCCAGTGTTATTCCTCAAACAAGCATGGAACCACCACTGGAGTTGGATGTAGAGGAAAGCATCCTCAATGGGCAAGTTGCTGAATTGGTGGACAGGATGGAAAGGGTTGAGAATCAGGTGAAGGATTCTGCTGGAAAACTTCAGATGCTGACCTGGAAAAGCTGGTGCAGGGGCAGGGGAAGGAGTTAAAGGAACTTAAGAAGCTTGTGCTAAAACAGGACAAGGAACTTCAAGAGCAAAGGAAGTTTCAGGAAGGACTGAACAAGGCTCTACAAGAACAAAAGGAGGAGTTCCTGGTGAAAATCAAGGGTCTTGAAGAGAATCTGGAAGCTTCTGCACAACAGACAAAGGAGGACTACAAGAAAATTCTGGAGTTTCTAGAAACCTAGCTTATCTCCTGTCCTTTTCAGCCTAGCCTATTTTCTCTACTTCAGTCATGAACAAGTTTAATTTCTGTTTTAATGTTTGAACAATTAATATTGGTTGTAAATTTTCTTAAATTGTTCAACTAGATGATATATATTTTGGGTTTTTAATGACTAATTGGAACTTTGCTTATACTTGTGTGTTTATGTATGTATTGAACACTTATGCAGAAAGGTAGAACTTGCTTGAGGTAGCTTAGCAGCGCTGCCTTCAGTTTCCCACACTCGATGAATTGCTTGTGGGGTTGTGGCTAGATGCTTAATACCTTGAAAAACAGAACTTTTTGATAATGCCAAAAGGGGGAAAAGAAGAAGCAAACTTGGAGGCTATAGTTGTTTTGGGTTCTAGTTAATAAAGTATCAGAAATTTCTCTGATATGATACTGGAGTAGTTTAGTTTATTTTTGTTTTTTGCTTATTGTTTTTAGTTTATTTCTGTTTTTGTTTATTTTTGTTTTTATTGCTTTTAGTTTAATTTTTGTTCTGTGAGTGTTTACTTTTTGTCAATAAAAAAAAAATCAATCAAAAATACGACCTTCTATTTTGTTTAACTTGTTCTAGAGTTTGCTTAAGTTTGTCATCATCAAAAAAGGGGGAAATTGTTGAAGCATAATGGTTTTGATGATGAGGAACTTGAACTAAAAGCAAACTCAACTAAAAAAGATTCTCTAGTGTGTGATTAGTCAAGGTGCAGATTGATCTTGGTGATTGAAGAACCATCTGAAACTAAGAAGACTTGAAGAAGATCTTTATTGAAGAAGTTAAACAAATCAGAGGAAGAGTTCCCTAACAAGAACTAAGTTCCCTAACAGGAACTTGAAGACTAGCAGTTAAGTTCTTAGGTAGAACTTGATATGCTTGGAGCCCAAGTAATTTACCTGATCAAAGTGCGGCGCAGCAATAATAGTTAAGGTTTTATCTTAGAAATTATTGTTAATATGGTTAAGTAGGTTAGTGCACGAAATATATTAGAAACGTGATAAGTTTGCTTGGTAAATAAAATAAATATGGAAAATAATAAAGATAGATTTTAGAAAAAGATTTTCTAAAAAGATTATTTTCTCTAAAGTCGATTTGTTAAAAAGATAAGTCTTTTAATAAATATCTTTTTATACTTATTTTTGGAAAAGATTTTATTCCACTTGATTTGCTAAAACCGTGTTTAAAAGATAAGTTAAGTTAACATATATCTTTTAAGAAAACCTACTTTCTATACAAGTGTTACTTGTATAAATAGTAGAGAGCAAAATGATTTAGGTTTTTGGTGAGTTCATGCGTGGAGAAATCACAGTGCTTTAATTGAGTAAGTTTACCAAGCTGTTAACTTATCATATTAGTTTCGGATTTCGTGTATTGCTTACCTATCATAATAGGCGTCTTATATTTGTATTGGTTGGGTTATTTGGGTGAAATTTATAGTTTGTGTTACATACAGTTTTGTGTTAGCTTCTTGGTGAGGCTGTGAGTTTTGTACTGGGGTGGTACGGGTATTTAGTACTTTGGCAGTACGTGTAGTACTTTGGTGGTACGAGTGAATCTAAGTGTGGTGCTTAGATTGGGTAGGATAGGGTCCTATCAAGTAGCAAGTCCAGTGAGGAGCCTGTGAAATAAAGGTATGTGTCTAATAGGTTGTAACTTGGTGTTTGCCCTATTATAGTGAAGTGTTTTGTGTTTGAAATCCCTAAGGTAGGGTCGAGGTTTTACTTCCAATTGGGGCCTGGAAGGTTTCCTCGTAAAATCTGTGTGTTTTATTAAGTTCCTATACGCATTGTTTATTTATCCGCAAAAAGTAGTCATTAGGAACTCTATACAATTCACCCCCCCTCTTGTATTAATCGTCTCAACTAACAAAGTGTTTTCAATGGTCTATGTAAGGGTGATGTTCTCCAAGGGATGTGTATTCACATCTTCCTGTTCACTGGCATCAAGACCAGTTTCAATCAAGTTGCCCACTTCATCTCACCAACCTCCCAGTGAACTTAAGTTTTGTGCACTCAAAACTTCACATCCCTCATGTTCAGTGCCATCTACACCAATTTTAATCAACTTACCCACCTCAACACGACCACCTCCCAGTGAACTTACTGAATTCAAAACACAACCTTCATGTTGACTATACATTTTACACCAATTTCCATCAAATTACCCACCTCATCACACCTACCTAACAAATTAACATCCATGTCCACCTACAAATACGATCTAATATCAAATACTAAACAGAAATTAACAGAATACATAGCCAAGTATAACAAAATAACAGCAGTAGCAGATTCATAACAAAAGCGCAAATTTAAGTGCACTAAATTGTGTAATTTAACGAAAATACAGCTTTTATTGACAAAGTAAAAAAAATCAGAACAATCAACCGCAAAGGTAATTCAAATAACAAACTTTCACCAATGCCCAATTAAACAACACCTCATACAAATTAACAAAAATTAAACATTAAACCACAAAAATTCATTATATAACTCCCTGGAAAGTGCCGAAAGAAACAACATGAAACAATGGGAAAACAAATTACCTTAATATGATCTTGCAACCTACGACCACCGACACCACCAGGCGAGACGGCCAAAGCAAACATACGATAATGCTCACCAGAGCAACGATTGCAGGTGAAAAATTGCAGTTGTGCAATTGAAGGTGTGAAGATGAAGCTGGATAATGAAGAAGGGACTTCTTCAATTGAAACTCAGGACTAACGACGTGACTTAACAAATCTAGGGCCACATGTATGACGTGTAATTTTCTTACTGAAGTTGTCAACTGGACATGCCACGTTTTCGTGAGAAACAATCTAGTTTCTCACCGTGAGAAACCTGGGTTAGCCCTGAAATAATAGTGTTAAATAGTGTGTACAAAATATTTATTTGCAAGGTTAGTACGTAACTTTAAAATTTTACATTTAGTTAACAAAAAACGTAACACTATAACAATACTACACCGAAATGCATTAATAATCACATGCTCAAATGCTTAACTTTAAAGTACATATTTACCTAATCTGTGTTTTCATTACTATGTTTCATTTAAGTAAATGTTTCGGTAGTTTATTCACACTAATTTTTGACAATTTTTTTATATTGATTAAAATAGATGTAAATTAATAATAACAATGAAAATTACTGGGGAATGGCACAAGACCTAAATTAGTTATCAAATATATATGACTATATGAGTATTAATAATTTTGTTAAATTTAAGAAGAAATAAAGTGTGTACAACACTATAAAGATAAAACAAGTTAGTTAGAAAAAAAATTATGCCTTAGTTTGAGTTTTCTACTACACATGCAAAATAACATGTTTGAGTTTTTACACATGCAAAGACCAACCTTCAAGTTTTTAGTCGTTCATAAGTTTAGGCATGTATAAAGCAAGGGTATTTGGGTTTTTAGCCCTACAAATAAAGTAATTAAGAGTATTAAATTTTTTAGGAGTATATATATATATATATATATATATATATATATATATATATATATATATATATATATATATATATATATATATATATATATATATATATATATATATATATATATATATATATATTTATATATATATATATATACATTTTACACATATAAGTTCATTGTTAAGAACTTTAGACAACCAACTATTTTACAAATAGAGTGAATTTAATTTTAAGTCTTTTAAAATGCGATATGTAATACACATCGTTATTTCACATTTCTTATGGGTTAACTTCAAGCTCATGATTTCATGAGCTTTACTCAATTATGGGATTCGGGATACTTTAAACAACAAAATACCAATTGCAATTAATCAATGACGAATGAAAATTTTACCATCCATAACATATGGGATTCTTATAATTTTCCATCTAGCATCCATAACCAACAATACTCTGTCAATTTGGTCCTAGTAAGATATTATCATCTTTAATAATAATAATATTTTTTGTACGCTATGGGCGCGTGTCATATTAAAAAAAAAAATTGACATCAGTTAGTTTTTCATTATTATATACATAAATTTTGGTTGTTTCAAACAAATATTAATGCTTCTTTTTCATTTATTTTTTTACATTTTTCTAAATCAATGTTTCAGTGGATTTTTTTTTGTTTTTTATCCATTATTATTATTCAAACTTGTTATGAATAATTGTGTGGATACCAGTATCCTCTTTATATATTTTTACAATATTTTAGATAGATCTAGGGTTTAAAGTCTCCCCAATTTCTCTCTCGTTCTCTCTATTTCATAACACGTTATCAGCACTAAATCTTTACCCCTAGTCCTCTACAGTATCTAGAATTGAAATCCATAACATTGAGATAAGTATTTATTGTTTTATTCGCTTTTATTAACAACCTGAAAAATGATTATTGATTATTTGATTTTTAATATCTGATTTTTGATATGTTGAATTTAGGATGCTTTTTATTGGGCGCAACAATTTAAGAGGATTTAATCTGCCACCAAAATTAACCTTTCGTGGGTTTTTGTTTTTGAGACATTATATCAAGTTTCTGATCTTGGAGTTGGGCTCCAGCCTTTCATGCCACGTTTGGTGATATACTAATATTGCTATTTAGGATTATCTTTTAAATAATTTTTTATTGACATTATAATTGAATTTGATTTTGAATATTAATAATTATATGCTTGAAGTTATTAAATAATCGAAATAGTGCGGCAATTATGTTTTTATATTGAACAACTTTAATCCAATTTGTGAAAAAGCAATTCATTATGTCAGATAGATGATATGATTTCATGATATTTATGACTTCATGGAACTTAATAATTTATGTTAAGCAAATGATGATCAACGAGCAGTGATATTAGCAATCGGCAAAGTTTCATGACCCTTTCGAAACACGAAATACTCTAGCAGGATAAACAAAGAAGTTTGTATTTAATTTGCTATGCAGGCTACAATAAGATATCATTAGTGTTAGTCGTATGATTAGAGCATCTTAAACTCAGAGTTTCTCAACTTTAAAAGCCGTAACGTCAAATTTATACGTATAATACTATATAATATGTTTACTGTGTGCCTATTATTATTATTATTATTATTATTATTATTATTATTTTTATTATTATATCTCAAAAACAAAAAGTCATACAACCTATAATAAATTAGTGGGAAGTCAAGATACAATATGGGCCCCCACTCCTCTTGCTATAGCAAAGCCTACCCTAGTAAAAATATGAGCTGCAGCACGTGCTCCAATGTCTTGCGTCGTCGAGAACCTCTGAATTCGCTTAAGCAACGCAACAACCTCCTTCTCTAATTCACCAAACGAAGAAAAGGAGAGGGGAATGAACCCATATCCAATCGCCTGACAACGAGCCTCATACTTAACCCGCTTCCTATGAGTTGCATCAGCCACAACCCGTCCAGGAATAAAGTCAGATAGCCTTAACTGTGTCAAAGGAAAAGATCCTGTCAAATCTACACAGACATCGCGACCACGATCCAAAGAATAAAGTAACATATCAGCAGGTCTGAGGGCCTCGTCGTTCCCTCCAGACAACCCAATGTCAACCACTTTCCTTGCTGAAATCCCTTAACGCTAGCAAACATCAACTAGGGTATCCCGAACAACTTTATGTCTATGTTTAATACCCACGATACCAGCACACGACACCGCGTGATCGCCAAAAATATCCCCCGGAAAAACCCTCGAACAAGCAGAGCACAGTGTTGAGGCAGAGAACAACGAAACACCCAATCGGTAGCATAACACACATCGGTAAGTCTTTACGTTCATAGTTTGACCCAATCCTGAAATTGGAATGGCCCGAAGCCTAGCAGACGTGTGATCTCCCTACTGAGATTTCCACAATGCTGATAAACGAGGGGATAATGAAAAGGTGGATTCTCCAGAATTGGTAACCTTCGTGAAATATATATCTGCCAATTTCTTCACGAGTTTCGGGGCAGCGACCTCACTTGGATTAATTACAAAATCAGACTCCACAGCGCCATTAAAAAGACCCAAAGCGTCTTCAAAAGCTCGACCATGACCAACAATGTCAGCATGTCGTAGAAGCTTTGCCTACAACCCAGTAAACTTTAACCGAGAAGCAAGAAAAGCATAATGCCGAACATCACCCGCAGAATAAACACCAAGCCCTCCAAACGCAAATTTTAAAGTGGCAAGCCGCCACTTCCAATCGCCAAACCCAGGTCCTGAAGCAGTAACAATACGCTCCAAAGAAGATCGAAGAGCCCCGTCAAAAGTGCGACGAGCCGCCTCAAAGTACTAGGGGGAGAAGTACGCAACGCAAAGTAGAGTTTAGAAACTCCGGTACAAGCCTTAAGTAACAATAGCTTACACTGAGGATCTATCAACCAGCATAGCAACCTTATCCATAAGCGCAATGGTCTTGGTCACCCTTTGCATCACAAGCTAACTACTAAAACCAGAATCAGAACTAGCAGGACCACCAAGGTCGAGCAATGTTAGGTGGAAAAACACCCACTAGCCTGCTTAGGGGGTCTTTTGTAGGCCAGAAAGCTTCATTTTTGTCCACGTTAAGATGTAACCCAAAACGAGGCCCTTCCTCCATAATCAGCTGCAAAATCTTCCCCACAACCAATGTGTCACCAATAATAGTGCCGTCATCAAAATACCAAGCCTGAAGACATACATCAAAAGTATCTCTGATTTTACACACCAAGGGTTGTAAAACCAAAGCAAAACGCAGAGGACCAAGGGGATCACCCTGCTGCACCCCCTGAGACGACCATAAGGTGTGGTCCCCATAATAAAATCTGACTGGATTAGAGTAGCTGAATTCAACCCACCGCGAAATACCCGGACAACGATGACGGACTTCACGTAACATGACCGCACGATCAACTAGATTGAAGGCATTACGAAAATCCACCAACAACATTGAAAGACCAACATCAGATCCACGAACCTCAAGTAATCTATTCACAGCATGAAGAATGGCCTCATCGCTTGAAGAAACCCCAACGCCAAATTGAAGACCATAAAAGTAACTTCCTAAAGACTGCCCAACCATAACAACACCGACTTTCGAAACCAGACGCCGCTAGACGGTACCCACAACTATAGGACGAATTCCACCACCGGGCTTGACAAGGGGTGTGAGTGGAGCACTAGCAATATACTCTCCTAATTCCATAGGGCATCTACCAGATAGAAAAAGATTAACCACCCCGATAATAGAGTCAACCAACTCATCTAAGACAGCCACAGCAGCACCACTCAAGCCATCCATAAGGTGTTGAGCACATAACCCATCCCTACCACACGATGTGACACGCGGGAAACTCTTAATCCGATCCAAAACAACAACAGAGGAAGCAACGAGATGAAGTTGATCAACAGGAATATCAGCAGGCAAGGAAGGAGGTGAAGAAGAAGGGTGTTTTGAAAGCAAATCCGCTAGAGTGGCCTCATTATACAAAGCAACACCTGAAGAAGAAATAACCCGGACTGCAGCGGTGTAATGGCCATCACAAATCTCGGAGCAAATACCAAACGAAAATCAGCACTTAAAAAACCCAAAAAATCCACCATAAACTGCACCCAAAAGCACAATAAACTGCACCCAAAATGACCAGCAAAATGCACCCAAAAAGCACGAAAAACACCACCCAACCAGACAAGAAATTTGCACCTCAAAATAACCCAAAAACTGACCAAGAAATTGGAGATAAAATGCACTCAAAAGCACCAAAACAACCCCAAAAATGTACCAAACAAACCGCCTGAAAATTGCACCAACTGACCCAAGCAACACCAGAATCTAATAGGAAAACAGCCCAAAAATTTAATCCAATAGAGGCCTGAAATTTGCACCAAAATCGCACTAAAAAACACACCAGAAAACACCAGAATTTGCACCAAAAACAGACCTGAAACTGCATTCAAAAGAACACAAACTAGCACAAAAAATTGCGGCGAAAAACGCAGCCTAAAACACGCGGAGAAACAGCCTGAAAACTTGATAAAAAAACGACCAGAATACGCCTGAAAACCTGCTTGAAAACTTACCCGATTACCTGCCTGTAAACAGCCCCAAAAACACCTAGAAAACTTGCCTCAAAGTCGCCGAAAACCGGGAAAACGGGCAGCAAAACACTAGAATGAACACGCCGGAGAATCTGCCTGAGAACTTGCGAGGATATTCCGCCTCAAAACTGCACCAAAATCGCCCAAAGCCACCTGAATTTCGCCCCTAAAAAAAACCGAGGACCCACCGGAATCACCTGACCTGAACTCGCCTGACCTGAACTCGCCTGACCTGAACGACCCTGATCACCGGAAAATGTGCCGGAAATAGGACGTGGAAGCCTACCCTGCCCTATCCTAATCGCCCCTAAACGAGAGAAAAAAGATTATTATTATTATTATTATTATTATTATTATTATTATTATTATTATTATTATTATTATTATGTCTCGACTTTCATCTATCAGAGATTAAGTTAGTTTAGAGAGTAACTAGATAGTAAGTGATAAGGATTGATTATTATGTCAAAACTGAGCTTATATTTTTGTACTTATGTTGAGAATACTGTTATACATATTTTTATCTTTTACAACTATAAATTTCTCTACTTACTCTTAGTACTCTACTGTAACCTTGTAACTATTTATGTTAGCCTAGCTGTCTAACCTAGCTGTCTAAGTTAATGAGAATAATATAACTTCTATCAATATCTTCCGTTAGTCTCTATAGTAAGTTGTACGCGCGACTAATATTATTTGTGAGTGTTGAAGGGAAATACTTTCATGTAAATTTATTATTTGTGACTAATATGCTAGTTGATTTACTTTACTTCTACTAATCTTTATTGTCTTCATTGGTAAGACGTGATTATTGGTTGTGGAACTTATTATTTGTCTCGGTTGATTAGGTATTGTTTGCCTAGTTGTTGAATGATTAAAGTTGTTAAACTTTCATCTTGATCTTGAGGCAAATGCAATTGATGATTAGAATTGTTGAGTATGGACTAATTGCTAGTTTTTTTTTTGAGAGTATCTTGTTAGCTTACATTGACTCCAATTAAGAATTTACAATCATTATTAGTATTTATTCTTGTAAATTTATCATTTTATCAAACTGGAATGTATATTATTGCAAGAGGTAATATTTATTTTCTTTTTGAAGGTTTAGATGAGACCTAATATTTCACTAAGATTGATAACCGAAATGAAAGGTTTGTTTTGGCAAAGGATCAGTTAGGTCATACAAAGTATATTTTATTATGTAATATAATGTAATATACATGCGGTAAGAATGAGAAATTTGAACCTCTATTTCTGAAATGTTTATGAATATTATGTGAATTTTTGTTATGTGGAATTAGTAGATCTGTTTCAGCTATTAATATTAATTTGCGTTGTTGAAATTTCAAGAATAAATAGGTTTTATATTTTTTTTATACGAAAGATTAAGGGGTGAGCAGAAGTTCCCCAAAATAGCTTATATATGTTGTCATTATATTTGATGTGTGATCAATATCAATAGTATTTGATAGTATATGTCTACATAAAATTAGATTATTAGAATAATGGAGTTATTTGAACATATAATATATTGGATCTAAGCTACCTAAATTTATGAAAGCAAGGGTCAAATACCCTAAAGAATAATACAAAAGCAGAAGTGACTAATATAGTTTCTAAAGTATGTTGACTAGATTATCCAGGCCAACATGCATGTTAAAATATATATAAAGTTTTTTTTAAAAGAGTTGATTTCTCTCTCTTTTGGTTGAATATTTTTAATAGCAAATTTTGTGTGAGATCAAATTGGTAAATGGTAGCTAACTAGACTCACTAGCTCATTCCTTGAAGTGAATGAAAAATTACATGCTTGAAAGAAAACTAAGCATGTTTGCTTGATATTCTTTTAATTATATTATTCATGGAAAAGTTCATAACTATTTATCTAGGTTAAAGCGAACGCTAGGAGTGGAAAATATCTATTTGAAAAAAAAAAAAGTGTTATGAGTTCAACTTGCTTGAAAAATGTATTTATTATGCCCATAGTTTTAAGAATTTTTAATATAAAGATTAATATAATTGCACAATAGTTATGAGTACGAGTTTATTATAAGAATAATATAATCATGTTTGATACCTGCATTGCTAAAAGAATTTATGGGTTAAAAGGAGCAAGTGATTTAAAGATTGTTGAACTATTTTATAACCCCATATGCAAGGATTAGGGGGAGATAGTGTTATTCCATTGTTTTTATGTAATCCTTGCACATGAATAATTAAATATGTTGATGGTCAATTTGGTACATACACTAATCTAAATATCAATAATTGGCCACATGATAATTGAATATTTAGAATGATATCATCCTAAAGATGGATATGAATAAATGTCATTACCTATATACTAGCTATAAATGTACATATTAAGTTGATGCCCTAGATGGAGAAGATCATTTTCTATTGAACTAGCACACCTGATGTGTGGTAATCCAAAGGGTTACAACGATAAGAATCCTTGGAAGAGGAAAGGAGCACTAATTGACAATGACAAATTTGAGAAAGTGACACATTTTGATGTATCTCCTGAAGAGATCATTTCTAATACATTAAAATGTGATATGATTATATAAAGTACTTCAAAAAAAAATATAAAATGTTGTCCAACAAGGTTAGGATGTATCAAGATTACAATCAATGCTCCGGTGGAGTATGTGTATTAGTTAATTGTCTTGCCAATTGTAGAAAGAAACACATTGGTGTACTTATATCCTATCATATTCATGGCCATGTATAAAGTTTCCCTAATAAGGTGATCACCAATATTATAAAACTGACTATAATTTAAATACTAAAGGATAAGTGATTGGATGTGATATTAATAATTAGGCCATCCGGGGTTCAATAAATTTCTGTTATGAAAACCTAAAGTTTCATTTGATATGAAAGAAATAATTAATGTGCTAACACTCTCTCATGTTAAATGTATGAAATAAATTGAACGGCAAGACATAGCATTGAGATTGAGCTATATTTGAATTGCGATTTTTAATAGTTTGTGCTAAAAGAAAAGTTCAAGAGATAATATATTAGTTTTTCTGAATAATAGGTTCACTATAATTATTTATATGATGACAAATATTAGGTGACCAGAAGCTCACCACGTACAAGTTATATGTGGAAATTTTAAGTAACTAGTATCATACTATCAATATTTCTAGTGATCCCAAAAATCATCACCTAATGAAAATACAAGAAAGTTTATATTTGTATAACAATTCTCTTGATTGATGGGGCTATTGTATGTCAGCACATAAGAAATAGAATAAGAAATTAGAAAAAAGCACAATTTATTACCCCTTTATTAATATTGTTATCTAGAAGAGAAAAAAATTTCATTATTCTCCAAAAGAGATGGAAATTTGTCTAATATATATTATTATCGTACGAGATGAAATTTGTTGGACATGAAATTATATATTCTAAGTTGGTAAAGAATTGCCTCAATATTTAAAATATTTTACCAACTTATAGGGTGGGAGGGAAGAATAGAAGTAAGTTGGCAAAATTATAAAATTATAATTAGTTGATCCCTCTTATACTTTGGAAAATTATATGCCAATTTTTGTATTAACATATGTTGCACATCTCTGATTTGTTTTGTATACCGTTATGACCCATCTAGAGGCATAAAGAGATATATTTTGATTATAGTGATTGATATTATGTGCATACATTAAGATAGATCTTGCCAATGTTTCATTAAATCACTACACCTGAAGTGTAGTTTATTTGATCGGTTCCAATATAAATTTGTGATATATGGCAAGATAGTGCAGTTGATACCTCTAAAGTATAATAATAGTATATTCATACCATAGTGTGATAAATACCCTTGATAGGTGGTATAGATATCTGAATTATTATAATAGATGGCCTATTATGTGAGAATAGATATGATGGTACCAATGAAAAAATGTATTCAAATTTCATAAAATAGCATGCGAAATGTACATTAAAGTAATTTTATGATACCGGTACATAATGGAACTTATGAATAATTTGCATATGCATGATAGAATGGACTATTGGATAAGGGATCTAAAACATATATCCATTATGATGTCGACATAATGATAATCATCAAAAGTTATCATGGACCAGAAGTCCAATGAAATATGGATTTTAAATCAACACTGTAGAGTGTCTTGCATTAATTTGAGTCTTATATCCATGTGCATGTGTGAGTCATAGGTTAATGGATTGCTTATTGCATGTTAAGGAAGTTGTTAGATGCATTACTCATTGTATATTTTGTTCAATATCTTATCATGATTCCTATATCTCATATTGCATGCACTCGCTAGTTTCTACATAATTATTGTGGTATGTGTGAATGTCTGTCCAATGTATAGTAAGGTGTACATACAACATTGATGGGAACTTACAAAGAAATATTTACATTCCATTGGGCTTACACTAGTGATGAAATTATTGATGACGCCGTTTTAATAATAGCTATTATGATTCATGTAAGAAGAGTTCCCAAAGAACTTATATACCACGTATTTAAATATCTAGCCCTACATTTTTTATATCTTGAATATTGCAATTATTATCAAACTCATGAAAAGTCAATATGACTACATCATCGATATTTCAACCTGAAGTTTGAGTATGTGAAATCTAACAAGTCTATGTATTCATTGGTGAACTCTCATATAAAACATGAGATGTCTAATTAAAGAATAAATTTGAGATACCATGGAGTGAGAATAATATTTTTATGGTCCATAAGAGCCATGAGCAATATATGTAATTATTTTAATTTCTTAATTCATATGATACTGGAAAATGAAATATATATGATGATATCAAGTTTTGCCATGAAATTATGTTTGGATAATGTTATTAATTATTGATCATCATTTTGTAGTATATATGACCTCCTGAAGAAGGCATACATCTAATTGTTATGATAATTCAAAACAAAACTATCGAATGAAATAGAGGTAAACACACTAGTGGAAAAAATCTCATTCGTAACAGGCTATTTGTAACGGGCAAAGCTTTGCCCGTTACAATTAAGATATTCGCAACGGGAAAAATAGTGTTCGTTACGAATACTTATTTATTCGTAACGGGCAAAATAGTGTCTGTTACGAATACGTATGTATTTTTAACGGACAAATTAGTGCCCGTTACGAATAAATATGTATCCGTAACGGACACTATTTTGCCCGTTACGAATACTATATTACACGTAACAGTTGTATTGTGCTTGATACAAATGGCCAAACTTGGCACAACTGATGTGAGGAGCCCAGTACTTGGCTTTTTAGGGTTTCACCTAATAGCCTTTCTCTCTCATTAGTCCCTCACTCCCTTTCTCTCTCTCCTCTCCTCTCCTCTCCTCCCCGTCATTCACCTCTTTCCATCATTTCAAACTCAAGCCCTCTCTCCTCTCATCCATCAATCTTCCCCTTAACAACAAGTGAAGATCTCTAAACCTAACTACTAAAGAACAATTCTTAGATAATTTGGGATATATTTGCCAAAAATTCCAACTATTTTAGATTGTGAGGTAAGAAGTCCTTCAGCTGTTTTTTCTTCTTCTTGAATTGATTTCTAGGCATTTAATTGTTTAAATTCTTGAATTGTTCATGTGAATTCTAATTTGCTTTATTTTTTTCTACATGCAATTTGTATTTGATTCATTTTTGGCATTTATATGGTTCGATTATCCTTTGTATGTCTAAACGAATAATAAATCTAAAAAAATATGTTCTTCAATTGAAACGAGTAATACATGCAATTAGTAATAAATTTAGTTCATCATTGACTATTAATACCTGATTGCCGAATTTTTTTGTAATATTTTTGTTTATAGAGAGAATTAAGAAACCTGATATGGCATGTTGATTAATTCTATTGTTCTTCGAGTTCTTTACCAAAATCGATCAATCTATCCCTAATTCGTTCATTTTTAATGGTAATTTATGGGTTGTTGGTATATAATCTATGTTAATCGGTTTGTTGAAGTGAGAATTTGGGTATTGGTTATTGATTCTCTATGCAAGGTTCTTTCTTTCTGCATTCTTTGGTGTTTTAATCTGAATATCTGGAATATAGCTCATAAACAGGATAGTCTCTGGCTTAGATGGGTTAATGGGCTTTATTTGAAGGGTAAAACTTGGAAGCGATTCCAGTGCCCTCAAAATGCTAGCTGGAATTGGAAGCATGTTTTGAAAATAAAGGATATCATGAAGACTGGGTATAGTGGTGATAGATGGGTGGCTAATGCTAAAGGCTACTCTATTGCTAGTGGTTATAAATGGTTGAAGCTTCAATATGCAGATGTGGATTGGAGTAGTTGGGTCTAGAATAGATTGAATATTCCTAGACATCGTTTCATCTGCTGGATGATTATGTGGAAGAAAATCAGAGTTAGAGCTCACCTTGCTAAGATTGGGGTAATCACTGATGATAAATGCCCTTTAAGTGAAAACAGTGCTGAAACTGTTGAGCATCTTTTTTTCAACTGTCAATATACTAGAAAGTGTTGCATTGATGTCAAGAATTGGTCAGAATATTAGCTTTTCTTCTTTGGAAGATTGCAATCAGAAGCTGCTGGATATTAAGAGAAGGTTTTAGAGACAAGTGTTTTAGAGTTGTTATGCAGGGCTCTTGTATTGCATCTAGTGTCAAAGGAATAAGGCAGTCTGGGATAAGAGCATTATGAAGCCTGAGAAGCTGATTCAGAACTTATGTAGAGACATTTATCATAGAATTACTCAAGTAATGCCTGCTCAAACAAGCAGAAAGAAAATTGAGTGGTTCAATGCCTTGTATTGGTTGTAGTTGGGGTGCTTTGCCTGTTTACTGGGTGTATGGGGTGTGGTGTTCCTGCTTTTTTCTCTTGTTTTGTTGGCCTTAGGGTCTGTAATGTTGTTTGGTGTTGAGCAATTAATATAATTTTTTTACCTTTTTCAAAAAAAAAATCTAATAATTAGGCTAATTAGTGTAGAATTAAGATTTTATCTATTATAGATAGAACAAACCCTTGATGGGACCCTCTACAGTTATGACAGTGTCATTTGTTGATATTGTCTTCATACGATGATCTAAAGCTGTAAATTTCTTCTCTACAGGCACATACTTCAAATCTTTTTGTCCTAGATTCAATGTTGCTGGTCCTTCTAAAAACCCTCTTTTAAAATCTAAAATAGACAATGACACATCATAAACAGGAAAAACTGCAATATTTATTGACCCAGCCCCCCCCCCCCCCCCAAATATTTATTTGAATGTGATTAGATTGAATTTTTGAATTTTTGAATTAGGTTGTTATTCTGTTAATGGTTCGTGGGTTTTAGTTTTCTTGTTGCCACTGTTTAGATTTGTGTATTCGTTACTTTCCATATTAGTAATTGATTGTGAATTCGACATATTTTCGATTATTGAATGTGATAAGAAAACATTTCCTGGGTTATGCATAAGTATGAAGGATAAGGAATAATGAATTTTTTGTTTATGTGTTGTTCTCTCTTAGTGGAAAGCTATATTTTCCTTAATGTGTTTGTTATATGACCTGTTGTACCATGGATTTAGGGAAGCTTGAGGAAAACAATTCCTCAGTGAGCGTAGAAGGTGCATTACAAACCATCGGTAATCTATGGGTTGTTGGTATATAATCTCTGTTAATCGGTTTGTTGAAGTGAGAATTTGGGTATTGGTTATTGATTCTCTATGGAAGGTTCTTTCTTTCTACATTCTTTGGTGTTTTAATCTGATAATTAGTGTTTCTTTAAGGCTAATTAGTGTAGAATTAAGATTTTGTCAACAATTGTTGTGTTCTTGGTAAGTCTCTGTTTCTGGTGGTGCTTCTTACGCCGTTATTGCTGCTTGTTGCTGCTATAGTTGTTATATTAGCTGCTGCGCGTTCCTTCTTTTCTCTAATGTTGTTGGTGATAAATCTAAAATGGGTTCATATCTTGGTTAAGTAGGCTTTTTGTTTGAGTGTTTGGTTAATCAAAATTATTTGGAACTGTGGCATTGGTAGTTTGATCCATCTCATTTGAGGATGTTGGTTTATGCTTATAAAATGGAAGGACATTGAAAATGGTTTGTTATTATATCATGATTTGAGACTTGGTCTTTGACATTGGTAAATACCCTAGATATTTAGTTTTGGATGAAAATATATAATCTTCTCATATAATCACTGAATTTGAATTGTTGACGCATACAGTTTCTGCACTAGAAGCTGAGTTTTAGTAATAAAGTGATTGAAGATGTAAAATTAGATTGAATCATTTGGTTTTTTTTCATAGTCAAGGATATTTTCTAGAATATATATTGTAGTTGGAATTACTTTAATGTGACTGATTTTCTGATATTATACACTACTACATTTCAGATCTAATGCAATGCCCAATTCGCTATAAAGCCCTAAAACCGTTGTATTAGAGCTAATGCAACGGTTGCATACCGTGGCATCTGTTGGCGTGGCAGTAGCCCTAATGCCACGGTAAGAAGACCTGATGCAACGGTAAGCTTATAACCGTTGCATTAGCTATATATCTAATGCGACGACAACCTTACATTTATTGCATCAGGAATATATAGCTAACGTGACGGCTATAGTTAGCTAGCACAACAACAATTACACTAATGCCAGTATGCCACGACCATTACTCATTATTATTATTATTATTATTGTTGTTGTTGTTGTTGTTGTTGTTGTTGTTGTTGTTGTTGTTGTTGTTGTTGTTGTTGTTGTTGTTTTTGTTGTTGTTGTTGTTGTTGTTGTTGTTGTTGATGATGTTATGAACCTAAATAAAAAAAAATTTAAAATCATGATAAAATAAATGGAAATTTTATTAAAATTAATAAAAAATAAATCATATACAATGTTGCACTAGAAAAAAATTTACAAATTCAAATAACTATTATATATAGTTAAATGTATGTTCATCAAACACCTAAATTTGACATGAACATAGAGCTGATAGTATGTCAAATTCAAGCAGACATGTCTTAATTGGTTCAAAGTATATAATTCTCCACTTTTAGCCCATGGCCTTGAGTACTCCTTTTCCTTGCTTTATGGGGCTTGGAGGAGATTAGTCTCCGGTGGGAAAATATCAACCGCAATACAAGTCGATCGTATCATCCTTGATCTCTCTCGTCCACATTGCTTCCTGCAATTGGTACACAAAGGAGGGTAAGACATAACCTTTTATAGAAAAATCACTGAATCACGTAATCGCAGTTAAGTGAACAAAAAAATCTTTTACATCTACTACTCCATATAAGTAGCAATTTTCAAATCTATTAAATTTTTAAAATCATCCAATGTATCTAATTAATAGTACATTTGTACTGCACCTATAAGGTTTTAAAAGATAGGAAAAGAAGTTCAAGTCAGATTAAAACTAGATTCCTATTAATTGGTACATGTGACTAACAAAGCATACAATACCTTGACAATTTGAACAACTACGTCTCTGTTGAAATCATACTATTACAATAAAGTGCTGCTTCAAAACTTATAATATCCACTCAACCACTGGCGATAATAAACCTAACACTAGCAATTAATAGACAACAATTGCAAAATTCACAAGCAAATCATATTAGGAACTTGATAAACAAATATATAGTTAAATAAAAAAAAAAACAGAACAGACATACCTTAATCTTGGGTGAGATGAGATTTCCTCGTGCAAGACTAAAACAAATAGAAGGAAAAAATATTAATAAGTTGCATCATCAAAATTAGAATCTCAATGCTATAGAATTTAATCATGCAATTAGATCCTATTAAAGACACCTAGTGAACCATGATATGCTCTATTGTAAAATAATCCGAGCAATGGAGAATACTTGTTTTAAAAGAATCCGTAAAAATTAAATAAGTGAAAAAGACACAGTCACAGCATAATGCCCAAAATTGGCACCAACTTACTCTCAAAGCTAAAAAATCAACCCGATAAGCCTAATGGGAATTCACATTTCAAAAGCAAGGTTCAATCAACGAGCTAGGTAGCCTAGGTATATTAAAAAAAAAAAAAAAAAAAAAAATCCCAAAATTGTGAGTATAGTCGTCTAGCCACACATAAGAAAAACAAAGAGAACCTTTGAGTTAGGAAGTCAATTCAGGCCACCATTTTTAACATTCATACCATACACTTCCAAACTAAGTCAAAAACTTTGAGCACAATTCCCTTTCTAATGTCCTTCTTCACCAATGAAATCAACTAAAAAAAATCTAATCCTCATCCATGCCCATTAAGATACAATGTATCAATAACATCATTAAGGGTCTATGAAAAAGTTTTGGGATCCTCATACTCAACTAGCTAACTAAGTAATTCATTTGAATTTGTACATGAGTATATGAAAAACTAGGTGATTTAATTGCAACAACTAATATAACTATACCGGAAAAACAGGCATTGCACAACGTTAGTCCATTATAATTTTCCCTAATAGTCTTCATGCATTGGTACATAGTATGTCACTAACTCACTATAGATACTTTAATCATTCTTAGCTTAGGTTAGTGACAAGTAAGGAGATTCAGTTATCAGATTACTTATATACAAATACATTGTTGAAATTAAGCAATACAAGCACTAAGTCTAAACAGAGGAAATCATCACCTGCAGTCAAGTTATAATATAAAAAAAAAACAAGAATTGAGCCGAGTTCAAGTCAATATCAAGTTAACATCTACGTCAAATATGATGGGAGCAAAGGACTCTCATGTTGTAACTTGTACACATTAGATAAATTGAAATACGATCTCTAAACAAGAAATGACCAAAATGAATTTGTGATGCATATGTACATCTAACCATAACAAAAGATCTAATTCAAACATCAACAATACTCTAATACCTTTAAACCAACTCCTATGGTTGAATACTCCAATACCTCTAAACGAACTCCAAATTATTTAAAGTAAACCTCTATACATAGATTGAATACTTAATTAAATCGAAAATTTACTAACACACAAATTCAACCATTTATGATATTCTTTAATCATAATTACACAAATCATAAGTCATTACTCAAAATTTTAATCACATTATAACTCAAGATTCAATTAATTAGTCCCATAAAAACCATGTTCACTTGATTTATAATTTAATTAACTTTATGAACATCATCAACTCTCAGCATTAAATTTATAAATCAAGTCAGGTACAACAAGCACACAATAGTGCAGAAGCAGAATACCACACTACAACACCAACAACAAGTGGTCAGCAGTAGTAGCAGCACAAAGGCAGACAGACAGGGGTAAAATAGCAGGGTACCAGTAAAGGGAAATATCAGGGAAGAACGAAAGAGGAACTTGAAAATAACTTGAAGCAACAAGATAACGACATGTAGTAGCAAAAAAATAACTTAAAAATAAAATGTTAAATGAACATCTTACCAAGGAGCAAGATGCCGTTACAATAAAGAGGAACTTATAAATTTCATCAATGGAGAAAGAACCCTAATTTGTGGTCGGTGGTGGTTCCATGTTCTCTGGTCAATAGAGCTTCTTCTATACGCTTTTAAACTCAAATACTCCACGGGTAGACTCGAGAAGAAGCTCAACCTTTTGGAAATATACTACCATAATCTCAAATCTAGGCTTGAGATTTTCATCAAACCCAAACTAAGATCCAAATCCAAAGCCTAATTCGCTTCTCAAGCCCCAATTCTTCATAAAACTTCACCAATAACCCTAACGACCATTATCTCATCGTCAAGAATTCCCTCGTTGCATTTGTCGATTCTTGATCTAGCAGCGAATTTCTCTTCTCTCGGCTGAATTTATTGGAGTCAAGTTGTTTGACAAGATTGAATCGTAGCTGCAATCTTACAAGGAGGGAGAATAAAAGGGTAGACGAATAAGGAGCTGAGAATATTCAAATACGGAGTACTTGGTTGAATTATTAGGGTTTCTTAAAAGGGTTTTGAAATTTGGGAAAAATATAGGAGGGAAATTAAACAATTCAAAGCGCCCACTTATTGTTTTCATATTTTGACTGGCCGTGGCATTATACCACTCTAATACAACGATTCTGAATCCTATTGCAACAGTTATGAATAGGAGTGTTGCAGTAGGGTGCAGCCGCTGTATTAGAAGATGATTTTCAACGGCTATGAGGTAGCCGTCTGTAGGCGTCGTTCGAAGTGCGCCTACGTTAAAGCATGTGGTGAATATGCTTGGCACACATAGGAAGTGGGAATTTACATAATACGATTAGGGACAAGGAAAGTAGGGAGCCGCCAAAAAGTTTTTAAGAAACTTGTAGACCGTTCACGGATCATTTAAGGCAACCACGAATAAAGGGACAACGATAGGCAACAACGATTGACCCATGAAGGTTACACCCCATTCATAATCCATGATATTACTAACTCCATATGGTTCGGAACCACGAAAGGAGGATCGGGGATGATGGTACGAAGTGAGTCATGGAGTCACATTCGCCCGTATTGGCCTCTACTCGATTCTTATAGTGAAAAGCATTACTGCGTTCTCAAAGGCATACAAAAAAAGATTCAATTTGCTCTAAACTATTATTAAGCTAAATTGGTTTAATATTAATGCAACATATAATTCTATAAAATTTGTGATCACTTTAGTTAATAACAAGATTAAAAAGGAACCTAAATCGGTCATCCAAATTATCTTATTAGGCGTGATTTTCAATTACATACTCCCTTTAAACATTCAATATAGTTATGATAATAACAATAGAATAAACATTAATATTGGAAGCAATTTAACAATAATATCCAACAATATAAAATCGTTAGGAAAATAATAGAAATAAAAAGAACATAATTCTTACTTTGATTCTGTTTGCTTACAACTATAAAATAATAAACGAGTTAGTAACTTCAAAGAAAAAATAATTAAACGATAATTAAATTAACTTAAATTAAATTAAATAGAATTGATTTGGGGCCAACCACTCAAACAGTTCTACCTTTCACGCCTTGGTTTAAGGACAGAACCACGAATAAAGTATGGACTCCTTGGAGTGCTTGAAGAGGGAATTTTGAAAGAAGAAGGGTAGGATAGTGTTTAGGCTAGAGCATAGAGGAGAGAAAAAGAGAGAATTAATTCATGCCCCGTAGATCAGAAATGAGGGGGTATTTATAGAAAAAGTGAGCTGAGGAAACACACGGAACCCTAAAAAGATAAAAACCCTAAAAAAATTACACCGTGACACGGTGCCTGGCACATTCAGACGGGACAAATTTCTGTGACACGATGGACAACTGTGTGATGCGGGAAATATTTAGGGTACGGGGAATAAAACGCGTGAAGGGTTTATGCGGAAACGACACGGAATTGCCCTGTGTCACAGCAGAGGCACCGTGTCACGGGGAATCCCACCGTGGCGCGGCACTGGTTCCTGTGACACGATGCACAACTGCCGTGGCGCGGGAGCCTGTAGTCCGTTTTTCCGTCTAAATTCATTTTTAACCCTAATTTCGTTCAGTATTTTTAGGTGCCGATTGATAATTTCGGGCCATTTCTGATTTATTATTTATTAATTGGGCTAAAACAAAATAATTAATAAAAGGTTTGGACCAAAATAATTAAAAATAAAATAAAATAAAATAAATAAAAGGTTTGGGCTGAAATTAAAAATAAATTATGCTCTAACTAAACATCAAGACTGATCCATGGACTATTCAAAAAACTGAATTTAATTAAACACGATTTTTTTTAAGCACTCTCAGAATTATATACTGAACCCGACCAATAATGGCGATGAAAGATTGTTCGTCATCGGGTTTGGTTTCGGGGAGACATTTTTAGGTGTCTACACCGTCACATTAGTTGCAGCTTTTGCCACGACATTGAATCTGACCGTTGCATTAGCTCTATTTCATGCGTTGCATTTGATTAAAAATGTAGTAGTGTTAATTTATATATGAAATGACTTAAAGTACTATACCTCTATCCTTACATATATCTTAAAAGTCTTTGGTTCTAATGTTTGTTACTTTAGCAAGATCTTGGTTTGATGGATTTGATATGACTAAAATAATGAAATACTGTTTATAGGAGCGGTATGGGTCATCTCTACTTTGATATTTTGCAATGATTTATAAGGTTGCATCTAGTGATTCTTAGCATGGCCCGATGAAACTTCTGCACAAATTATTTAGTGTTTCAAGCGATCAATTATGGTTCATAGCATCCACACTTATGTTAGGAATTAGGATAACATTCCCTTACCCTACTTGTGCTAGTGAATGGAAGTCTAGAGTATTTCAGTCTTCTTCTGTCATTGTTTTGTTTTTTGAGTAAATTATGATGTCTTTGTTGCTCATTTAGTATATGCATTGAGTTGCTGCTGGCTGCTGATATTTATTTATTCAGTATATGATTAATTTTTCTAAGTACAAAGTAATACTTGGACTCCAACATTCTTCTTAATTAAGGTTTTTTTATCAGAATTTTCTGAATAAGCAGTGTTTTCTCAGTACAAATTAATGGACTCCCAAAATTTATCTGAAGTAAGGTTTTCTGATCAAAATTTTTATGTTCAGGCATAACTTTCGATAGCCCTTTGAGATACTATGGTCTCCACAAACCTGGACTACATGTTGGTGTTGTTGGCCTTGGCAGTCTAGGACACATGGCGGTGAAATTTGCTAAGGCTTTCGGGACTAAGGTCATTGTTATTAGTACCTCAGCTAATAAGGCAGAAGTGGGATTGGAGGCATGAAGGAGACACAAGAGATGATTGATTTTCTTTTGCTTTATTTTTTTAGTTTTAGTTATTAGGCGATAATAAATGTATTTTTTTTTTTTTTTTGCTGATTGTATAAATATGAAGTAATATTTTTATCTCAATTAATTAATAAAATAATTGTGCTATAATTTTTATGCAAGCTAGCTAATCCAACACAACATGTGCTTGATTTTTTTTTTTTAAATTGGGGCACACATTATTTGTACGTAATGGGCAGATATCATGCCCGATACAAACAACGGGGTTATTTGTAACGGGCAGTTTTAATTCCCGTTACAAATAAGTCGTTATTTGTAACGCGCACTTGAAATGTCCGTTATGAATAACGGGTTATTTGTGACGGGCACTTGAAATGTCCGTTTTTGTCCCACATTGGCTTTTCCTGGTAAGGTTTTTTAATAAAACAGCATAGCAAGCGTATTACGAAGAATGTTGTACTCTTTTTCCTTAATTAGGTTTTTATCCCACGGGGTTTTTCCTATTAAGGTTTTAACGAGGCACAATCTTCGATAATGAACATCCAAGGGGGAGTGTTATGAAAAATTGTGTGGATATCCATTATCCTCTTTGTATGTTTTCTGAATATTCTAGATTGATCTACGGTTCAAAGTCTTATCTAAACAAACCCTAATTATATTGTATATATATATACCTCATCAATGGAATAGATAGATACTGATTGATTCTCTCCCCAATTTCTCTCTCGTTCTCTCTATTTCACAACAAAACTCAATATATTATTGAGAGAGTAAAATATAAAATTAAATGGTTTAGAACTTGCGCTCATATAATTTGGATTTTTTTTTATCAAGTACAAACTTTGATTAATTTTAAAAATAGTTTGATTTATATAAAGAGAATTAGAGATTATAGAATGATAATCAATATTTAGCTAGGTTATAGGATATTGAAACATATTAAAATTTGAGTTAAAATTTTTCTTGAGATATTAATACTGTCTAGTTATTTTTTTATTTTTTATTTTTAATAAGAATACATGTTTCATTTTTTTATAAGAGTACATGTTTCATTTTTAACGTGTATAATATTATCTATTTTAAATCTCAATATATGTGTTAAGTTGGAAGAAACAAATTAAATATTATTTAAGTCATATGATCATTAAGTTGTAAACAGTAAAGTATTCAAATACTGCAATTTGACTTATGCTAAATTTCAATTCAAAATCAATACAATTCAAGCTATTCTCTCATAAACTTCCATAAATCTATCTTAGAATATCACTAAGATATATTATTATCCTAAATATAATATTATGAGATCTATATGGAAAATATATCAGAATAATATATTTTCCTATATTCCTAACAGAAGCTTATGTGGGTATTTATAGGGTATTTATAAATGTAGTATTATTTCCTTGATTATAATGGAAGATATATGAACTGAATAATGGCTAAGAAGTTATGGAAATGAAGCTATGGAATTTATTACAATGATTTTAAAATTGAATTTATGGCAATGCTTTATCGGTACTTAACTTATTAAGAGTTTTATTCTCTCTCAAAAGATATATGTTACTATGTGACAAATTTTAATTCTTAATCAGTAACTATATACTACCTCAGGTCAAAATTACTCGCAACTTTGGGGTATTATTTGTGAGATATAAAATATTCTAAAGTTGCGAGTAATTTGGACTGAAGGTAGTATTAAAAGACACACCAACAATGACACCTTTCATTGCCTAGTGTGTCGTTAAATAATTTTTTTTTTCTTTTATTTCCTTGGAGATAATCTTCTTTTAAGTATAGTTTAATGAGATAAAAAATTAACTAAAAATGTAAATATACTTTATTAGTCCCATATACTATTTTAGGAATTTCAAAATGATATACCCATATAGAAAATATTCTTAACATTAATATAGGGTGGATAGTTTTCATAATATGAGAATAGTTAATCTAATTGGGAGTATAAAGAGTTAAGTAATTTTGATTGGTTGATATGTGTGCTAGTGGATTGCGGACGTGGCAAATTCTTCTAATTAAGATTTAGGAAAACTTCTCAATGGTAACCCCCAACTTGTGCGTTGAGTAATTAGTTTTTGATGATTGTAAACTAATGATGATTATCTAACTAACGTGTTTGTTAAGTTGTGCATAGAAAGAACAAGTTATGCTTAGAACAGGATACAAGGAACCTGAGCAATGTCACGTATATATATAAGGAACTCGAGCAATATATGATAAGCAATAGAGAAACAAAAACAATGATGAATGTCATGGTTGATAAGCATGATGATAGCTAAAGAACCATAAAGGTAACTATGTAAATAGGTGTTTGCATATGTTAGCTTCATGAGGTAAGTACACTATGCATACATGAGTTATATATGTGTAGGAGTATTTACATAAGCTTTAAGTTTAATTAGTTCTCTCACTTGAAGTTTGTTTATGACAAACAAACTTCAATCTAATGTTTCTCTTAAGTGTTTATGTGAAGACAGGAACTGACTTAGGTGAAGTCAATGGGTTGGAACATAGAAGACTTCAAGATAAACGAGAGAGAATGAATTAACCTAAAGGAGGTTCTCCCATGAGAACCAAACCACGAAGGAACCTGAAGGTATTCTCTAACAAGATCCAGAAGGAACTTTCGGCAGGCTTTCCCACGAAAGCGGGAGCATGTTCCCTAACAGGTACATGAAGAGTTCCATGTTCCCTAATAGGTACATGAAGAGTTCCCTAACATGAACTTAGTTCTCTAACAAGAACTATCTAAATTCCCTAACAGGAACTTGAAGACAGCAAGTTAAGGAGTTGACTTCTATTGCGGAGATGACAGCAAGTTCCAGAAAGGAACCTGGTCTGCGAGTTCCAATAAGGAATGAAGAAAGTGCCATCAAGTTCCATTTAGGAACTTGGCCTGCGGTTCCAGAAGTGGAACGTTGCCCCAAGATCTAGAATACATCAATACTACAAGATTCTAGAACAAGAGTTTCAAAGAAACAACATGAAGACGGAGAAATCGAAGTATATCTCTCTAGGATGCATGTAAGTATGTTGGACATAAAAGTCATTCTGGAACAAGTCTAAAGAACCAAGGTGAACTTATGATAGTCAATGAAATTAGAGTTACCAACTTGTCAGGAACTCAGAGACTGTCAGGGTTCCGAAACCTAATCGGAATTTAGGTCTGCACGTCGTTAAAGGTCGCAGGTCGAAATTAATAAAATAAATATTTACCTAATACGTGCATATCTTTTAGGGATTTGATTTTACAGAATAAAGATATTTATTTTCTAATAAATCCCTTTGGAAAAAGATAAGTTATTTTTGGAAAATGTTTTCAGCAAAATAAGTTTTTAAATAAAATCTAATTTTATGGCAAGTATATCTTTTGTTAAAAGATATGGTAAATATATCTTTTGTAAAAAGATATGGTAAGTATATCTTTTGTAAAAACATATATTAGTATATTTGAAAAATATAAGATTTAGATATAATCTGATTTTATGGTAAATATATCTTATTATTATTGATAGAATATATTCTTAACAAAAGATATATTTTTGGAAAACTTATTTTTGGAAAATATCTTTTATTTCTATCTTTTAATAAAACTTATCTTTTACGAAAAGAATAACTTGGGTGTACTATAAATATGCTCATATGTATTCATTCAAAGTTGAGGCTGACAAAGTGTAGTGGTCGTGCTTAATGGTTTCATCCTTCACCACGAAGCTAAGTCAGTCCTCCTGGTCAAAGTTCCTGTCAGGTTCCGGTTACAGTTCGTCCAGTAAGTTCCAGATAGATCTCGAGTGTCCAGCATATTAGTTTTATCTCTTTATTCATTGGTATGTATTTAAAGTTATTCTTTTAGATCTTGTAATTGGGAAAAAGGGTTTTGAGTGTTTTATGTATTGGGGTGTGAGAGTTCGTGAGGATTCTCGTTTTTATAATATTGTATTGTGAGAGTGCAATGTGTGAGCTTCTAGGGTGAAGCCGAATGAGGTTCTAGTGAGATGCCAAGTGTAGGCACTTCGGGAGTGCTGAGTGAATCTAAGTTTGGGACTTAGGTTGGGTAAGATAGGGTCTTATCGTGTAGCAAGTTTAGTAAGGAACTTGTGAGTAAAGGTCTGTCACTTAATAGGTTTGTAACTTGGTGTTTGCCCTATTATAGTGGATTGGTTTGGCTTGAAATCCCTTGGAGGGTCGAGGTTTTACTTCCAGTTGGGCCCTGGATGGTTTCCTCGTAAAATCCTCTTTGCATTGTCTAAGTTTCTAACAGCAATCAGTTTTATATTCCGCGAAAAGTAGGCACTAGGAACATACTACAATTCACCCCCCCTCTTGTAGTATATCATCCGAAATAACATTGTGTAACACTGAAATGGTAACCCTTGTTATTTTTTATTATACAAAATGACCTTAATGAAGAATTTATTCCCAGAAACAATCTTAGTTCAATAAATGGTTAATTAAAATTAACTATGGTTATCTTTTTTAAGAAAATAAAAGAAATACTAAAATTTAAACAAAAAAGGAAAAAACACCACCACCACTAACTAACCCAGAAAACACCTCCACAACTTCCACCCTCACCTTCACTCATCCACCACTAAATCCGACCCTAATCCAAACCTCAACCACCACGCGCACATAGGACCCCTGACCTCAGTCACCACGCGCATAGAACCCCCCGGCTTTGATTACCGTTCCGTTTCAAGGGATAGCGGTGCCTTAAAGGGAAAGGCAAAAGAGGAGAGTGATTATGGGAAGAGGAAGAAGAGGAGGTTGAAGAAGTGTTGGTGAAGGTGAATCCCACCATTGATGGGTTGCTCAAGCTTGACCTATTTTAACGGAGATTGGAGAAAGAGAGTTGAGTTTTTCGGGGGAGGATATTTGGGGGTTTTGATTTTTTGAGCTTTGGACGGTGGTGTTTCGACAGCTTAGGTCGTCGGCGGTGGGGGAAGACTAGGCACCGATGGAGAAGCTTTGCTAGACGCCGACGGCGAAGGGGAAGGGGGAAAGGGTGGCTGATTGGTGGAGGCTATGGTGTGGGAGGTTGTTTAGCTGTTTTTTTTTTTTTTTTTTTGAAGTGTTTTTTTTAATAAAAAATGTAATTATAGTTAATTTTAATTAATTATTTAATGAAATAAGGTTTCAATTGGGATAAATTTCTTTATTAAGGTCATTTTGTGAAATAAAAACTGGAGGTTACCAATTCAGTGTTACACAAGTTGGGGGTTACCGTTGAGAATTATCCTAAGATTTATTATAGACGATTCAATAACAGCCAAATTCCATAAATAAAACAAATTAAATAGAAAAAGACAACATTAATTACAAAGCTAACTACAAGAAAAAGGTTGTTTAGCGACTGCCAAATCAATCGCAAATCCGTCGCAAACCTATCCGACGCTAAAATAGGTTTGCGACGGATTTGCAACTATTATTTGAGTAGTCGCAACTTCAGCATCACTAAATTCAGTGATCTAGGGCGGAGACTAGGTCGTTGTAAACTAATCTACCCTCAATCAAAAAAAAAATTATAATCTCTCAGCACACCCTTATACCAAGCATAGAGTAAGTCAAGGGTCGAACCACTAGGAATGAGAGATGAATGTTAAAGCTAAGCTATTTCAAAGTAATGAAGTAAGGAGTGTATATTCTAAACAATCAAAAAATTAAAATGAAATCAAATTTATCAGCACTAGGGTTAGGATCCGCATATACTCGGAATGGATATAACTAATTGGGATTGGAGATGATTAAGTCGAGTGTTGCGAGGGAAAATTAATTAAGCAATTAAGAGAGTAAGGTAGGCTAATCTCCTAGAGGTCAAGCTAGCGTCAACTATGAGAGAATCTATCTAGGAACCTTGCAAACCAACTCAATCGACAAAAGCAAGCCACAAATCAATTTTCCGTATCAATGCGAGCTTACAATGCATTCTAGTGTAACAATCAAAGTTAGCTACTCTTCTATTAATCACACACATGCACTTAATCAATCAACCAATTTAATCACAACATCAACTCCATCAATTAGCATCAATCAATTACTCATATATGCTTCACCATTCCCCTAGCAAGAGAACTACTCACAATCCATTGAAATCAAGATCAAAACTAAGCTAATCATCAATTTCATCATCATCATATCAATAAAACTAATTCAATCACAAATTGAATTCAAACTTGAACAATCAACAAAACATTTGAAATAATAAGCTAAAGATTGCATTAAAGTAAAAGAAATCCTTACAAACTTGCTTCAATTCAATGGAGAAAATGCTAGAATTACCAATCTTCAATCATCAATCAAGAACTTCTCTCTACAATCTAAAGATTCTCTCTCTAAAATTCTAATTATAATTCTAATTCTCTAATTTCTTAAAAATTCCACAATTCTAAAAATAGAATGAAAATCTATATATAGTAAAACTAACTAAGAGAAATTAGTTATATCATCCCCAAATAAACCCGTATAGGCGCGGACAACTATAAGGGAGAGCGCGGCCGCGCAAATCTGGGTACAGAACAGAGACCCAGACAAACGCGCCCCCGCCCAAGAGAGGCGTGCCCGCGCCCAAGAGAGGCACGCCCGCACCACCAAGCCGCCCGACCGCGCTATAGCCTGGCGCGCCCGCGCTTGGGAACAAGCAACCCTATTCACTATCATGTAGATGCTCCTCGTGCGTTCCACTTAATGCTCTTGATAAACACGGGACCTTGCAGTTTCTAAACTCCATGTTTGTGGGTTTAACACGAGAAATCATGCCCCCACGGCTTGAATGCACAGCCTATGGACTTTAGAAACTTGCACTTCTCCATGCTTGAGCTTCAAATGGAGAAAATTAGGCATCCTAATCAATGCCAAACTTGGGAAGAGGCCTCGGGAATCTTGGATAACGACCCTAAACTGAAAATGAAGCAAAACAAGCAAATAAAAGAGAAAATAACGAAATAAACCAAGAAATGCATAAAGAAAGAAATCCAACTAAGAAAATGCAAATTAAAAGAAATAAAGAGTAAAATTAAGGAAAAGCTAAGTAAAAGAGCTATAGAATAGCATGAAATTCACCCTAAAAAGAACCAAATGAGTGCCATAAATGACACTCATCAAATTCCCCCAAGCTAGACTTTTGCTCGTCCTCCAACATAACAAAGCAAGAAAGAATTAGGATGAAAGACTTATTCAAAAAGAAAAAGAAAAACATAAGATGCGAATATACACTAAGACTCACTAACGTAGGAATCACGGTTGTTTTTAGCTACAACAAGCCCTTTAAACCCCAAAGTCGCCTATGAGGACGAGTGAGGTCTCGTAAAGGTTTCCTAAGAGCTTAACCTATAACTCTCCACCAAAATACATGAGGCAAACCACAAAAAGGAAAGTAAAAGAAAGAAAAACAAAATTGAAAACTTTACAAATTGGACTTTACAAAATGACCACATTTCAAATGAACAAAAATCTTTCTTAAGCAAATAAAGGTATACATGTTTCAAGATATCCGAGGTTGATTGAAACATAGAGTATGCTAAGCATAGAGAACTAGTTATCACAATTTACCTTCATCCCGTTCGATCTTACCGTGTTCTCCCTATAGTCTCAAATCTCCCTCTAATGAGCATCTCAATAGCTCCTTGAAGGAGCCGAAAAAAAACACATTTTTTTTGCTACACGACGTCTTAACTATGCATCTCCTCTCTTTAGGCTTTAACTCATAATGCCCTCCCTCGAAATTTGATTCAACCTCTAGGTCGAAAGGTCTTTCCCAATAGTTGTAACGTAAGGGCAAAAAGGGGTGAGGGTAGGCTTAAAATTTTAAAATTTGGCAGTATTCCTAATTAGTGAAGCAAAGGGTGATCAAACCTTCTCCTCATAACCAAGAAATCTCCAAACAAAAACAAACTAACTAATCAACAAAGTACTAAGCTATAAAATTTGGATTCAAGGATTTGGATTCATGGGATTTAGATATTAGGGGTTTGGATTCTAGGGAGCAACTCATGCATCATCATCACAATAACAACAAGATCAAGAATGAGCAAACACCATTAAAGAGAAATCAAGAAAGAGACCATCATACAAAGAGGCAAAAGAAACAAGATTAGCCTTAACAACAAATTGGCCACCGAGACAAACCCCTAAGAAAAAGAAAAGTTCCCCTAAGCTAATCATAGATACATCTCAACATCCCATCAATACAAAGCAAGAACACATAAGACAAGGGATGGAGGCTAATGGCACAAAAATGAGGGAACTAGCTACCACTACCACTCGGCCCGGGGCCATAATTTTTATCCCATCATAGGAAAACCCGGATGGGGGACCATAAGGATCCCATCCCCCGGTGTAACAGGGTGGCCAACAATAATGCCCCCTAAAGTTATCGTGTTGCCAAGGGGAAAGGGGAGTGAATTTCTCGAGCAAGGCGAGCGGTAGTGGGTGCTCGGGGTGTACATAGGGGTAGTTAGGATCACCCCTAAAGTCACTCCCACCGAAAACACGGTAATCACAGTTATCGTGCTCATCGGGGAATGAGCGAGTCTCGGTGTTGGACCCCGGGGGTCCTTGCCAATATGGGTACGTGAGTACCCCATCAGCCCCAAAAGATGGTACAGGACCATATTGGGGTGGAAAGTAAGGGTAGTCAACCGGGGGAGTGATGTCTCCCTGGTTAACACCCGCATCATATAAATGTTGTTGTTGGAGAAACATACCTTGTTGCATCTCCGAAATCCTTCTCATATGAGAATAGAGGGCCTCAAAGTCTTGATCATACATGCCCTCCAACCGGATTTGCATGCCCTTCATATGAGCACTAAGGGCATCCAAGTCGGTGTTAGCAAATTGGTGATGTTGTTGTTGTTGTTGTTGTTGTTGTTGTTGTTGTTTTTGTTGTTGTTGTTGTTGTTGTTATTGTTGTTGTTGATGATGTTGTTGCGGCTCTTCTTCCACTTATTCACCCATCTCCTCCTCATCATCATAGTAAGGAGGGCGGTGACTTTTGGAGACATGCCAAATGTTTGCAACATTCTCGCGGTGGAGAGAAGTTAAGGAGGGGTTAGGGAGATAGCACCAATGCGCGTTATCCCTTAGCCAATCAAACACCTCGTCGTCCTCATTCTTTGCTAAGAACTGGATTTGCTTCAATTGCCGGACGTCGAGGTAGAGAGAATCAACATCCCCCACCGAAGTGCAAGACGAGAAATAGTGCCCGAGCTCAAGGTTAGTCACTAGCCTTGTGACCATGCTCCAACAAGGGATCTCGCCGGAATCCCTATCTTGCAATCCTTGGAAATACTTGACAAAAGTGTACCCCAAATTTAGACGACCTCGATACTCCTCACGAGTAGCCACCCAAAGAATCCAAAGCTCCAACTGACTCATCTTTCCCAACTCTTGCTTCAGAAACATCGAATACCCTAAAAGCCGATGGAGAACCCAGAGACATGGCTGGTATACCTTACTAATCTTGGCATACTGGGTCACAAAGTCACCACACCCAGAATTGTCATCCCACCATGAGTTTTGATCATATTCATCATTGAAAAAGAGCCCGGGATCCAAAATATCCGAGTTTGGATCGAAGTCTAGAGCTGCATTGAACTCTTCAAGAGATTATCAAATTAAATGTTGAAGAGCTGAAACCGAACACGGTAGTAACCTCCCTCGGCCACCACAAGATCAACCGTGGCCAAGAACTCCATAGTCCGTTGAACATAGGTACGGAAGCTCCGGCTCACGAATGATCCCATACGGAGGTTGTTGAGCAATTCCCTTAAATCTTCATTAATTCCCAACTTAATCATATCCGATTGGAAGTAGTGTCGGGAAGGTTTAAGGGAACGAATTTCCATGAGTTTAGTGTATCTAGCCTTTTGAATGGGGTCGGTAATGCGTAGTTTTGGGATAGGGGTAGGTTGACGTGGTTGTGAGGTAGAAGGGGAAGGAGGGGATTCTTCAATGGTTACATTGGTTTTTCGTTTCTTGAGTAGGTTTTTGATGTGTTTAGACATGGTGAATTCTCAAAGATAGTATCTCAACAATCCAATCAAAATACACCACAAGAACTCCAACCAACAATTTAGAATGCCTCAATCAAACTTTTTTACCAATACCGTCAAGCAACAACTCACTACTAAAATCAAACAATCCCAAAGTTATACAATCACCACCAATTCAAGTCAACAAATGCATTCCAACCATACACCAATCACAAAGTAACCAAGAACTAATGCTCAACAATATCAATGTCGCACTACCAAAAATCCGACTTCAACAATTCTCAACAATTATGATCAATTTAGCTACACAAACATCAAACAACACAGTGTGAGGCAATAACAATCAACAACAACACATATAATCAACCAAAATTCAAAATCAATCATCAAAATTACCAAAATTCATACTACTACTATTAACAACTATCAACTATCCAATACTTGCAATTTTATGATATAATTATGAATTTAAGAGTAAAAGAGGATGTTTATATCATACAAGATGCAAGATTGAACAAGCTTTGGCCACCAATTCCCTCACAAACGAAAAAGCCCAAATTTCTTCAACAATGGATGGGAGATATTGAAGCGTGAAATAGATGAAAATAGTGTAGTTTTTGTTGAAAAGGATGAAAATGTGGAAAGATTTTATGATTTTTGATTGAAAATTTGTTGATTTTTTATGGAATTTGATTAATAGGGTTAGGGTTTTAGCGGTTTCAAGAGCAATATGAGAGGAGTTTGCGTTTGAATGAGATAGGGAAGAAGGAGAAATGAGGAAAAGAAAAAAAATAAGGCTCAGCCTGCAGGGGTGCGCGCCCGCACCCGTGTCGCGCGCGGCCGCGCCCTCCCTTGGAGCGCCCTCGCCAATTAGCTAGCTCGGCCTTTTGCTTCTTTGGTGCATTCATCTGTGGGCATATCGTTCAATATCATTCCGGGATTTTTGAACCCATCGTAATGATCAGTTTCTAAACATGAAGAATGTGGGTTCAACACCCTTAAAATAATGGTAGCACCATAATGAACTCACCAAGTTCAAATTGTCTTCAAACTATAGCATAATTTCCCTATCTTACCTCACTAATATTTCTTACTCTTGTTGCCTCAAAAATTTGTCAAAATCGAACATACATCACAACGAAAACCGCAAAAACTCCTATCCAATGCTCGTGCTCATTTGAATTAATCCATCTCTATGAATTACCCTATAATTCCAAAAGAAAATAAGTGAAAGAAAAGAAAATAAAAGAAAGAAAATTAAGAAAACAGAAAACAAAAGGAAAGGTTAGAAATATCCGGGTTGCCTCCCGGGAAGCGCTTGCTTAAGGTCCTAAGCTCAACCCTTCCTCCTAATCATGGAGGGTCAAAGGACACCACCTTACTCAAAGTGGCGGAAGGTAAAAACTTCTCTTCTATTTGTAGCAACTCCTCGTTGTTGCTTGACGAAACCTCGTTTGCTTGAACTTCAAAAACAAATTTTTCATTCTTCAACTTCAATCTCATCCGCTTCTTCCTAGAAGACCTTGCCTTTTTCTTAGCCTTGTTCCTTCTTGTAAATAGGTTAACACCATCTACTTCATTGGAACCATCCTCCTCCTCTTGAGGACCAAGCTCGAACCAATATGGAATATCTATTACCTCTTCGTCCATGGTCTTTGAAAGCTTTTCTTCTTCACTAAATTTCATTCTATCAAACTTCATAAGCACATCATAAAAAATCTCATAAACATGGTTAGTTGAAGAGTTAATCACACACACATTATCCAATGAACGAAGGGAATTATCATTCATGACTCCTTTCACAAAAGACAAGGATTCATGCATTGGTTTTAGCTTAAAACTCTCTTTTTCATTACCAACAAACAAAGTGATACGGCCTCCCTTAACATCTATTAGGTCACCCGAAGTAGCTAAGAATGGTCTCCCTAGAATAATAGGAATGTGGTCATCCTCCTTAATTTCTAGCACAATAAAATCTACGGGAATTGTGAAACCACCAATCCTAAGGGGAACATCTTCAACTCTTCCTTTTGTGAACTTAATAGATCTATCGGCCAATTGCAAGCTCATGTTCGTAGGAAGAAGTTCTCCTAGCTTAAGCTTCTTGAACACCGAGTAAGGCATAATTCTAACACTAGCATCTAAGTCACACAAAGCATTTTCAAACAACTTACTTTTGATCTTGCAAGGAATAGAGAAATTGCTCGGATCTTTCATCTTATATGGTGAGTCATTGTGAATCAAAGCACTACAACACTCACCAAGCTCTATCGAATCTACCTCATTGCACTCTCTCTTGCCACTCAAAATATCCTTAAGGAATTTGGAATATCTAGGCATTTGGCTCATAGCTTCGATGAGAGGGATAGAAAGATGGACCTCCTTCAACATGTCAAGAAATCTCCCAAATTGTTCATCTAACTTGTGGGAATATGGAAGGTCGGGTTTTCTCACTTCCTCTTGCACTCTCTCAACACTATTATTTTTCTAAAGGACTTCCTCCTTGCTCACACTCTTTGACACATCTTTCTTTTTTTCCTCACTTGAGTCACAATCACTCTTCCTCTCATCCTCCTCATTATTCCTAGAAACTCTCTATTCAAGCACTTTTCCACTCCTTGTGATGATAGAATAAACGGGTTTCTTAAGATCAACTCCTTGAGAGGGTAGTGAAGAAGGGCTAGCACAATCTTTCAAAGTGTTAGCTAGTTGAGTGATTTGGGTTTCAAGCATCTTGTTGTGTGTCATCATCTCATTGAACTTCTTATCACTCACCGACATGTAGGTGTTAAAAATCTTTTATTGGTTCTCAATGATATCCTCTAAGATAGTCTTGGAAGATGGGGGTTGAGCATAAGAATTATCACCATTTCCTTGAGGTCTTGGAGCAAATCCGGGTGGGGGTCCCTTTTGGTTGTTATTTTGAAAATTTCCCCTACTTTGATTGTTCCAATTACCTCGGCCTTGATTGTTACCAAAATTTTGGTGTTGGCTACCAAGGCCATGATATTGGCCTTGATTTCTATACCCTTGGCTTTGGTTTTGAGTACTATAACCTTGGTTGTTATAGTTACCTAAGAAACCTTGATTTCCTTGGTTCCTATAACCACCATTGTTGTAGTTATCAAAATTACCTTGTTGGTGAGAATTCCTATTCCCAAAATTCCTTGGACCATCAAATTTGTGTCCATTGTTATTATTAGAAACAAAATTCACTTGCTCACAATCATTATTTTCAACATCATCATAATTCTCAAAAGCATTTCGACAATTTGAAGAATCATGGTCATAAGACCCACAAACATCACAAAAAACACAACTTGGCATATTACTCGAAGTAGAAGGAGGAGTAGAGTTATAAGGTGTACCTCTCCCTTTTATGTGGGAGGGAAGACTTGGTGCAATCGAAGAGGCACTCTCTAGCTTGGCTTTAATCAATGTCATCTCCTTTCTCAAGTTTGAGATTTGGGAAGACAAGTTATTGATTGCATTAAGATGATCAACCGAATAAACCGTTGATCCACTCTTGCTTACGGACTCTCTATCCCCCTCTTGCCAATCCATGTAGTGACGAACTACATCCTCAATTATATCTACAACCTCTTCTTCGGTCTTGTTCATAATCGGGCCTCCGGCTCCGGCATCAAGACACGACTTCCCTTGGGGGCTCAATCCTCCATAGAAAATTTGTATAATTTGATAGGTTGGAATTCTATGATGAGGACATTTTCCTTGATACTCCTTGTATCTTTCCCAAGCCTCATACAAACTCTCACTAGGTTTTTGCTTGAAACTTTATTTGGATTAGAGTTCTTGCCTCGGCGGTCTTCTTTTGAGGATAGAAGCGAGAAAGAAACTCCTTAGTAACCCCATCCCAAGTTCTCAAGGAATTAGGTTTCACTTCCTTGTCCAACCATTCTGAAGCCCTTTCAATTATAGAAAACGAAAATAGCTTGAGCCTTATGAACTCTTGAGAAACCCCATTGACCTTGATGGTATTACAATACTTCTCGAACTCTTTGAGATGGTTTAGTGGGCTTTCATGCTTAACTCCACTAAATTGCCTTCGTTCAATCATTGTTATCATTGCTGGCCTTATCTCAAAGTCATTGGCGGGAGTTGTTGGTGGAGCTATGCCACTCTCAAACCTATAAGCATCGGGAGTTCCCAACTCCTTCAAAGCAACTCCTGGATTATCTCCCATGCTTACTTGATCCTCATCTTCTCTTTCTTGGTGAATTTCCTCTCTTGGAGAGCTTGGACCAAAGACAAATAGCAAAAAGCACCGGCTCAAACCCGGCTTAAGGCACCGGTTTGAACCGGTGCCAATGTGGGGGGTGCCAATTACCCCCCTTTTTGCCACCGGTTCAAAACCGGTGCCATAAACCGGTTTTGGCACCGGTTAATCGGTGCCTTAAATAGTTCCGCAAAATATTATTTTTTAGCGGCAGCTCTTTTAGGCACCGGTTAACCGGTGCCTTTTTGGTATTTTTTTTCTTTGTTCTTGCAATAATAATAAAAATTATATAAAAACACCATGTAAATTATAAAATACGGAGTACAAACCAAACATCAGTAATCGATATAACAGAAGCAAAAACAATGAAATATAATCACATTATATTCAACAAGTAAATTGTTATTGTACAATACAAAAAAAATTACAATGAATTATAATGAAATTCAACTCAGAAATTGATATTGTACAACAAAAAAAAATTACAACATCAAAACAATTCCAAAATCAAAGTCTTGAATCCTTGTTGCATGAATTAACACCTTCATCAATTAAAATCCAGAAATTATTAAAACTAAAAAAAAAATACGAAAAACAAAAACCCAGAAAACTTATGCATGAAAGAGAAAGAGAAAAGGACGAAAACCCAAATAAATTGCCCAATAAAACCCAGAAAATCTACGAACTCCAAAACTTTCAAAAATCAATCAAACCCAACAATCAATTAAACCAAGCAAACCCAGAAAATCAATTAACCCCAAAACTTTCGAAAATCAATTAAACCCAGATTTTTCGAAAAATCAATTAAGTGCAAAAAATGACAAAATCAATTAACCCAAATAATTCAAAAATCGATTACACCAATCAATTTCGAACAATATTACAACAATCAAACCCAAAAAAATTAAGGCATATAACATAAATAATTAAACCCAGAAACCCTTACCCCGAATAATTAAATCCAGAAACATGCACTAACCTCAAATTTGACCTGAAAATAAGCGGACTTGGTGGCGGCGGTGGTTAGTGACGTTGGTGGTGTGGGCAGAAGACAGAAGAGAAGTCGGAGATCGAGAGGACAAGAAGATTCACCGAATATTTCTTTGATATTAAATGGCAAAATCAGATGATTTTTATTTTAGAGAGAAATTGGAAGGAAGAGGACAAAGAGGACAGAGAAGAAAGGTCGGAGAGAGAAGGAGGAGAGGAGAGGAGAGAGAAGGAGGAGAGGCGCCGAGTTCAGAGGAGAGAGAAGGAGGTTAGCTTAGGGTATATAAAGGACAAAGGCCGGTTTTTTTTTTGGCGCACCGGTTCAGTGGCACCGGTGCAAAGTGGTGGCCTTTTTATTTTTGGCACCGGTTTGAGCTGAACCGGTGCCATTGTTCTTGGTCTAAATCCCCGCCCAATTTTAGGCCGTTTTTTGCCACCGGTTTGGCCTGAACCGGTGCCATTTGGGGGGTTGCCTTTTTGTATTTTTCTACTAGTGATTAGCAACCCTTATCCTTGTTATTATTCTCTCGATTTTTGGATCAAATGGCATTAAAGTCCTTCCTCTTATCCTACGCATACAAAAAAACTCAAAGCAAATATCAATAGCACGGCTACAAATGTAGCCTAAATTGAAAAATCTTTTTATATTTTTTAGATTAAGTGAAATAGACTCAACAACAATAGCAAACAACTACGCCATTCCCCGGCAACGGCGCCATTTTTTATCTAGGGCGGGACTAGGTCGTTGAAAACTAATCTACCCTCGATCAAAACAAAATTTGTAATCTCTCAACACACCCTTATACCAAGCATAGAGTAAGTCGAGGGTCGAACCACTAGGAATGGGAGATGAATGCTAAATCTAAGCTATTTCGAAGTAATGAAGTAAGGTGTGTATATTCTAAAAAATCAAACAATCAAAATGAAATCAAATTTATCAAGCACTAGAATTAGGATCCGCATATACTCGGAATGGATATAGCTAATTGGGATTCGAGATGACGAGTTGCGAGGGAAAATCAATTAAGAAATCAAGAGAGTAAGGTAGGATAATCTTCTAGAGGTCAAGCTAGCGTTAACTACGAGAGACTCTATCTAGGAACCTTGCAAACATACTCAATCGACAAAAGCAAGCCACAAATTAATTTTCCGTATCAATGCGAGCTTACAATGAATTCTAGTGTAACAATCAAAGATAGCTACTCTTCAATTAATCACACATGCGCTTAATCAATCAACCAATTTAATCACAACATCAACTCCATCAATTTCTCCCAATTAGCATCAATCCATTATTCATATATGCTTCACCATTCCCCTACCAAGAAAACTACTCACAATCCATTGAAATCAAGATCAAAACTAAGCTAATCAACAATTTCATCATCATCATATCAATAAAACTAATTCAATCACAAATTCAATTCAAACTTGAACAATCAACAAAACAATTGAAATGATATGCCAAAGATTGCATTAAAGTAAAAGAAATCCTTACAAATTTGCTTCAATTCAATGGAGAAAATGCTAGAATTATCAATCTTCAATCATCAATCAAGAACTTCTCTCTCTACAATATAGAGTTTCTCTCTCTAAAATTGTAATTGTAATTCTTCCCTCTAATTTCTAAAAAATTACGCACTTCTAAAAATAGAATGAAAATCTATATATACTAAAACTAACCAAGAGAAATTAGTTAGATCGTCCCCAAATAAACCCGAACAGGCGCGGCCAACTTTAAGGGAAAGCGCGGTCGCGCAAATCTGGGTACGGAACAGAGACCCAGACAGGCGCGCCCGCGCCTGGGAACAGGGCAACCCTCTTCACTATCATGTCGATGCTCCTCGTGCGTTCCAGTTAATGCTCTTGATAAACACGGGACCTTGCAGTTTCTAAACTCCATGTTTGTGGGTTCAACACGAGAAATCATGCCTCCACGGCTTGAATGCACATCCTAAGGACTTTAGGAACTTGCACTTCTCCATGCTTGAGCTTCAAATGGAGAACATTAGGCATCCTAATCAATGCCAAACTTGGGAAAAGGCCTCGGGAATCTTGGATAACGACCCTAACCTGAAAAATGAAGCAAAACAAGCAAATACAAGAGAAAATAACGAAATAAACCAAGAAATGCATAAATAAAGAAATTCAACTAAGAAAATGCAGCTTAAAAGAAATAAAGAGTAAAATTAAGGAAAAGCTAAGTAAAAGAGCTATAGAATAGCATGAAATTTACCCTAAAAAGAACCAAATGAGTGCCATAAATGACACTCATCATTAAGAGGTTCCTATGTGTATTATTAAGCCATAGCTAATCGATATAAATAGGAGATAAGAGTAAATTATATATTTGAATGCTAACCACTTTCTGTGTTCCCGAGGTGCTTCTTTGCTAGTTAAGCTGATAGGGAGTCAGAATATTGGAACTAATATAATTCACCAAAGATTTATTGCAATATTAAAGAAAAGATGGAATAACAGTTTGATATATTTTGAAGCTGAAGCAACAATAATTTTAAGATAGGTTAGCATAAGAGAGAAAAAGTAAAGAAAGCAATAATATAATAGAAAATTTTCAGAACTCTGATCATGAGATTGTATTATAGCAGAGAATTCAACTTGTCAAAACAATAAACTAGCCTATCTACACCTTTTTCTAGCGGAAAACAATAAATATATATTTTTTTAACAAAAGAGACGAAACTTATATCACATAAGGATGGTTATAAAACCTTCTTTAATACCAAAGTTTCTAACTTAAAGAGGATGCCATGATGCTATAAAGAGAAAATTAGCAATCATGCCCCTAATAGAAACCGAATTACAGAGGAAAGTAGCTTAAAATTATGAAATGAATCAGAATAAGTAGCTAAATAAAGGAGCATCATAAAGTAAACATAGAGGATCCAAGTTGTAGGCTAGTTCTTCCGTATAAATATAGCTAAGAGGAGGGGGAGAGAAGGACTGATAAACCGTGTCATCATCAATATAGAAGCATAATATGTATATATTTCTTAGAATCCAATATGTCAAAGCACATCTATCTTAAGTAATAGCAATAATCCTCAACCCCGTCCTAGAAATTTGAGGTAGCTTGTATATACTATAATCAAGTTTCATGTTCTAACACTCCCCTTTAAATTTCTTAGACAATAAGCTACATCCGAAATGAGCAACTAGAATATGGCACCACTTCAACAAAATTTTCATGAAGCTACACATATTTTGATCTGATAACATAGCTAAAAGTTAAAAAAAAGAATCACCCATTTACAGAATAAAGGAAAAAGAGAAAAACTATATCATTAACATCTTAGTAAATAAATGGCCAGTATGTGAGAAGAAGACATGCTTCTTCATTGTTTTATAGAACAACATTATACAACATACCCTAGAAATGTTGTACATTCAATTCTCATGCATCATTTCGATTGACCCTCGTAATTTGATAAGTTATAAGGTAATAACCTGATAACTTAATAAATTACTTATAGAATACTTGATTTTTATCATATTATTATCATAATGCCATTTAAATAGTCTACCAAATCCTTCAATTATTCAAAAACTTCAAATAAAAATACCAAACGCCACCACAAAATCACAAATTAAAATAAAATACCCAACTCAATATAACAATAATAAATGAATAAAAAAACCATGTTAATCATGAACCACAAAAAATATATGAAAAAAAAACCAATTGCAAATAATGATAATTAGTGATTCACCCGAAAGAAATCATTGCGTGCAATGCTAAGGCCTTCAATGGTGAATTGGGGCGCATCAAACATTGTTTTACAGGTTAATGGAAAAGAGGAAACCTCCCTGTAATTGTCGATTGTGTTCCATATTTTGGGAATGGTTTTCCGTCCTTTAAATATATACCATGCTTTTAGTCTACATTCACTGTCTGCTAAAAATGATCCACAAAAAACTCCCATTTAATCAAAGCAAAATTGAGGTTTTGCCATTCAATTACTGAAATTAGAGCTTCAACACATATCAATTGATTAAATTAAAGAATAGTGTGAGATTAAACCATAGATTATGAAATTGATTTTGAAAATATGTTACCTCAGAAGCTGATTTTAATGGAGAACCCACAATACGCTTGCAATTACCAATCGCAACAACTATAAATAGATGAAACCTCCTTAGCTTTGCTGCACAAAGAAGCTCGAAAGTGATGGATTTAAAGAGAGAATGTGATAGCGACAAATGGGGTTGTGGGGAATTGGGGATCTAGCTTACAAAGCTTAAACCTAAAACTTAAGTGGGTTGAAAAAAGTAGAGAGAGATTTAATGAGGAAACAAATGCCCGAAGAAAAATGAAGGGAAAAGGTACAGGGGCATAAAACGCTTTAAAGTCTAGCTACAGTAAGCTTAAGGTTTTGTAAAGTTTATTAATTATTAAAATAAAAATTAAGTAAATAAGATTATAAAAAAAATTATGAGCCAAAAATTATACAAGTGTCGCAAATTAGCAACCGTATCAATAACTATTGTAAAATTAGTCGCTAATCTCTTTCGGTCGCAAACACATTTTTTGCGACTGAATATTAGGTTTGTTGCATATATTATTCGCAAATTACCAATCGCGTAGCGACTACTGCAAAACCAGTCGCAAAATTTGCGACTATTAGTCTCTTTCAGTCGCAAAAGTATTTTTCCATTAGAATATTAGGGTAGTCTCATATATCAGTTGCTAAATTGGCTTTTTCTTGTGGTGCGCTACAATCAAATTCCAAATTATTAGGATTTTTCCTTTTCTTTTTTTAAGTGATTGATTCCAAAAAGGACTGGCAAAATGAAAGGAGGGAGTAATTATTATCTAGATCTTTAATTATAGAATAAATAAAACATCTTTAGTAAAAATATCATATACATAGTAGATTATAAATACAAGAATTTTATACTTATTTTTGTTAAGTAAATTACCTTTATAACCACTATTTAGGAAAGAACATCAATCAATAATTATATAATTTATTGATTGATAACTATTAGTTATTACTTATTATATAAAATATTACGAAAATATAATTTAAAATATATTGATAGCTAATTAAAGTTTATATCAGGAGAAAAGTTGAATAAGAAATAATATGTTGTCGGAATGATATGTAATAATATTATTTAAGGTTGCATAGTTTTGGAATAAATAACATAGTTTAATAGTGTGTACAAAGAAAATTTATTCGCAAGGTTAGTATGTAACTTTGAAATGTTGCATTTAGTTAACAAGAAAAATAACGCTTTCAAATACCACACTGAAATGCATAAAATAACCACATGCTCAAATGCTTAACTTCAAAGTACATATTTACCTAATCGGTGTTTTCATGACTATGTTTAATTTTAGTAAATTTTTCCATAGTTTAATCCACACTAATTTATGACATTTTTTTACATAGAATAAAAAAGTTGCAAATTGATATTAAGACCAAAAATTACTGTGCATGGCACTATCATATATATATGAGTATTTATAATGTTGTTAAATTTAAGAAGAAATAAAGTGTTGTACAATACTATAAAGATAGAGAAAAATAATGCCTTAGTTTGAATTTTTTACTACACATGCAAAATAATGCATTTGAATTTTCTACTACACATGCAAAGAACAACCTTCACGTTTTTAGCCGTTCATAAATTTAGGCATGAATAAAGCAAGGGTGTTTGTTTTTTATCCCTACAAATAAAGTAATTAAGAGTACTAAATTTTTTTAGGACTGCATGTATATATATTACCACATTTTACACATAGAGTTAACTGTTAAGAGTTAATTTTACAAATAATGTTATATATAGAGTTAATACTTAAGAGTTAAGACAACATACCATTTAACAAATACAACAATTTTAATTTTATGTTTTTTAAAATGAGATGCATAATACACTACGTTATTTTACATTTCTTTTGGGTTCAATTCAAGCTCATGATTTCATGAGCTTTACTCAATTATGGGCTCAGGGATACTATAAGCACCAAAATACCAACTGCAAACAATCAGTAAAAATGACAATTTTACTATCCATGGCTTATGTGATTCTTATAATTTTCGATTCTAGCATCCGCAACAAACGATCAACTGTCAATTTGATCCCAGTTAGGTATTATCATATTTAATAATACTAACATTTTTTGTACCCTATGCGTGCGTATCATATTTAATAAAAAATTGACATCAATTAGTTTTTCATTATTGTATACAGAAATTTTGATTGTTTCAAGCAAATATTAATGCTTATTTTTATTTATTTTCTTACATTTTTCTAAATCAATGTTTCATTGGATTTTGTATTTTTTATCCATTATTTTAATAATTTAAACTCAATATATTATTGAAGTGAAATACAAAATTTAATGGTTTAAAACTTTCGCTTAAATAATTTTGATTTTTTTTATCAGGTTCAAACTTTGAATAATTTTAATAAAGTGAAATAGTTTGATTTATATAAGATGATTTAGATATTATTGAATGATAATCAATATTTAGCTATGTTATAGAATTTTGGGAAAATGTCAAAATTTTAGTTAAAATTTTTCTGGAAATATTAATATTGTTTATTTAATTTTTTTTATAAGAGTACATGTTTCATTTTTTTATAAGAGTACATGTTTCAATTTTAATGTGTATAATATTATTTAATTTTAACCCTTAAAATATGTGGTAATAGGAAGAAGCGAATTAAAGATTATTTAAGTTATATGATCATTAAGTGGTAAATAGTAGAGTATTCAGAAAGTGCAATTCAACTTATTTTAGTTTATAACCAGTTCACAAATTTCCTAAAATTAAATTATAGAATTGACATGATATTCTGCTTATTAATTCAAGTAATTCAATTACAACATGATATTATCATATAATCTACAATACCAATTAATCAACACTCGTATTATTTCAGTAAAAAAAAGCCCCAAATATAAAAACCCAAATAAATTATATACGAATTTGATAGAACGATTAAAATTCAAAAAATAAAAATAAAAAACAAAGATAACAAATTTTGATCAAACAAATTAAATACATTAACAGCAAAAGGATCAATAAATTTATAAATTAACAAAGTAGAAAGAACAATAGGCAATGAAATTACAAGAAAAGAGAGATGAGATATTGAATTTAGAGGAAATACAATCGATGTACAAGCGTTAGAGCATAGCTTTGATTAGGTATTTTTTTACAAAAATAAACAAAAACCTCAAAAGCTGCTTAAAGGTGTTTTAGGTTTATCATTTTATTTTTTACAAAACTATTGTAAAGGTTTTTTTTAAAGCTATTTTACCAAACATTGTTTTATTTTATTGTATTTTGCGGGTAAAAAAAAAAAAAAAAAAAAAAAAAAAAAAAAAAAAAAAAAAAAAAAAAAAAAAAAAACCACAAACAACAATGTTGTCAAACACACCCTAAGATTTTGTTGTCAATAACTTGACCTGACTTTTAAAGTTACAGAGTACAATTTCATGATGATAGATTGATTGTGTGGAAAAAAATTATTTGGGAAAATAATTAAAAATCTTAATTTTAAAACGTAAAAAAAATGAGTTATATTGTTCAATTAACACAATTTAACTTCACTATCTAATGCATTGAAATTTCATAATCGGATTTAAAGACGTATACTCCGACTCCGTATTTACAATAATTCTTATTTTTCAAGAACAGTGGGAGAAAAAAATCTAGGGTCCATTATAATCAAATAATATGGCATAAATATTTTGAAAAATCATGGAAATATAAACTATTATGGAAAATCATCATCAACATGCAAAATTTTGGATTTTATTTAGCTAATTTAATCAGAGCATCATACAATTACTAGAACAAGTTTAACAATGATAGAATTACTGTGAAAATTTACCCAAAAATCTATAATCATGATTAGATGGTAAATATGAATTTAGATTAATAAATAATTAAACTTTGTATAATTAAGTAAAAAATAAAATTGATTTATGGTGTCTAAACATAAGTAATTAAAAAAATAAAGAGAGAGATTTAGGGATCACCGATTGCACAGCTAGGCTAATACAGAGAATGGTGGTGGTGGCTAGGATTTTTGAAAAAGAATAGGAGAAGAAGGAGTGCGTATTGTTTAAGATTTGACAAAGTTGATAAATAAGAAGCTTATGTGAGAATTTATAGGGTATTGTTAAGTGCAGTAATATTTCCTTGATTATAGTGGAAGATATGAACTGAATAATGGATAAAAGTTGTGGGTATGAAACTATAAATAGATATATTAGTCATCTAATGATCGACAAAACATTTATTTATTTATTTATTAAATTACTAATAATATCTAGTTAGCTAGCCTTTTAAAATTGAATCCATGGCATTGCTTCATTGGTACTTAACTTATTAAGAGATTTGTTCTCTCTCAAAACATAGATGTTACTATTTGTTATTAGAGGAGATGACTAATTTTAATTTTTAATCAATACCTATATACTAAAAGACACACCAACAATGACACATGTCATTGCCTAGTATGTGCTTAAATATTTTTTTTATTTTCTTTTATTTCCTTGGAGAAATCTTTTTTAAGTAAAGTTTAATCAGGTAAAAAAAGTTGACTAAAATTTAAATAACCTAAATTTTAATAAAAATACTCCTACGTTTTAATTTATTGGTCCCATATACTATTTCGGGCGTTTCAAAATGATATACCCATATGGAATATATTCCTTAACATTAAAATAGGGTTAATAATTTTCATAATATGAGAATAATTAATCTAATTGGTGTGTAAATAGTTAAATAATTTTGTTTGGTTGATACATATGCTAGTGGATTGCGGATATGGAAAATTCTTCTAATTAAGATTTAGAATAGACGATTTAATAACAGCCAATTTCCATAAATAAAATAAATAAAAAAAACAAAGAAAAAGACAACAATGATTAAAAAACTGCAATCAAATTCCAAAATTTTATATTTTTCCTTTTCTTATTTTATGTGATTCATTCCAAAAAATATTAACAAAATGAATAGGAGGGAGTAATTAGTATCTAGATCTTTAATTATAAAATGAATAAAATAAAATATCTTCTTTAGAAAATATCATATCCGTACCGTAGTAGATTATCAACAAAAGATTTTTATACTTATCTTTGTTAAGTAAATTACCTAAATAACCAATACTTACATAAGAACATCAATCAATAACTATATAATTTATTGATTGATAACTATTAGTTATTATATAACATATTACCAAAATATAATTTATACTATATTGATATCTAATTAGTGTTCATATCAAGAGAAAAGTTGAATAATAAATAATATATTGTCGGAATGATATGTAAAGTACTTATTTTAGATTGCACAGTTTTGGATGAATAATAGAGTTTTATAGCGTGTACAAATAATATTATTCGCGAGGTTAGTATGTAACTTTAAAATTTTACATTAAGTTAACATGAAAAATAACACTATAACAATACTACATTAAAATGCATAAAATAATCACATGCTCAAATGCTTAACTTTTAATTACATATGTACCTAATCGGTGTTTTCATGACTATGTTTCATTTTAGTAAATGATTCGGTAGTTTAATTCACACTAATTTAGAATATTTCTTTTTACATTGATTAAAATAGTTGTAAATTGATAATAACATAGAAAATTATTGTACATGGCACGAGACCTAAACAAGTTATCAAATATATATGAGTATTAAAAATATTGGTAAATTTAAGAAGAAATAAAGTGTTATACAACATTATAAAGATAAAACAAGTTAGTTAAAGAAAAATAATGCCTTAGTTTGAGTTTTCTACTACACATGCAAAGAACAACCTTCAAGTTTTTAGCCGTTCATAACTTTAGGCATGTATAAATCAAGGGTGTTTGGTTTTTTAGCCCTACAAAGAAAGTAATTAAAAGTATTAAATTTTGTAAGATTGCATGTGTATATATATATGTATTACCACATTTTACGCATAGAGTTGACTGTTAAAAGTTTACAAATAGTGTCATAAAGTTAAGACGACCTACAATTTTACAAATTGAGTGATTTAAATTTTAAGTTTTTTAAATTTAGATCTGTAATACACATTGTTATTTCACATTTCTTATGGGTTCAATTCAAGCTCATGATATCACAAACTCTACACAATTATGGGCCCCGGGATACTATAAACAACAAAATAACAACTGCAAACAATTAGTGAAGAATGACAATTTTACCATCTATGGCTTATGGGATTCTTATAATTTTCCATCCTTGCATCCGCAACCAACCATCAATTGTCAATTTGATTCCAGTTAAATATTATTATCTTTAATAATACTAACATTTTTTGCACGCTATGCGAGCGTGTCATATTAAAATATATTATTGACATCAATTCGTTTTTCATTATTGTATAAAGAATTTTTTGTTGTTTCAAACAAATAATAATGGTTATTTTTATTTATTTTTTTACATTTTTCTAAATTAATGTTTCATTGGGTTCCTTAAAAAAATGTCTCATTGGGTTTTTTTTTTTAGTTTTTTTTAGCCATTTTTATTCGAACTCAATAGATTATTGAAAGAGTGAAATATGAAATTAAATGATTTAAAACTTGCGCTCAAATAATTTGGAATATTTTTATAATCAATTTCAGACTTTGTATAATTTTAATAAAGTGAAATAAGTTGACTTATGTAAAGAAAATTAGAGATTATTGAATAATAAACAATATTTAGCTAGGTTATAAAATATCGGAAAATGTTAAAATTCTTGTTGAAATTTTCTTCAGGTATTAATATTGTCCATTTAATTATATATAAGAATACATATTTCATTTTTTTTTATAAGAGTACAAGTTTCATTTTTAACGTGTATAGTATAATTCCATTTTAAACCTCAATATATGTGGTAAGTAGGAAGAAGCAAATTAAACATTATTAATGTCATATGATCATTAAGTGGTAAATAAGTATTTTTTAAAGGGGAACACCATTTTCCTTCCCCCTTTACTTATATAATAGAGATATATGTTTTTTTTTTTTATATATTTTTATCTTTGTAAAATTGTAAAATTGTAAAATTTCATTCAAAAGCGTAATTTTATTATTTTAAATGAAGATATCGTCCATGCTATGAAGACGCCTAAATAATGAGTGGCCCAACATTGTGAAGAAAAGAACAAACCAACAATTTTGGAGCTATGAATGGTCAAAACATGGGTATAAATTAAATAATCCTTACTTCACCATAAAGACTATTTCAATCGTGCTCTAAATTAGAAGGATCGTTATAATATATTTGCAATCTTATATTCTGCAAGTATTACTACATACTATATAACACATTATTTTGCTAATTTTTTTTAACAAACTCTTGCGACATAATTACTATTCTCACCTTGGATAATATTTTATGAATACAGGTTTGAGCCCTCATCCAACTAATCAACAACATGCTGGTGATTTTAGAAATGCAATTCACGCACAATTGAATGTAATTCCAGCATTAAGATGCTCACGTAGTGGACAAACTCCACAAATGACTCCTTATCTACGAGAAATTATATTGTGTCTAGATAAGTAAGGGATTAAACTCTTAGCGCAGTAACCAGTTAAAGCAGACAATTGCGGATTAGGTAACATTGTGTTTCCTGATACGTAATTCCTAACTCCGTTATTTTATTAGCAGCCCGCAACTCACGGCTCCAGCAGAATTTATTTATCTTTGAATTTTTTTTAATGTAATTTATACTCCTTTTTTATTGCGGAATGTAACGTATACATGGTTTTGAATAATTAATATAGTGAAAGGTCGGTTGACTATTGAGTCAACAAGATGTTGTAATTTCTAATATATATTATATTATATCATATTGTATATATAATATTTGTATAACTTATTGAGTCAACAAGCATATTTATTGATTTTTTCTTTGTTAAAAATTTTAAGTTGTTCAGGAGTTATAAACATATAATTGTGAATATATTATCTTGGGTTAAAATATTCTTCGATTTAGTTTGTGGATACAATACTAGTTAAGTGGGTTTTGGTGTTGTCTTGTGATACTATCCGGGGAAGTTTTTACTGCACACATGTAATGTATTCAATGTTTCGAGTTCGGCGGAGCTGAGTGAAGTTATGGCTGTAAAAAGAAGTTTGATGGTGGTCATGGAAGTTGGGTTTCATGATCTGATCCTTGAATTTAATTGTCTTGTTCTTGTTAATTATTCGATTTTGGGCTAAAAAGAGCAAATGAATGTTCTCCATGATATTAAAGGCTTTAGCAAACAATGCTCTTACTTCTCTGTTTCTCACGTAAGTAGTAATTAGCTAAAAAATGAAAGCTAATTATTGGTTAAATCTTGTCATGTTTAGCTTATTTCTAAAAAGAGCTCACTGTCTTTAAGGCTATGTAATTCGCGAATATCCATCAAGCTTGATAGTTGATTTTGTACAACTCAACATCACTTGCTAAAATAATAATCGTCCAAATATCAGATCTAATTTATATAGAGTTTTTAATTTTCTACTCAAGTAATTTTCATGTGTTGAATATTTAGTAAATTAATATTCATATTCTATTAGGATTGTTTAACAATATAGTCAATAAATATTCAAATTCTTAGGATGATTCATTAATCTGTTAGGATTTTTTCCAAACGTCAAGGATGGTGTAGTTTTCATGATCTGATCCTGTAAGATTTTTGTTTTTTTGAATAGATTTGATCCTTTAATTTAATTCTCTTATTTTGGGCTAAAAAGAGCAAATGGATGTTCCCCATGATACTAATAAAGACTTTAGCGAATGATGTTCTTACTTCTCTGTTTCTCACGTAAATAAAAATGGCAACAAGTTGTTGCTTACGTATTATTAGTTAAAAAAAAAACTTATTCCCGAATAGGATTTTGTTACAAGTTACAACTATGATTTGAGAAATAATTAGGTTTGTCAAATAGGATCATTACACTGTAAGAAAATCAAAATGAGCTTTCACCTTCAAGTAAGTTGCCCGCCATTAAAACCCATTCACACAAATCCTCAGGCCCAAAATTCATAATAACGATGTTGACCACATATGATATGGAGTACTAGCTTATTAAACTCAATTTTTAATCCTTCATAGCACGGTTATTGTAGACACCTAAAAATGTCTCCCCAAAACCAAACCCGATGACGAACAACCTTTCACCGCCACTATTTGTCGGGTTCAGTATTTAATCCTGAGAGTGCTTAAAAAATCGTATTTGATTAAATTCGTATTTTTGAACAGTCCATGGATTAGTCTTGATGTTTGGTAAAAACATAGTTTTAATTTCAGCCCAAACTTATTATTTAATTTTAGCCCAAACCTTTTTTATTTTATTGTTTTATTATTTATTTTTGGCTCAAACCTTTTATTTGTTTTATTTGCTTATTTTCTTATTTTAGCCCAAATAATAATAAATCAGAAAAAGGGCCGAAATTATCAATTGACACTTAAAATGCTGAATAAAATTAGGGTTAGAAATGTATTTTGACGGAAAAGCGGGCTGAAAATTCCCGCGCCACGGCAGGAATCCACCGTGTCACGGGAATCATTCCCGTTTGACGGTGGGATTTCCCGTGACACGGTAAACTTGCTGTGACACGGGAATTTCCGTGTCCTTTTCGCGTAAACCCTTAACGCGTTTTCTTCCCCGTTTACTAAAAATTTCCCGCGTCACTCAAAAATTGCACCATGTCACGGGAATGTTTCCCGTCTGACGGTGGGACTTCCTGTGTCACGGTATAGTTTGTCGTGTCGCGGGATACTTTTTTATGGTTTTTATCATTTTAGGGTTCTGTGTGTTCCCTCAGCACATTTTCTCTATAAATACCCCCTCATTTCTGATGTACGGGGCATCAATTAATTCTCTAGTTTTTTCTCTCTTCTATGCTTTAGCCTAAATACTAGCCTACCCTTTATTCTTTCAAAATTCCTTCTTCAAGTACTCCAAGGAGTCCATACTTTACTCGTGGTTCTGTCCTTAAGTCAAGGCGTGAAAGGTAGAACTGTTTGAGGGTTTGGCCCCAAATCAAATCTACTTTATTTAGTTTAATTTAATTATTGTTTTATTATTATTTCCTTGAAGTTACTAACTTGTTTATTATTTTGTAGTTGCAAACAAACACAATCAAAGTAAGAATTATGTTCCTCTTATTTCTATTACTTTTCTAACGATTTTGTATTGTTAGAATTATTGTTAAATTGCTTCCAATATTGTTGTTATTCTAGTATATTTATTGATCACTATATTGCATGTTTAAAGGAAATATGTAATTGAAAATCACGCCTAATAAGATAATTTGGACAACCGGTTTAGGATCCTTTTTAATCTTGTTGTTAATTCAAGTGATCACAAATATTTTAGAATAATGTGTTGCATTAATATTCAACCAATTTAGCATAATAATAGTTTGGAGCAAATTGAATATTTTGTTTGTATGCCTTTGAGATCACAGGAATCATTTTTCACTATAAGAATCGAGTAGAGGCCAATATGGGCGAATGTGACTCCATGACTCACTTCGTACCATCATCCCCGATCCTCCTTTCGTGGTTCCGAACCATATGGAGTTAGTAATCTCATGGATTATGAATGGGGTGTAACCTTCACGGGTCAATCGTTGTTGCCTTCGTTGTCCCTTTATCGTGGTTGCCTTTTATGATCCGTGAACGGTTTACAAGTTCCTTAAAAACTTGTTCCCCTACTTTATTTGTCCCTAATCGTTGTCCCTAATCGTAATGTCAATTCCCACTTCCTATGAGTGCCAAGCATATTCACAACATGCTTTAACATAGGCGCACTTCAAACGACGCCTACAATTTGGCGACTCCACTGGGGAGGATTCTTGGTTATTTATTGATTTGAGTGATCGATATTTAATTAAGATGAGTGGATGAGACTTGAAAGATTCTTGAAAAATATTCCTGTGATTAATTTGGCATTTTTGCATATGCATAGACGTTTTAACGTCGCATTTAGGTCTGTCCCGTAGGAAAAATTGAATAACTTGATTGCATACGAAGGAAAACAGGGCACCAGTCAGATTTTCTGACTGCCGTGCCACGACAAAATCTGCCGTGTCACGGAACAGTGCACCGTCTGACGGTGTGCTGTACCGTGGCACGGGAATTTTTGCCGTGTCATGGCAGTCCTAAAATCAGTCTGGTGGCTTATTTTCTCTTCTCACTGTCAACTTCCTTTGATTTTCTGAAAAAACGTGTGTGTTTTACATGCGTCTTAGCCCCGGAGGGTTTAAGCTCTATCAACCCAAAAACGCTCATGGCAATAAGGGTTCATCCGAGTTATTAAATCCACCCAAAACATGGAGTCGAGTTCGATTTCATCACAAACTTGCGGAGCCGCCCGTTAGCATACACCCTCAAGGGAGGCTGCCTTGCTAACGCGTCCAAACTCTTAACCATGGTACCATTTTGACACCCAAAGCTTGACCAATAGTTGAACATAGATCTTGACTCTAAGTTGCGAACTTTTTTTACATCATCGTGACTAAGTGCTACATGGCTGTTTGGTGCTAACCTTCATGTGTTTACTCTTTTTTGTTTAACCCATGACCGAGGGTTTTTATTTCCACATAGTAATTAGTACAGACCTAAAATCGATTAAAATCACAAAACAGACCTGGAACTGCGCACCGTATCACGACATGTTCTGCCGCGCCACGGTGAACAGTGCCGTGACACGGGGATTTCTACCGTCTGACGGTAGACTGCACTGTGTCACGACAGTCAGCACCGTGACACGGTGCCCAGGAAATGTGTCCCGTTAGTCTTTTTTCGGTTTTTGTGCGTACGTATGTAGTTTATATGTCCAGTTTGGTGTCATGTCTAGCTGTACGGTCAAAACACGCGTCCATAACCTCACTTAATCACTCACATATCGTGTTCACACATTTTTTTTCTTTAGTCGTGCACCACTTTTTGACCGTATTTTAGGGTAGTCTTTTTTTTGTGTCGTTTTTTTTTCGGAGTAAGTCGGATAGTATCCTCCCATATTTTTTAAAAAAAATAATAAATAGAATTTCAAAATTATAGATTTTTAAAATTCAATTTTTTTTCAATTTTTATTTTTTTTATCCGGATGGGTTAAGGTGAAGTTTGGTCATTAAAGGTGTGTTTGTTTCGGTGTCACATCACTTGGTCAAGAAGTAGGGGTAGATTGTTACGGTTCGAGTCAATACCTCAACAAACTCTTATACCAAAGAGGCGTACAAGGAAACCACCACAATCATCTCCACAAGATCCATCTCCAGTCTACTTTCAACCAATGGCTACTAAGGAAGACATAGAGAATATCAACAAGACAATTGAAATGTTGTCTAACATGATGCAAACACTCACCACTAGGGTCAACACGGTAGAGCAAGACAATCAAAACAATGTCACTACCGCTGCAATGGACAAGATTAAGGAACAGTTGAGTAAGATTTCTGAAGAATTCACTTATGTGGAACAACTTGTCACATCTTCGTCCATAAGGGACAAGCTTCCTGAGAAGTTTTCCACTGCTGACATTCCCAAATTCAAGCCTACTGATAATCCGCTTTTCCATTTGAAGGCTTTTTTTGCAACCATGGCTCTTAAGGGAGTAGATGTGACATTCTTCCCTACAGTGTTCCCTCTTTCCTTGGAGCATGCCTGTCAACAGTGGTTTTACTCTTTGGAATCCGAACATGTCGCGACCTGGGAGGATGTTGCTGAAAGCTTTATGAATCGTTACAAGTGTAACATTCAAACCAAAACTTCTGAACGTGAACTCTCTATTCTTAAACAGAAAGAGAATGAAGGCTTCACCACTTACTTAAGCAGGTGGAGGGAAACAGCCGCGCTCTTGGTGGATCCCCCAAGGAAAAAGAGATGGTTAATTTGTTCATTGCCAATCTGACTCATAAGTACAAGCAACACTTGAAGTTTCTGCCTCTGAGTACCTTTGAAGCTGTATACGATATTGGGATCAATATCGAGGATGAACTGATGAAGACTGCTGGTAGCAACAATAATAACAGCACTTGGAAAAACAAGAAGATTGACACTCCTTCTTCTTCGTCTTCCAAGCCCAATAATGCTACCAAAAATATCAATAACAACGATGTGTTGGCCCTTACTGCTCCTCCTCAAAGATTCCAAAGGCAAAGGAGGGTTTACACACCTTTGGGAATGACTTATGATGCTGCTTTTGACCGTTTGCATGGTCAAGGACTGGTTATGCCAATTGGACCATTTCCAGAACCTCGACCAGAGAATAGGACCGCTAGCTATGACTCCAATGCTTATTGCACGTTTCATCAAGGCAAGGGTCATAATACTGAGAAGTGTTGGAGGTTGAAGGATGCGATCTAAGACCTAATTGACGCTAATCAACTTCCTGTCCCTCCAGGGGGCAAGAAGCCTAACATTCAAACAAGTCCTCTTTCCGATGCCTTGGCTATCATGGGAGATGAAGTCTCCTTTGATCCGTCAATACTCATTCAACCTGTGAATGAACCTCTGCCGGAAATTGTATTTGTCTCGAGTTCTGAAGAAGTGAATGGAATTTGGGATAGTGACGATGAAGACGTCTATCTCAAGGATATAGCCTGTTCATCCCTTAGCACAAGTGAAGACGTTTGGGGAGACCTTGAGGTCAAGGTTCTCACCAAAAGTGGACGGTTGCAACAACCTAGTTCACCTCCACCTCCACCACAATCACATCCGATAGTTGATCCCATCGACCCTGTGAACAACGATGTGGTCAAACAATTGCAAAAGACCAAGGTGGAGATGAATGTATGGAAGCTTTTGGCCACCTCTCATGAGCATCGAAAGGCTGTGATGAATGCTGTGGTGAAAATAAGAGTTGATGATGATATGACTCCTCAAGGACTGGTCAACTTTCTCACTACTTAATTGCCAAGTACTAGCAATCTGATTTCGTTTTCTGACAAGGATCTGCCCCCGGAAGGGGATCAACATAATAAGGCCTTACACCTCACTGTAGTGTGTAGGCAGATGAATGTTCCTATGAGCCTGGTTGATAATGGCTCTACAATCAATGTGTGCCCACTCCGCATTACAAAGAAGTTGGGCATAAAGAATGAAGAACTGACTCCCTCTACTCAAGGAATTCGCGCTCATGATAATACTCGCCGTCAAGCCGTGGGTACTATCACACTAAAAATAACTACTGGGGCCATTGAACGTCGCACCAAGTTTCAGGTGGTAGACATTAAGGCCTCTTTCAATCTGTTGTTAGGACGCCCTTGGCTTCATGAGCTAAAGGCGATTCCATCGTCGTTGCACCAGAAGGTGAAAGCCATAGTTGGAGGGGTTCCAATCACCATTGATGCCTCTCCTATGCGCATTCAAGTTATTGACACTCCTATCGTCCATGTTGAACATGACGAAGAAGACGAAGATCTTTGGGGGTTTTCACTCGATGATGTTCTCGTGATCAAAGAAGAGGAGAAGTGTCATCTCGACTTCGATCCCTATTCAAACACCAATATTAATGCCATTTTGAAGAAGCAAGGGCATTTCCCTGGAATGACCCTCGGACTCAAAAAGAAAATGGCTGAACTTTCGGGCCATCCTGGTGCACTCAAGAAGGATACTTTTGGCTTAGGATTCAAGCCGACAAAAGAAGATGTGAGACAAGCCCTCTTGAAGATGAAGGCTCGCAATAACGCTCGAATCACGAAGATGGAAATGGCCATGGATCCATATCCATTCACCCTCAATGGCCAGTACATCAAAGAAGAGGAAGGCTTCTCATGCTATGAATTTCCTGAACCATTCGTCCACGATGGGAAGCGCGAAGCAGGATTCGAGATGTTCCTCGATTGTGACTTTGTTGATGAAGATGAAGAGCTCTTCACAACAAAGAAACCAGCTAGCCCAAGCTATGATGATCTAGGCATTAACCTTCTTTTTGGAATAGAGAAGAATGAATCTAAGACCGTCTGCAATGATAATTCCGAGCTCGTTCAAGCTGTTATAGCAAACAAGGATTTTGACCCCTTCGAGTTAATCGTCCAAGCTGATAATATTTCAAATGGGTGGCGCAAGACATTGAGGATCACTACACCAAGCGGAGAGAAGTTGGAAATAACCGCTGACGAAGGTCCTATGTTTGATGAGTCTGAGTCGTCTGGGTCCGAGTCCGAGTCTGAAGACGAGTCCTTAGAGTCTGAGGCCGACCCTCTTTTTGCTGTAGAGTCCAATCCTGAGTCTCTTGTTGAGTCCTCTCTTTCTAGTCCAAATAATTCCGGTTAGGTTGTAGCTGACCTTGCCCCTCTTGATGTATTCACCAATGAATTCAATAAAATGAGTACCTTTGCTTACGATGCGTGTCATTCCCCTAGCCCTGATCAATATTGCTTTGCTAATGATAAAAATGACAAAGAAATAATAAAAGCAATGGAAGAACACGAAAATAAAACGACAGTTATCGAAGATACAGAAACAGTTAATATTTCCAATGATACGACTATTAAAGAAGTAAAAATTGGATTAACACTAAGTCAAGATGAACGCAAAGAGCTAATTAACTTGCTTAGTGAATTTGTTGATGTATTTGCTTAGTCATACCAAGATATTCCAGGAATTGACAGGGATATAGCTTAGCATACGATACCACTCATTCCCGGTATGAAGCCTGTCAAACAAAAGCTGCGCCATATGAAACCGGATGTGGCTCTCAAAATCAAGGAAGAAATCAGAAAGCAGTTGGCCGCAGGTTTCATCAAAGTATCCAAGTATCCAGAATGGATAGCAAATGTGGTTCCAGTTCTAAAGAAGGATGGAAGGGTCAGAATGTGTGTTGATTATAGGGACCTCAATAAAGCAAGCCCAAAAGATGGGTTCCCTCTACCTCACATTGACATTCTGGTCGATAACACAGCAAACCATGCACTCATATCGTTCATGGACGGCTATGCTGGATATAATCAAGTATTGATGGCTGAAGAAGATATGGAGAAAACCACATTCATCACACAATGGGGTACATATTGCTATACGGTAATGCCATTCGGGTTGAAAAACGCGGGTGCCACCTACCAAAGAGCAGCTACAACATTGTTACATGATATGATGCACAAAGAGGTGGAGGTCTATGTCGATGATATGATCGTTAAGTCTAAAGATCGCCCAGGCCACATCATTGCACTTCGCAAGTTCTTTGAAAGACTCCGCAAGTACAACATGAGATTAAATCCAGCAAAGTGTGCATTCGGAGTCACATCAGGCAAATTACTTGGATATGTGATCAGTTCTCGAGGGATTGAAATAGATCCCACAAAAGTCAAAGCGATCATGGCCATGCCACCGCCCAAGAATGAGAAGGAACTTCGAGGTTTCATTAGAAGGTTGCAATATATAAGTCGGTTCATATCAAAACTCACAGCGATATGTGAACCTATATTCAAGAAGCTTAAGAAAAATGTCCCAGTCACATGGGATGACGATTGCCAAAAAGCTTTTAACAAAATCAAAGAGTACCTGGCAAACCCACCCGTGCTAGCGCCAGCAATACCTGACTTTCCTCTTCGACTTTACCTTACGGTCACAAGAGAAACGATGGGGGCAATGCTAGCACAAGAGATTGAAAGCAAGGAGAATGAAATTTACTACTTGGGTAAGAAGCTTCAAGGATACGAGACACGATACACACCACTTGAAAAGTTATGTCTCGCACTTGTGTGGGCTGCGCAGAAACTAAGACATTACATGCTCACTCATACAGTGCATGTCGTGTCCAAGATGGATCCTCTCAAATACTTGTTCGAAAAAGCAACACTCAATGGCAGATTATCAAGGTGGATAGTCAATCTTGCTCAGTTCGACTTGAAATTTGTACCACAAAAAGAAATCAAAGGTTCTGCGGTTTCTGACTTCTTAGCAGACTTTTCGCTAGAAGAAGTTGAGAAAGAAGAAGATGAGTATGATTTCCCTGACGAAGATTTACTCATGACCGAAGATGATAGCTGGATGCTCTATTTCGATGGAGCTTCAAACCAAAAAGGTTGTGGTGTATGAGTCTTACTCGTATCACCCAATGAAGAGCATATCCCAATTTCCATGAAGCTCGACTTTAATGTCACCAACAATGCCCCAGAATATGAAGCATGTATTTTGGGGTTAGAAACAGCTGTCGCCTTAGGAATTAAGAAGCTCATAATCTACGGTAATTCTTCACTAATCATTAACCAAATCTCCAAGAGATGGAAGGTGAGAAGTGAAAGTCTCGCTACGTATCAAGCTCATTTAGAAACTCTCACGGAGCAACTAGATGAAGTGGAATATACGTATTTGCCGAGAGAAGAAAACCAGTTCGCCGACGCACTAGCTAAATTAGCATTTATGGTGCAAATTCCAACGGATACAGTCAGAATGTCGTTGACCATAGAAAGAAGATATGAACCGGCTTACGTTCACACACTCGACGATGAACATGAATCACAAGAAGAAGATGAAGAGCCATGTTATACATATATCCTTAATTATGTGACAAGAGGAGAATACCCTCCTAATACTGATAAAAGGGAACGCCGTGCTTTGAGGCTCCTGGCCTCACAGTATGTGCTCATCAGGGGAGAACTCCACAAGAGGACTGCAATGGGGAGAAATATCTTATGCATAGATAAGAAAGAAGCACATAGAACCATGGAAAATCTTTATGCCGGTATATGTGGAACGCACATGAATGCGAAGATGTTAGTCCAAAAGATTCAACGACAAGGTTATTATTGGACTACTATGGAGAGAGATTCTCACGAATACGTCAAGAAATGTATGAAGTGTCAAGTTTACGCAAATTTACAGCACGTTCCACCTTCGCTTCTCTACACATATACTTCTCCATGGCCTTTCTCCACTTGAGGCATCGACATCATTGGAAAAATAACGCCACCAGGACAAGGGGGGCATGAATTCATCCTCGTAGCAATCGACTATTTCACCAAATGGGTCAAAGCTGCCTCATATGCTAAGCTAACGGTGAAACACGTAGCTCAATTCATTGAGAAAAATATCATATGCTGCTATGGGGTACCTCATGAGATTATAAGTGATAATGGAACACATTTCCAAGCCGAATGCGCGGAATTATTACAGAAATATCATATCAAACATCACATATCGTCACCTTACAGACCACAAACAAATGGCGTAGTCGAATCGGCCAACAAAAATGGGAAAACTATCCTCGAAAAGATGATAGAAAATTACAAGGATTGGCCAAGTAAGCTACATTTCGCCCTTTGGGGTTATTTTCGTACATCAACGGGGCCTATCCCTTTCTCTTTGGTCTATGGAGTTGAAGCTGTACAACCAATAGAGCTTGAAATCCCTTCTCTCCGAATCGCGTTGGAAAGTCAACTAGATGAAGTCGACTGGATTGGAGCAAGATATGATGAACTAGTCTTACTCGATGAAAAACGCTTGGCAGCTTTGCATCATGTCCAAACCTACCAACAGCGTATGGCGCGACATTTTAATAAAAAAGTCAAGGCTAGGAACATCAAAGAGGGTGACCTGGTACTTAAGGCACTTCGCAAAAATGTGTTGGATCCAAGAGGAAAATTCAGACCCAATTGGTCAGGCCCGTATATTGTTAAAGCCATCTTGTCTGGTGGAGCGGCACAATTGGTAGACATGGACGGTAACGGTTTCCATAATTTAACCAACTTGGATCAACTCAAGAAATTCTATGCCTAGTCGCATGGGTTCATGACCCAATAGAGCTACGTTTGGCCTGATTCCTTTTTAAGGATACGTAGGCAACCCCTCAAGGGGGCCCGACCACTTTAAAAAATAAAATTCTCCCTCCGTCGATCAAGTATACGCGTCGGTTCAGCATTGCGTCACGACGAAAAAAAAGGGAGTTTTGCCGCGACACGGGAATGTCCACCGTGTCACGGCATAGTCCACCGTGGCACGGTGGACCTGAGCAAAAAAAAAAGGGAGCTTTGCCGCGACACGGGAATGTCCACCGTGTCACGGCACAATCCACCGTGGCACGGTGGACCTGAGCAAAAAAAAAAGAAAAAAAAGGGGGGAGTTTTGCCGCGACACGGGACATTCCACCGTGTCACGGTACAGTCCACCGTGGCACGGTGGACCTGAGCGAAAAAAAAAAAAATTGTGCCGTCACGCGGGAATTTCCAACGTGTCACGGAATTTTTTTACCGTGGCACGGTGGAATTTCATATTTTCCGATTTTTTTTTTTTAGTGACGTAGTCTTTGCGAATTCAGTTATTTGTTCGATGTTTTTATTTTCATTCTTCCATTGCGTCCGACTCCTTGACTCGGACATTAAAATTAAAAAAAATTGTAATTTTTCATTTAAGGCGAAAATAAATATTCTATTGAAATAAATATGACTACAATTATTGGCATCATACGCCTTATTTTAAAAAATTATAAATCATAAACGCAAATCAATGCTGATCTAATCCCTCTTCACCTTAGGAACCTCCTTCTTTTTTCAACTAGGTCGGCCTTCACCATTAATGTGTCTTTTGTAGCCCGAACCGTCACACCCCTAGTCGAACTTTCACCCCTTTCACCCTTCTTAAAATTCTTTGGTTGTTTCTCTCTATAGACCATCTTCTCTTTACCCTTCCCTTTCACATAATTCTTCCTTTTCGGCATTATAGGATTCTTAAACTCAATCCCTTGTGTTCTTGGACCTAGACGATCTTTTGGAGGCGCTTTCTTATTTCCAAGACGGCTCTTCACATCAGATTTGCGTGATCCGACTCGTTCCCTCCTACTTCTAGGATTCAACCATGCCTTGTATGCACTAAAGGTGGAGGAGCTTGGTTACTTGCAGAAACGGTCCACAGAGGTCTTCCAATCCAATAAGTCTCGTATTTGTGAACGTTACTTTCATGCAACGATACTTCACGAGGACTATCGTTATAGCGCGGAACTACTTGTTCAAGTCCATACTGTCGCATCAGTCGAGAGGGACAATAAAAAGTCAGTCTTGAGATACTAGGAACGCGGCAATACGGAGTATCATTCGTACCAACCATCCTAGTAAGCCTCCACCAAGGCACCACCCAACGAATGGAAAATTCTCTCTTTGTGAAGAAATTTTTCCAGTCTTCATACGACATGTTCACAGAGTAATTCTTCTTCCTGCGGACTAGATCGTTAGGGCCATATTTTTCAATATCGTCGGGGGCTTCAAATAGTTCTAAACGCTCCATCAACCAAATTTGCGAAAAAAATAAATAAATAAATAAATAAAATCAGTCAAAAAAAAATTGCAGATTTCCTGTGACACGGCAGATTTCACCGTGTCACGGCAGGAAGCCACCGTGACACGGTGCCTGTTTTGTGTCACGGGGGCTACTCGGAGCGTATTTTTACCTGCAGCAATACTAGAGAGCCCTTCCTGATGGCTTTCTGGTCAGCTTTTGCTTCGTCAAGGCCACGAAATGTTTCTCCAAGGCACGTAGGAATAGGAGACCTCCCAGATTCAACATGTTCAAGCACAGACGCTAAACAAGCATGTCCTACCCTACCGTTCGCAAATAAAAGCTTGCTAAACATGCAAAAAATATATGCCCTTCTACGATATACATGATAAGACTCAGAGACAGGGCGATTGAAATATAAATTTGCAAGTTTTTATAAGTCTACCTCATTACCACACACAATTCTATTTAAATCTGGATATGTTAGAATCAGATGGTGTTCAAAGTCTTGGTAATAATACTCCCGTAGGGTAGGCATGGCAATAAGATTTCTGGCAGGAAATCCAAAGATGGCACCGAATTCCTCCGGCAAGGGACAAATTTCATCGTAATCAAATTTAAAACAATGTGTTTCTGGACTCCAATAGTCTAATGCTTCCCTAAGAAATTCATGTTCAATCGCTACATGCCTCAAAGCTAGTAAACCCCTGACATGAAACAATTCTAACTCTCTTTTGTTAGCATTGGAAAAAGAATAATACCAGTCGCGCAATGTATTATCAAAATTCTGAGACATTATTATTGAAATATGAAATCCTAATATTTTATGTTTCGTAATTATGCATATCACGATGATACTGGTCCTATTTTATAGCAAAAGCGCTCGGAACTACTCAAAAATTATCTTTATATACGCGTAAACCACACCGTTGCAGAATACGCGAACCGTGACACGGGAAGTTCCATCGTGTCACGGGAATTTGTGCCGTGACACGGTATACAGTGTCGTGTCGCGGTGCCCACGCGTTTTCTTTTTTATCTTTTCCTGCATCTATCCGGATTTTTTTTAGTATTTTATCTTCACCGTTTATTTTTCTGTTTTTTCGAGAGTTTCATTCCTAATAAAATTCTCAACTTTTTTTTTTTAATATTTTTATTTTTATTTTTTTATTTTTATCATTATTTATTTATTTATTTTATTCATCGTTATAATTTATTATTTTATTTCTATTATTATTTTTCTTTGGGGAAGTTATACACCTCGTCCCATCTCCAAACATATTTATTTTGGGAGTAGTTGTAAAACTTATTCAAATTTTTCTTTTCTTTTTATTCCTTTTTCTTTTGGGGAAGGTCGGTACCCTCCACTTACTCCACTTAAGTTTTTTTGTCGCGTCATTAATAACTACACAATCACACACAATGAGTCTCAAGAACACACTAACATACATTAATAAGTACATAAACTGTGAATAATGCAAGTCATAATAAATAAGCAGTGTCAAGTGTCATCACAGTATGTACAAATAAAGACCCTCGGTCAAAAATCTGCAGAACTAGAAGAGTTAGGATCAGTGTCATCTCCAGCCTGTGAATATGAGAACGGTGAGCCAAAGAGTCCCGCCATCATCCGAGTACGAGGAGTAGTATCCCTACTAGTCCCTGTAACTCCAGCAGCAGTCAAACTCAAAGCAGGACCCGTCCAACCGGCAAACGGTGTAGACTGACTCAAAGAAATGGGAATCGTCGGTGGAGGCATCGTCCCATACACTGGAACTGAAAACAAACCCGATACTGGTGGAGGAATCCCAGACGACGGAGCTGAAAATAAGCCAGGATCCACGGGAGTCAAAACTGGCCTAAACTCAGGCTGTGAAAACGATTGTCGCTGCCTCTAACCCTGACCCTGAAAGCGCTGGGAAGACGGAGGCAGCTGAAACGGCTGAGAAATATGAGGATCCCGCCGAGACTGAGAATGCCGATGAACCTCAAGAGATTGTCTACCACTAGGCTCCCCCTCGTCCGAGCCTCTATGCCTCGAGCGCGAGCGGGACCTCCGTTGCTCCTGAAGGATACAAAATCAAAAGACGTCAACAATGCAAAATAAAACAAACGGTAGAAATGAAAGAAAGTGAACATACCTCAAAAACATCGCCTGAACTGCTCCGACAACTCGCACCACGCTGAAGCTTGATGATGCAGTACTTCAGAGCGTCAACTAGCTTCATGAGTCCCATCATCTCCGAGCGGTTAGGCTGAGAACAAAACAAAGAAAAATCAGTAACAAGCGGTGTTAAAAGGGATGAATAATGCATCAAAAATTTACCGGCTCAAAAACCTCGGGCAGAGACTCCTGCGCATGTCTGAAACCCTCTAGCGCGTCAGCAATATGGTCCTCAGTAATACCAATCGGCCCTGGGTAGCGGGCAGATTGAGGCGGAATCTCAATCCTCCCCACGGGGCGAACAGTTGTCTGAAAATACGATCGAATAATCAAGTTATTCGACTATTTAAACAAGAGACTAGCGACAAAAATCCTCAAAAAAAATCATACCTCAGGAAGGCGGGGTGGAGGAGCTAGAGAGGGAAGCAAGTCCTGCGCGTAATCACCCTCCATGTGCACAAGCTCCTGCCAAGGAAAAGTGTGGCGCTCTCCCCTGTTTATCAACTCCCTAAGCAAGCGCGAGTCTAGCATCGACTCCGGTGGAGATAAGGGCACCAAAAAGCGATCACCACTGTGCTGACGAACGACACGCTCCCCAAAATACCAGACAAAGCGTCCGGTACCAACCAAACCAGTGCGGTACTGTAGGGAATATTTTTTAGCGTTAAACCCCTAGCTTGAACCCCACTGTGATCATACACTTAAGTACGGTGGCGTCCAAAAGGGAAGAAGATAGAGCTAAAGAGTCGCCAACAAGTTTTAGGAACTTGTAAACCGTTCACGACGTGAAGGTTACACCCCTTAACGATCCAAGAGATCGTCAACTCCATAAGGTCTAGAACCAAATAAGGGTTCGGGGATGAAGGTACAAATCCAACCTAAAAGAGATTGAACCTGCCCTAATAATAGGCCTCTACTTTATTCTGATCGTATTCATGTGCGCTTTCTGACTAACATGCAATCAATAGGATTAACCCTAAACCTGTTTATCTATGTTGGTTGAATATTAATGCACAAACAAATCTGTTATTGGCGATCACTTGAAATTATAATCAAATTAACCCTAACAAGATTATTAATTATCTTATTAAGTTTGATTACAAGTACCAAATTCCCTTTAAACATGCATAAAAAGTGTGATCAAGCAATAAAAATAAATATCAAGCAACATGATAAATAATAAATATCATGACAATAAAATTATAATCATAATACATAATCATCATAAAATAATCATCATCACAATAATTATTATAATAATAATCATAATCATCATAAATTATAACAATTATAATCATAACCATGTTCATGTTAATATTAAAGCATAATAATAATAATAATAATAATAATAATAATAATAATAATAATAATAATAATAATAATAATAATAATAATAGCAAGATCCTAGGCATGATACTAACAAGATTAATTACAAACCCTAGCATGTCACTAAGCAATAAAAATCAAATTTTTAACCCTAACATGATACTAACCATCATAAATATTAGGAAGAGCATAAAAGGCATTGTAACAATCATACTTAATATTAAAATTACACTAGCCATGATACTAGGAATATCATAACAATTTAAACATGATTTCTACATCATAAAATCAATAAAAACCAATTAAAGTACTTACTTTGATGCCTCGTACCTCTTTCTAATAACAAAATACACACGTTAGTAACTTCAAGGAAAATAATAATCAAACAATTAAATTAAATAATTGAAAGAGAGATTTGGGACCAATCCCTCAGAAATTAAACCTTTCACATCTGGGGCGAAGACAACTTCGAATATGGCTAGGTGTTTCTAGATCTTGCGAATGCGGAATTTTGTATGTAAAAGAGCGAGTTTAGAAAAGAGAAAGAGTAAGATGAAAAGATGGAAATCTTGATGAGAATTGGTGAATGAAAGAATAAGAATTAGAGAGAATTGAAAACTGGTTGTAGGTGAATGAAAACGGAGTTTTTACGTCATTATTTATAGAGAAAATCAGCCAAAAAGATAAAATTAACAAAACAGAGTATTGGCGCAACTGAAACACAGCTGGCGCCAACACCAGCTTATTGGCGCCAAGCTTGGTTCCGGGCGCCAATGGCTGGCGTTGGACGCTAAACCTGTTTTTGACGCGTTTTCTAAAATCAGATATATTTTGCCGTACAGGAGGATAAAATCGTATATTTTCCTCAAAAATGCTCTTTGATTTTATTAAAAGTATGAAAAGTCAACAAAAGTTAATTTATCAATGCTAATTGAATTAGGAATGAAAAGAACCTTCTAGAAGAATCTAGAAGACTAAAACCATTCCTAATTGCATTAGGAATGATAAATCATATTAGGCCCTCCCCTAGATCATTGGGCCGCATATAAAGCTCAAACCGGGCCCAGTTTAGTAAATTGGCCATAACTTCCTCAATATTCATCGAAATTGGGCTTATAATATATCGTTGGAAAGCTCTTGTCAAGCCCTATCCAACTACACTACTATTGGACCCATATCATGGACCAAAAAAACTGGATTGGCTGTTTTCTTAAAATAAGTTTTCAAAAACAGAGAGAAGAGAAAAGAAATTAAAATAACTATCCGCAATACTAAACTTTCCACACTTTCACTTCATTCGATTATGATTCGACGTGAAAGGTACTCATCACCGGGTTTGGTTTTGGGGAGACACAAATGGGTGTCTACAGAAGCCCCCACTTTGACTGAGTTTGGAGAAACGCAAGTTTCGAAAACGAATGTCAAAGTATCGATAGGGACGGAGAATGATTCAGAACGTTTTGCGATCCTAAATCACTCTTGTAATGCCGATACCTGCAAAACTAGCGTTAGTTAAACAGATAAAAGAGTTAAGAAACGCGTATCTTGCATCGTCGAGCACACGTCTCTGAAAGTAACCGATTTGCTGCCGCTTCACTGTTTTGATGACCTCCTGCAAGCTAGAAAATGCCATCCTGCTTCGAACACTGCTACGCCCGTAACTGCTTCCAAATTAGAAGATTGCTTTGCCTGAAACTATCCTCCTCCTCTTTGATAATATTCCGCGTCCAAGGGAATACTACCGAAGATTATCTCTCCTGAAACAATCCTCATCCGCATTGATAATATTCCACGTCCAAGGGAATACTATCGGAGATTATTTCTCTTGAAACAAACTCCTTCCGCATTATGACCATCTTCCACGTCTAAGGGAACATGGTCGAAGACAACTTCACTTGAAATTACCTTCAGTTGTTTGTGACAACTCTCCACAAGCTAGGGAACGCCATCTTGCTGTTTGTTTTGACGATCTTCCGCAATCTAGGGAACGCCGTCGATCAATGTTGCTACATCTTGAGCCTTTTCTTGAATCATAGTGACAACCTTTCCAATCATAGCAAAAGTCGTCGAAGACCGCCTCATCATGAACCGCTCTTCTCATATCTTGGTGACAACCTCCACAATCTTAGCGAACGTCGTCGAAGACCACCCATCTCGTACTATCTTCTCAAATCTTGCGTGACAACCTCCACAATCTTAGCGAATGTCGTCGAAGACCGCCCATCTCTTGCTATCTTCTCAAATCTTGGGTGACAACCTCCAAAATCTTAGCGAATGCCGTCGAAGACCGCCCATCTCGTGCTATCTTCTCAAATCTTGGGTGACAACCTCCACAATATTAGCAAATGCTGTCGAAGACCGCCCATCTTGTGCTATCTTCTCAAATCTTGGGTGACAACCTCCACAATCTTAGCGAAAGTCGTCAAAGACCGCCCATCTCGTGCTATCTTCTCAAATCTTTGGTGACAACTTCCACAATCTTACCGAATGCCGTCGAAAATAACTTTACTTGAAGTCATCCTCAGTTGTTGCGATAATATTCCGAAGAAAAATTTTCGAAGACCAACGCTTGTCGATCTCTAAAGCTCTCTTGAACTTGGCTTCCGCTAAAACCAGTATATCGGTGTCTCCGTGATGAGCCAATTCTTAGGCGCTTTAAGCTAAGTGAGACGATCTTTCATCATGTCGACCACTTATTGGGATTGTAATCAAGCTGACTACTTAATCATGTCAAATTGCTTATAGGGGCTAACTGGCGTACCAAGGAACCCGAAATTGCTGTATGAGGTCGAAATAACTACTCTGAGAGGCTTCGATCTTTGTCGCTGCTGAGATATCTCTGGCGCCAAGAATTGACTCTGTCGCCGAACGCTGTGATAGGGTCTTCCCTATTCTGCTGCACCTGTATTTATTTTTGACTATAGAACTTTGCTAATCTTTTTAATCATCTTAGGGTTGACCTAAGGTCTAGCGTGTTTGACACATTGACTTGACACGACTCAAGGCATAAACTTGACTCGATATGATTGACTGACTCAAGGTTGACTTGACTGAAATGACACGTGTGACTCATGACCCGTGTGTGCATAGTGTTGATTCGTTGTGACTCGAAAATGCAAAAAAGCAAAAAATTTCCACCATTTTTGTGGAGGGTATCGACTTTCTCCCGAAAAAGAAAGACGCGAAAAAGAATCGAAAGTTTGAAGATGCATGTTGAATGAGCTTAGTCAAATGTTGTTTGATATTATCTCTCAAAGTGAAAGGATTAATCCATCCTAGGCTATCTCAATTGTTGACTCTATGATGAATGTATTTAGGTAACTTAGGCACGGAGGCTAAGCACTTCATACTTCGTAATGCAATGACAATTATGATTGATGAGCGATTTTGATATGATAAGGCATGCTTTAACGTTGTGTTAAGATTCCATGACAAAGGGTTCCTAAGGGAAATATATTTGGTCATGTATCTGTGCAGTGTGTGATAGTGACACTAAAGTTAGGCCGCAAGAGCTAAGTGTGTGGAAAGAATATTATTAAAAAGAGTCAAATGGTGGTGACTCTTAGGCTAGGTAAGCTAATGATGTAGGGATCAAGCCCCCAAGTCTAGCTCTACATGAATAGGGATGAGCATAGGGATCCCTTGATATGATCATGGTGTAAGTGTATGAATATGAATGCATTTTTATTACGGTCGCACCTCGATGTGAGGTTGCCTACGTATCCGTTAGGAATCAAGACGGACGTAGCTCTAGCCGAACCTCGCACAAGTGTATGTCTGCCTCAAAAAGGTCTTTTTAAGGGTTGTAACGTGGTTAGGCTAAAGGTTTGAAGAAGAAAGGGATAAAGGCTCAAGACCCTAGATAAGTCCCCCAAGGTGTGCAACCTTGCTTTTGAATCCTTGTATTTTTATGCTTGAGTTTCTACTCTTTTTTAGCTCTCTTTTTGCATTAGCATTTATCTTTATTTTTATGAGTGTGGGCAATCCCGATCATGCGGTCTATCACTCACTTGAAATTCATGTTTCTCAGGCACGGTACCGAGCACTCGATAAGAGACGCAATCTGAGACGTGTTCTTATCGAAGATATTTTCATATCAAAGACATTGGAACACTTACTCTTTTGTACACTTTTCTGATTATTTTATTTTTGCTTATTTTTATTTTGATCTTTTGAATTACTCAAGCTCTTTTTTAGAATTGCATAAGTTACACACCATCCCATCCCAAGGTTAGGTAAATGTAGGTTGAAAAAAGAAAAGGTCTATCGTTAGACGAGGCTCAAAGTGGTTTACCAAAAAAGGATGTATAATTGAAGGGTGCCTTAAATCATTGGTATACCTTGTGCTTAATTCGACATGGATTTTTTTTTTTTAATGCAATATAATGAAATGATCATATATAAGGAAATAAATGCTCATTTTATTGAAAGAAAATATATAATGATTCTACAGAATAAATCTAAGGAGAATAAAAAGGTGCCTTTGCTAGACCTATTAGGGAAAGGGTAAATAAAAAAGAAATAGAAAAAAGAGGTCGCGAAATCTTGTCGTTGAAGCTCGCCTCTTGTCTTGTGTTGTTTCCTTTATCATCACTCGCTCTTCTTGTTAACTGGAGGCATGGGAATCTTGTTATTATCAATCAAATGTTGGATAGCCTCTTTTAGCTTCCAACAACTCTCAGTATTATGACCCCTACCTTGATGGTACTTGCAGTGTTCGTCTGGATTCCAACTAGGCAATCTCTTTTCAGGTGCGAGATCTTGAATAGGTCCAATGGGAGTAATGAGTCCTTTGGCATGGAGTCGATCGAAGGCAGTATCGTAGCTCATCCCAATGGGGGTGAAGTCTTTCCTTAGTTGCTTCTTAGGTCCTTGGTTATCCATGGCTAAAACTTCACTAAGATCAAAGGTACTAACATTGTTACTAGAGTGGGCGTTTTCGAAAGAAGAAGGATTGTCGCTCTTCTTTCCTTTCCAGCCACCGTGGTTACTATTGTTAGTAGCTTTTTGCTTTGCGAGGTCATCTTCGATTTCAATTCCGATGTCATAAACGGCCTTGAAAGTATTCAGATTGTGTTGATATTTTAAATGCTTCGAATACTTCTCTTGAAGATTCTTGATAAAAATCCTCACAGACTCCTTTTCGGTGGGAACCTCAATCATCTTAGCGGAAGTTTCCCTCCATTTATTAAAGAAAGAAGTAAATAAAGCCTTCGTTCTCTTTTTGTCTTAGGATCTCAAGTTGTCTATGATCGGTTTCAACCTGAATATTGCACTTGTACCTATCAATGAAAGCGTTTACTATCGATTCCCAGGTAGAGGTTTTCTCTTTGTCAAGGGAGAAGTACCATTGTTGGCAAACGGTTTCAAGAGATAGAGAGAACAGAGAGGGGAAAACCTTCTTATCGATACTCTTAATACTAATTATAGTTTTGAAAGCTCTTAGATGGAAGTAAGGGTTATCTGTTGCCTTGAATTTAGGGATGTCAATGGCGTTGAACTTATGTGGAAGAAATTCCTTGTCCAGCAAGACCCCTTGTGAACTCATGCCCTGAAATTTATAGTCGCTAGATAGCTTACTTAGACTCTCTTGCATGAGGTTCATTTGTTGTTGCTTCGCAGGGTCATCAATCTTGAGTGTGAGTAGCTTCAGTGTCTCAGTCACGGTAACCAATTGGTTCCTAAGATCATAGACTTCCTCTTGAGTTGCCATTATCTTCTTAGCCTTCCTCTTTTGACGAATCGGTTTATCAAAAAGCGAGACCTGAATAAAGAGGTTGTCCTTGATTAATCGCCCTTCTCTCCTCGACCAATTACTGTGGAAAAGGAATTTGGGGATATTCATTGTTAATTATTTGGCTTAAACTTTATTCAACATGCAATGGATGGAGGAAGTGAAGAAAGGTTGGAATAGAATGTGAAAGAAGATTTAGATGGAGGGATTTGAAGAATTAGGAATAGAGTGTACCCCCAACTCAAATGACGGAAAGATCGACTCATGCATGGACCTAAGACATGGTTATTGTGACATGTGTACTCAAAGTGTGTGCTAAGACTAGTGAGTGTAGGTGACATGTTAAGACTCGTGTCATGACCATGTGGCTAGACTATGTGACTAGACTCACTTAACGACTCGACAAGGTGTTATTGACAGCGAAAATTAACCGAATTAATTAGCAAACTGGTTAATTAGACCCTAGGTGATGACTCAACCAATAATCCGAACTGTCGGCCAAACGACAGAACTGGTGTCACACTGTGCAGCTTGGCGCCAGACGACAGAGCTGTCGCCAAGCGCCACACTCCACAGTGTGGCGCTAAAGCTCAGACTTTGGCGCCAATATTGGAGCTTCAATCTGGGACTGTTTTCGGTGTTATTAATCAACTAGGGTATGCCTAAAGTTGTACTAGGTCAATTCTGATTAAAACATTAGACTTTATTGACTCAAATTAATTAATTAATTAGGAAAATTTTTTAAGTCATTAATTTATTTAATCTCAGCACGAGTCAACACACGGTTAAGAGAAACATAGAATATATGCACAACAAAATAATGCACAATTAGTCAAGTAGGTACAATATGATGCAATGAGTTTGCAACCTAACCATGGCTCTAGTTCTCTAAAGTTAGGGATATGGTTTAGTCAATAGAGGGTCCATGGTTAATTGTCCGGATGCACCGCGCGGAAGCCTAACCGTGAAGGGTTGGCGCGAGTGGATGGGACACCGCGAGTTTTAGAAAAAACTCGCTTCCATGGTTTGGTGAATTCAACATTCTCGGATGTACCCTTTGTTGCAAAGAGCGTTCAATCGGGTAGATGGAGCATGAATTCCCAGAGGGTTATGTCCATATGTATAACACATATAGGTTTCAGAAAAGTGAGAAAAAATTCAATCAGGAAGTAGGATCAAGCAAACAATACGAAAAACTGGTCGAAATTAGAACGCATATTTCTGGCTCGGTATTGAGGGAGGTTGGCGCCAGCAGACTGGCGCCAGTTTTTAACTGTAGCGTCTGGCGCCAATGCTGGCGTCTGGCGCTACGGCTAAAAGTCTGGCGCCAAGATTTGGCCTCTGGCGCTACTTCCCACATGCCTCAGCAGCTGTCTGTGCTCGATAAAATTTTCCAGTTTCGCGCGGTGTTATTTCGGTCCTAGTTGTGAAAGATATTTCTCAAATTTCCTACGTGTAAATCCTATGTTTTTAACTCATTACGGATGGTCTTTCCAATGAGATCTTTTTTATGCATATGACAATAATGTTAATCAAAATTACGCACATGAAATACTTAGAACGTTTCGAGTCTCATCCACTCATTCTAAATCATTGCCGAAACAAATTCAGGAATTAAAATAGAAATCGTCCCCAGTGGAGTCGCTAAAAACTGTAGGGAATATTTTCTAGCGTTAAACCCCTAGATTTAACCCCACTGTGATCATACACTTAAGTACGGTGGCGTCCAAAAGGGAAGAAGATAGAGCAAAAGAGTCGCCAACAAGTTTTAGGAACTTGTAAACCGTTCACGGCGTGAAGGTTACACCCCTTAATGATCCAAGAGATCGTCAACTCCATAAGGTCAAGAACCAAATAAGGGTTCGGGGATGAAGGTACAAATCCAACCTAAAAGAGATTGAACCTGCCCTAATAATAGGCCTCTACTTTATTTTGATCGTATTCATGTGCGCTTTCTGACTAACATGCAATCAATATGATTAACACTAAACCTGTTTATCAATGTTGGTTGAATATTAATGCACAAACAAATCTATTATTGGCGATCACTTGAAATTAAAATCAAATTAACCCAAACAAGATTATTAATTATCTTATTAAGCGTTATTACAAGTACCAAATTCCCTTTAAACATGCATAAAAGGTGTGATCAAGCAATAAAAATAAATATCAAGCAACATGATAAATAATAAATATCATGACAATAAAATTATAATCATAATACATAATCATCATAAAATAATCATCATCACAATAATTATAATAATAATAATCATAATCATCATAAATTATAACAATTATAATCATAACCATGTTCATGTTAATATTAAAACATAATAATAATAATAATAATAATAATAATAATAATAATAATAATAATAATAATAATAATAATAATAATAATAATAATAATAATAATAATAATAATAATAATAATAATAATAATAATAATAATAATAATAATAATAATAGCAAGATCCTAGGCATGATACTAACAAGATTAATAACAAACCCTAGCATGTCACTAAGCAATAAAAATCAAATCTTTAACCCTAACATGATACTAACAATCATAAATATTAGGAAGAGCATAAAAGGCATTGTAACAATCATACTTAATATTAAAATTACCCTAAACATGATACTAGGAATATCATAACAATTTAAACATGATTTCTACATCATAACATCAATAAAAACCAATTAAAGTACTTACTTTGATGCCTCTTACCTCTTTCTAATAACAAAATACACACGTTAGTAACTTCAAGGAAAATAATAATCAAACTATTGAATTAAATAATTGAAAGAGAGATTTGGGACCAAACCCTTAGAAATTAAACCTTTCACATCTAGGGTGAAGGCAACTTCGAATATGGCTAGGTGTTTCTAGATCTTGCGAATGCGGAATTTTGTATGTAAAAGAGCGAGTTTAGAAAAGAGAAAGAGAAAGATGAAAAGATGGAAATCTTGATGAGAATTGGTGAATGAAAGAATAAGAATTAGAGAGAATTGAAAACTGGTTGTAGGTGAATGAAAACGGAGTTTTTACGTCATTATTAATAGAGAAAATTAGCCAAAAAGATAATATTAACAAAACAGAGTATTCGCGCGAATGAAACAGAGCTGGCGCCAGCACCAGCTTATTGGCGCCAGGCGCCAGGTTTGGTTCCAGGCGCCAATGGCTGGCGTTGGACGCTAAACCTGTTTTTGACGCGTTTTCTAAAGTCAGATGTATTTTGCCGTACAGGAGGATAAAATCGTACATTTTCCTCAAAAATGCTCTTTGATTTTAATTAAAACTCTGAAAAGTCAACAAAAGTCAATTTATCAATGCTAATTGAATTAGGAATGAAAAGAACCTTCTAGAAGAATCTAGAAGACTAAAACCATTCATAATTGCATTAGGAATGATAAATCATATTAGGCCCTCCCCTAGATCATTGGGCCGCATATAAAGCTCAAACCGGGCCCAGTTTAGTAAATTGGCCATAAATTCCTCAATATTCATCGGAATTGGGCTTATCATATATCGTTGGAAAGCTCTTGTCAAGCCCTATCCAACTACACTACTATTGGACCCATATCATGGACCAACGAAACTGGATTGGCTGTTTTCTTAAAATAAGTTTTCAAAAACAGAGAGAATAGAAAAGAAATTAAAATAACTATCCGCAACACTAAACTTTCCACACTTTCACTTCATTCGAATATGATTCGACGTGAAAGGTACGCATCACCGGGGTTGGTTTTGGGGAGACACAAATGGGTGTCTACAGGTACGCTGAAAGCTGCAAGGCCTCGGGAAGATTTGTCATCCCGGCCCAAGGACGATACTGGACATCAATAGCAACCTGAAAACCATAAAAAGTTGCAATGAAGCACCGGAAATAACGTCAACAGAGAAAATAACAGGCGACAAAAGTAATTCTTACGCCAACAAAAGAGGTGCCTTGGCGTAACAGCCCGCGCAGCGCAGAGACAGACTCCACCCGTGACTCTCCTCGGTCACGCCAGCTGGCCCCGACAGGGAAGTCATGAACCGCTCCACGACGCCGTTGAGGAGCCAATCCTGGGAAGTACTCGTAGAACCATAGTTGTAATTAAAAGTAATCTTTGAGCACATGAGTCGAACAGATTAAAGTAAAACAAGAAGAGGAAAGGATCGTCACCTCTACGACTCTCCATAAACCGTAGACAGTGACAGGGGACTCGTCGTTCAGCTGCCTATAGCCATGACGTAACGACAAGAGAAGGTCGGCATATCCGAGGCTGGCCCAGCTGAAGGATCCTATCTCACTGATCGTGACTAAAGAAGGGAGGTAAAAAAAGAGTGCACGCGAACTCCTATCAGGAGAAAGAGTCATGGAAATGAGAATCAAAATGAAGATCCGCACTCGCTGCTCAGCTGATGTCTCCTCCATGTCGAAACCACGGGATAAAACCGAAGCCAACTCTGATCGCCCGCTCCTAGGACCCCCTCGAGACACTGACTGGGTCCTGATATGCTGAACGATCGGACCTAAAAAATCGGTTGCCTCAGCCGCTCCCCAAGAAAGATCAGACATCTGTGCTACGGCCCGGTCAGTGAAGCGTAGACCGCTAATCATGCTAAAGTCCAGAGGGGTCACTGTCATCTCCCCCCAAGCAAAGTGAAAGGTGTTGGTAGTATCCCAAAACTACTCCAACAACGCGCGAACGACTGTCGCACCACAACCCCAGGGGCTGCGAAACCCTACGACCGCCGAATAAAAGTCCACTAAACCAGCTGATTCCCATAAGGCGTTCGTAGCACGATCCAGTGAAGTCGAGGAATCAAATCTCCGGCTCCAGAACCGTGGTGGCGAAGCGTGCCGTCAACTATGTCGACAAGTGGGCGATGAGAAACGTGGTTTTCACGACAGAAAACCAACTGGTCTGAAGTCCACGGAGGTGGAACCCATCTACCTCTACCCGTAGAAGCCCGAGGCTCAGACTCTAAGGCGTCGCTTTCCATACCCTCGGAAATCGTGGGAGTGTCCTCCCGAAAAGCCTGATGTCGTCCATGGGTAGAAAGATTGTGATCCCGTCGTCTAGGCATGCTATTATAAAAATAAAAATCTAAATGCTTAGCATCATTTCCTAAGACGTTTAGTTATTTATATCGAGTTGCATTTTAATAAAAAATCTAAATGCTTAGCATCACTTCCTAAGTTATTTAGTTATTTATTGCATTATACGCTAAATTTTTACCTCAAGGCTAAAAATTGGCAAAATAATGGAATTATTTATAGTATTTAGTTTCTCCATGACGAACTAATCCTATGTTCTCCTAATTGCATGATACTATGTTCTCCATGTTAATGTAGTACATACACAATACAAAACATGTCTCAAAATTGCACAAAAACAATAGATCGACGCATCATAGCATATTTTACAAGATCTACAGCCAACAGGTCATCATTTCAAGTGCAAAAGAACAACATGAACAACAAGGAACACCATTTACCCCAAGTAGTACCAAAAATGGCGATTTGCTCAATTCTTCACCAAATCATGCAATTTTTGTCTCAAATCGCTCACAAACACACATACGCACATATGCAAGTAAGTTCAATAAAGAATTTCAACATAAACCTCAAAATAAAAAAATCCCCAAATTGATTTTTAAGGGTTTTCATGAAATTACTCATTTGAAGCAAATTCGAGGCAAAATCAAGGGAAACTTACATAGATCCTTGTGGAGAACCAAAAATGAAGAAGGTAGCAAAAAATTAGAGTAGGATTGATGAAGATTTGAGCTCTAAAATCTTGAAAAACCGTGAAGACCAGAGCAGCCGCCGCGACACGGTCACGCTACGCCGCGACGCGGTGAACAGATGACGTGTCACGGGGATAAAATCTCGTGTCACGGTGATTCTAGGGGTTGACGGAGCTCCGATCAGTAGAACCGACCTCTGAACAGCAGCGCAGCAACGAACAACAACAAAGTAGTAGCAAAAAAACAAAAAAAAAGGGAAAAAAACCGCAGCACCGCCGCGTCACAGATGAGAAATCCGTCTGACGGGAAACAACTCCGAGCGCCTCTGAAACCTTGCCGTGGCTCGGTAATTTGAGCAGAAGAAAAAAAAAAGAAAATGGAGAAGGAGAAGTGCGGAAATAGCAAAAAATGGCAGAGAGCAGCTTTAATTTAAAGCCAAAAAAGCATCCCGTTTCCCGTGCGACGGTTTCCGTTACCATGTAACGATAATATATTGACGTGGCGCATGTGGTTTGACTGGTCAAAGATGCCAGTTGACTGATTTGCAGCCAATAGATTTCCCGCGTCACGAGAATTTTCTCCGCGTGACAGGATCCTTGCCGTGTCACGAGAATCCTTTTCGTGACACGGTGGTCCTGCGCCTGGCCTGCATATCCCTTGAAGCTATTTGCGAATATTCCTGGCATTTTGACCAAAATTTCACGATTTTCCGCGCAAATTGGACAGTTAATTTTTCAGTAAAATTGCGCAGAAAGTTCTAACTGACGGTTGGAGGGTACCAAAATTACTATTTTTCCCCTAGAAGCATTAAAGTCAATTTTTGTCGATATTTTAAGCACCTAATATGGTCGGATAATCGACTTGAAGGTGTGAATCATCTGTGGCCCACGTTCGGGGATAATTGAACCATCATACATTTGCAAATTTCAGCGATTACAGTAGTCGTCGGCTTTCCTCAAGCATGGAAAGCGTTATCGGTGGATTTTTCTTCAAGTATAGAAAACCGCCAAGTCGGCTTTCCTCAAGTTTGGAAAGCGTTATCGGTGGATTTTTTCTTCAAGTATAGAAAACCGCCAAGTCGGCTTTCCTCAAGCATGGAAAGCGTTATCGGTGGATTTTTCTTCAAGTATAGAAAACCGCCAAGTCGGCTTTCCTCAAGCATGGAAAGCGTTATCGGTGGATTTTTCTTCAAGTATAGAAAACTGCCAAGTCGGCTTTCCTCAAGCATGGAAAGCGTTATCGGTGGATTTTTCTTCAAGCGTAGAAAACCGCCAAATTCCTTTGTCGGCTTTCCTCAAGCATGGAAAGCATCACCGGTGGATTTCTTTAAGCATAGAATGACACCAAATTCATACGTCGACTTTCCTCAGGCATGGAAGGTATCATCCGGTAGATTTCTTCAGGCTTAGAAAACTACCAAATTCCTCAGTCGGCTTTCCTCGGGCATGGAAAGCATTTCAACAAACGTCATCCGGTGGATTCCTTCAAGCATAGGAAGCTGCCAAACTCATTTGTCACCAATACACTGGTGCCAGATACGTATTCTATCCTTTTACTCTTTTATCTGTGGAATTAACATTTTTCTGCAAGTATCGGCGTATACAGAGTGATTTAGGATCGCAGAACGTCTTAAATCATTCTCCGTCCCTATCATCTACTTTGACTATCGTTTTCGAAACTGACGTTTCTACAAATTAGTCAAAGTGGGGGCTTCTGTAGACACCTAAAAATGTCTCCCAAAACCAAACCCGATGATGAACAACCTTTCACCGCCACTATTGGTCGGGTTCAGTATTTAATCCCGAGAGTGCTTAAAAAATCGTATTTGATTAAATTCGTATTTTTGAACAGTCCATGGATTAGTCTTGATGTTTGGTAAAAGTATAGTTTTAATTTCAGCCCAAACTTATTATTTAATTTTAGCCCAAACCTTTTTTATTTTATTGTTTTATTATTTATTTTTGGCCCAAACCTTTTATTTATTTTATTTGCTTATTTTCTTATTTTAGTCCAAATAATAATAAATCAGAAAAAGGCCCGAAATTATCAATCGACACTTAAAATGCTGAACGAAATTAGGGTTAAAAATGTATTTAGACGGAAAAGCGGGCTGAAAATTCCTGCGCCACGGCAGGAATCCATCGTGTCACGGGAATCATTCCCGTCTGACTGTGGGATTTCCCGTGACAAGGGAAACTTGCTGTGACACAGGAATTTCCGTGTCCTTTCCGCGTAAACCCTTAACGCGTTTTCTTCCCCGTTTACTAAAAATTTCCCGCGTCACTCAAAAATTGCACCGTGTCACGGGAATGTTTCCCGTCTGACAGTGGGACTTCTCGTGTCACGGTACAGTTTTCCGTGTCGCGGGATACTTTTTTAGGGTTTTTATCATTTTAGGGTTCCGTGTGTTCCCTCAGAACATTTTCTCTATAAATACCCCCTCATTTATGATGTACGGGGCATCAATTAATTCTCTAGTTTTCTCTCTCTTCTATGCTTTAGCCTAAACACTAGCCTACCCTTTATTCTTTCAAAATTCCTTCTTCAAGTACTCCAAGGAGTCCATAATTTACTCGTGGTTCTGTCCTTAAGCCAAGGCGTGAAAGGTAGAATTGTTTGAGGGTTTGGCCCCAAATCAAATCTAGTTTATTTAGTTTAATTTAATTATTGTTTTATTATTATTTATTTGAATTTACTAACTCGTTTATTATTTTGTAGTTGCAAACAAACAGAATCAAAGTAAGAATTATGTTCCTCTTATTTCTATTATTTTTCTAACGATTTTGTATTGTTAGAATTATTGTTAAATTGCTTCCAATATTGATGTTATTCTATTATATTTATTGATCACTATATTGCATTTTTAAAGGGAATATGTAATTGAAAATCACGCCTAATAAGATAATTTGGACAACCGGTTTAGGATCCTTTTTAATCTTGTTGTTAATTCAAGTGATCACAAATATTTTAGAATAATGTGTTGCATTAATATTCAACCAATTTAGCATAATAATAGTTTGGAGCAAATTGAATATTTTGTTTGTATGCCTTTGAGATCACATGAATCATTTTTCACTATAAGAATCGAGTAGAGGCCAATACGGGCGAATGTGACTCCATGACTCACTTCGTACCATCATCTCCTATCCTCCTTTCGTGGTTCCGAACCATATGGAGTTAGTAATCTCATGGATTATGAATGGGGTGTAACCTTCACGGGTCAATCGTTGTTGCCTTCGTTGTCCCTTTATCGTGGTTGCCTTTTATGATCCGTGAACGGTTTACAAGTTCCTTAAAAACTTGTTGGCGGCTCCCTACTTTATTTGTCCCTAATCGTTGTCCCTAATCGTAATGTCAATTCCCACTTCCTATGAGTGCCAAGCATATTCACAACATGCTTTAACGTAGGCGCACTTCAAACGACACCTACAGTTATAATTCATTATTGACACATATTCAACTTTAATCAGACCAATTTTTTTGAACGTATTATCTAAAATACATAAATCAAGGAAATTTGTATACTACCTCCGTTCCTTTTAAGTTGACACGTATTCCTTTTTAGAAAGTTTTTTTAGTTGACACGTTTCCTTTTAAGGTAACTTTTTTACCTTGCATTTACAAGTTACCCCACTTGCTTAATATATGTGCCTAAATCAAACGCGTCAACTAAATAGAAATGGAGGAAGTATATATATTTTTAATTAACATAATATTCCTTTATAATTTGAAGGAAAACAATATTTGTGGTAAATAAATGTAAATTTTAATAATTGGTGATTAGTAATTGACAAAGAAGGTATAAAGTGTGGTATTAATTGACAAGTATTTGCAGTAAATGTAAATAATTTAATTTAAAAGCAAAATCATGGTAGTAATTGATATTTTTTTTGTAGCAATTGTATGATCCTACGATTGATACTAATATTCATCGGATCATTTATTAAAATTGTTAAGATTTTGCTATCAGCGGTGATGGAGGGGATCGTGACGTAGGGTGAAATAGGTCGTTAACTAATCCTCCCTAGTGTCAAACAAAATTTGTAATCACTTAACAAACTAAATACAAGTATAGAGGTAAGTCAGGGTCAAACCACTAGGAACGGTTATTTTCAAGTGCTTTCAATCAATGCCTAAGCTATGTCGAAGTCAAGGGTGAAGAGGTAACACTAAAAAACTACTAAGAACATGAACTAAACAAATGAAACACTAGGGAATGGGGATCAACAAGTGATCATGACAATTACAACAACTTGGGAAGGTCGCATGTTAATCAGTGGTTGTGAATTGAAGACTAATGATAAGAGCTATCAGTCGGAATCAAAGAGTTGTCTCCTAATCTTTAAGATAGGTTTCCTCTATAAATAACAAACTATGAGAATCACAATCTAAACCAATCAAGAATTGCAATCCCTAAATAAATAGTTCGTGTCATTAGAAATCACAATGCAAGCTAGCGTAGTTCTCAAGGCCTAATCAAACTACACATTACAAACTTACATTAATCACTTTAATCTCAAAAATCAATCTACATAATTCCCAAATTAATCACAATCAATCAATTATACAAGTTTCACCTAATCCCTAGTAAAGAAACTACTCAAGAATCATCATCAAATCAACAAGAAAGAAAATGAAATCAAGAATCAACAAATATTCAAGAACAACTACACTAATCAAGATTCAGTCATCAAAACAAAATCAAACAAACATGAATTTAAACAAATCAATAAAATGAGATAGATTTAGAAATCCTCTTGATTAATTATGGAGATTTTTAATAAAAATTGTCACCTTGAATCTTCAATCTCTCAAATCACCAACAAAATCTCTTACTTTCTCTCTCTAAATCTACTCCTAAACTAACCCTAAAACTAGAGAGAGAAACTCTCACCTATGCTAAAATTATGACGAAAATTATGTCTAAAAAGCTCATACAAAAATCGGAAGATATTTATAAGAGGCAAAAAACGAAATCGAAACAAACCGAAAAAATAGAGTGGTGCGCCCTCGCAAAGGTTACGCGCTCGTGCACATGCTATGCGCGCCTGCGAATGGGGTTGTGCTCCCGCGTTCTTTGGGTATCCTTCGACGTTTTGTATCTTTGTGCGCTCGCAAATGGTTCCTTGTGCGCGCAAGAAATACCTTCATGGTAGTCACTAAGTATGGCATATTCAAATGGACTTGACAGTGGGTTCAACCCCATGGTTTCATGAGAGTGCAGCTTGGGAGTGCAAGAGCTAGAAATTGGAGCATGCCACTTTCTTACTTCGTTCTTAAGATTTCCTAATGGAATAGGCTTGCTCCAAAGGCATCTTCAAACTTAGTAAGCCACCAATATCAAGACTCGAACCTTGTACAATACCTACGACCATAAAAAGAGAACAAATAAAGGAGAAAACACTGAAAATCCATAAGAACACAAAATAAGAGAGAATAAGGAAACTAAGGAGAAAATGAATAAAACTAAGAATTTATTAAGAAAGAAAGCCATGAAAAGAAGGTAAAAACAACCTTAAAACTCATCAAATGAGTTCCATGTTTATGGCACTCATTAAATTCCCCCAAACTAAACTTTTGCTCACCCTCGGGTAAAACAAAAAAAAGCAAGGGAAATGAGGATCTTATTCAAACAAACACAAGAAGAGGGGAGATGAGAATATACACTAACTCACTTTCGTAGGAATCGTGATTGTTTTTAACTACTGTAAGGAGGGTGTGCCCATCGTAGGGGATCTATTCTAAGCCCATGACCCTTTAAAAGCCTAGGACTTTACACTTTTTCGGGTGTTTTAGGGTTTGAATTTATTACTGTTTGGGAGACCTTTGAATTAGATTTGATCCTATCATTATGCTTTTTGTAAGAAACTAGTAAGGAGTCGCCAATAAGTTTTAGGAAAACTTATAAACCTCGTTTATTCCTTTCTCCCAAGTAGGGTTCAAGGGATATTTAGCATGAATCATAAGTTTACCCCATTCCCAAATTGGTCTACTTATACCAGAAATGATTTTGGGAGCGAGGGTACTAAAATAACGTTCCTTTTAGAGAGGAATCGCTATTCCAGCCCTAATGCTTCCTCTACTAGCTATTTCTTTTTCACAATTTCATCACCAAACAATATATGAAACGCGGTACCAAAACTAAGTTAGTTGATTTTATTTACAAGCATTAATCACATAAAGATTATATTGCAACAAATTTTGTTATTCTTAGTTAATTCAAATTCGTGAAAAGAACAAGAAATAAACAATATTCGCCTTGTCTTAGGTGATAAAACAATCAATTAATTATTCAAATTCTAGTCTTGAATTACGTAAGATTCTATGTGAATTTTTATTTATTAAAAGTTTTTTTAAATTGGTCAAACAACACTAATTAATCAACTAAAGTTATTTAAACAATAAAAGAAAAGTGATTTATCTAAGTGCTCAGGAAACTAATCGTTCTTCTTTTATGCTAAATCTCCGTCTTATGCGTTTATGGACTTTCCTCCTTCTTCGTACCTTCAAGGATTTCAATGGAATGTATTTGGATTGAAAAGTGTAGACACCCATTTGTGTCTCCCCAAAACCAAACCCAGTGATGAGTGCCTTTCACGTCGAATCATAATCGAATGAAACGAAAGTGTGGAAAGTCTGGTGTTGCGGAAAGTTTTTAATTCTTTTCTCTTCTCTGTTTTTGAAAACTTATTTTAAGAAAACAGCCAATCCAGTTTGGTTGGTCCATGATATGGGTCCAATATTAGTGTAGTTGGATGGGGCTTGCAAAGACCTTTCCAATGATATATTATAGGCCCAATTCCGATGAATATTGAGGAAGTTATGGCCAATTTACCAAACTGGGCCCGGTTTAGGCTTTATATGCGGCCCAATGATCTAGGGGAGGGCCTAATATGATTTATCATTCCTAATGCAATTAGGAATGGTTTTGGTCTTCTAGATTCTTCTAGAAGGTTCTTTTCATTCCTAATTCAATTAGCATTGATAAATTGACTTTTGTTGACTTTTCAGAGTTTTAATCAAAATCAAATAGCATTTTCGAAGAAATTGAATTATATTATTTTATCCTCCAGTACGGTAAACTTATTGGATTTTCGAAAATGCGTTAAATTTAAGCTTGGCGTCTGACCCCAGGCCTTGGCGCCTGGAACCAGGCCTGGCGTCTGGCGCTAGCCATTGGCGCCTGGCGATAGTGCTGGTGCTTGGCGCCAGCTAGCCAGGGTTGGCGCCAGCTCTGTTTTCTGAGCGTCAGACTCTGTTTTGTTAAATTATCTTTTTGGCTGATTTTCTCTATAAATATCGTATTAAAAACTCCGTTTTGAGGGACCAATTTCTCATCATTGACGAATTCTCACCATTCATCAACAATCGGTCTTCATTCACAAGTTTTTCTTTAGCATTCTCTAAATCATTCATCTCTCTTAAAACATTCATTCTTTCTTACTTTGCTTTTCATACAAAATTCCGCATTCACAAGATCTAGAAACACCTAGCCATATTCGAAGTTGCCTTCGCCCTAGACGTGAAAGGTTTTAATTTCCGAGGGTTTGGTCCCAAATCTCTCTTTCAATTATTTAATTTAATTGTTTGATTATTACTTTCCTTTAAGTTACTAACGTGTGTATTTTGTTAATAGAAAGAGGTACGAGGCATCAAAGTAAGTACTTTAATGATTTATTGATGTTATGATATAGAAATCATGTTTACATTGTTATTATGATATTCCTAGTATCATGTCTAGGTTAATTTTAATATTAAATATGATTGCTATGATGCCTTTTATTCTCTTCCTAATATTTATGATTGTTAGTATCATGTTAGGGCTAAAGATTTGATTTTTATTGCTTAGTGACATGCTAGGGTTTGTTATTAATCTTGTTAGTATCATGCCTAGGATCTTGCTATGTTTATTGTGCCTTAATATTAACATGAACATGATGATTATTGTAATTGTTATAATTTATGATGATTATGAATATTATTATTTTGATGTTTATTTTATTATTATGATTATAATTATTATTCATGATTATTATTGTGATATTTATTATTGTTGCTTGATGTTTATTTTTATTGCTTCATCACGCCTTTTATGCATGTTTAAAGGGAATTGGTACTTGTAATCACGCTTAATAAGATATTTTATAATCTTGTTAGGGCTAATTTGATTATAATTTCAAGTGATCGCCAATAATAGATTTATTTGTGCATTAATATTCAACCAACATAGATTAAACAGGTTTAGGGTTAATCCTAATGATTGCATGTTAATTAGAAAGCGCACATGAATACGATTAGAATAAAGTAGAGGCCTATTATTAGGGCAGGTTCAATCTCTTTTAGGTTGGATTTGTACCTTCATCCCCGAACCCTTATTTGGTTCATGACCTTATGGAGTTGACGATCTCTTGGATCGTTAAGGGGTGTAACCTTCACCTCGTGAACGGCTTACAAGTTCCTAAAAAACTTGTTGGCGACTCTTTTGCTCTATCTTCTTCCCTTTTGGACGCCACCGTACTTTAGTGTATGATCACAGTGGGGTTCAAGCTAGTGGGATTCAAGGCTTGAAACTATTCCCTACAGTTTTTGGCGACTCCACTGGGGAGGATTTCTATTTTAATTCCTGAATTGTTTTCGGCAATGATTTAGAATAAGTGGATGAGACTCGAAAAGTTCTAAGTATTTCATGTGCGTAATTTTGATTAACATTATTGTCATATGCATAAAAAAGATTTCATTGGAAAGACCATCCGTAATGAGTTAAAAACATAGGATTTTACACGTAGGAAATTTGAGAAATATCTTTCACAACTAGGACTGAAATAACACCGCGCGAAACTGGAAAATTTTATCGAGCACAGAAAGCTGCTGAGGCATGTGGGAAGTAGCGTCAGGGGCCAGAGCTTGGCGCCAGTGTTTTAGTTGTAGCGCCAGACGCCAGTATTGGCGCCAGGCGCTACAGTTAAAAGCTGGCGCCAGTCTCTGATTGCTGGCGCCAATTTCCCCCAATACCGAGCCAGAAATATGCGTTCTAATTTTGACCGGTTTTTCGTATTGTTTGTTCAATCCTACTTCCTGATTGAATTTTTTCTCACTTTTCTGAAACCCATATGTGTTCTACATATGGACATAACCCTCTGGGAATTCATGCTCCATCTACTTGATTGAACGCTCCGTGCAACAAAGGGTACATCCGAGATGTTGAATTCACCAAACCATGGAAGTGAGTTTTTTCTAAAACTCGCGGTGTCCCATCCACTCGCGCCAACCCTTCACGGTTAGGCTTCCGCGCGGTGCATCCAGACAATTAACCATGGACCCTTTTTTACTAAACCATATCCCGAACTTTAGAGAACTAGAGCCATGGTTAGGTTGCTAACGCATTGCATCATATTGTGCCTACTTGACTAATTGTGCATTATTGGTTGTGCATATATATTCTATGTTTCTCTTAACCGTTTGTTGACTTGTGTTGAGACTAAATAAATTAATGGCTTAAAGAACTTTGCCTAATTAATTAATTTGAGTCAATAAAGTCTAGTATTTTAATCAGAATTGACCTAGTACGACTTTAGGCCTACCCCAGTTGATTAATAACACCGAAAACAGTCCCAGACCGAAGCTCCAATATTGGCGCCAAGGTCTGAGCTGTAGCGCCACACTATGGAGTGTAGCGCCTGACGACGGCTATGTTGTTTGGCGCCAAGCTCCACAGTGTGACGCCAGTCCTGTCGCTTGGCCGACAGTTCGGATTATTGGTCGAGTCATCACCTAGGGTCTAATTAACCAGTTTGCTAATTAATTCGGTTAATTTTCGCTGTCAATAACACCTTGTCGAGTCATCAATCGAGTCTCAGTCACATATTCTAGCCACATGGTCATGACACGAGTTTCAACATGTCACATACACTCACTAGTCATAGCACACACTTTTTATATGTCACCATGACCATGTCCTAGGTTCATGCATGAGTCGGTCTTTTCCGTCATTTGAGTTGGGGGGTACATTCTATTCCTAATTCTTCATATCCCTCCATCTAAATATTCTTTCACATTCTATTCCAATCTTTCTTCACTTCCTCCATCCATTGCATGTTGAATAAAGTTTGAGTCAAATAATTAATAATAAGTATCCCCAAATTCCTTTTCCACAGTACTTGGTCAAGGAAAGAAGGGTGATTAATCAAGGACAACCTCTTTATTCAAGTCTCGCTTTTTGATAAACCGATTCGTCAAAAGAGGAAGGCTAAGAAGATAATGGCAACTCAAGAAGAAGTCAATGATCTCAAGAACCAACTGGCTACTATGACTGAGACACTGAAGCTTCTCGCACTCAAGATCGATGACCCCGTGAAGCAACAACAGATGGACCTCATGCAAGAGAGCCTAAGCAAGTTGTCTAGCGATTACAAGTTTCAAGAGCTTACATCACAAGGGGTCTCGGTGGACAAAGAGCTTCTTCCGCAGAAGTTCAATGCCAACGACATCCCAAAATTCAAAGCAACAGATAATCCTTACTTTTGTCTAAGAGCTTTTGAAACCATAATGAGTATTAAGGGTATCGATAAGAAGGTTTTTCCCTCTCTGTTCTCACTATCTCTTGAAACCGTTTGCCAACAATGGTACTTCTCCCCTGACAAAGAAAAAACCTCTACCTGAGAATCGATAGTAAACGCTTTCGTTGATAGGTAAAGTGCAATATTCAGGTTGAAACCGATCATAGACAACTTGAGATGCTAAGACAAAAAGAGAATGAAGGCTTTACTTCTTTCTTTAATAAATGGAGGGAAACTTCCGCCAAGATGATTGAGGTCCCCACCGAAAAGGAGTCTGTGAGGATGTTTATCAAGAATCTCCAAGAAAAGTATTCAAAGCACTTAAAATATCAACACAACTTGAATACTTTCAAGGTCGTCTATGACATAGGTATTGAAATCAAAGATGACCTCGCGAAGCAAAAAGCTACTAACAATAGTAACCACGGTGGCTGGAAAGGAAAGAAGAGCGACAATCCTTCTTCTTCCGAAAACTCCCACTCTAGTAATAATGTTAGTACCTTTGACCACAATGATGTCTTAGCCATGGACAATCAAGGATCTAAAAGGAAACCCAGGCGAGAGTTTACACCCATTGGAATGACCTACGATGCTGCTTTCGATCGTCTCTACGATCGAGGATTAATCAAACCTATTGACCCTACCGAGAATCCAACACCAGAAAATCGATCTTTGAGATGGAATCCAAACTCCTATTGCAAGTACCATCGAGGACGCGGTCATACTACTGATGAATGCTACAGGTTTCAAAACCTCACTCAAGATCTCATAGAGGTAAATAAGATCCCATTGCCCCTAACTAGCGAGAAGACTGGGTGATGATGAAGCAAACGACACAAGACAAGAGGCGAGCTTCAACGACAGGATTTCATGATCTCTTTTTCTATTTCTTTTTCATTTTTTCCTTTCTCCAATAAGTCTAGCATAGGCACCTTTCTTTTCCCTTAGATTAATCTTGTAGATTCTTTATTTTCTTCTAATAAAAATGAGCATTTATTTCCTTATATATGATCATCACATTGCATTGAATTAAAAAAAAAAAAATATCCATGTCGAGCTAAACACAAGGTATACCAATGATTTGAGGCACCCGTTGTAGCCACATCATATCTCCTTTCAGCTTTCAAATATACAATCCTTTCTTCATAAGCCACTTTGAGCCTCGTCTAATGATAGACCCTTCATTTTTTCAACCTACATCTACCTAACCTTGGGATGGGATGGTGTGTAACTTATGCAATTCTAAAAAGCTTGAGTGATTTCAAAAGATCAAAATAAATAGCAAAAATAAGCATAAGCAAAAAATAAATAAAAGTGTACAAAAGGGAAAGTGTTCCAATGTCTTTTGATATGAAAATATCTTCGATAAGAACACGTCTCAGATTGCGTCTCTTATCGAGTGCTCGGTACCGTGCCTGAGAAACATGAATGCTAAGTGAGTGATAGACCGCATGATCGAGATTGCTCACACTTATAAAAATGAAATAAATGCTAAAGCAAAAGAAAGAGTTAAAAAAAAGAGTAGAAAACCTCAAGCATGAAAATACAAATATTCAAAAGCAAGATTGCACACCTTGGGGGCTTATCTAGGGTCTTGAGCCTTTTTTATCCCCTTCTTCTTTAAACCTTTAGCCTAACCACGTTACAACCCTTAAAAAGACCTTTTTGAGGTATATACACACTTGTGCGAGGTTCGGCTAGAGCTACGTTCGGCCTGATTCCTAACGGATACGTAGGCAACCTCACATCGAGGTGTGGCCGTAATAAAAATGCATTCATATTCACATTCACACACTTGCACCATGATCATATCAAGGGATCTCCAATGCTCATCCCTATTCACTTAGAGCTAGACTTGGGGGGCTTGATCCCTACATCATTAGCTTACCTAGCCTAAGAGTCACCACCATTTGACTCTTTCAACAAATAATATCTTTCCACACACTTAGCCCTTGCGGCCTAACTTTAGTATCACTTTCACACACTGCACATATACATGACCAAATATACCTTCCCTTAGGAACCCTTTGTCATGGAATCTTAACACAACGCTGAAGCATGCTTTGTCACATCACTCATCAATCATAATAGTCATTACATAGAAGTACGAAGTACTTAGCCTCCGTGCCTAAGTTACCCAAATACTTTCATCATTGAGTCAACCATTGAGATAGCCTAGGATGGATTAATCCTTGCACCTTGAGAGATAGTATCAAATGACATTTGACTAAGCTCATTCAACATGCATCTTCAAACTTTCGATTCTTTTTCGCGTCTTTCTTTTTCGGGAGAAAGTCGGTACCCTCCACACATGACGGAAATTTTTTTCTTTTTGCATTTTTGAGTTATATGGAGTCAACACCATGCACACACGGGTCATGAGTCACACGTGTCTTTTCACTTCGAGTCGATTCAACCTCGAGTCAATCATATCGAGTCAAGTTTATACCTTGAGTCGTGTCAAGTCGATGAGTCAAGCAATGTTAAACCTTAGGTCAACCCTAAGATGATTAAAGAATTTGGCAAAGTTCTATAGTAAAAAATAAATACAGGTGTAGCAGAACAGGGAAGACCCTACTCCAGCGCCTGGCGCCAGAGATATCTCAGCAGCGACAGGACTCGAAGCCTCTCAGAGAGGTGATTTCGACTTCATACAGCAATTTCGGGTTCCTTGGTACGCCATTTAGCCCCTATAAGCAATTTGACATGATTAAGTAGTCAGTTTGATTACAATCGCAATAAGTGATTGACATGATGAAAGATCGCCTCACTTAGCTTAAGCGCCTAAAACACCGGCTCATTATAATCGGTTCAAAAGCAAGCACTCAAACGACAATATTTCCAAATATGGATTGTCGCGCATTCTTATTAAACGACAAAGTTTTCCGAAAATTGGATTGTCATCCCCAACTGACAATATTTCCAAAAATGGATTGTCGTCCATCTTCTTCAACGACAATTTTTCCAAGATTGGATTGTCATCTCTGGCAAAGTTTCCAAGCGTGGATTGTCGTGCTCCTTCTTTGTTTGGCAAGTTTTTCCAAGTTCGGATTGTCATACATTCATAGATCGTTGGCAAGTTTTTCCGAGATTGGATTGTCATACACCCAGTTCCCTACGGCAAAATTTCCCAAAGGATTGTTGTAGGTCTCTACTCATTATAAATTTCGGCAAAAGTTCCTCAACGTGGATTGACTTCATCAAATGGCAAATTTTCCCGAAGTGGATTGTCGGTCAACTCTTTTTTGCAAATGTTCCAAGACGCGGATTGTCAATAGTGGAAATATTTTCCTAAAAGGATTGTCACATAGCGTTAGCAAATTTCCAAGGTGGATTGCTTTCAAGAGTTATATTCCAAGATGTGGATTGTCGGTCGTAGCAAAGTTCTTATGAAAGATTGTTACGAAACATTAGCAACTTTTCCAAAAATTGGATTTTGGCAAATTTTCCGAGATACGGATTGTCGCTTCATCGTGGCAACATTTCCAAGGATGGATTGTTACGAAGCATTTACAACTTTCCCTAAGTCGGATTGTCATACATAATACAAGAGTTATGTTGGCAACTATTCCCAAACAAAAGAGGATTGTCATCACAGCAAAAGCACCGACATACTGGTTCACAAGCAGCAAAGCGCCGACGTACTGGCATAGCAAACATTAAGAAGCAATGATATTTTCGAAGACTATCACAGCGGAAAAATAAGCTCTTTGTACAGAGACGAGTGAACATCGAAGCAGCAAGACAGCATTCCCTAGCTTGCTGAAAGTTGTCAAAAAGCAACTGAAGATTGTTTCAAGAGAAATAAACTTCGATAGTATTCCCTAGGATGTGGAATATTATCAATGCAGAGGAGGATCATTTCAGGCGAAGCAATCTTCCAAATTTGGAAGCAGTTACAGGCGTAGCGGTTTTCAAGCGGAATGGCATTCTCTAGCTTGCAGGAGGTCATCAAGACAATTGGTTACTTTCAGAGACGCGTTTCTTGACTCTTTTATCTGTTTAACTAATGCTAGTTTTGCAGGTATTGGCGTTACAAGATTGATTTAGGATCGCAGAACGTTCTGAATCATTCTCCGTCCCTATCGATACTTTGACTTTCGTTTTCGAAACTTGCCTTTCTCCAAACTCAGTCAAAGTGGCGGCTTCTATAGACACCCATTTGTGTCTCCCCAAAATCAAACCCAGTGATGAGTTCCTTTCACGTCAAATCATAATCGAATGAAACGAAAGTGTGGAAAGTCTGGTGTTGCGGAAAGTTTTTAATTCTTTTCTCTTCTCTCTGTTTTTGAAAACTTATTTTAAGAAAACAGCCAATCCAGTTTGGTTGGTCCATGATATGGGTCCAATAGTAGTGTAGTTGGATGGGGCTTGCAAAGACCTTTCCAATGATATATTATAGGCCCAATTCCGATGAATATTGAGGAAGTTATGGCCAATTTACCAAACTGGGCCCGGTTTGAGCTTTATATGCGGCCCAATGATCTAGGGGAGGGCCTAATATGATTTATCATTCCTAATGCAATTAGGAATGGTTTTGGTCTTCTAGATTCTTCTAGAAGGTTCTTTTCATTCCTAATTCAATTAGCATTGATAAATTGACTTTTGTTGACTTTTCAGAGTTTTAATCAAAATCAAATAGCATTTTCGAAGAAATTGAATTATATTATTTTATCCTCCAGTACGGTAAACTTATCGGATTTTTGAAAACGCGTTAAATTTAAGCTTGGCATCTGACCCCAGGCCTTGGCGCCTGGAACCAGGCCTAGCGCCTTGCGCTAGTGCTGGTGCCTGGCGCCAGCTAGCCAGGGTTGGCGCCAGCTCTGTTTTCTGAGCGTCAGACTCTGTTTTGTTAAAGTATCTTTTTGGCTGATTTTCTCTATAAATATCGTATTAAAAACTCCTTTTTGAGGGACCAATTTCTCATCATTGACGAATTCTCACCATTCATCAACAATCGGTTTTCATTCACAAGTTTTTCTTTAGCATTCTCTAAATCATTCATCTCTCTTAAAACATTCATTCTTTCTTACTTTGCTTTTCATACAAAAATCCGCATTCACAAGATCTAGAAACACCTAGCCATATTCGAAGTTGCCTTCGCCCTAGACGTGAAAGGTTTTAATTTCTGAGGGTTTGGTCCCAAATCTCTCTTTCAATTATTTAATTTAATTGTTTGATTATTACTTTCCTTGAAGTTACTAACGTGTGTATTTTGTTATTAGAAAGAGGTACGAGGCATCAAAGTAAGTACTTTAATGATTTATTGATGTTATGATATAGAAATCATGTTTACATTGTTATTATGATATTCCTAGTATCATGTCTAGGTTAATTTTAATATTAAATATGATTGCTATGATGCCTTTTATTCTCTTCCTAATATTTATGATTGTTAGTATCATGTTAGGGCTAAAGATTTGATTTTTATTGCTTAGTGACATGCTAGGTTTTGTTATTAATCTTGTTAGTATCATGCCTAGGATCTTGCTATGTTTATTGTGCCTTAATATTAACATGAACATGATGATTATTGTAATTGTTATAATTTATGATGATTATGAATATTATTATTTTGATGTTTATTTTATTATTATGATTATAATTATTATTCTTGATTATTATTGTGATATTTATTATTGTTGCTTGATGTTTATTTTTATTTCTTGATCACGCCTTTTATGCATGTTTAAAGGGAATTGGTACTTGTAATCACGCTTAATAAGATATTTAATAATCTTGTTAGGGTTAATTTGATTATAATTTCAAGTGATCGCCAATAATAGATTTATTTGTGCATTAATATTCAACCAACATAGATTAAACAGGTTTAGGGTTAATCCTAATGATTGCATGTTAATTAGAAAGCGCACATGAATACGATCAGAATAAAGTAGAGGCCTATTATTAGGGCAGGTTCAATCTCTTTTAGGTTGGATTTGTACCTTCATCCCCGAACCCTTATTTGGTTCATGACCTTATGGAGTTGACGATCTCTTGGATCGTTAAGGGGTGTAACCTTCACCTCGTGAACGGTTTACAAGTTCCTAAAAAACTTGTTGGCGACTCTTTTGCTCTATCTTCTTCCCTTTTGGACGCCACCGTACTTTAGTGTATGATCACAGTGGGGTTCAAGCTAGTGGGATTTAAGGATTGAAACTATTCCCTACAAAGAGTAATTGGAAAGAGAAGGTAAAAGTATTATGATAGTAAGGGAACTTGAGAGATCAGGGTTTTTAGAATGCAAGGGTTTAGAATTTTGATTTTTTCCATCCGTCTTAGGGTTGAACGAAGACCCCTATTTATAGACATAGGAATCTAGGTTTAGGATCGCAGATTTAGGTGGCGTTCACAACTCTCAGTGTTGCACTGGGTGCCACGCACACCACTTTGACTTGCGTGCACCTAGCACGCGCAACTCACTAAGTCGCTCTTTGCGGTTTTCCTTATACAAAAATGTGTTTTAAAACTTCCATAACTTTTGATTGCAAAGTCGAATTAGGGCGTATGAGATATCATTGGAAATCTATGAATATCTACTTTCAATGCTATTAGAATTAGGTTAAATTTTGTTATAGATCAAAAGATATGGTTGTTGAAGTGCAAGGATGTCGGTTTTAGGGTTGGTTTAGTTTTTTTTATCATAATTTCTTTGTTTTAACTCGGAATTAGGCTTATAATGTATCGTTGGAAAGCTCCTTGAAAGGGCTATCCATGTGAATAGGCCTTGAATAGAAATTCGATGGTTAGTTTATCTGATTGGCTCGATTTTTAACAATGTAAGATCCGTTGGATCTAATCATTGCATTTGACGCATTTGAGTCCGGTATTAATCAAATTTAAAAATGTATGAGTACATTTTAGGCCGAATTAGTAAACGAAAAACACTATAAGATAAATTAGTCTTAAATATAGGCTTTAACTTACTTCATAGTGCATTTCGTAGTCTATAAACACTTCAACTTTAATCTAGCATGAAGAACGGGTTTTTGTAACATCATCGCACTTCCTGTCGAGACAAGAGGCCAAAAGTAAGTGTCTATAGTTAGCTCCCACTTTGATCGAGTCTATAATAGACGGTGATCAAAGTAGACAAGGAAATAAATCCAAGAATCATTCTGCAAAGTTCCATAAAAATAAGAATCTTTTTGTAGTGTTGAGAATGTTCGAGTCAAATAGCTGCTAAGACTAGAAAAAGTATTTTCTAGATTTAGTTCTCTAAAGAATCTAGATTTATCCTTTCCAAGTGTAAAACGCTTTTACAAGTAAAGGCTATCCTTGGTGATGCCATGTTATGAGAAGATATCGGTTTAAAAAGAGTAAAGAGGATGATACCCTCTCAATATGGCATCTTTGATCTAAAGTCCCTTGATTTGTCATAGAAACTTTAGTCCATGATTTTATCAAAGTAAAAGATGATAAAATGAGAGGTGTTTCGGGGTTCAGAGCCTAACACGTGAATAGTGGTTTTGACATTCGCTTGCCAAAACGAAGTATTTAGGGTCCACAAGATAGAAATACATGTCTCAAGATTGGAGGCATATATCCAAGTCTAGTGAGAGAGGAGAAAATCGACAACTCGCTCAGTAGTTTTGTTCACAAGATGAAAACACATGTCTCAAGACTGGGGGCACGTGTCTAAATAGGTGCGACTTCGTCATGTCGCTCTTTATACAGGGGGTGGAAGGACACCCTAACTGTCCGGTAAGCCAGTAAGCTCACTAACTAATGTATTTGCTTCCAATCAAGAATGTGTCTATTCACGGTCATTCGGCGGGAGAGACAACTCGTAAAGCTAACGCCTAAAGTTGAAAAGAAGTTCTATCGTTTTCGTTATAGGAGGTAGATCACGTTGCTAGGAAGAGGATGTAATTTTACGCAGCACCTACGCCATTAAATTTTACGCTATACGATAAGCCATTCTTTTTGCTATGGACGCCAAAAAAAAAACGTGACATTTCTAAAGTCAGAACAGTAAAATGACAAACTAACGAGGGGTGAAGACTAGGTCGTTGAAAAATCCCCCTCGGTCAAACTAAATTTATAAACACTTAACAAATCTAAATACAAGTATAGAGGCAAGTCAAGGGTCGAACCCAAAGGTACGGTAATGTTTAAGCGCTCTCAATTATACACCTAAGCTAGGTCGAATTCTAAGGATAAAAGGTAATACTAACAACTAACCAAAAAAGAACCAAACAAATAAAGCACTAGGGAATGGGGATCAACAAGTAATCATGACAATCGTAGCAACTCGAGAACAACATGCAAATCAATGGTTGCGAAGACTAATGGTAAGAGCAATCAAAAGAGCTCGACAAGCTATCTCCTAGAGGTCTAACTAGCGCCAACTACGAGAGAGTCTAACTAGGAACATCACTAACCAAGCTCAATCGACAATTATGAGCTACAAATCAATGGTCCGTATCAATGTAGACTCACAATGCAATCTAGCATAATTCTCAAGGCCTAATCGAATCACACACATGCACAATTTCCATTAATCACTTTAATCTCAACAATTAATCAAAACAATTCCCAAATTAAGCACAATCAATCAATCATCCAAGTTTTACCCAATCCCTAGCCAAACAACTATTCCAACATCATCATCTAATCAATTAACAATTAAGGATATCAAGAATCAACCATATATGAAGAACAACTACACTAATCAAGCATCAAACGTCAAAATCAATCCAAACAAACTTGAAAATTAAACAAAGAAATAAAATGAGATAGAGCTAGAAATGCTCATTGATAATAGAGAAGATCTTCAACACAATTGTCACCATTGAATCTTCAATCTCTCAATCACCATTGAAATTCCACACCTTCTCTCTCTAAATCTACTCCTAAACTAACCCTAAAACTAGAGAGAGAATCTCTCAACTAAGCCAAGAATTATGAATTCTAATTCTAATTCTACTTCTAATTCCTCTCCCAAAAATCGGGTTACAAGGTATAAATAGGAGGCGTGAAACGAAGTCGATCAAAACAAGGACCCGAGGAGGCGCGCCCGCTCGGAGGGGCTGCATGTAACACCCTGTTCTTTTGGAACTGGAAGCGTTAGCGGAATTACGCTTGAACGGGAGGCTACTTAACTTCGATTAGAAAAGTCAAGCTTAACCTAGGTCTAAAGGTCAAATTTAACTCATTCACACATCTAAATTAAGTTGTTTAAGCTAAGCGCAAACTAAGTGAACAAAAGAAAGTAACAAACGAACTTAAACATGGACCAATAAATTACATTCAAAAGCCAAGGGCAGAACAACCCTTATCGGCAAACAAAGATCAAACCAAACCAAATTTAAAGTACTTAAACCTTCAGCTAACAACAAAAGGCATACAAGCCTAACAGTTAGGTTCTAAACTCTAAATCCTCAACCCATCGTCACAGAGATCAAATAAACAAATGAAAACTGCAAATTATAACAATGTTCCACAATCAGTGGGGAGCAACTAACAGTTCTCCGTCAAATTAGAAATAGAAGATTTTAGACTGAAATTAACAGAAAGAAACCACAACCACAAACAACTTGAAAACTCAAATGAAATCACTTAAAACCATCAAACCATACAAATAATGAAGTATTTCAAATAAACTTAAAACAAGAATGTCGACATTAAATCACTCAATTTCAATCATAATTATAAACTTCAAATAAGTAATAATTTAATAGTATAAACATTTCAAACTCAAAACCTTCAAAACAGTAGAACTGACATGGAGGGAGCGCTAATGGTCTCGCAATCCACTTCCTAAGGTTTGTCAGGATGAACCCCCAGTCATCTCGCAGAGACCGTGTCTAAGATTGGCCAACTCCCGGTTATAGGTAGAAGCCTATAAGGTCTTACACACCCCCCAAAATTACAACAATTAACCCAGGTTGAGCTATAAGACTCGCAATCCAGGTAGTTTGCATGTTCATTAACCATCGGGAAGCAACTCGGCCTCACACCCGACTATGGCCCCACACACAATTCAAAAATCACTTAAAGTAGAAAACATAATATATTTCACTTAGAAATCTGCAGAGAAGCCAAAAATGGTCTTACACTCAATTTAAACCGCATAAGAAAATCATATTTCTTAAATTCAATGGAAACTCCAATTAAAAATACATTTCAACTTAATAAATCGCAAAAGGTATCATCTGAGTTCGATAATATAATTAATTATCGGAATCAACAATTAAGTGCACTCACAACTCTTGGCGAAGTAATGCTAAAGACAATGTTATTCTTCTATAAAGCATTACGACGTCGATAATACTATTAAAACTCACCCATATTCAAACACACATCAAAATATTTACTTTAGGGCTTATAATACCAAAGATTCACACATCACTTATTTAAAATATAATATATAATACTTACAATAAAAATTACATAAAATCATTTAATTAAACCAAAAATCCAAACTACCAATTCATAAATTACCAAAACGGAACAGCAACATACAAGTCCAGAAATCATCATAAAAACCCAACCAAACATGCTTCAATTGCAAAAAAAAAAAAAAAAAAAAAAAAAAAAAAAAAAAAAAAAATCAGGGCATATACATACACTCATTAGGCATCATATAAAACCATTCCGGACTTAAAATTCAAGAGAGAACATGCCCAAATTAAATCATATATACAGCATCCCCTACACTAATATGCAGCAGCACCAATCACACCAAATCTCCCAAAAACAAACCTTAAACATGAAACTAAGCTTATCCTATTTTATTACACACTCTATAAACATAATAGGCCGTGTTAAACATGCATTTGCGCAAGGAATACACAATTGAAAATCACCATCTTTCACACGCCTAGCAGATTAGGGGCAGCAGCTATGTTGCACAAATTTAGGCACTTTAAACTATCTTAAATTATATAAGATCATGCCAAATCAATTTAGGGAGATGCTAAATCAAATTAGGCAATAAAATCAATCAAGGTAATTAATTTAAGACTAAGAAGATATATTAAACATTCTGCCAGCAGTCCAAGATTTTAGAATATGCATGCTCATTAAAAGGTAGAATTTTGCCTATAAACATAAACTCATAAATAATCCTAACATGATAACCTAGAAGATTTATTCAATTGGTCACAAATATAAGATATATACATGCTCATAAACTCTATCTAACATCACGTTCTTATTCACGTTAGCAGCACAGCTTGTCTCACAAAATCAGTCATTTGGTAGCCTTAAACACCTCCGAATTTTACCCATAATATATCAAATCGATCTTAAAACAATCCTCTACAATAATACGAAATATAATCATTGAAATTAAGGATTAACCACAACCAGAAAGCACTACAGAAACAGCAGTCTCACACACACACACATCAGTCACGTACAACATACTTGTAAGCCCCAAAATCATGTGATAACTTGATTAAAACACATCAAAAACATCATAAAAAATTAGGGATTGATAGTCAACCAAACTAGTCATGAAATTCATGTGTTAAACACATAAAATAAGGCCAAACCCATTCCAAAAACTGACATGATCACTACATAAGAAAAATGAAACCATTCCTAACCCTAACATGATTTCAATCCTGTAAACAACCCTAAAACCTAGCATTTCTAATATAAGGGAATAAAGGATAGTTACCTTGATGTATAGGCCACAAAAATCCAAAGAAAAGGACAGCAACACCACGCACAAACAGCAGCAACCACACGCACAAACACCCACCCAAATAGTCTTGTTCGTGCTTTATTTGTGGGTCGGTTTAGAGGAGAGATGGAGCACGATTTTTGAAGAGATTATAACAGAAATTTAGGCTTTCATTTCCCTTTGATTCCCACCTTTAATCCCAAGAAAAATATGGAGATAATAGGAATGAGTTGATGCATCTTTAGGTGGGGAAAAACTGATGTGTTTTGGCCTTCTTTGTACTTTAAATGAGAAGAGGAAGTGAAAGGGTTTTGGGCAACAAATTAATAGGTTTTATTAGGCTTAATGAAGGTGAATACGGTGGGTTACTTAGGTGAATATGAACAGTAGTAAAGCCTTGTGGCTACCATGAAGAGTGAGGAGAAAATGGGCTAAATTAGCTCCCATGCAAACCCTAAGTTAAGCTACACTAATGGGCTTGATTGAATTGTTGAGGCTTAAGAATGGGATAAGGAATCTAATAAACAATCCTATCTCAATCTATTTAGTCATGAAAGTTTTAAGGTGAAACCCTACTAATAAACAAAGTCTAGTAGGCCCGAAACTAGACTAGGAAAGGGATGTAACGAGAGGTGATTTGAAACACGTTTAAAACGATAATGTATATATTATATTATTGATATCTCAATAATAATTACAATAGTAATAATGAAAACAATAATTTAAATTACGATACAAATATATATATATATATATATATATATATATATATATATATATATATATATATATATATATATATATATATATATATATATATATATATATATATATATATATATATATATATATATATATATATATATATATATATATATATATATATATATATGAAAGCAATTTAGCAAATGATAAACTAATTAGAAATAGTTACCAAAGCTTCAACAGTAAGTACATCTCCTTCCTGAATCCCCACATTAAAAACGGTTTGAGATTTCGAAAGCACGCCTCCTTTCCTCCGAATCACAATTTCATCAATATCACGATCAACCCTATTAGCATAATTCAGATACAAACGGTGGATTGTCTCAATTCCAGCTACGGTGTAAGGTATCCCTACATCAGTGGGTGTAGACACCTAAAAATGTCTCCCCAAAACCAAACCCGATGATGAACAACCTTTCACCGCCATTATTGGTCGGGTTGAGTATTTAATCTTTGGAGTGCTTAAATCCATATTTACATTTCATAAACAAACCCAATCCTATCCCATTTCCCCAAACCATAACTTATTTTCGTTTTTTCGTGCCTTTAAACCCAAAATAATTCATTTCGTGTCCTTTAAAATCATTCATTCCGTGTCCTTTTTATAAAAACGTTTGATCCGGTTTATTTTGTTCCATAATCTGGGTCCAATGATTAAATATTTGGATGGGGCTTTAAAAGAGCTTTCCAACGATATATTATAAGCCCAAATCCGAGTTATAACGAATAAGTTATGGCCAAAATTTTAACTGAGCCCAAACCGAACCTAAACACACCTTGCCTACGACCCAATGATCATGCGGATGGTCCAATTTATTTAATCCCATTCCTAAACTAATTAGGATTAATTAGAAGCTTCTAGAATTTTCTAAAAGATCTTAATTATCCTTTTTGAAAAGATAAGATTAAAGAGTTTGAAATTGAATAAAACTTTTCTTTTTGAAAGTCCTAATTTTATCCTAATTGAAAGACGTTCAAAGATAGACAGATATGAATTTCGTGCCTTGTATTTTTTATCTGAATTTTATATGTTTGGATAGCCCTTGAAATTATCTTTCCAATAATATATTATAATATTAATTCCGAGCTATAACGAAAAAGATATGAATTAAATAAAAAAACTCTATCCAAAACTGACACCGTCCCACTATTTCGGCCATATCTTTACTTATACAAAATACTTTAATCTGATTCAAATTGGGTTAGAAATTATACTTCAAGATCTTTCCAACGATATCTTATTTATCTTATTCCGATTTTTGGATCAAAAGATATGATAAAAACAAAAACTGCAAAACTGTTGTCTATCGCAAGAGTTTTAATCCGATTCAAACTCGATCTTTTCTTGATACTTCGACCCTATTTTTTTCCCTATAAATAGAGGTCATATCACCCCTTTTCCAATAATAAAAAAGCTTGATCATCAAATCCTTCTCTCTTCCTCTCTTTTACACCAAAAATCATTCTATTCTCTGTCTCCCATATTCTAAGCCTTAAACCTATATTCCTTATTCTTTCATTCTTCCTTAAGCACTCCAAGGAGTCCATACAATACCCAAATTAGTTATATACTTAAACCAAGGCGTGAAAGGTATAATTGACTGAGGGTTTGGACCAAATCAAATCTACTTTTTATTTGATTTAATTTTATTTTATTTATATTTTTTATTGAAGTTACTAACAGTTTATTCATGATGTAGCAATTCAAGGAAACGCGGAAAGTGAGTAATTAATTCACTTAATTACTCTTATTATTTTATATTGCTAGTATCATGATTAGGTTATTTTATATTTAATTTGACTAACGATATTATAGTTGAATTGCTTCCAATATTAATGTTTGTTCTATTATTTATTATTATGATCACCATATTGCACGTTAAAGGGAATATGTAATTGAAAATCACGCCTAATAAGATAATTTGGAAAACTGGTTTAGGTTCCTTTTTAATCTTGTTGTTTAATTCAAGTGATCACAAATTTTATAGAATTATGTGTTGCATTAATATTCAACCAATTTAGCATAATAATAGATTGGAGCAAATTGAATCTCTGTTTGTATGCCTTTGAGATCGCAAAGGAATCACTTTTCACTATAAGAATCGAGTAGAGGCCAATACGGGCGAATGTGACTCCATGACTCACTTCGTACCATCATCCCCAATCTTCCTTTCGTGGTTCCGAACCATATGGAGTTAGTAATCTCATGGATTATGAATGGGGTGTAACCTTCCCGGGTCAATCGTTGTTGCCTATCGTTGTCCCTTTATCGTGGTTGCCTTTTATGATCCGTGAACGGTTTACAAGTTCCTTATAAACTTGTTGGCGGCTCCCTACTTTCCTTGTCCCTAATCGTTATGTCAATTCCCACTTCCTATGAGTGCCAAGCATATTCACACATGCTTTAACGTAGGCGCACTTCGAGCGACGCCTACGGTGGGGTTTGTGCTACAGATCCTAACGTTGTAAAGAGGAATGCCTCCATTATAGTTATACGGCAAGCAATAACCTGGATGTTCGACATTGTGAAACAATAGAGGAACGCTATGAGGGGGTGTAGGCATGTTTTGGACTGGAAAGGGAGCTCGGATTGAAGGATATCCTATCGCTAATGGTGGAGGTTCGTCCACCGCCTCTTCTGGGAGGCGGTTTAGGTCAGGTTGGAGGGGTTGGACACGACCACCATTGGTGGTATCATTAGGGCTAGGGTGTGAGGGATGGCTACCAATAGTGATCGAGGCTGCATGGGCAAGCATAGCAAGAGCCCGCATATTCTACCGGGAATTAGGGCCGCCCTGACCCCTACTACTCCGACGCCTCCTCCCACCAGGCCTTGGGAAAACAATAGGTTGCTGGGTATTAATCTGATTTTTTTAGGCATTTTCCTCTTTAGTGTTTTCAAAATGGTTTAGGGAAGGAGTGAGGAAAAGGGATTGGAGGCATCTATATTTATAGCACTTTTCCCCCTAATAATGTTGTTGACTTAACTTATCTCGTGTATGTCTAAGTTTTTTTTTAAAAAAAAAAAAAAACACATAAAGTAATAAATACAATGAGAGGTGAAGATACTTCATACATTTATGAGGTTCTTATTACTCTCCTCCTACTTAGTTTGGTAGACTCAATAAAATCCAATTGAGTTTAAAATAAATTTATGGGTAGAAGTTTTCAACTAATTTCATGTTTTTTTAAGATAATTTCTGAAAATATTATTAATTATTTTGTTAAATAATAAATACTTGTTCTTATATTATTTTAAATTAGATTGGAACCTTATATACATGTAATGATTGAACTATAACAATGTTTATGTTAAATGGTCGATCAAATATATCTTGATTAAGATTAGACCGTGCTACGTTTCCCAAATTTTGAACTTGACAAATAATATTACGGCTTAAATTAAGAGCCTCAATCAACCTTTTTTAGCATGTACTTCAAAACATGGGTAATTGGTTCAAATTATTGCATAAGTTGATTATTTCATAGGTTAGCAACTTACTACGAGTTCAAGCTACTTACTTTTGGAAATTCTGCTGTTGACAATATTAAGTAAAGTTAGCCGGAATGTAAAGTATTTGCATGTTGAGTAATAATGTAGCATAGGAGTACTCTTCCATCATAAAACAGAATTCTATAAGCATGGCTAATATAAAATGTGTCCATATTTGTAGTGAATCATATTTGGCCTTATGAGGAAATAAAAGAATTAGACCACCCTTTTTTTTTTAAAAGTAAGCAAGTAATGCATGAGTTGGTAAAAGCTAGGTATATCAGTTTATGTGGTCATTTGACCAGATTGGTAAATAATAAAGACCCTTAGTGACTAATTGGTAAAAAAAAATTAATCCGGCGACAATTAGGAAATAAAACCTAACTATATGCGAGAATTTGGTAAAAAAAAAAAAACTCCGGCGACATTTAGCCTAAAATTTTTTTTTTCACAACCTCTTTAAAAACCTTAATTTAATTTGTGTTTTGTGTTTTTAAATTTATTTTTCCTATTTAAGATTATGAATTACTATGTCATCCCCTTTTCATTTTGCTAAATCCCGTCTACCAATGTTTTTTAACCCCTATTTAAAAGAATTTCGTTAATAAGGGGTATGAAGCTTAAGTGAAATTGATAGTTCAACAATTTTTTTCTTGAAATTCTTATTTCCCTGAAAAGGGTTGATAAAAAACAAGAAAAACGTATTAAATTAAGCATTCGTGATTTCTTTATCGGAAACTTTTGTATTTTTTGGGTTACTTGTCGCATGATATTATTTAATTTACCAAAATGTCGCTTTAGGTTATTTTTTTACCAAATTGTCGTCCGAATTATTTTTTTTTACCAAATTGTCGCTAAGGGTCTTTTTTATTTACCAATCCGGTCAACTGGCCCCTTTTATGTTATTTAGTTAGAGACTTGTCACTATACGACAAAAGAATGCAAAACGCCTATACAAGCACCAAATTAAGTAGGACTTAATTTAAAGGGCTTTTGAAAGTAGGGATGGGATTAAGTGCGATAAGAAAATGGAATTCATAGGTGGAATTAATAGTTGGGATTACAATAAAAATAGTGTAGTACAATGTTTGGTATGAGTTTGGATTACATTGGCATAACTCCCTTCTTTATCCACATCCTATCCCCCTTCATAATCTCTATCCCTCTAAACAAACAAAAGACTTGTTAAATCCCTACTATTTTATCCTATTCCCCCTCTTTTATCCCCCTAAACAAACACCCCATTGAAGTACAACTTTGCAACATATGCTAGGGTATATAAATAGATAATTATTGTCTTACCTTAAATGTGGAGTACCTTCAAATTATAATCGTAATGACACCTATAAAATTGTATTGTTGCTAGGATGTGGGCAAGTCAAATATAAACCAGAAATTCTTTCATGTTTAATTAATACATATAAGTACTTAATTCTTGGATGAGATACATTTCTTAATTATTGCGACAACATCATTTAACAAAATAAGGGAACATGAATTATAACACACAATCATTTTCTGTGGTTGAATTTTCAAAAGACTTTTAGAAATTAAAAATTTTATTTGAATTTGACATATATGTAAAAAGTAATAAAGTGCAATTGCATATTGGATTTATAACCCACAAATCAAAAATTTGACCACCACATGCAACCATAATAAAAAAAAAATATGAAAATTATTAATATTACCATTAATTGATATGGATTATTTTTAATCTGAAGATATAAATCATGTACTTCTTACGTGTACACAAACAAGATTATGTAAGATTTAATTTGATAATTGCGATTTAGGTCATAGAACCTAAAAGCCTAACCAATGAAATGCGATTATCAAAAAAAATATATGATACTATTGTTCTTTCCTAGAGACATTTACGAATAGAATTTATTTTACTTAGTAATCCATCGAAAGGTCGATAATACGTCCTATACAAGATTCAATTTGTTGTTTATTACTTTGACATTTCTTTGTGATACTTTATTTTTCTTCTTTGTTTTTTTTGGATTCAAGTGATATGAATATATCTACCATGCAAAAGCACATAATTTTCAAAAATAATGCTATTTAGCGAACATCTTTATTTACAATTTGTTCATAACATTTGTGATGATGTTTAGTTGTAGCCATCTTTTTCATGTAGATTTGGTCATATCACCATATGGTAACCTACATCCTAAATTGTTGCTATTAGTGGGTAAAGAAGTCGGGTCAGTAGGAACACATTTTTGGAACCAAGTAATCCAAGTATGTGTTGTGAACTTCTTTTATAGGTCTAATAACTGACAAAGTAAGATGGTTGACATTTCCATTTCGGGTTTGGTGGTATCATTTTCCAAGTCAGGTTTGTCTGATTCGTGGCCTACCAAATTGATGTCCAAGGATTTTTGAACCTCATAGAAGTCACTAGGCTAAGAATTGAAAAGATTTTGCCAGACTTCATTTAAGGGGGATGTATGGAAATAAAATCACAAATTATCTAAAGGATGGTACTCTGACAAGAGAATAGAACATTAAATAAACTGATTGATTCAAGTCACTTTTCATTCGCCGGCTCTACTTGAAGTGTGACATGAATAGGTGTACTTCTCCTTTAATATTGCAAGTAAAGTCAGCAAAGTTGTTGAAGCATAAATTACCTTGCTAATATGATATTTTTACTATTTCAGTAAGCATCACTTTTAAAATTTATTTACAACTTCTACACAAGTTTACATGTTTTTAAGTTATGTGTTGTTTTAAATAATCAAATTTATTGGATCTAATTTCAGTTACTTAACAATATAGCGATGATGGGCATAATGTACACATATATAATGAAGGATTAATAATTGCATGTAGGAGGGGACATAAATTAATTAATTTTACGGGTTAAATTATATGTTGTGAATTCAAGAAATAAAAGTATATTAAACTTGTCACACCAGTTGTCGGTAATGAACTCGTACTCGACTAAATAAACGCTCGGTCATAACTTATGCCGGGTTAGACTTATCTCGACCTTCACTTAAGATGTTAACTAGCTCGACTTGGTAAGGTCGTGAGCAGTTCCAAGAATTTATGTTTCGAATTCAATTTGCAAACAAAGTGACTTTCTTGGAACAAATATTAAAATTTGAAACCAATATGTATACGAAGATTATTTAAAATAGTGACTAATTAATTTGATACAAAATCTACATGTAATACGGACCACAATATTTATTGAAACAAAAACAATACAATTTCACAGGGCATATAATTAAAGAATAACCTTAAAATTATAATTGTCACCTAATCGAATGGTGTCCAAATTTCTACGAGCTTAATTTAACAAGATTTAATTGTCTCTAAACTAAATCGAGCATTAGGTTTGCAAAGTTTTGTAATGAAATTCGATTTTTAATTTAAAAAATTTAAAAAAAAATAATTACATTTACTCAGTTTTGTACTCTAGGCAGAAAGCAACCTTGCATGGCTTAAATATGATATGGTGGATAACTAGTGCATTGATGAATACCCCAACCACTTTGAAAAAACCATCAAATGTGTTGATCTCTTATTCCTACAGTAAAATTCTAGAAGATTTAGGTAGTCCAATTAGAATTATGGTAAACGGTGATTCCTCCTACTTATTCTTACATTACGGAAGCTTTAATCTAGAATATCATATTTGCCTAGGATTTATGCTAAGATTGTTGCTAATCAATCATTGGCTGGCATTAACATAATTACTAACATAGTTTTATAACTGTAGTTATCCTAACTTAACTGTATACTAAGATTTTAGCTAATAATTTAGTTATGTTGTTAATATCGACTACTTAAACTACTCATATTATATGATTACTAGATGTGAGCCCGTGCGATGCACGGTTATTGTTATACATAAAGAAATTTTTCTTAGTTAAATTGTATAAAATTTTAATTAAAATACTATTGTCTATTAAAAAAACAATTTTTATGTAAAATTGTGCCTTTATCGTTTAAAGAATAATTTTATTAATTAAACCATATACTAATATTTTAATAAAACTATCGATGACTATTAGAAAAGATAATTTTTATTAAGGAAATTTTGCAAAAAAACCACATTTTAAATCTAGTTTTTTGCAAATAACCACCTTTTTAAAAAAATGTTGCAAAAGACCACCAATTTTAAAAATTTTGTTGCAAATTACCACTTTTTTAGCCAAGTTTATCAGTTGTTTTACATTGAACTGGTGGTAAGTTGCAACAAAATTTTTAAAATTGGTGGTTTTTTGCAACATTTTTTTTAAAAGGTGGTTAAATGCAAAAAACAAGATTTAAAAGGGGATTTTTTGCAAAATTTCCTTTTATTAATTTATGTAATTGTACCCGCCTATATGATGCATGGGTTTTTCACATATTTTATTTTTTATTTAACCTATGTGATGCATGGGTTTTACAGATAGGAGTGTGAACTATATATATGAGGTACTAATTCTCATTTCTGTCAAAAATATTTAACCTACAAAATGAAAAAAAAAAATAGTTATTTTTTATTAAATAATTTTAACTATATAAAAAATTAAAACTTATATAAACTAAATTATCTATAACCATATAATTATCATGTAAATTTTATCTGCATGAGAAAGATTTAACAAGAATAATCATTAAATATATTCAAATTTTTATAAAAAAATTATTAAATTGAAAATTGTGACACAAAAAGGTAAAAAAAAAAAATTAACATCAAAAGTTAAACAAATTTATCAATAACTATACAATAACCATTTGTCAATTTTTGTGCAAAACCTGTGATTTTGGCATTCAAAGACACCCTAGTCTTATTCTCTAAGCGTTAAAACAAATTCATTGCCATATTAACCTTTAAATTTTTACATTTCAAATAAATGGAAATCAAGGTATTTGATAGACACATTAGAGTCAAAATTCTAATTGATCTGACGTTCTATAGATGACCATGCCCTTCTCTATATACAGAGTATTCTCATATATTGGTTATTGATGGGCTCCTTATAGTTTCTTTGGCTATAAAAGTTGTTGCCTTGTTGGCACTTGAGATAATAATCTTGTAAAATTGTATGTTTATTATGGGGCCGGGGTGTGTAAGATTATCATTGGATGGTTATATAGGATTGAAAAGATGATAAATTTTAAGTCGTTACAAATTTTAATCATAGAATATAATAAAGTGTGTTCTAGATTAGCTGTTATTTTTTAATCTAATAGATGCATACATGGTTTTCTTTGTTGTCTAGAATAAATTGAAAAAATTTAAAGGGTTTTGGTGATGAATGTTTTTAATGTTTTTGTGTAGATGTGTCACCTTTTATGTAAATAAAAAATTAAAATAAATAATTATAGGGTTAGTACAATTTGGGTCAAATAAAGCTGAAAATGATTGATGATATTGAATGCACATGGAAATACATTTACATCTCATAGGTAGCCGTGTTGCAATTTTAATTCTATTAGTTATTGGAACCTTATATTTCAATTCTTTTCCAATTTTATTAAATAATTTTTGACAAATACACAACAGGTATTAAATTATCGTATTTCACTCATTTATTAACTGAATTTTAACATTAATTTTATATTTCATGTAGATTTTGTTATCTAAATTTGCTGATGGGTAACATTAAATTATTTTAAATACTATTGATATAATGTGTAATTGTATATCGTATAGTTTTCCAAAATGAAACTAAGTGTATTATAATAATTCTGAAATAATTATATTAGACTAAAATTTGTAATGGACAAAGGTAAGTTAATTGCTAGATGCAAATTATTTTATTTCATTTTTTTTAAAAGAGATCTCAACTTCTAGATACGTGAAATTTAAAATAACGTTTATTTGAATATAATACAATAATATTAACTCTAAAACACGTGAATTTTTAAGGCACTTGATACTTATAAATACATTATGATCATGAGGTGGCAATGTAATATTGGGCAATGCAATTTTGGTCAACTTAAGTACTCCACATGCATAGTCTTGAATTGGGTTATAATTTAACATACCCCTTGCAAGACTCACCATAGTCTTTTATCACATTATTACTTAAGTCTTTCAGAAGAATCGTGTTACTTGCTATAATCTCACCAAATTCAATCCCTTCCACTCTTTGTATTAACAAAAAAAAATTTAACAATATCATAGTAATAACAATTTCATAATAGACTACTTAAATGATATCATAGTAATAACAAATTCATATTATACTTTAATTTTTGTTATGTTAATAATACCTGAATATTCAATGTATACAATTGATGTGCATTAAAGTACGAAGGAAAATGGCGGAGCGTAGTGGTATGGGCCCCTACACAATATATCTTTTGGGCTTTAGCACATTGGTCGGTTAGATTCCTAGCAGGAGCGTTTTTAAGTTTAAATGCCTAAATTTTTTTTTTGGTTTTTTTTTTTAGGTTAATTTATTTTCCCCTTTGCTTCTCTCTGTTTTTAGCCTATTTATATTTTCTATTATGACTTGTTTAAAGTATTTTTTCCAACTTTGCTTCTCTTTTCTTAGTCTTTAAAACAAAAAAAAATTTCCTTCTCCTTTAAGGTCAATGGTTTGATATTTGAAAATTTTAAATTTTATAATATTTACTCACACTCATTTTATTGTTTTTTTAATTTGTGATTCTCATGTTGCGAAAAAATGTACAATTATATGGTATCTTCTTAAATTAAATTCGTCTAGAAAAAGCTTTAGTGATATCAACTTTATTTAATAATTACAAAAATGTATTCAAAGAAATTTTATTTTTATAATTTGCATCCCCTAATAAAATTTTTTTAAAAAAATACATAATATTATCCACCCAACCCCCCTATAAAAAAATAATAAAATAAAGGTTATATAATTTGCATTGACAAGCGTAAAACCATCAACATTGCAATTTAAAAGGACCGGGGGCTATATCTTATTTTGTAACGTTACAGAACCCACAATTCTAACTTCCTCGATACGCCTCTGCTACATAGTTGATCACTTGATCCTTAACAAAACCTATACATTTGACCCCAAATATGTACATTAACTCCATCGACCTATTTTCACTACATGTATTATGAATTTTTTTTTTATATATTGCAAACTTGGGAAATTCATTTTATATATGTAACATAATATATTTTTAAAAATTGACATTTAATGTATCTTCTAATACAAGTTATTCTGGTATGGTAGGACAAGTTATTCTGGTATGGTAGGTTTTAGATATTAAATTACAATAATTTAAAAAAAAATTACATATAATGAGTCATAACAGCAATGTATAACGTTGATTGGTTTTTTTTTTTTAAAAAAAACGTATACCCATGTAGTGTATCAAAGTATTATTGGGTGTGTACAATTTGTAATTTGTATAAAAGTTAAGCAAAATTAAAAATATAAATAGTTAGATTATAATTACAATAAAAAAAAAATTTATTTTTAAAATCAAAAACTACTCATATTATAAATGTGAGTCCATGGTCTTGATACATATACATAAATCAACAATATATTAAAAAACACAATTACTCATGCATAGCCATTCTTGTTCCTCCGGTAACGCTTCTAGGCAAATCGAATGTCGACATGGAATTCCGGCTAGATTGTCGGTGGTTAGAAAAGGAGTCAACACTTGTAGTTCTTTCCTGGGGTGTCCTTACTGGAAGGTAATGTCTTTATTTACTCTATCACCATATTGTAATGATAATAATTATATTAATCTTATGTGATTGTAAATTACCAAGATAGGGTTAAGGATTGTGGATTTTTCCAATGGGACTCAACGGATGTTGGTGATTCGAATCACTCTGTCGATCAAGAACAAAATAACCACTCCAAATTATCAATTTCGTTGAATGAGGAATTGTTGGATGAGAATCGTAACTTGAAAGCCGAGCTGATTCGTTGTTTTGCCACTAATAGGAAATTATGTGCCCAAATTGTGTCCGTGACAAAGAGAAACACATTATTTGCACTAGGATTAGTATTTTCTTGGGGTTTGTTTGTGGCATATATTTTAATTTTGTATGTGATAATACTCAATACCATGCGTAATTATTGATTAGTGTTTAAAATAAATGTGTCGTTGGTTGTAAGTAATCGATGAGAATAGTATGTTATTTAAAGAAGTACTCAAAATCTGAGTGTGAATGTAAATCTCATTTATTTCCAAATCATTAGTCCTACTTAAACAGAGATTCGGCCCCTAATACATTAAACGTAACTTGGGTAAACATGAAAAAGATAAACTAAATCAGACATAGCTTTGATCATAACTAGTAAAAAACATATCATTGCAACATATCGCATGAACTACGCGAGATTCATTTAGAATTTATCATGGTAAATACTACTAGAGCACCATTCAACACAACCTTCAAAAAAGAATTCGCGTAGCCTTTAGATGTCCCAAAACACAAGACATAAATGGCAATGATGTAAGAATTTTTCATAATAAGTGCAACAACTCAACAAGTAACCCTTACCTTAACAAAGATATTTATTTTAGTTTTGCTTGTATACAATCCCATGGCCTCAATCCCAACAAGGTCGCTCTTCCACATATAAGCTACTCCACTACACAGTCCTTCCTTGGGGGATGATAGTCCGAAGCCATAATCTCCTGGTAGTTGCTTAACTATTTTTTTTTATAGTTTGATGTCCATGCCTAGTCTCGAGCAGTATAACAACTACAGGCATATGCAACTTAAACATGGTTTTGAAGTTTTCGATAATTGAAGGCCTCCCAATCCCCCTTACATTCCATATGCACACAAGGGAGTTTAAAGTAAGTGGACCAAAATGGCCATTTATAGCGTCCTCGGCCTTTCTACTATCATAAGGTGTTAAATCCACCATATGATATCCCGGAACATTGGTAGGAAGTTTGGAATAAAGTACCCTAATATGTAGCACATGGGGAAAAGGAGGAACCCTACAAACTTGGAAGGTGTCAGTGAAAGCCCCAACACACATTCTTATCGATGTGTCCTCTAATTCGAAAATTGGACATGAAAAGTTGATATTAGGTTTAGGATCTAGCAAGTGCATTGCATGTTTCATTTTTTCGGGGTTGAAAGAAGACGGAGGTAAGGAACCTAAGCACCATAGCAAAAACACTTCAAATTCAAGTTTAATAGGATGGGTGTCATGAATATTCGGAAAATGAGCTGGTTTTGGGGATGCATCAGACCCAATTTCACGCATGAACAAGGAGTTGAAAAGGTCGTTATCAGTGTGGGTAGGGTGGATTATAAGAGATGTTATTGTTTCATGCGTGAGCTCGACCAAAATTTCACCATCGTCACCTACAAACAAATAGTCGTATTGTGTGAAGTCTAACTTCGATATAGAATTTTTTGGAGGTTCAAAGAACAACAGGGAAGGAGTATGGCATTTTGTAATTGCACGACGAGGCATCGTGGGATTGAGTGGGAGATGTAACAAAAGTTTTTTTTTAGGAACAAAGCATGGAATTAAGTACAGATGGTGGATTTCTTTCTCTAGCGGGTGCACTTATATAGTAACACATGCTTGAAAAAAGTGTTAGGACCATTTATTAGGTTGTTGAAATGAAATTCAGGTGTACGATTGGTTAGATTTGGTAGTTATCCCAATATTCGAGGTTGTTACAATATAAAGGCCAAAAATAGGTGGGAAATATCGCCACCATGAGACAAACAAAGTAGAAAAATTTTCAAAGATATAATGAATCCCCTGTAATAAAATAACATTTTGTATAATTATATTTGTCACATACTATTAAAAATTATCAAGTTGGATAATATAGAATCTTATTGACATCAACATAGTAATCTACAAATTCTTTTCCAAATACTATATTTGTAATTAGTGTCATTTTAATGATAAGTCCAACTATATGTGTAAAGTGAGTAGTTGTAAAATATGTTTCCGCTCATAGTGTAGTTCGTAATTCTCTGTAATTATAATTCATTAATAATTGGGTTATTATCTTAGATTTTAAACCTCAAATTTTAATAGATGACATAGTCATCATGTATTCATGGGTATATACTTGTAATTACATACACATGGTGCAACCATACAAGAGTCATTAGAGATTTGAAAAGGTAGATGCTATATAGGTAAAAATTAATTTTTTTTTTTTTTTTTTAATTTTCACAAATTAATAATTTAGAGTTAAGTAACAAAATATTAAGTGTATCAAGCTATATATATGAGAGAGATACTTTAAGGATAAAAGTCATGCTCAATATTTGATTGGTCTTAGTAAAACAAGTGAAGAATTATCGCTAAAATCCTGCTGTAACGGATAATATTTTTTTAAATCAAATGTTTTTGTGTTACATTAATTAGTCAACTACATACATTATTTTAATAATCTACTAGGATTAATAATATTTCCTCCATGAAATTTGCGCCAGAAATACCATAATAAGAATCCCAAAATTTTGTGACCCATAATTTTCATATTTCTAGTTAAATCATTTCGAACATACACAAATAGATTAATTGAAAAATAAAATTATACGGCCTTGAAAGGTGAAACAAAATACCACACAGAATAATTGGGACACTTTTACCAAACAAAAAAAAAAAAAAAAAAAAAAAAATTGAGAGTTTCATTGATAAGTGGTATGGTTTTATATATAAGGGAAATTCCCATTGGTACACCCATGGTTTTGACTTTTCCCTTTGATACACTCCAAAATTTTTGTCTTACCATCGGTACACCCGTGGTTTAGTCTTTTTCCCAACCGTGACTAACACCGTTAAAAAGTATTTCATTATGTTAAATTAATTAAGGAAAAGATTATAAACCCCTTTTAAGTATCTAATGTCTCGATTTGCATGTCGAACATTGTTCGGTTAAAGTTTTGGAAGTCATGTTAGTTTTAAATGATCCAAACCTAGAAATTAACAAAAAAAAATAACGCAAATGACTCATGTGCGTGTCAAAAAAGTCTCGATTTGCGTGCCATTACTTTTTGTGATAGTAATTGCTCGGTTAATGTTTTAGGGGTCATTTTGATCCTTTAAAGATCTAAATCGAACTCGAATTGTCAAAAAATTAACGAAAAATGTCTCGTTTTGCGTGTCATGGAAAAAAAAGGAAATATCATGGTGTGCAAAATGAGATATTTTTGTTAATTTTTTGACGATTTCGAGTTCGATTTAGATCCATAAAGGGTCAAAATGACTCCTAAAACCTTAAACGGACAATTATTATCACAAAAAAGTAATGGCACGCAAATCGAGTCAATTTTTGACACGCATATGAAACATATGTGTTTTTTTTTTGTTGATTTCGAGGTTAATTTGGATCCGTAATGACTAGGACTCCCAGAACTTTAACCAAACCAATTTTGACACCCAAATCGAGACATTAATGTTTAAAAGGGGTATTATAGTCTTTTCCTTATTTATTTTAGCTTAATGAAATACTTTTTAACGGTGTTAGTCACGGTTGGGATAAAGACCAAACCTTAAGTACACCGATGGAAAGGCATAAATTATGGAGTGTATCAATAGGAAAAGTCAAAACCATGTGGGTACCAATGGGAATTTCCATATTTTTAATTCTAGTGTTTAATATTTTCATTTATTTGACAAAAAGTATAAAAATATTTTTTATTATATTGACATTTCCAAATTTTTATTTTGTCTTACTCAAACTATTTCAAAACAAAGTACTGTACAACATTTCGTTTTAATATTAATATTAATTATAAAGCCCCGGTTAGCTTTTAATTTTCCTTATTTGGACATATACAATATGTTTATAATTAGAAAAGAGATAAGGCCTTACGATTGGAGGATGTGTGGCTATTGAGTGTAAGTTGATGTAGAGACTTTTTTTTATTTAAAATTTTATTATAAATAAAAGGGGAAAAAAAGTTATTAAACCAATAATATAAATTATATAATCATTATCAATTTCAATTGGCATTTGTTAATTATGGTAAACTAACATTATAGATGAATGATTCCAAAAATAACCATTTTATAAGAATTAATTATAGAGATAACACAATCTGTAAATCCGTACGCATTAATCTATACTTAGGGTCTGTTCTCGTAAGTTTAAATTCAGTTCAGTTCATTTCAGTTCAGTTCAATACAGTTCAGTTCTATGCAGTTCGGTTCAGTTCCATTCAGTTGCGTTCACCTAATTTCAGTCATTGAGAGCAGAGCCTTAGTATTTAATAACCCGAACCACGCATTACTCATATGCCACTTGTCACCTAAAATCAATCAAATGCCACATACCACCTACTTCATTTAAAAATAAAGTTCGGGTTTGTAGTCATTATGTATCTTGCAAATTTAAGTACGAAAATTAAGTGTTTCAAGTACACCTAAATAAAGTCGTATTCTTTTCATTTTCCTTACATAAGATAAAGAAAAAAAAAATTTATATACCATTGGTAAGCTAATTATTCCACATTAAATTAATATATATATAACGGACAATAACACAATGCTTACTCATATATATACCTCAAATAATCAACAAAGTCAACAGAAAATATTGTATGTAATAGCATGTTATTATAACACTTTATAGTAAAGGCCAAACCAGAAATGACATGTGTCATCTCCTAGTTAAGAATGTTCCCTGCAAAAGTTTTTTTTAGTGATTATTTATTTCCAAATATTCTTAGAAAAGTTTTTAATGCAAACAATACAATAATATAGAATTTTCCATTTTACAAATATATATATACTTATATAATTTTTCATTTCCTATTTGATACTTATAATCCATTTGTGCACATTCATACAAACATATTAATTTTTTAGTATAATTTTATGCAATACAGTCTGCGATTTACAACTTTGTAATGTAATTCATAGTTATTTTTAATATTCGTACATATATTATTATCTTTGTTTTCTTTAGTGTCTTACATATTTTTTATTTTTTATTATAGAAATTTCATACTTATTTCCAATTAGGTATAATTTTTAATAATAAAATAATAGAGTTAAACTAATGATAAATTGATAAGTTAGAAGTATTAAAAAATATCGTGCATGACACGAGACACGGGACATAACCTAGTATTCATTTCATGGATAACATTTGATTTACATTCACACTTCAATATATACAAACAATAGAAACAACATTAGTCATATACAGTAGATTATAAAAGAGAATTGTAAAAACTCCTTGAGGATGGAGTAGACATTTAATATATGAGGTGTGATACATTTTTAAGCTTATAATTGGGAATGTGTTACAATAGAGAATGTTTAGTCTATATAAGACCCCCATTTTTAATGCATTATACTTCCTCCGTACTATTATAACTTTTTAATGCATTATACTTCCTCCATACTATTATAACTTTTTAATGCATTATACTTCCTCCGTACTATTATAGCAATGTGAAAATTTTGGTATTATATTCTCATTTTGTCATTCATTTGCAAGATGTTTTTGCAAATTGTATCAAAGGTTAAGGGATGAACAAAAAGGAAGAAATACTGAACATAATTAAAGGGGTATTTTTTTTTTTTGAACGGGAATTAAAGGGGTATATACTTACTGAGACATTAAACAAGAACTAGGTAAGACCTATAAACTAATAATTATGTGATAATTTTTCAATTAATTTCTTTTCAGTTTAAAAAAATTGAAAGGTTATAATTAAACCATTTAAACGGTACACATTATTCATTGGAAATTAAACACTATGATCAGAATTGATACAAAGAGCATAAATATAATCCAATACATCATAAGATATCATAAAGATCAATCATTACAGTTTATCATTAATATTACACATCATAGTCAAATATACTACTACAATACTTCTACTAGAATAAATCAGAAACTTTAAGTCTAATAACATAGGAAATTTAAATTTTAAAATTAGCTAGGCATTTTTAAGGAAGTACATACTAAGTTCAAGATGACACCCCAAAACACTATTACTTAATAGCCGAAATATTGTTTGAAAAGGCACAAAATGTTCTTACAAAGACCAGGGAGATGCATAAGGATGGTCGTTCAAGTAAAGCGTATACTTAAAACAGGTGGATCCATTTGAACCAACTCAACCAAAACCTTCTCACCGAGTTGAACACCTTCGGCGTCAATGAATTCTTTGACACCTTTCTTGATGGAGCAAGCTACAATGTTGTGTTTGTGATCATAATAAATATGCATTTTTGCATCATACGTCTTAGACAAGAACAACTGAACATCACATGGGTCTTGTAGGTCTCCAAAATGTGCTCGAGCGAAGGAAGTCGGAACGTTCTAAGTCGTACAAAGTAAAATGAGATAAAAATTATATGGATAATAAGTAAAAAAAAATATATTGCAACGAAGCCACAACTTAATTCAAAACATTTACTTACAATTGTGGGTTTGTCAATGTAGCCTTTGGTGAACTGGAACATGAAGGAGGGGGTTTGGTTCACTGCTCCCCCTTCAACGCTCAGTTCTTCAGCTGTTAACTCAATGTCATCATGCCAGATCCTAACTCGATACACCAATTCCTCCAAATCCTCTATTGAAAAAATAATTAGGTCTCCCACTTTCAAGTTATTTGAGCTCACAAAGTCCCCCCATCCTTCACTTAAATAAGTTTCCACAAGACCATCACCCCAGGTAATATCTTTCGAATGCACAATGCATGTGTTTGGGTCACTTCCCATACGAAGGCGGATTAGCCTTACGATTATCATTTGACCTTGTACACACTTCTTTCACCCTACGACTCATACGCATTGGAAGAGGCTGGATAGCAAAAAAATCATTTAATAACTAGGTTGAGCATGGAACTTTTTATAAACTCCACGTAAACAATAAAATATCATAATAGACTCACCACATTTCGTAAGCGTCGACGAGTGTCGATTGTGAACTCAAATCTCCTAATAGACATTCTTTATCAACCTACTCAACGTAGATCCCAAAAACTACAAATTAGTCTAGCAACAATGGTAGGGTATACTATAAAGACTGACAAAGAATCTACGGTTTTTTCACCAAATGCCCTTGAACTTTTCAAAAATTCACCAAATACCCTCAAGTTTTTCAAAACTCACCAAATACCACTGACGTTTGTTGAAATTCACACCGCGACCTCAAAATACCCTTGACGTTAAAGTTCCGTTAGCAATAAAATTTAATTCGCCAAATGTCCTATCTTTGTTAAATAATTACACAAAATACCCTTATTTTTGGAAGTACAATGTCTAGTTTGAAATTTAAGAAAACTAGCCGTTAGTTTTGATTCTCCCCCTTTTTTGCATAAATACTTGATACATAGCATCCCTCTTATTTGCTTAACCACAAAATTTTCACACCATGAGTTATCAATCTAAATCAACCTCCTCAATGTAAGAGTACTTTTGTGTAAGAGTTGCAAACATCCTCTATTCTTAAAAAGAAGTGTCGGAGACCTCATAAAAAGAGAAAAAGAAGGGCAAATGAAATAGAGGTGATTACTTACGGACTTGGAATGAAAACGGATCGGGATATAGTTCATATTTTGTCCAACGGACATAATATAGCAAACTCAAGCCCCTTTTATGCGGCTTGATAATTAGTCTATACCCACCCTAGTAAACAGTCTGGGCTTGTCCGAGGACTAGCGGACTCAGAACTTCTTATTGCAAATTTTCTCCTACCAAAACAAGATTTGTTTGCAACTCTTACACAAAAGTTCTCATACATTGAGGAGGATGACTTAGATTAATAACTCATGGTATTACAAATTTTTGGTTAAGCAAATAAGAGGGATGCTATGTATTGAGTATTTATGAAAATAAAGGGTGTGAATCAAAACTAACGATTAGTTTCCTTAAATTTCAAACTAGACGTTGTACTTCAAAAAATAAGGGTATTTTGTGTAATTACTTAACAAAGTTAGGGCATTTGGTGAATTAAATTTTATTACTAACGGAACTTTAATGTCAAGGGTAATTTGAGGTCACGGTGTGAATATTAACAAACGTCAGTGGTATTTGGTGAATTTTGAAAAACTTGAGGGTATTTGGTGAATTTTTGAAAAGTTCAAGGGCATTTGGTGAAAAAATCGAAGAATCTAATAGAATCGATTATATAACACATAATGACATATCTGTATGGCCAAATAAAGCTCAACATTTGCTAAATAGGATAAAACCACTCATCCACATTTCAAGGACTACTCCTAGAAATACTGAACTACAGATTCACCATACATTTTGAGTGTTTGACATCGCAAAAATAGAAAATCTACCATAAATACTCACAATTGACTGTACTTGAAACCATAATCTACATATATGCAATAGGACTACCAATAATTGAATTACCTAACAATCTTTTTCCTAATTGTATTGCATAAAACGGGAAAAAGGATCAGCCATTCTACTACAACAATAAAAGGGAATATTCTTCAAATGCTTTATCAAAGAACATACTAACAAATGTACTCATACAAAAAAATCCATCAAACCTCAATACAATTCCCCAAAATTCTACAAAACTCAAACAATCTTAGGATAATAGTATCATATTCTCAAATTCAAGCCCAATTTTGAACATCTCCAAGCCGTATTCCAAATTTTGTGCATTAAACATTTCAAAATCGTCTAAACTAACAATATACTTATAAAATTTAACCATTTTACCTCATTTATAAACGGTTTATGTAATTACTTGAGAAAATTTAGTTAAATTAAAATACCCATCAATTGTTGCATGTACAATGAAAAGCAAAAAAAGATATCTACGGAAATGAGGAACTCAATCAAAGAAAACAAATATTCAAGAGGGAGAGAGTTTTACTTGAACAAAGGGAAGAAGGTGAGAAGTTTTTTGCTTGGAATATTACCCTTGCCGCCGAATGAGGAAGGAGAGAGAGTGAGAATGAGTTAAACAATGGAAAAGGGTTAGGGTTTCAAGGGATATGGACTTTTGGGGAAAAAAATAAAAATAAAAATAATTACAAATTTTGATTTAAAATAAGATGTAGGATTCGAACCCTACACCTTGCTGCAAATACCATTGAAAGTGAATAGGGACGTGGACCAGAAAGAGAGTGCAGCTACATTGTTCACATTTGAGGAATTAATAAACTTAACAAAGTTTTAGTTCACGGAATGGGGATTAACTTTGAATTCAAAATAAATATTTATATTGGGAAATATAAAACTAAATACTTGAGTATTAAGGGCGGCCATTAGAAAATACAAATGTAACGTAATATAATAATCATACAAAGTTAAACCTGTATTTTTTTTAACTACAATACTTATATGTAGTTATCTTTCAAAAAGTTGAACATGGTGGTGTTATTCATTATTAACTAAAGTAAAAGTGGTTTGTGAAAAAATAATATTTTATTTTTAATTAAGAGCATATTAGTGTGGAATAAAATTAGTTTAAATTTTAAACGATTTTGGGTACTTCTAGCAACTCCAACGATTATAGCTAGGGTGTTGCTTGAAAATTCAATAATTACGAATCTACTAGATTCACTGTTAGACCTAGAATACTCTATTAGCTTGGCTAAGCAAATTAGCTTTGCCAAGCCAATTTTCTTGAGAATTAAACTTGCCAAAATAAATTGTTCATTACACCAATTAACCACTTTCCATGTTTTTTACATCCAACAATTACTACTAAGCTAATAGGTAGGCATTGAAGCATCAAGTAGCTAAATTGATAACTTGATTAAAAACGTATGTTGAATGACAAGCTAATTGTCAAAATAGCTTTCCAGTGATGTTGCTATTAGTTATTAGTTTTGGAATTCACTTAGCTTGTTGACTTAGGGGTATTAGAGGGAAATGTCAGAAAACAACAACGTCAATTACGGGGTATTAAGTAAATAAGAAAAAAATTTAAAATAAACAACTGGTACAGTTTCGTACAGTGTGTAGGGAATTCAACGACCAATCAATAATCATCTTCCATAATTATATACTAAAAGACACAACAACAATGACACTAGTCATTTGCTAGTGTGTCCAAAAAAATATACTCTATATATTTTTATTGTGATTTCTATGGATCATGTTTTAAATACGGTTTATATGACATAAAAAAAAAAATACTTTAATACATGTAATTGACTTTAATGGTAAATTATCTAATTGATTGATAACCATTACTTAATATACAATGTGTTTTGGACAAAGTTCCAAAAAATAATTTCACATACATTGAAATTTGAATATTAGTTGATTTAAGTAGAAAGGTAGAATAAGAAATAAGATGTTATTGGAATTTTTATTACAATAATATTATTTGAGGTTGGTTGGTTTTGAACGAAATAATAGGGTCATCTTCAAATGATTAGTACAAAGCTTTATATATATTCAATTTAACGTACTGAAGGTCTTGTTCTTTTGAGGTTCTGTGAAGAGCGGAGCATATTACAACAGATCAGATTTAATTATTTACTATTATTATTATTATTATTATTATTATTATTATTATTATTATTATTATTATTATTATTATTATTATTATTATTATTATTAATTTTATTCATAGCAGAGTAGGACAGAGCGAGCATAACACGGCAGAGCAAATAGAAGCAAAGCAGATCAGTTAGAAGCTGAACACAGCAGAGCAGATCACCTTTAAATAACTGGTCATTATTTAGCTAATCGGTGTTTACATGATTATGTTACATTTAAATAAAAAAAAAACTGATATTTAAGTTCAAACCCTTTTTTTTCCATAATACTAAAATTAACCCTGCATGGCAAGGAACCAATTCTAATTTTATAAAGGATAGTCTAAAAGTGTACTTTTCCTATCTTTGATAATTTTATGGAACTAACAAATACTGATGACAAAAAGATGAATGTCATGGAGCATTTATGATAATAAGACAAGTGTCCAGCTTTGTACTTTAAGAGGCTACCAACGTTTGGTTTTTAGTATTTTTTTTTTGTTTTTTACTTTTTTTAACTTTTTTTTCCCTTGAAAACACACGAATTGTATTATTATTATTATTATTATTATTATTATTATTATTATTATTATTGTTGTTGTTGTTGTTGTTATTATTGTTATTATTATTATTATTATTATTATTATTATTATTGTTATTATCATTGTTACTAATATTTTTATGATAATTCTATTTTATTCTTATTTCATATGTCACGTCTCCAAAGAGTTAATCGTTTTTTCCAAATTATTCAATGTTTTACAGATTTCAGATTAAGGATATTTAATATCGGAGTACGTTGTGTTATGGATAAAAAAAAGTGCTACCAATTGTAATTTATATTTTCAACAGATTCTAAATATTCAATTTATTTAAGTTAAGATAAGATCTTTCAAATTCTTGGGAGTCTGTTGCGGGTTGTTTGGTTGGAGGGATGAAAATTAGAGGGATAAGAAGGGAAAAACATGTTATTATAACACTTCCGAAGTGCTAAATTGTTGGATTAAATCAATGTATTTTGGCTTTATAGTTGGTCAAACATAAATGATGACAATATCTAATTTAGCATTTGTCTTAGGATTCTCTTGCTGTGCGTTTGTTTGTAGAGATGAAAATTAGAGGGATAAGATGGGATAAATAGGTGGACCAGGGATATATTTTTTTGTCCTTCCATGTTTGGTCAGTATGGGAATCAAATTGGGATAAGTATTGAATATCTACAAAAAAAGCCTTGCTAACTTCTAATCTTTCTCCTTTACCCATAAGAATTTCATTATGTTTAATTTGCTATTTTGAAAACCATTTCTTATTCCTTCCTCTTGTACCACCCACCGTTTGATAAGTGCATGATATACTATATTTTTAGTCCCTAATATTAGTTTTATTATTGCCTTTTATTTATTATTTTAGGAATTTATTTACATTTTGTTATGAAATATATAGAAATTAGAGGATTAAGAGAAGAAGGTAATAAGAGAAGTATTACTACTTTTATGTATTACTCTTAGTAATATTTTTGTGCATCATACAAGTGAAATTACATGGCTATTTATAGTAGTAAGAACCACTATTACATTGTGGGCTATAACCTTAGAGGGTGGCAATTAGGGTTGGCTACTACATTAAATGCAATGAAGAATTGGAGTGTGGACATTCACACCTTGACTAATTTAATTAACTCTTAACACTCCCCCTTGAATGTCCATACAGAATAGGGTATATGTTGCCTCGTTAAAACCTTGCTAGGTAAAACCCTTTAGGATAAAAGCCATAGCTAAGGGAAAAGAGTACAACAATACATTACTATATGCTTTAGTGTACTGCCTCATTAAAAACCTTGTCAGGAAAAACCCATTGGGATAAAAACCTGATCGAAGGGAAAAAGAGTGCAGTGCATATAATGCTCCCCCTGATTTTAACATAGTTTATGAAGACGACGCATCCCAATCTTGTGGACCAACCGCTCAACACTCTTCGAAGGTAGGGACTTTGTAAACAAGTCTGCAAGATTATCAGATGATTGGATCTGTTGGACATTTATCTTCCCTTCCTTCTGCAAATCGTGTGTAAAGAACAGTTTTGGGGATATATGTTTAGTCCTATCACCTTTAATATATCCTTCAGTTACTTGTGCGATACATGCAGTATTATCTTCATAAATGATGGTTGGACTTTCAGTTACTTCTTTCATCCCACATTCTTCTTGGATATTGCCGATCATTGACCTTAGCCATACACACTCACGTCCTGCTTCATAAAGGGCAATCAACTCAGCATGATTTGATGATGTCGCAGTTAAGGTTTGCTTTGTTGATTTCCAAGAAATTGCAGTTCCACCATAGGTGAACAGATATCCAGTTTGTGACTTGGCGTTTTGTGGGTCTGATAGATATCCAGCATCTGCATATCCGATGAGGGTGGCATCTTGCCTTGATTGATAAAACAAACCAAGATCTTTTGTTCCTCGTAGATATCGTAGTAAGTGTCTTACTCCTTTCCAGTGTCTCTTCGTTGGTGCGTTGCTAAACCTGGCTAACAAATTCACAGAAAAAGCTATGTCTGGTCTAGTATTGTTAGCTAGATACATTAGAGCCCCAATTGCACTTAGATATGGTACTTCAGGACCAAGGACATCCTCGTTTTCCTCTCGAGGTCTAAATGGATCATATTTCATAGTCAAAGACCGAACAATCATCGGGGTGTTTGTTGGGGTCGCTTTGTCCATGAAAAAACGTTTTAACACTCTTTCGGTGTAGTTAGACTGATGGACGAAAATACCATTATTTAAGTGCTCAATTTGCAATCCAAGGCAAAATTTAGTTTGTCCAAGGTCTTTCATCTCAAATTCTTTCATCAAGTATTTTGCAGTTCTTTCAAGTTCATTTGGGGTTCCAATGATATTCAAGTCATCAACATAAACTGCAACAATTGCAAACCCTGATTGTGATCTCTTAATGAAAACACAAGGACTGATTTGATTATTCTTGAACCCTTCTTTCATAAGGTATTCACTAAGACGATTATACCACATCCTCCCAGACTGTTTCAATCCATAAAGTGACCTTTTTAATTTTATGGAAAGTAAATGTCTAGGCTTGTGGTTTTCTGGTAATTTTAGTCCATCTGGGACTTTCATATAAATATCTGTATCGAGTGACCCATATAAATATGCGGTTACTACATCCATTAATCGCATCTTTAGTCCTTCTGAGACTGTCAAGCTTACCAAAAATCTTAACGTAGTTGCATCAACTACGGGAGAATATGTCTCCTCATAATCAATCCCTGGAATTTGAGAAAAACCTTGGGCTACAAGTCTTGCCTTGTATCTTACAATTTCATTTTTCTCATTTCGTTTTCTCACAAATACCCACTTGTATCCAACTGGCTTTACACCTTCTGGTGTAAGGGTTATTTTTCCAAACACTTCTCGTTTTTCGAGTGACTTTAACTCTGTCTGCATTGCCTCTTTCCATTTTGGCCAATCATGCCTGCAACGACATTCTTCCACTGTTCTTGGTTCACTATCATTTTCGTCAGATGCCATTTCAATTGCAATGGAATATGCAAATATTTCATTTACGATAACATCATTTCTATTCCAATAATTCCTGGTAGAAACAAAATTTATTGAAGTTTCATTGTTATCGATGTTATGGTCATCTTGTTCATCCCCTTTCGGATTATCATCTTTTTCTCTATTCTTATCTGTACTTTGTCTTTCTTGACCTTCTGTAAGGGGAATATTGTCGATCTCATCAGGTCTTTTTAATTTTCTTGGTTTAGAGTCTTTTGAACCAAGTGGTCTTCCACGCTTTCGGCGTGCTAGAGATTCATTTTCAATGATCTTATCACCAGAAGGAATTTCAATTCGTGCAGGGGCATTTTCAGCTGGTATATGTGATTTTGTCACTTTCTTTGCATCTATAAATGCATCAGGCAGCTGATTTGCAATGCTTTGTAAATGAACAATTTTCTGAACTTCTTGTTCACACATATTTGTTCGTGGATCAAACATTGACAATTGTGTTGCATTCCAAATGATTTCTATTTCTTTCTTTCGTGGGTCCACTTTCTCTCCCCCTAAGGCTGGGAATACTGTCTCATTGAAATGACAGTCGGCAAATCTGGCCGTAAATAAATCACCGGTCATTGGTTCAAGATATTTAATTATGGAGGGTGATTCAAACCCAACATAAATTCCCAGCCTTCTTTGTGGACCCATCTTTGTTCGTTGGGGTGGAGCAATAGGAACATACACCGCACAACCAAAAATTTTTAGATGTGAGATATTAGGTTCTCGACCAAAAACTAATTGTAGTGGTGAGAACTTATGATAAGCAGTTGGTCTCAACCTAATTAGAGTTGCCGCATGTATTATGGCATGACCCCAAGCAGATGAAGGCAATTTTGATCTCATCAATAATGGCCTTGCAATCAATTGTAGTCTCTTAATTAATGACTCAGCAAGTCCATTTTGTGTATGAACATGAGCTACAGGATGTTCTACAACAATTCCAATCGACATACAATAATCATTAAATGTTTGGGATGTAAATTCCCCTGCATTGTCAAGCCTTATTCTTTTTATTGTATGGTCTGGAAATTGTGCTCTTAGTTTAATAATTTGAGCAAGGAGTTTTGCAAAAGCAACATTTCTACTGGATAAGAGACTTACATGTGACCATCGAGTTGAGGCATCAATTAATACCATAAAATATCGGAATGGTCCACATGCAGGATTAATTGGTCCACAAATGTCTCCTTGAATCCTCTCTAAAAATGTTGGAGATTCAGTAGCAATTTTGTTCATAGATGGTCTTATTATTAATTTGCCAAGTGAACATGCAGAGCATGTTAATTCATCTGATCGAGGGATTTTAACATTCCTAATTGAATGTCCTACTGAATTTGCTATAATCTTGTGCATCATTCCTGTACCAGGATGACCCAAACGATCATGCCATAAATTTAGCAGATTCTTATTATCTAACTTCTGGTTAGATATCAAATTTATTTCAACTGGTCGTATATCTATATGATATAACCCTGAAGAATATGCTGGCAATTTCTCATACACATGTTTCTTGCCATGTTTTTCTGCCGTGAGGCATAAATATTCTTTTTGATCCACTATCATTGTTTCTAAATGAAAACCATTTTGACGCACATCTTTAAAACTTATAAGATTTCTTCGAGATTTACTCGAATATAAAGCGTCAATAATGATTAATTTTGTTCCATTTGGGAGTATTATGCAAGCTTTTCCAGAACCTTCTATTAGCTTGGCTGACCCAGAAATGGTATTAACATTTGCTTGAAATAATTTTAACTTTAAAAAATATTTTCTATCCTTCAGAATAGTGTGTGTTGTTCCACTGTCCAAAAGGCATTGAAATTTGGAACCAACTTCGGGCAGATCCATATCTTCATAAAATAATAAGTATAAGATTAGTTTAAGATAATTAAACTGGACGTACTTTATTAATAATGAATAATTAAGAGTACATAACTTGAACAAAAAAAAACATACAAGAAAAGTACATAATGAAAACATAATACATATCATAGTAATTGATGAATTATCTAAACATGATTATTCTCTCCAAAGATAAATTCACCACTAGCTTCACCATTGTCTATGTGGAAATCAGACACATCAAGGCTAATTCCAGGGACATTTTCTTCATTAACATAATTTGTTTCGGCATGTTTTTCTTTCCCTTTAATGGAAGCCTGGTATAGTTCTACCAGATGTTTGGCCGTACGACAAGTACGTCCCCAATGTCCAGTCATGCCACATCTATAACATGTGTCTTTTCCTTTTGTGGTGGCTTGATTTTTGTTTCCTTGTTGATGCCCCCTTTGAGTGTTGTTTCTAGGGGGAAATTGGCCTCTACCACGGCCATAACCACGTCCACGGCCACGTCCGCGGAAATTTCCACGACCTCTGCCACGGTTATTATATTTTCCACGTCCACCTCTATGAGCAACATTTGTCTCGGGTGGATTTGAGCTTTCTACAGCATTTGTTTCATTGAATGCTTGAGACCCAGTTGGTCTTAGGTTGTGATTCTTCAACAGAAGATCATTATTCTTTTCAGCAACCAATAATGTAGAAATAAGCTCAGAATATTTTGCAAAGCCTCTTTCACGGTATTGCTGTTGCAATACAATGTTGTTAGCATGGAATGTAGAGAGTGTTTTCTCTATCATTTGTACTTCAGTGACTGGTTGATCACAATATCTCAATATTGATACGATTTTATATAATGATGAATTATAATCACTGACAGATTTAAAGTCCTGAAATCTCAGGTTTGTCCACTCAAATTGTGCTGAAGGAAGGAGTACCCTTTTATGGTGGTCATATCTTCCTTTCAAGCTATCCCATAGTTCTCTGGGATTTTCCACCATTAAATACTCAGTTTTCAAACTGTTATGTAAATGATGCCTTAAGAGAACTATAGCTTTTGCTTTCTCTTGATCAGTTGGAACTTTAACTTGAGCAGGGGCATCTTTTTCGTTTCCTGGGATGGTAATTTCTTTGATTGTATGTTCCAATCCCTGAGCCTTCAAATTCATTTGGGCATCAACTGTCCATTCAAGATAATTATGTCCAGACAAGTCTAATACGTCAAATTGTCTTTTCATCAAGTCTCCCATTTTAACTACAATCAAATAGGTAATTATTATTAAGCCAATTAAGCAAGTGATAATTAAAGTAATCAAATTGTAATCATAATAATAATCCATTTAAAACATATTTGCTTCTCCCCCTTGGGTTATTATTATGATTTACATAAAGTTAAGCTAAAATTAAACATGATAATTACGTTAGTTAAACAATGACAACAACAATAATAACAATAACAATGATAATAATAACAATAACAATAAATACTACTACTATCACTACATCACCGACAACGACAACAACAACAATAATAATAATAATAATAATAATAATATTAATGACATACATTAATGATAAGACAAAAGAAATATTTATTATAACAAAATGCACTTATAATCTACCTAGAAGACAAAAAAAAACTTGAAGTACTACGGAGATTACATGCATGAATTCTCTTTGTCGAAAAACCGAGCGCTACTTATGTAAAATGATGAAAATCATCATTGCCATTAATAAAACTACTAGGGCCATAATTAAAACTAAATATAGTTTTAATTTCCTTAAATCTTCTTCGAAAGTAAAGGGGTGTGGTGGTTGTCGGTTGTCGACGGGGAACATGGTGTATGACCGGTGTAAATGGAGGAAGAAGAAGAGGAGATAATTTGGGTAAAGTTTAAGGAGGGGATAAGGTTTGTATGGTGAAATAAGGGGGTGTAATCCGCCTTTTATAGGGGGGTAAATTATCCGTTTCAGCTTTACACTACTGTAAAAATATCATACAATGTTCTAGTAGACTGGTAAAATAATCGTAATCAAACTATTAATATTTACAAACGTAAATAAGTATCACACTGGGATGCAAGCCGTAGTGGTCCGAGAACCCTAATCTATTCATGAGGTCAAGGGTTCGAAAACTGAAAGAAACATAAAAGTGTGTAATCTAAAAAATTAAATAAATATAAAGGCTGCATCATTTTTTTCATTTTAGTAATTATGCACAAGTAAGTAAGTATAAACATGATTTGTGTGACCATGAAATTTACTCTATTAACATGCATACAACAAATATTTCCACATGCAAAAGTAATTATATATTACTTTCTATAACCATGCATGAGAGTTACCAAACTAAGTATCATAAATAAGGTATGTATTGATATCCTCATTTTTAATCAACATGGCTAATAATGTGGAGTAATTTTGTGGAGAAATATATTGTGAGTTTCTGGTATAGAGGATCCCATATGGGCAACTATAGAGCATACTCCTCAAAATATATTTTGTGAAGGAAATTGAATCTTTGTAAAAATTGGATAATCGGTATAAGTATACCTGATTGAAGATGGTGCTGATAACGTGTTATGAAATATATAGAAATTAGAGGATTAAGAGAAGAAGGTAATAAGAGAAGTATTACTACTTTTATGTATTACTCTTAGTAATATTTTTGTGCATCATACAAGTGAAATTACATGGCTATTTATAGTAGTAAGAACCACTATTACATTGTGGGCTATAACCTTAGAGGGTGGCAATTAGGGTTGGCTACTACATTAAATGCAATGAAGAATTGGAGTGTGGACATTCACACCTTGACTAATTTAATTAACTCTTAACACATTTATAATTTTAGTAGTATATTCATATTAGAGTTATTCTTTTTATTAAGTTTCTTATATTATAAGTACTTAATAAGTTTATCATTATTTTGTGATTAGGAAATGGAGGCAAATTACTTCCCACTAGCTCAAAGTCACGTGAAGAGCAAGGAATTGCAAATTAAAAAGAAATAAAAGAAAAGCAAAAGGATAAGGAGGAGTGCCTAACTATTAGGCGTGTAAACCAAAGAACTAAAGCTCGGTGCTCATCTTCAATAAGAGCTCGAATTCATCCGAAATTCAAGGCAAGAGATAGAGAAGATGAATTTCTATCCTATTCTACAATTCTATCCCTTCAAACCCAGAAAACCTAGGTTGTTTTCGGTTATAAAATCCCCAATTACCCCTCCTAGAAAACACACAAGTATTACCACAAAAATACGGGAAGTTCGTGAGGCTTAGTAGAGCGTGAATTGGTCCAAGGTTGATCAATTGGGTGGTATTGGAAGGTGAAGGGACGAATTTGACGGTGGATTCGAGCAGCGGTTGTTTGTTTCTTGGCTCAGTTCATAAGTTCTCCTTAATTTAATCCTCATCTTTTAATTTCGTGATTAATTTGGTTGCTTCTACTTGGTGAATTGGATGTAATTTGATCTTTAATTTCCTGATTTAAGTTTCGTCGTTTAAACGCTGAGTATAATCGTATTTCGATATTCAAGTTTGATATTTAATTGATTCACATGATTTCCTTGTTTTTATATGAACGTTTCATTTATTTATACTTGTAATTGAGTACACGATTGCTAGTATGAAGTAATTAGACTATGCTAAATTATTACTTGATGCGGCATTATTTGACAATTAGAGTGAAGTACTCGATATTACTAGTTTGAGCGGCTCAATCGTAGTTTTGTTGAGTTTGTGGGTTGATCTAATAAATCAAGTTTATTGGGGTAGAAAGTGTATTAGTAAGATTCTGATTTCTAGTGAGCTATACATGTCAAATCGACTGCGGCGGTAATTTGACTACCTAAATATTAAGTTGAATATTGAAGGAGACATTATGAAAGGAAGTTGGGAATTAAGTTATGTTGTTTTAATCTATGATCGAATTGGTTTCACAATGGTGGTTGCTTGTCGTCTATTTTTAAACAATAGATTAGTATATTATTTTTATCTTGTTTGGCTTAGTTTCTCATTCGATTAACCCCCCCCCCCCCCCCCAATCTCATGTACATAGGGTGAATAATACTCCTTTAAGTATATAGTTTATGTTTAGAGTTGATTTTGGGTTTATAGAGTTAATTAATCTCCTCTTGGGTTCGACCCTTACTTACCCTTTCTACTAGTTGTTAATATTTTTGAAGGTTTAAGTTAGGTAATTTATTAATTAATTTTATACGGTAAACGACTCGTATCACCGTTCTATTCTTATATTTTATCCTTATCCCACCCCTTCTAATACCACTAAACAAACAACTGAATAAATTTTATTAATTGTCATGCATTAATTTTTCATTTATTGATTCCACTCTAAAAGATCTTGAATCCGAATCTCATCGAACACATTCTTTACTATTTCATAAGCATATATTGTTATCAACTATCCTTATGTGCATACTATAATTAGAAGTTACATTTCCTAGATATTACTCCCTCCGTCCCCTTTTGATAGTCCCTTATGGATAAATTTTAGTCCCAAAATGTTCACCCCATTTGTTTTTTCCAATAACCATTAATATTGAATTTTTACCTAATTTCCCTCTAATTTGCAACAATATTTGTGCAAATTTAACATTCCCATATAAATTTTATTTTCCCATGTACTTTTATTACTTTCTCTCTCTACTTTTTTGCATACCCAATGTCAATTTACTTTTTTAATGTACTTTAATTATTCTTATTTGTGTTTATTAATTCCCGTTAAAAATGCCCATAAGGGACTATCAAAAGGGGACGGAGGGAGTATATGTTTAATATTATTTACTTTGTACTGCTGCTACTATTATACATGTGTTTAATTGTAAAAACATCTTTATATTGTTACCAATTTTATACTATTTTACTTTTTATTCTAAAACCGTGAAAATCAAGCGGGAACAAAACTCAATATTAGACCTAATTTGTAATTATCAACATAGGAACTCCATAAAATATGGAATGACCCTTTAATCATACAAGGTGATTTGTGAATCATGTGTAAATGGACAGGATTAATTTATATATTTATTTATTTACCAATCCTATACCTGAGTAGTGTCAAAATGCATGTAATCCTTGCATCCATAAGGTATGGGTCATCCCTATTATATGTGGATACCAACACGGCTGGGCCTAGTAAACCAAGTAAACTATTTGGCCCAATCCGACTTTGTTTGGTTTAATTGTACAATGTTTGGGAGGTATAAACATCCAAGTTGTTGTGTATTTATGCCCAATTTCATTGATTGGGTCCACCCAATATCACATTTTGTCCTCGTGAAATTTACAGTTACTTTACCAAGAGCTTATACCCAATGTTGGGACAAAAGTTTGTATAATATTTAATAATCACTAGCTTAAACTATCACTAAATCATTTTACATATTATATTTCGAACTTATTTTTGGAGTGGACATTTAATAAACTAAGTACCTGAACATTTTATGATTAATTTTTATTTATTCCAAAAACAATCAATAAAGTGCGAATCTAAGTACAACGAACAATGTGTTTTTGGGAGTTGCTTATTTTTTAAGAAAATAAAACTGTTATTTCATTTAGTGGCAACAAAAAAGCATTGTAAAGTAAAAGCCTATCAATACTAATCATCGGAGATTCATCAACATTTTAATTACAACTTATTCAAAACCATATTTATATACTAATAATAAATACAACACTCGTTACATAATTTACAAATGCGCCACAATGATCATGTATGAGTGTCACAAAATTATTCAGGTTAAGATATATGGTCCATAATCCCTTTTGGCCCAATAAGTAGGGACAAATAGGGCCCAGTTCCAAATCTTTAACATTTAAATCCTTATTAGAACAATGTACAATTTACCAAACCCAGAAGATGTTGATTACTTGGGCCCAAGATAGGTGTTGTGATTAAATTAATGTAGGTAGGGCTGTACACAGTTTGGTCTGGACCGTAACCAAACCAGACCAAACCGTATTTTAGCGGTTTGGTTTGGTTTACGGTTTGGAAAAATACGGTTTGGTTTCGATTTTTTGGGAAATACGGTTTGCGGTTTGGTTTGGTTTTTCAAAAATTATAAACCAAACCAAACTGTAAACCAGTAAACCGCATTTTAATATTTATATAATTTTTAAATAAATTATAATAGTTATTACATATTATAAAAAATAAAAAAAAAAACATGAAAAATCATTAGAAGACTATACAGTCAATATACTACTATACTCTATACTCAATCTCAAATATCAATACTTAAAATTCAATAGGTCATATAACTATAATGTAGTATGAATTATTTTTTTGGACAAATGTATTATGTTTTTTTTCCACTGTTAATTTGTTTTTTTTTTTTTTTTTTTTTTTTTATGTGTTATTGTGTTAGCACTTAGCACTTGATTAGTTGGTTGTTATTTTTATTAAAAATTTGTAGTAGAATTTAATCCCTTTGGGCTAATTATTTGAACTTTATTATAAACTTATTAATATTTGCAATTTTTAGGAAAAAATGTCGTCTCATCATAAACCGCAAACCAAACCGCACCAAACCGCATTATTACGGTTTTGTTTGGTTTGGTTTCAATACTAATATGGTTTGGTTTGGTTTGGAAAATTGACCAAACCGTATTTTGCGGTTTGGTTTGGTTTAGACTCAAACCACACCAAACCAGACCATGTTCACCCCTAAATGTAGGCTTGTATAAATACCTGTTTAGTTATTTGGTTAGGAACAAGTGTGATGGAGATATTCCAGTTTCTGACTACGAAATCACTCGAAAAACAAAATTTTCAATAACTACGAATCATTGTCGTGCGTGTGTAAGGCGTACAAATACCGCCCGCTTTTGTAAAATACAATTAATTCTTGTTACAGTTACACATAAGGTTAACTTAAGCATAGCGATAACCAATATGTTTCTTTGTTACATTACTAGCATGTTCAACCTTGGCTCTTCCTTGACGACCAGAGCGCCTTTGTCTTTCAGTTTTAGACCCCATCAGCTCGGAGACATCCTACCACACAACGGTACATCCCAATGATGTATTAATGAAACATATGTGTCCAAAAACAATTTCGCTATCAGTACAAAGTGTAAACAAAAAACTCACTCTAAGCACAACATTTTCAACTGGTGCTTCAAAGTCCCTAGCAATCCTGTAATGACTCTCTCCATAGGCAACATCAACCAACTGCACAAAAATCATGTAATTCTTAGCACTAATATTAAAATTTCCGTTTTCCTTGCAAATATTCAACTATCCTTACACATGTGTAGATGAATAATATAGTTGTTGATTAGAAACTAACCCCTAACCTCCCGTAGTCCCCATATCTTGTCCGGTCCTCCTTCGCTACCATTGAGATTTCATGCTTGGTCTACACCTTTATCCTAGGGAATACATCCCATTGTAAAGGAGGCCTATTTAGCCTGTCAAGGTAAAAAAATCTGTAATAAAAACATCATCAATTCATAATCACAAAATCCATAATTCACTAATGTCAGTTCTTAAAAATTGATATATGTATGCATCGTACTCACAACAGCAAATATCGCACATCCTCCACATCCACCAGCATATCCAGTTGCATAGAAACGCCGAGCAAAACTGGAGACACTCTCCATCATTTTATTCAACACCAAATCACTCCAATCATACTCTTTACAGTCTTTGACACAACTACCAGCCGGTATTAAATCTGAGGCTAGCCGAGGTGATTGAGTTGGACACAATACCATACGCAGCAAAAGGATAAGAAATAGTGTCTTGAATTCCTCTTCCTCGTCTTCACCAAAGTTTCCCTCCAATCTATCCATCATTTTACTACTTACCGGAATACCGACATATGTATAAACACTTCCACATCCTCTACTAGATTTTGTTTTCCATGAACTCCCATATTGGAGTATCACCTTATGAACCTTCTCACAAACTTCATTGTTCATCATTTTTTAACATGGCACAGACTTGTTACCACTGGGTGTACCTAATATCCATCTAACTTGATTCTTTGACAGCGGAAACTCATGTCCATCAGGAGCAATCAAGATCCTATTAAGTGGATCAATTCTGGTCATAATCCAATACGATAATTGTCTTGGTAGATGCATGTCTGACACAAGATGAAGAATGCCCCCAAACCCCATCTCATTCACCCATCTAGTCCTTCTTTCATCAAATTTCTTACAAATACGCCCAAATGAGTGAATACGGCAATTGATACTCGGTGGCTGAAAACATAAATCAAAATCCCCAACTCGTCATTATGACCAACACACACAACCTAATGTTTAAGAAATTAAAAAAAACAGTTTGTTCCTAAAAACAACAAAAAATGTCAACAACTCCTTATTAAAAACTTGTGACTTGCATATAGTGTTGGACAAAGTGGATCATAATAGTTGAACAAGAAGCCTGGATTTCAAATACAACTCATAGCTATAGACATTGATTTACCTGAAATTTATTTACCATCATATGCAAATAGAATACCACAAATTAATGTAATATCATATGCAAATACAATACTAGCACACTTACTCTACAAATTGATCTGGAATGCTCCCTCAAAACTTGTCCCTTTGCCTTGACGACACCTCCCTTGCTCATGCTATTGTCCTACTTAATGCATTGCATATTAGTAATTAGCATTTTGCAAATGCCTTTGTTAATTCTAACTAAATTATATTATTCAAGGCGGTTGAAACGATCCTTAAAGAGTGCAGGGTGTAATTCAATTGTCTTTCCACAGCAACCCTTATTCCAATCTACACAAAAAGGCAATTCTTTGTAGATAAAATATTGAACTCTAAAGACATTTCCGCAAATAATAGATTCAGAGTCATGATACCATACATCTTTGTTTTCCATTTCGACGACTTCCCTCAATCGCTTCCCCATAAATTCAGTCTTGGAACTGCATATACACAACACAAGGTGTTTACTTCAAGATAAGATTTCTGAAGGTCTATGTTTTAGTCAAATCAAACTACTGTAGACACCCATTTGTGTCTCCCCAAAACCAAACCCAGTGATGAGTATCTTTCACGTCGAACCATAATCGAATGAAGTGAAAGTGTGGAAAGTCTAGTGTTGCGGATAATTTTAATTTCTTTTCTCCTCTCTCTTTTTTGAAAACCTATTTTAAGAAAACAGCCAATCCAGTTTTGTTTGGTCCATAGTATGGGTCCAATAATGGTGTAGTTGGATGGGTCTTGAAAAGAGCTTTCCAACGATATATTATAAGCCCAATTCCGATGAATAATGAGGAAGTTATGGCCAAATTACTAAACTGGGCCCGATTTGAGCCTTATATGCGGCCCAATGATCTAGATGAGGGCCTAATATGGATTTATCATTCCTAATGCAATTAGGATTGGTTTTAGTCTTCTAGATTCTTCTAGAAATTTCTTTTCATTCCTAATTCAATTAGCATTGATAAATTGACTTTTGTTGACTTTTTGGAGTTTTAATTAGAATAAAAGAGTGTTTTTAAGGAAAATACGATTTTTCCCTTCTGTACGGCCAAATTTTATCCGAATTTAGAAAATGCGTGAAAAAATTAATTAGCACCTAACGACAGACATTAGCGCCTGGCGCTAATGTTCAGCGCCTGTCGCTAACTTCTTTTTTCCTCATCGTAACTCTGATTTGTTTTTCTATCTTTTTGGCTGATTTTCTCTATAAATAGCCTCTTAAAATTCTGTCAATCATCATCAATTTTCATTAATTCTAATTCTCATTAACTCTCATCAAGAATTTCTTTATTCTCTCTCTCTCTTTCTAAACCAACCCTTTTACAAACACAATTCCTCATACATTAGCACTAGACACACCTAGCCAAGTTCGAAGTTGCCTTCGCCCTAGACGTGAAAAGTTTTAATTTCTGAGGGTTTGGCCCAAGTCTCTATTTCAATTATTTAATTTAATTGTTTGATTATTATTTTCCTTGAAGTTACTAACGCGTGTATTTTTTTATTAGAAAGAGATACAAGGTATCCATGTAAGTGTTTTAAATTGATTTATTGATATTATGATATAGAAATCATGTCTAGGTTGTTATTATGATTCCTAGTGTCATGTTAGGGCGTTTTGATCTTCTTAGTATCATGTTTAGGGTAATTTCTAATATCAAATATGACAATTGTGTTTCTTGCGATGCCTTTTATTTTCTTTCCTAATATTCATGTTAGGGTTAAAATTTTGATTTTTATGCTTAGTGACATGCTAGGGTTTGTTATTAATCTTGTTAGTATCATGCCTAGTATCTTGCTATTATTATGCTTTAACATGATTTATGATTATAATTTTATGATTATTATTATTATTATTATTATTATTATTATTATTATTATTATTATTATTATTATTATTATTATTATTATTATTATTATTATTATTATTATTATTATTATTATTATGTTGTTTGATTATATATTGTTATTGCTTGATCACACCTTTTATGCATATTTAAAGGGAGTTTGTACTTGTAATCACGCTTAATAAGATAATTAATAATCTTGTTTAGGGTTAATATGATTATAATTCAAGTGATCGCCAATAATAGTTTTGTTTGTGCATTAATATTCGACCAACATGGATAAACAGGTTAAGGGTAATCCTATTGATTGCATGTTAGTCAGAAAGCGCACATGAATACGATCAGAATAAAGTAGAGGCCTATTATTAGGGCAGGTTCAATCTCTTTTAGGTTAGATTTGTACCTTCATCCCCGAACTACCGGCCATGGTTCCAGACCTATTGGAGTTGACGATCTCATGGATCGATAAGGGGTGTAACCTTCACCTCGTGAACGGTTTACAAGTTCCTAAAACTTGTTGGCGACTCTTTTGCTCTAGTTTCCTTTCCTTTGGACGCCACCGTACTTTAGTGTATGATCACAGTGGGGTTCAAGCTAGGGATAATTCTTGAAATATTCCCTACAACTATTATAAGGAAATAGCATGACCTTGCTTTAATTTCACAAAATATAAAATTCATACAACACCATTACTTTGAAACAGCTACCAATTAAACTTCGATTACTAGTTTAACGAACAAGGACAACACAAGATTAGGTGCTAAAAAGGACTTTCAACACCAACCTTTAATGGATATAACAAGATTAATTACTATAATGATGTAGCAAAGCAAACATTTATAAGCAAACCCTAAACAACACACATCAGCTCCCAGATAGCCCCCCACATGATGCTAATACCAATTCATTACAACCATTGAATATGGAACACCTACACCATCTATCCCTTTTATTTGAAACCATAATCAAAACCTTTTAATTAAAATTTACAACTGTAATTTCACCAAACAACACCAACCCTTGTTTTGTATAATTAAACAACACAATTTAATTAACTTTCGGAATTCCATTTCAATACCAACCCTTGTTTTGTATAATTAAACAACACACTTTAATTTATTTTCGAAATTCCATTTCAACACCAACCCTTGTTTTGTAGCATTTTACAACACACTTTAATTGCTTTTCGGAATTCCATTCAACACCAACCCTTGTTTTGTAGCATTTTACAACACACTCTAATTAATTTTCGGAATTCCATTTCAACACCAACCCTTACTTATATGTTTCAGCAACAATTTAACCAAAATACAAAGAACAAGGAGATGTGTTCTAAATCAAAGTAACACGATATGAATTAAACCCAAAAATAAGACTTACATCGGATAGTGGATACGGAAAAGGTCTGTGTTGTGCTTCGAATTCCGGTATCGGTGAGCTTTCGATCGGTGAAGCAGATCTAGCTACCTATATCTCCCTCGCACAAATCGCCACTCGAAGCATTTAATCTCCTTTCCTTTATGAATAGTGACTCGTTTGACGGCGTTAATTGAAAACTGGTGACTGTGCACGATGACCTGGTCATTGATTACACGTAAGCAAACACATTACTGCTAACCTGGAGTCCACGTATAATGGATATTACCTTCATACCCTTATGATGAACAAGGTTCGTTCATCATAAAGATGAATATGAATTTTACGTATATGAATTGGGTGTATGATTTAACTGAATGTTTTGGGATTTTAGGGTGAAAGAGAGGGAAGAGACGAAAGAATTAGAAAATGAGAAGGTAAGGGCATAATTGGGTTTTTTTTGGGGGGGGGGGGTGTGTAAAGTAGGTGAAGGTTGTGTTTAGCAACCGTGTTAAATACTATACAAGGTTTCCTAATAAAGAAATTGAGTAAATTTTAAAATGGCCAGAAATGAAAAGTGGAGCAATTATTTAAAAAAAAAAGAGAGTAATACGGAGTACATAATAAACATAGTTGGCCCACACTTTTTTTTTTTTAATCACTAGACCTTTCTACAGCACTACTGTCTACTGAGACCCTTTATAGTACTACTAACACTTTATATTATACGCATTGATGATATTATTAGTATTACTAATGGAAATACTTAATAATTAAGATTAATAATCCCTTGTTTTTGGATTATAATTTTAATGGGAAATTTTTATAATTGAGGAAGATTACAACACTCATATATTACAAACGCAATAATTGAAAGTTTAAACAGACATGAACTAAACTAGAATTCCTCTACTTTAAGAGAGATAAGAGTCAATCTGTTTCTTAAGGTGAGGATTTTCTCTAGAGAACTATCTAATGTTTTTATAATATGCTTTAGCTAACTCCCTCAACTCTGGCACTCTACTCTTCACTCTTTCCCTTATGCCCTTTATATCGGGGAAGGCTAATACAGGTTACCAACTCTTTCTATGTCTTACAACAAGGCATGACTCAACAAGTGATTATGTCCACTGCTTTTTCTAAAGACACTTTAATTGGACTTGTGTGGACCCGGTCTACAATAAATTATTGTAGACCCAAAATTTGACACTTTCAAATAATATAATCACATTCTGGAAGATATAATCACATTTTTAGATGATATAATTATCTTTTTGTGAGTCATATTTTGAATTATATAATCTCATAGTAAATCATTTAATGAGATTATATAATTATCTTTAGGATGATAAAAATTAAAAATCATCTTTTGAATGATGTAATTTATTATTTGATACTTTTTATAATGATAAATTCACTTTTTGAGTGATACATATACATAACAGTTTCAGGATAATATAATCACTTTTGTAGTAATATAATCACATATCGTATGATATAATCACATTCGTATGGTATACTAGAAGGTTGGGTCTACAATAAGTTATTGTAGACCGGGTCTATTCTAGTCTTTACCAAGACACTTTACAACAATAACAATTAATAAAATGTGGCTATAGTGAAAGTAGAATGCATGATTGTTGTTGTGCGCTCAAAAATCTATTATCTCATCTATCATCATGTCTTGTAGACCACCCTCGTTGTCTTTACTGTCATCATAGTGGACACGCATTGGATTCCTCTTCTATGACACATTTGGCAGCATTTAATTCGTCCTATATCATGAAAGAATCACATAGATTTTTATGGCCTTCAAACGATAGAAGCTTTCCACTTTCAATATCTTCTAAATATTTGTAGACTAACTTAGTATTGTTTATTGTTTCTACTAAATATTCCTGTATGGTGCTACAATTTTAGTATTTCCAACATGAACTATGACGAGAGGATTTTCAGTTCTTTTTATGAAATTATTGAGATGTTGTGAGATATAGAAGAACCCCAGTTCCCTTGCTTGTTGCTTCAGTAGGATTTTTAACACTTCTCTGACAAACTAGGATGGGATCCCAAACACTTGTCTGCACACTATACTTAAAAGTTCAACCAAAGAGATAATTAAAATTATTTTTCTAAACCAGATACTCCCTACGTTTTAAATATTTACTCCATTTCTCTTGTGCACGTATGATGATGCTAATATTTGATTTATCTTTAATTATCAATAAGCATAAATTCTAACAATTGAAAATTAGTAATCAATTCATTGAGACGATTCCAACAAGTACCCACAAGACTATATCTTAACTTATGTATAAAATTACAAACACTAGACAAAGTAAGACAAATAAATAGTGCAAAAAATAAAAACGGGGCAAGTATTTAATAACGAAAAGGTAAAAAATTTAAAAAAAAAATTAGAGGGCATAAATATCCAACTACTATTCATAAAGTTATCTTAAACTTTTTAAAAGGTAAGGATAAAAAATAAAGTTATTGAATCATTTGTTATAAGCAAAATTGGTCGCAACACCCTAAAGTATGACTTAGATGCTATGAGCACCCTAAATTTTGTGTAATAGCCAAAACACCACCAACTATGGTGTTATGTGCAACGCGTGACATAAATGAAAATTTCCCACAACTTATTTTATCGGGAGGAGGTGAATCTTCACTCTCTAGAACAATTATGTAGTCTTCCATCCACTTAGCACGTATGGATTCACCTCCTCCGATGAATTAAGTGGCCAACTATTTTCATTTAAGGCACACGTCGCACCTAAGACCATAGTTGGTGGAGTTTTGGCTACTATGCATAGTTCAAGGTGCTCAATGCACCTAAGTTTTAGGGTGTTGCAGCTAATTTTGGCTTTGTTTTAAAATTTGTATGTTCATCAATATACTTTCAAAATTTCCCTTCAAAAAAACCTCTCACAATTAATAGTATGCCTCAATTTCGTACCATTGTATATTAGATTATGACAACGTATTAAACTAAGGGTGATTATTCATACTAGATTTAAATTATTACAACTTTACAAGTGATTTTTTTTAGCGTAATTTGGCTAAAAGTTTCATCAAAGTATGTTATTCCGCGTAGATCACAGCCGCTATTTCATAAAAAGGCATGTACGAAATAAAATACCAAGGAGAAAATCATGCATTTATGCAGTAAACAGTTTAAGGTATAAACTTTTGTTTTCAACTACATAAAAATCACAACGGATCAGTTACAAAGATCAAATATCCAACTGCTCTATAATTTGATTTTGTTAATGCTCATAATATGTTCAATGGCAGCCAGCAAAGATGCAGTAAAATGCAATAAACACTATTATATAACAACGATAACTTAAGTTCAGTTTGGCCTGTAAAAATCTGTTCGTGTAGTTGTCTTTTCCTTACAAAATATCACAGGCAATAGACATTGAAGCTCGCTGACATTTAATAGGAGCAAAACTGATCAGTCTGAATTGAATTCCAGCAAAATTACAACACTAGAGGCAGATTTTCGTCTGCTGAGTTTTGCAGAGGGGGAGGGTTAAAATTAAAAAGAGGGGTAAAGAATGCCTATAACATACCACAAAGATCTAGCTACACACCTGGGTCCCAAAAAAGAATGAAGGAAAAAGAAAATCTAGCTAGCCATAACAGCCTGATCTGTCAACTGCAGAGCTTGTGTAGCAAAAAACCTGACATCCACATCTGGGTCTTCACTAAGCTCAATTAAACAAGGCCTAATAGTTTTCTCAACCACCTGAAAAAAGGAAGTTAGTGTAAGAACTCAACCCATTTCAAAGTAGCTTTGCAGCAAATGAACTCCAAAATACTCGTGGAACATCACTTGTTGGTGGGTTGTTTGGGGATGATGAAAGCAAAATATAACGGAAGCACGCACAAACCTTTATTATTATTTCCCTCTACATCAGAAGGATAGGAGGCCAGTGAGAAAGTTATCACCGATCAGATAAGCTAACTAGCTAGGTTGCTTAGACTTAGGAAAGAAGATCTTATATAACGCAGAATCAAATAAATGATGTGACTAGCTGACTGCTACATTACCAACAATGACAATCAACCTTGCAATAAAATCATGAGCATTTTAAATTCCTAAGATGATAGAGCCTTTTTACCCTCTGCATTGAGGGAGGGGTCGCTGAGGAAGTTGTCATCAACTTGATGAGTCAATCAACGAATTTACTCAGACTTGGGAAGAAGGATCATATACAACATGGAATAGCATAATAGAAATATGGAATAGCAAAAGAAGATCCCAAAATCAAACTGCACTGTCCACTGCGTCAATATGGCATAGCATTACATCATTAACCCTAATTATGTTAGTGAAAGTGATAAAAGATATACTTTTTAACCTAGCAAGCCCAATCCATAAATAAACTGCAATCAGAAAGACCTTTCTGTTCAATGATATACAGCGCATCTAGTAGACTAGTGCACAAATACTCAAAAGAGCAAATACTTTTTACTTCTGTCGCCCTTTAGTCCTTGAATATGGAAGTATATTCAAACAACTAACACAACAAATCACTATTCTTAACTGAAAATCTTACATTACCCTTTCTCCCTGAATGAGGGAGCGGGTGAGAAGCAGAAGCCAAACAGATATTTTAATTACCAAACAACATTATTTTCCAGAGAAGAAATTACTTACTGATTGATCAACGATAGGAATAAGCGACTGCAACACTTTTGCAACATTAAACTTTATGTTTGGTACCCTGAAGTGTGTAAAATTCAGATTAGCAAACCGTTTGTGTATTGAGAAAAAAATAAGGCAGTCCGCTAGATAATATTTTAGATGATTAAGAGAGCAGTAAAGCAAGATACCTGTCCTTAGATGCAGTTACAACTACTGGTAACAATTTGGAACATGTAATTTCTGCACCCATGACAGGGCCAAGCAGGGAAATTGCTTGTACAATTGTCATCCGATACAGATAGTGCGGGTTCGTAGCCATGTCCAGAACCTGTTGAAAAATATTACATCACGCCGCTAAGATATTTACAACAGAAATGAGTGGTCACAGGTTCACAGGGAATCATATTTCTTTTTACAATATTAAAATACTTCAAGTCAAGAGACTTTCTTTCTATATAGATTCCATATTCAAATTGAGTAATTAGAAATTTAGAATAATATATTTTGTTACTCACGGAGTCATGGTATTATACAGAATATCATACATACATTATAAAATCAAATATAGATATGCATTTTAATTTTTACAATCATTTTTTTTTTTTTTTTTTTTTTTTGGAAGTCAATTTCCAGGTGCAAAATATAAGTGACTTTGTGTCCAGGTTTAATTTCATAACATAATGATTCCTTCTCTTCCTTATCATCTATTTGTAGTGCAGAAAAGATAAGTGCAGGCCAAAGAAAACTCTAGCAATGACGTGTAGACATACAGGAAGATAACTAAATGAGAACAGCACTTCAAAACTTAAATTTTCTTCAAGTCAAAAGTTAAATGTTATACCAATCAACAGAAAAGAAATAACATACTTGTGGGATTATGTGTTGCATTGCCCATTCTGGGCCAAATTCTTCAGCAAGGCGCTTAACATTATTCGCTGCAGCATCACGAATTGAGTAGACCTGAAAATCAAATGCCTAATGTTTAACAAATTGAATAAAAAACAGTATCCACTCCAAGTGGCATGCCATTGTATACCAATATAAAGTATTTCAGGGTCCACAATTCCCAATTTGCAAACTATTTTGCCTTTATCGGCTCACATGATTTTATACTAGGAATTTGACTTGCATTATGTTGAACTGTTTACATTTTTATTAAAATTCAAAAAAAAAAAAAAGAAAGAAAAAAGAATAAGTCATGTCAATTTTTTTAAAAAAAGGGTGCTAGTTTCACAAACCTTGTCATTCAACCACTGCATGCATAGAGCACCAAGTTTGTCATCAAAGAATCCGACACCCAACTGACTGGCCAACAAAGGTATGTATTCAATAATGGCCAATCGAACTCTCCAATGTCTATCTTCAGCAAGCTCAACAATTGCTGGGAGTAATGACTGTGATAACAAATCTATTCCAATGACCTGCACTACGAAGCATTGTGAATTAAATTACAAGAAAATTACGACGCTTAAAAAAATCAAGGGAAAAGAAAAGCACACAGCAAAGCGTATGAGTTGAGAGAAAATAGTCTAATCAAATATAGAAACAGAAAAAACAAATCGATAAATAAACGCTTTGTACAAACCTGATTCACTTGATCAAGCTTGCTGATTATGTTCAGACGTACATCAGGAAATTCATCTTTCAGAAGAGAGAGAAAGATGGGAAGAAGCTGCTCAATTGTAGCATCCTGTGACCAGGTACACGAAGGTCGAGTCAATTGAAGGACAATCAATGGAATTCCTATTGAATAATTAACAATAAAACAGCTCCAAAAAGCTTGCAGAATAAAAGAAAACATAAATTATATAAGACTGATCTTAGCAACAGAATCCTGGAAGAAATAAAGCAAAGGAGATCAACTGAATACCATAGGAAAAACAAATAGCATATTCTCAATTGGCTTCTTTCTAAAGGCACAATCAATTAAGATAACATATGCACAACTTTCAAGGATGAAAGGGCATTACAAACACATCACATTAATGAAATGGAGACAAGTAGAAAACCAATCAAACAGCAATAACCAGAAAACAAAAATTCTACAAATATTGCCAAATCATTATCTTAACTCCCAGCCAGCATAAACCTTTTGTAACAAATGCATACCTCACACATGTATAATCACCCCTTTTGTACAGCACAAAGTGTGTCAGACATGAAATTTACACCTCATATTCAGATTAAGTAAATGATTTTCAATTAGCTAAATTCTGAGCAGATGTGCTCAATTTTTTTTTAATTGTTTACTTAGTATTCTTCCAAAATTCAATTTGAATCATTTATCCATGTTTGGAACTCCAATGTTGATTTTTTACTTCTATTAGTTAGAACAAGAAAGCAAAATTCCTCCATAAGAAACAAATTCCAAATAGGATCCAATGGTCAGTAAATGAAATTATATCAATCAAGAGTAAATTGATTTGGAAGAAAGGGAACTAGTAGAACAGGTCAAATAATTCTACATAACAAATAAATATGGTTAGATCAAATGACAGAATTTTGGTCATGGATTTATCGAATTGACAGATGGATCATGTTTCAGGTAGTTTGTTATCATCCGAATTAGTTTTAAAATTGTTAGGTTTTCTTTGAGTTTATGTTAAAAAATACGGAAATTCCCCAATCTTTATCAGCAATTGTCCTAATAAGATCCCTTCAGTATATGCAGCTAAATTTAACTGTGTTTGATTGGGTATGCAGCTATACACAGCAGCTGAGATGCATGTAAATGAGTTTGTATAATCATTTACCTCAACTAAGTTCATATGCAATATTTACTCGATATTGTGTTTTCAGATATTTGTTCACTTCTTGCAATTATTGGTGACACATCATTTACAAAATAATACTTATGTAGAATAATATAGAGCACAAGTAAATTGATTTCTCACCTTTCCTAGAATTGGTGCCATTCCCATTATAACTGAAGCCAGAGCAGAGCGAACATGCTGAGAAGAATCTGATGACAATTCCTGCATAGATAAAAGCTTGTACATCAGGAAGCTCAACAACCAATGTACAAGACACACAAAGAAACAACTTCAACTGAATAATATAAAATCATTTAAACGACCTACATTGACATCTATCCAAATATACCTTGACACATGGGAGAATATGCTGAACTGCAAGTTCGGGATTCAAGATACGGCAAAATTTGGTCACTTTTCCAGCAGCAGCTATACGTACTTCTGCTTCATTGTCACGAAGCAGCCGAACATATGCAGGCACCAAGTCTGACCTAAACAAGATAATAATAACCAACAAGATATTTTGAGGCAAATGATGGACATAAAAAGGGTGATAGTAGCAAAATAGTCAATAGATACCTCGTAGGTTCAGGACCAACTGCTTCACACAGCTCATAAAGTTGATTTGCAACCATATAGCGTACACGCCATGACTTATCCTGACAACATAAATTGATATATTAATAAAATTAAATCGCACATAATAGAAAGAAAAACATTTTAACCATTTCACCCTCATAAACATATTTCATCTTAAAAAAAGATACCCAATTCATGTAGAATTTGGTGTTTATCTTATGGCCAAAAAGAAAAATTCAAGAGACAGATATATCCGCATAGATATCAGCAAGATGCTCACTGTGTTTTTTATTAAACATTATATAGGAATTACAAATATGAAAACCAATATGACATACAATAGGTGTTCATATAGGTGTACTCAATCATGGTAGTTACTGCTTAAGACGATTTTTAATTAGGACAGAACACATACCAAGGGATAAAACTTGTGATTTTGCGAGGTCCTCTAATATACAAGTTGACATGAATGTCTGAGACTTTCCCAAAACATCTTTTAAATAGAAACCTTTACATCCTTTAGGACTTAAGATTCCATTATACGTGGCCAATAAGATGTACAGGCATATATGAAAGGCTACAAGAATCCCCTAGAACAACTCCCTTTCTTAAAAATTGGCCAATAAAAAAAATTCCAACGAAATTACTCAACCAATGGACCCCCCCCCCCAATTGCTATCTGATAAGGACATAATGCAAAGTACAAATATTACCATTGTCTCCAGCAAGGAACTCGAAAATTAGCACGTGTAACGTGGAAAAGCAGTAAATACATGGGTGAAAAAAAAAAGAGAGGTCCTTCCCTGCCTGCCAACACTTTGTTGGAATAGGAAGAAATGAAAGGAAAAGAAGAGAAGAGAAATAGAGGGGGACAAAATCTCTTGTTTGGGTAAAGGATTGGGGGAAGGAAGGGGAAGGAGAGGGAGGGATCTATTTTCCCTCTCTCTATAATAACCATAATCTCTCCAAAATTGGAGAGATTTGAAGGGAAAATGGAGCTCACCTCCCCCTCCCTTTCTTTTCCCTTCCCTTCCTCCATTCTCCTTCCCCTTCTTTTCTTTCCTTCTTTGCTATCCAAACAAACCGCAAGTCACCTCCTTAACCAAAAAGGCCAAAACCTAGTTCGGACCAAACATAGCACATGCAAGATGAATTTTTAATTTACTAGACAGCAAACTGAAAGGACTAGATACAAAAACATTATGCATTTCATATTTGCACATAATAATTTCAACACCATTGTAATATATATGTAGGAGATTTCTTCACAGAAATACATTCAGAAATAATCAAAAGCATAAAATGAAGCTGGCCAAGAATGTCAGATGTCTAGGAAGAAAACTTAATTACTTTGTAAGATATGTAAATTTTTAATACCTGAGAGAAATTAACTATCACGGGAAGAATATGTGCAATACAATCTTGTGGCTCCAAAAGCTTTCCAAGGGCTGCACAACCCTCAACAGCCAATAGACGAACAGAATCTTGATCTGAAACAAAGTTGTCTTCAATATAAATAACAATACAGTAAAATACATCCTTCTAACACCATATAAAACAGATAAAATGACACTCTAATATTACTATCAAGTTATAATACATCCTTCTGAAAACACAGACACAGTGCAAAAAGAAGCATAGAGCACAGATAAAATGAGGGCACTCTGGTATTATTGTCAGCCATCGGCCTCAGATGAAAAATATGAGAAACTTTATTGCCTCTATTTCCTGGGTAAAGAGGTCCCATAAACCTAGCTCAAAATTGCACTGTAAAAGCAAGCATCAAGTACATAAAGATATCCAAAGGGTTTGTTCAAATCTCTGAAACTAATTTTCATCATTTGGAACTTGTTTCTTTCAACTGATTTTTACAGATCTATTCAAATTGATATAAGTCAATTCTTTCAACCAATCAAAGCTGATTTTGCCTGCCCAAGTCAACTAAAAGTGAGCTTTACTTCTTCACTGGTGTTTTTGTCACATGCAGCTATATTATTTGTCTATGTAAAACTGGCTAATGAAAGTTGTATATTTACTAACCAAAAGAACAAAGGTCATATGCCTTACAAGATAAGAACCAACACCAGGTACATTTACCAATGCGCACTAAATTTTGAATAAATAAAGGAGAGAGAATAAATAAGAAAAATAATAGACTTTTCTTTTTCGCCCCTTAATAATTATCTCACGCTTACGCAACCTACCTCACACTTGCCAAAACTGATTTTCAATGACAAAAGAAACTTATACGGAGTACTACAACTGATTTAGATAAATAAAAATGAGCAAGGCTTAGTCTTAATCAATCCATGAAATGCACAACATAGAATCAGCAGCATACAAAAATAGGAACTTTCATTTATGGAATCATCTACAATGCTGACTACTGAGTACATGTACAGACTTGCAAGTTAAAATTAGTTTCAATCAATCTTGGGCAACTTCAAAAAGAGTAAAACATACCATCTTGTGTCAAATCCTCAAACATTGACATGATATCAGCCTTCAAATTGGTAGCATCAACAGTAGCTGCAAATTTACCCAGATTGCTAGCAGCTGATCTTCTGACCATTGGCATGTCATCTTGACACAGTTGGCTGTATATTGTTCTCAACTCAGCTTTTATGTTATCTGGAGCGCTTGGGTATGCAATATGGAATAAGCCACATGAAGAAACACGAGCAGTAAACCACTCACCAGCTGCCAACCTCTGAAATTCAATACACACTGACCAATTAATGAAACAGAAATAGATACATTCACTTTATGATTTATGTTTGAAAAGCGAGTATAAATTTTCCATTTAATGACAGAGAAAAAATTCAGAATGAAAAAGAGTTCAATGTTTGCTAAATTTAACTGGCATCAGTAAATAATCTTTGATTGGAACTTTTTTACAATAATCATATAAGATAAAAAACCTGAAGATAAAGAGTGAGAGGTTATTTGATCATACAGACATAGTGCTTTTTCTGTATACACCATGAATTCATAAATCCCACAATAACACCAAATGTTCAGATGAGACCAAAGAGACAGATATAAAAGTGAAAACAACCAGCAAATATAATCTCTCTTCCATCCATTGTTATTAAAATCCCGATTTAAATCTTAGAATCTTATGATTTTACGATTCATGTATATCATACGATTCGATTTACGATTCTACCCAATTTTACATATTTTTCTGAACTAGCGAAATCCTTACAAGTAAAAAATATGTTTATATAGGTTTTTATAAATAAATATTGTGAAGTATTGATTGCTTAATGGTTAAATAACTATTATCTATCAATAATTAGGTTTCAAACTCATAATTTCAATATATTTAATTAAATTTATATTTGACGTCTTGATTATGCATGTCAGTAGAATCTTACGATTCTATGATTTGATTTTACGATTCGATTCTGATAGCACCTTCCGATTCAAAGTAGAATCCCGATTTTAATAATTTTGCTTCCATCCCAATCTACTTACCCCATTACCATTTGCATGGAATTTTATGCAAGTGATGTAGGACATAGGATAAACATGGATGAGTGTGGGACCCAACAAAAGAGAATAAGTAGAGCAAAACAAATTCCTATAAAGGAAATGGGCAAGTAGATTAGAACAACACAAAAGGGAAAATGGAGTAAGTAAATTGGGACGGAGGTAGTATATCATCCATATGTCAATAGCAACAACCCCAAAGTGCAGTATTATTATGTATATTTCCCTTCCACTTTACCCACCATACCAAATGTTGTATAAATTTTTAATATACCAGCCACAACTATCATCAAAAGCCATTCCCGAGAGTTAATCACCTAAGGTTCACAAAGCTATTGTCAAACACGACATTGACCTTGGAAGCGGCAGTTAGAGCAAACTCCATTGTCATGTTTAGACTAATAAATTTTTCTTCCAAAAAGGTTCTTCATAAATTATCTTCAACAAAATATATACTCATCTTCCCACTACTATCCTAAACTCCACATAGAAATTATCCAGAACAGTCTGTCAATGATGTGTTTCTCCAGTCCAAAAAATGAAAAAGAAAAAGAGAGTTCCAAGAAGACCAAAATACACAACTATGCTTTTATCAACTGTAGACACCCAAGCTGAACTAAGTACAACACTATAACCCATACCCAATGTAATCATAGTAAGCTTAATGTTGCTAGTGTTTACATATACTTCGATTCTCTAGATAACTATACAATCTCAGATAGCAATATAGTGCATTTAAATTCATCAAAAACAATTGCATAGAACATAAAATCTAATCACAAGAAGTTATGATCTAACCTTGACCATAGGAATAAACGCGTCGATAAGATCAGATTCCCTCATCTGGGCACCAATTCTGCAAAGTGACTCGACCGATTTGTCCCTCACACAAGTCTCTTCAACACTACACAAGGTCTCCAAGGGCGGAAGCAAAACAGTAGCATGCTCCACACCCCCAACATATGGAATAAACACTCCCAACTCTTCGGCCGTAGCAAGAAGCACCTCATCATCATCATCATTATTCTCACTCAAGAATGGAATCAGTTCCTTACGGGTTCGCTCCTCACCGAGAGCTCTAGCAATCGTTGAAAGACGACGAATCGAATTCAAACGAAGCTGAATATCCTCGTTTTTCAGCTCATCAATTAGAACAGCAATTGGGTATAACGGTTCGTCTACCATAGCCATTATACCTCACCGATTCGTGATTTACTGTCAACAATTTACCCAAAACAACAAAAATAAGCAACCCCATTAATGTTTTTTCTCTGACAAACCAATTTAAAAACAAAAGGTACCAAATTTAACAAAAAACTGAAACTGAATAGAAAGAATATCTGAAATTGAATCCAAAGTTGAATGGGTACAAAATTAACAGGCATTTTAAGGATAGATCTAAACCTAAAATCGAAAAATTAGAAAACTTCAAAAAGATCTTGATTAAAACAAAATAAACCGCAAATGGGTCCGTCGAAAATGTAAAAAATAAGAGATCTAAATTACACAAAATTAAATTAAATACCAAAAAAGGGAATCTGCAATAAAAATAATTTATAGAAATCTGAAACAATAATGTAGAAATTGAGAAAGAAGAGAAGAGGGGAAAGAGGGCGCACCAAAAAGAGTAGAGTTGAGCGTGCAGGTGAGTCGATCGAATGTGAGGGGTTCTGGAAAGAGATTAAATTCAGAGAGAAATGGTTCAAACAATGAAGATGAAATAATGGAAATGGAAAAGGGCATACAAAAAAGTAGAGTGAAAGGGTGAATTCCAGGGGAGTTAGCAAGAACCAAGGTTTCAAAATCATAGATTATGGAGACCGAGCCCACCGAGGGTGTGAGAAATTTAAAAAATATAAATAAATAAAAATATAAATAAATAAATAAAACGCAAAATTTCATATCGGGCTAGCCATACTTTGCTGTTGGGATTATTTATTCAGAGGTGACTTGATCAGGGATGACCAGGGGTTGGTTACTTGGTCGGTCAAGAGTTATTTAGTTGGGGGTTACTCGAGATAATATGTTTTAACATACAGATAATTGGGCAAAAAAAAATTGTTTTTTTTTTACAAAATATGGAAAACAAGGCAAGGATTCTTTACAATTACACATATAAACAAATTGAATTGAAAGGAATGTAGTGCAGCTTGGTAGCATGTTTGTTTCGGGTTCAAAATGTCACGGGTTTAAATCATGTCATCCCTACCTAATTATTGTCGTGGATTACTCGGTTGGTCATCAGTTACTTGTCAGGGGTCACTCGGTCGGTCAGTGATTACTCAATTAAGGGTTACTCAATCAGTCATGGGTTACTCGATCGATCAGAAGTTACTCGGTTAATATTTTTAGGTGTTTCAGTCGGCCAAAAGGGGTGGCCAGCCACACAAAAAACGCGTGGGATAAACAAATAACCAAAAACTACCTTTTAAATCTTTGAGGTTCAGCATATTTTTATTTTCAGTTTTTTAATATTTTGAAAATGAAAAACAGGAAACAAGAAAAAAGTGTTACCACTTTTCTATTGTCAGTTTTCAAATTTATCATGATTTTAATAATTTTGGTCCTATTTTTTTTCCCTTATATAATATGACATATTTCTTCTGTTTTTAATACTTATAACACATCCATCTTATGACCCACTAAATTGTATAACAACCTCACACCCTATTTAAAGTGAATGAAACATGTGAACCCCACTTTTCTTGAATAATAGGGGGTTGTTAAACGTTGCTTCCATTTTACAAGGGAACACTGGCATATTTTTAAGGAATTTCTATTTTTACCCCAGCATATAAATACGGAATTTCCACTCAACGACTCACATTTTCACTCTCTAACCTCACTCACTCTCATTTTATCTCTCTAATTCTCTGAAAAATTAAAATCTGAAAATTTTGAAAATTAAAAAAAAAAAAAGAAAAAAAAAACAGAAACCAAAACAAAACAACCACCACCAACAACCACCTACAACCACCAATTGAAGGCGGTGACAAAGGGATGGTTGATCCGCGACGCATAAGGGTGACGACGGCGGTAGGGGATTGGGCAGCGGCAGCGAGCAGGTAAACTAAAAGAAAAAAAAAATCAAAATCCCAGAACTTTCGCTCAGAAATTTCGGAAAACCAAGGAGAATCCGCCTGAAATTTCCGGATCATCCTTGGTTTTTCTGGAAATTTAAGGCGGAAGTGGAGATCTGCCTGAAATTTCCAGAAAAACCAAGGAGGAACCATCCCAACCAGGGGTATGATGGGATTTGCGAAGAGCAGCACCTTACGATGTTGATTCAGGTGGATCCTCCTAGGATTTTTCGAAGATTCCAGGCGGATGTCTTGATTTCTGTTTTTTTTTTTTTTTTTTTCTGTGAATAATTTAGTTTAAAAAACTGTGTGTGATTATGATTATTGTTAAAAAAAAAACATGATTAATAATTATTAGTAATGTTATTATTAGTATGATTATTATTATTTTGATTATTGTTGTTGTGTTGTTGTTATTATGATTAATGGTATTATTAGTAATTTTATGATTATTATTATTAGGAAAATTCTCAACGGTAACCCTTAACTTGTGTAACACTGAAATGGTAACCCCCTTTCTAATTATACATCATGACCCTCATTAAAAAATTTATCCTAGTTATGACATTAATGAGTCTTATATGGTTTAAAAATTAAACCATGGTTAGATTGTTTGTAATAAAAAAAAAAAAAAAAAAAAAAAAAAAAAAAAAGCCAAATAAAAAATTAAACCACCCACCCACCTTCACCAGCCACCATCACCCTCTCCCAACCGCCGCCACCTCCACCTATGCCTCCACCTCACCCTCACCCTCACCCTCACCCTCACCCAGTCGCCGTCACCAGCCCCTCACACAACCTGACACCCCTACCAGACTCAAGACCCTCCCTCTCACTAGTAGAAAAACGCAAAAAGCCACCGATTCAAAACCCCCTTATGCCACCGGTTTTGAACCGCTGGGCATTTGGGGGGTGGATATACATGCTTTAAAAGCCACCGGTTCAAAACCGGTGGCAAAAACTATTATTGCCACCGGTTAACCGGTGGCAATACTCATTTCTCGCTTTTTTTATATATTAAATTCAATGCCACTGGTTAACTGGTGGCAATAACTCATGTAATTTTTTTTTTTTAATCACTTGAAATATCGAACAATTAAATAAAAAAAATCCAACATCAAAATATAAATAGCACAATATCATTCAATATAATCGCCAACTTACAACATATTATTTTAAAAAAAAAATTACAATATAAAATCAATATACGAACAATTACAACATATAAATAAAAAAAAATACAATATAAATCAAAAAAAAAATTACAACATCAAAATTAAAAAAAAAAAAAAACATACAACATAAATAAATATTTTTTTAAGGAACATCAATATTCCTGCATCTTGATTCTTCGATTTAAGATGTAAATCAATATACCTGCACCAATTAAAACAAAAAAATAAATCGACTAAAATAAATAAGCTGCGAAAAAACCGATAAATCGACTATGCATGTACCCATAAGCTGCGAAAATAAGTAAATCGACTATGCATGTACCCAAAACCGATTAAAATCAATTAAAAACCCACAAAAATAAAAACAAAACCGAGAAATTTCGTTAAAAACCCAGAAATTGATTTTAAAGATCTCAGAAAAAAAAAAAAAAAACCCAGAATTAAAATCGAATTACACCCAGAAGAAGATCGAATTAAACCCAGAAGGAATAAAAATCGATAAAAATCGAATTAAAATCGATTAAAAAAAACTTAGAAAATTACAAAATCGAATTAAATTCAGAAATTAAACCCTAACCTCGAATAATTAAACCCACCCACCACCATAACCACAACCACCACCAAAAACCACCACAATAACCACGAATTCCACCAAAAATAACAAAAAAAAAATAAAGTAAGAAAAAAGAGAAATTACCTCGAATTCCACCAAAAAGCCCAGAAATTATCTTGAATTTGACCTGAAATCCTCAAATTTGGTGCTGCATGTTGCGGCAAAGTTAAGTTGTGGCGGCAACGGTTGGTGGTCGAAAGAGGTGAAGAGGAGGGAGGAGGGGACGAAAGAAGAGTATAGAGAGAATGAAGGAGGAGCGAGATCAAAAGAATGAAGGAGGAGAGAATAGAGGACTGAAGAAAAGGAGGAGCGAGATCAGAGAGGGGACGAGAGGAGAGAGAATGAGGGAGGAGAGAGAAGATGAAAGGGTTAAGGTTTGGGAAAAAGGGTGGGTTTTATAAAAGGCGTGGGTTTTATAAAAAAGAAAGCCCTTTTGTTTTTTTATGTGAAAGCCACCAGTTTTGAACCGGTGGGAATAATATTTTTCCCACTGGTTCGATTTGAACCAGTGGCAATACTATCCCCGCCCATTTTTCCCCATTTTTTCCCACCGGTTCTTAAAAATCGGTGGCTATCGAGCGGTGCCTTTTTGCCTTTTTCTACTAGTGTCTCTCTCTCCTTCGACCCTCAACCCACTCGCCATACCTTCCTCTCTTTCACCTCCGCCCAAACCGAACCCAATTCTGCAACCCAAACCATCAGTTTAGGATTTCGACAAAGGTGGTGGTGGTTCGAAACCCTTACACGAGTCGTCGCACCTCAGTCGAACCCTAACCACGGTGGTTTGGGTTTGATCTGGGCGGAGTAGAATGACAGGGGAGTTGCGGTGGGAGGAGAAACCGAGAAAGAGGAGAAAGAGGGAGCTTCGTGGGGATGGGATAGCAATATCGTCGGAGGGAGGAGAAGCTTCGACGCCGGCAAGGAAAAATGGGACGGCGATGGCAGTGAAAGGGGGAGAAGTAACGGTGGCAGGCAGGTTTAGAGGTGGTAGTGTGGGTGGTAGGTGGTTGGTGGTTTTGTTTTTTTTTTTTATTATTTTTTTATGTTTTTCTTTTTTTTTTTTAACCTAACCATAGTTAATTTAAATCAACCATTTAGTAAAATAAGGTTATAAGTGAAAATAAATTCTTAATTGGGGTCATTTTGTATAATAATAAATAAAAGGGGGTTACCATTTCAGTGTTACACAAGTTGGGGGTTACCATTGAGAATTTCCATTATTATTGTTGTTGTTGTTGTTGTTATGATTAGTGTTGGTTTACAATTATTATTATTATATTTGGTTATGGTGTTGGTATGAAATTATTTTATTTGTATATTAATATTTGTAGTCCAACTTCAATCAAAGTGTTTTTTTTTTTTGTAATTATTACTAATATTTTATTTGTACTTATTTGATGTAGATCGATGGTTCTGGTGCTCGTCATGCAATATCACGGCGTTTGAATGCGTCTGTTAGGAGAAACCCATCCCGTTCAGTAATGACCAGGTCACCGCTTCAGCATGAGCATCAATATGGGTCTTCTAGTGGTTGGTCGGGAGACCATCAGTCAGGAGCTAGTCGACACATGTATTCTCCAAGTGGACTACGTACATCTGACGAGGAGGACGAAGACTCGGCTATTCATGCTGGTGATCGGGACGAAGAATTGGACCCTCAAGATTATCATATGGTATATAGGGGTCAGCATGGGAGATTCGTTGGTAGTCAAGCGAGTCAGCCTATCACCATCTCGGCAGAGACATGGTCAGTGCAGCAGCCGATGCTAGGTGGTCTTGAGGATGGGAGTGTTATATCCCTAGTTTTGGTGGTCACGTGGCATCATACATATGGATTGAGAATGAGCGAAATGTTTGCGGTGTTTGAGTAGGTCAAAGCTGTAATCTAAATTGGTTAAGCGGCGAGGTCGTCTTTCACAAGAGAACCTCGAATTGATTGATGTCGGCTGGTTGTCTCACTTACCCGGGCTTATGTTTAAAAAGCTTGATTGACCGTTGATTTCTGCTTTTATTGAGAGATGGCAGCCAGATACGAACATAGTACATTTCATATGCCATTTGGGGAAATCACGATCATGCTGCACGATGTGTACTATATTCATGGGCTTCGTATCGATGGTGCTATGGTTACCACTACACCTAGCACGGACGTCTTACGGGACGTGTGCTCGGTTACCATGGATATGAATGAGGATAAGTTGACTGGGATATGCGGTACTAAGACGATTTGGCAGGGTAGTGGGGTGTTGACTAATAAGATTTTTGGTACGACGTTGGATGCTGAGAGGCCCTTTTGTGTCCATATCTGCATACATAAGGTTAGTGCTTGGAGGTTCACTGTTTCTAGACAAGAGTGGTAACCAGACTCATCCTTCCTTTCTTTATGAGCTAGTCGTGATGATACCCCTATTAATGAGTATTGTTAGGGTACAACTACTCTAGCTTACTTGTATCGACAATTGGGTACGGCATCACAAAAAGATGCTGATTCGATCGCTAGTTGTCTCACGCTTCTGCAAGCGTGTATTTATGAGTACTTTCCGTGCTTTTCAGCCACAACATGGTACCTTGACGAGGGACCTTAATATCCCTCGTACGTCTACTTGGGATGTTGGAGCGGGATGTCCTAGCAAGAACGTGGAGTGCCTCCTTTCTTTTCGTACTAGACTGGATGCGTTGACTGACCTTGAGGTTAACTGGCTCCCATACGGAGTTGATCCTGCACGACACGTTCCGACCACCCTATTTATTAGCCGCATCAAGTACTGTAACATCATTGAGCCGTACATGCCTGATTGAGTGGTTCGACAACTTGGATTTGTACAAGACATTCTAAGGAGCATTATCAGGCTAGAGAAGGCCAAGAGGCCGACCAACTTGAAGATGTACCGGGTAGACATTCTGACTGAGATGACATCTAATTTGTGGAGATAGTTTATCCCTGGTGTTTCTTTTGGTGTTGTTTTAGGTGCCCTCACCAAACTTAGTTCTGGAGCTCCTACAGTTGCGCCTGGTTATATCAGTGGCAGTACAGATTTTCTCACCCTCGAGTATCTCCTAGTTCAGGACTTACAAGCAATCTACCTGAGAGAACAAACACGGATTATGTAAGTTGTTGTGTTTTATTATACTATTATTTCAACTACTTGTAATTTCTATTTATACAATATGTTGTTGTCTTATTTGCAGTGGATGGGTCGGTCCATGGAGATTCACCAAAGAGCACTAGACGAGTATCCTCACATGTCGCGTGAAGTAAGGCCAATGACTGAGTAGCTTATATTTGATTGGAAGTCGAAGATCGATGGGGTTGTAGATGACTCTTTATTCGTAATAGTGGTTGCATTTTTAAAACATGTTTGAACTATTTTATATTTGTTTTTATTGAGCATGTAATGTAAGAACTAGACACTTTTATAATTTGTTTTGTTACATGTAATGTAAGAACTTAAATACTTAATTAGTTTCATAACTTTACATTACACATAGCTACAACTATTCAAAGTTAGTGAAAATACATTAGTAATTACACACATAACTATACTACCTAATTAATGATTCCTACATGTTCCTTCTAACTAGCAACTACATACTGTTGATCCCATCCATCAACACTATCCTTGTGATTCTCAATCCAACAACCTGTGATTGGCGGAAGAAGTAATTCATTTTCAAGTTTAAGACGGATAAAATGCGCACTACTAGAAAACAGCCTAATTCCAATGGATGCATAATTCCGTCGGAAAATGCAAAATTTCCGACGAATTTATATTCCGTCGGAAATTTCCGCCGAATTCGAACAATCCGTCGGAAATCCGTCGAAAGTTTCCGACGGAAAATAAATCCGTTAGAATTTATATATTTTCGTCAGAATATTTAATAAAAAAAAGTTTCGGAGCAACCCTAAATAGGAACCCCTTTCCCACTGAGTACTCTGCCTCTATTTTTTTTTTCTCTTTCCCCTTCTCTTTCTCTCTCGTTCTTCTCTTCTCTTTACTCCCTCCTCTTCTTGCTCCCTAAGTACTCCGTCTCTTCTCTCTTTTCTTTCTTTCTCTTTTTCTCTTTTTCTCTTTCCTCTTCTTTCCCCTTTCCTCTTTTCCCTCTCTTTCGATCTCACACCAACAACCACCACTGTAACACCCTAGAAATTCCTTTCTTTTAAAATACCTGTTTCCCCTGTTTAAAACTTTAAATAGGATTAAGACATTACTGCCACCGTGAAAATGATTAAGGCAACTATCAAAGACACACAACGGAAGACTAATTTCAAAACCATTCAAAACTAGTCAACTTGAAAAGTCAACCAACGAAAGTAAAGTCAAACCAAAGTCAAACGAAGTAAATTAAAATCAACCTACAACTTGGAACCATTGTAGGCCCTTATTAAAACCAAACCGAACTCAAAACCTCTTTGTTAGTCACGCATAATAAAAATATCATAAATAACTAAAGCAATAAACACATCATATATTTATAGAAACTAGCATGATTCGCTCTTCACTCATGCCCATTCATGAATATGTTTCATTGTAATCCCCCGTATTTTTAAATATGTTATAAATGAAATTTAATTTTATTTATAATATTGTTTTGTATTTTTCCGTAATTTAGTTTCAAAATATTCAAATTATTAATTAGGGTCAAAAATTATTTTGGTACAAATTATTTTATGAACCTTCATTCTATAATTTATTTCAATACAACTAAAGCTTAGTCCATTTCATTCATTTGGCCCATTAATTTTATGAGGCTCAATCTTTCTACTTACCCTACAACGTTCTCTCCAATAAATACCCCATGAATCCCCAAAAATTTCCCACACAAAAAGGTTAGTCTTATTTTCTTCCTTCTTTGTTTCATTATTTTGCTTAATGTTAATTTAATTGTTTTGGGTTTTGATTTTAGTATAAAGATTATATTTTTAGTATCAAATTATATTTTGATGGTATAAAGATTATAAATTTCAGATTATATTTATGTTATAAATTTTCATATTTTATGAATTATAAACCTAGGGTGTCAATTTATTGAAATTGGGATTTTAAGGTTTTTATGAACAATTGATTTAGGGCTTTTATATTTATGATGTTTTGAAATTTTGGTGATTATAACTAATGATTAGTTTAACTTAATTCCAGATTATTTTGAACACTTAAATTCGTGTTTTAATTTTTAGATTTTCGTTCGTTAATATTAATCCCGTTTTAATCCCGATCAGGTTCTGAACTTATACGATTTTGATGAAAATGTAGTGTTTCTCATGTGGAAACAACATTTTAAGAAAGACTTACTACCTTTGTTAGTAAGCACCACCCTCTCGTGGCCAAATTCAGCCTCTAAATATAATTTTCGGGCAGTTTTTGATTTTAACGAAGTTTTTTTTATACTTAAAATATTATCCTTGAGTTTGATTGATAAAATTAATTATGTTTAAAGTTAATTAAGCATAAATATATGTTTTTATTGAAGTTTTAAGTGCTAGAAATAGTTTCTAAGTATTACTTTTGATGTTTTATAAAGAGGGTTTAATCACCCATTAAAAAGGGAGATTATTAGGGGTTTTTAAATAATTTTAAGATTTTTATTAAACTTTAAAATTGCTGTAATTTCATGTATAAGAGTGTATTTTGAGGTTTTTATGAAGAAAATTTAAAGAACAATATATAAGCCTTTAATTTTAACTAAAGAGAAGGTTTTAAAGTGTTGTTTGATTTGGATTTTAAAGGTTTTAAAGTAAGTTAGTATTGCTGTAAATTTGATTGATTGGGTATTGATTGAGATGTTATTATTTGGTTTAGGAGAGGAGTTTATTGAAGGTGATATCTAGATAGTAAAGTGGCATACCAATTCGTTTATTCAAGGTACATACGAATTACGAAACCTTGCCTTTAGATGCATGTTTAGGGATGTATCGAGAACTTAGTATCATGTATAGAGAAGACTTGGCTAAATTGTTTGGTTATACATTGTGATTTCCATATATTGTGTATGAGGCATGTTTGAGATATAAGTATATGACTATGGTTGTGGGTGATGTATAAGTGATTGTCTTATCAATTGGATATGTTATAATTAATTGAAGGTTATGGATTCTTGGTTGTCTATAAGTGGAATTAATTTAGATAATGGTTCCATGAGGTTAATTTTTAATACTCTTTCATGAATTAATTATGATTTAAGTAGAGGAAGTTCATTAAAGTCTTTTAAGACGAGGTTCGGGATTTGAAGTGCCCTGTGCATTTAAGGTGTTTATACACCGAGGTAGTTAAAGGATTCAATACTAAATATTGTTTGCCACTAATAAATCAAGAATTGAATTGGAACTTTGGATTGCTTGGAATGATGTGATTTTAATTGATTATATTATTTTCCATATGAGTTATCACCAATTCTAAACTTGTAAATCATGTAAAGTGCAAGACGGATGAGCAATAAAACTCTAGATTGGTGCACTTCTGGAGTAATGACAATCAGGGGTTGGGGTACACGAGGTATTAGCCGTGTACTTTTATCGAGGCCGTCTGATCAACGAGTCTCCTATTTCAAATATTATTTTTTTAAAACTAGGAGTTAGGTGAGATCTCATACTAACTACGGTCACGGAGTCGCGCCCGTGGTTGTTGGTGTTTATTGATGTTTCCGAAAGGAGGCATGGGGTTTTTCTTTTATTGATGTTCCAAATGGAGCATGGGTTGGACAACCTTGTCTATTGCAAAATCCAATGAATAAAAATAATGATTTACCTATTATTAATTAATGGAGTCTTAGTAATATAAATAGTTGAGTTATGTGTGAGTCTATAAACTAATGATGCGTAATGATTGACTATTGGTAGCATGTTAGGGATTTCTTTTATGTATTGTAGCTTGTATGTATTCAGCTTTGCTGATTGCGTGCTTTTGTGTGTGTCTTCCTTTGGTCATGGCCTTCGCCTTTCATTGACCCTGTAATGATCCAATCTTTACACTTGTAATATTGGGGAGCAGATTAACCGCAGGTTCTTACATATGCAGCATTCGCATTAGGGTTGTGGGATTTTGAGTGGAGAGTTGGTTATTTATTCGCAGTTTATTTCTTTTCATAAGTTTGAATTTATTTAAACTCTGGTTTTATTTATTTACTACTTTTGTGGGGTTTTGAATAAGGGCCTTAATGGTTCCAAGTTGTAAGATTTAATTTGGTTTTGGTTATTAGTTTTGAAACTTATTTATAACTGAGTTAGTTTTTCCGCTGCTAATTTCTGATAAAGCCTTAACGTTTGAACACGTGGCGGTAGCACGCCAGTAATTCTCTTGGATTTTGTTCAGGGTATTCACAGGTTTTAAGAGAGAATTATTGGTGTGTTACATTCATCACCTGAAAAGCTTTTCTCTACCTGTTTCCACTACTCTTTATTAAAAATGGGTCATCATAGGGCCAAAATAAAGACAAGGTCAACAAACACACAAAACACACAATCAGCAAAGCTGAGTACATAAGCGTAATTAACACACTAACATATAATTTCCTATCAACACACAACTTACCTCGTTGCACCTGTTTTTCAAGCATACAACATCCAACAAAAGTTCTCACTAGACACTACATAATTTATTTAATGTTGACTACGCATCGAACGGGTTTCCCCCTAACCTCCCCCAAATAAATTGAGGATACTGACACGGGAGCTAACTGTGCCAGTATCAATAACCACTCATAGGCGGCGGAATTCCTGCGCATAATAATAATAAAAGAAATGTACAGCGTCTTGTACTCAAAGTATAAACCCCATAGCTCCCCCCATATGTTCATACTCAAGGTATATACGTTCCAAGAGTTTTGGTGCGTAATCTCTTTCACTTTATGTTATTTACAGATTATTAAACTTGGTGATGACTCTCAAATAGGGATGACAGTGGATCTGGACCCGACCCGAATTCGTGGGTCCAGATCCGTTTTTCACGGATCTGGGTCCTCAAATTTTGGACCCGACGGATCCGGGTCGGATCCGGATCCTACTGAAAAAAACGGATCTAGGTCCGGGTCTAACTCCCAGACTCGGACCCAGATTCGTTTACCCGTTTTATTTTCCTTAAAAACAAAAAAAAAAAAAAAAAAAAAAAAAAAAAAAAAAAAAAAAAAACTAAAATTTCTAATACTTGTAGTAACAAAATTCCAGCCCAACCTAAATAAGAAATCAAAGTCAGAATTTTTCCTCTTTCATTACAAACCCTAAGCCCCTAACTTTCTCTCTCTAATCTCTAACTCTCTACCCAGTACCCACCTTATCAAGTCGGCGGCGAACGATAGTGTCCCTTGACTCCCTTTTCTTTCTTTGTTGTTTATCTTTGTTGCTTATCTTTTACGAGCAATTCATTTTTGGTTTTTCTGTACAAGTTTTTGTTTCAATTGAAGAATTTCTTGCATATTTATATGTTTAGGCTGCGATTTCGTTTTTTTTTTTTTTTTTTTTTGTAATTTGCGTTTAAATGATGGTGATATATGCTGCTGTGATTTTATGGGTTTATATGTACAAGTTATTTTTGGTTTTTTGTTTTTCTTTTTCTGTACATGTTTTTGCTTTTTTCCCAATTACAAGTTGCAATTTTGTATTCTTTTTATAAGTATTTTTGCTGCAAATTTGTATTTATACATGTAATTTGCGTTTTTTAATTTGTATTGTGCAGGACCCGTTTTGGACCCGAACCCGGATCCGTTGGATCTGGATCTGGGTCTTCATTTTCTAGACCCGACGGATCCGGGGCGGATCTGGATCCAAGGCTGGAAAACGGATCTGGATCCGGGTCCATCCAGACCCGGTCCAGATCCGACCCGTTGTCATCCCTACTCTCAAACCATAATCATTCAATCAACAATAATTATTCAAACAATCAAACATACCAATTAAATTCTTGAATAATTAGTGACCACATAATATTAAATGTCGAATCCTTTTTAATTCTACCTCGGTGCCAATGACACCTTAAACGCATAAATCGCCAAAAATCCTATCTCTCGCTGTTAAAAACACCTTAAGTGCACTAAGGCACCTACATACAAATTATTCCTCGTCTACATAGACACTTATATAGCTCTTTCCTCATGCTTATAGCATCAATAAAAATTATATGATCCATACCACAAATAAATATGTGGTTCATAAATAATATTCCAAGCTATTATTTTCCATCCAATAATCCATCACAATTAAATCATGTCTCATTATTCAATCACCAACAACAACCAATTCATAAATTCCATTCCAAATCTAGCATGATACTACTTGTAATCAGTTAAATACATTTAGCATTGATATGTCTAGTTTATATAGTGTTTTATCCCCGTCCCTTGGTCGTTATTAGTAGTGTTTTTGGCTCTTTCGGGCCACTTTTATTACTAATTTGTGTGTTCTAGTGTTTTCGTAGTTTTAGTTGTATTTTACAGGAAATTGCACTCTTAGAGCATTTTCCCGGGCTTTATTGGATCGACTACGGAAGCTAGAAGGACACGACCACTTTTGGAGCCCAGGATCGGTGAGAGCCGGTGATTAAGGGCTCGGTAATTGGGATCGCGAGGCATTTGGACCAAGTATTCGAGACCCGAGAGGAAATCCGGATTGGGCCGAGAAATCTAGCCCAATCGAAGTTCAAGCCTCGAAGAAGAAAACCGGGCCCGATCGGGCAAGCATACGCCCGATCGGGCGGCTGCGCGCATAAGGACCCTCAAGGAAGAGGCGCGCCCGATCGGGTGAGCTAAGCTCGATCGGGCGCGACACATCAGTAAAGGGCATTGTAAAAAAGGCGGGCCCGATCGGGCGGCCCTTCGCCCAATCGGGCGCGTGTTTTCTTAGAAGTTGATTAGTTTAGTTTTAATTCTTGTTTTAGGGGAGGTTTAAATACGTTATGTACGGAATTATTAGTTACCTTCTTTTCTTTAGACTTTCTCTCTCTACTTAGTATTTTTCTCTCTCTTAAATTCTCTCTAAACTTTTGTTCTTAATACTCCCTTTAATTCCAGATTTATTTTTGGTACAATTTCTTCCCTTTTTAATTTCAGCTATTTTAATTGTTTTCTTGATTATGCTTTTAATTATTTACTTGATTAGCTTAGTTATGATGATTAGTGAGTAGTTCCATTCTAGGGTTTATAGGGATCCATAATTAATATGAAGGGATAGTTTGTTATTATTGATTATTGATATTGCATGATAATTCCCTGTTGAATTGTTTTAATTCTTTGCAATTAGATTATGAATCGAGCAGATGTAATTTGATTGTGAATGTTTAGCAATATTGAATCGATGAATCGAGCAGATGTTGATTTAATATTAAAGGCTAATTTTAATAGGAACTTAGGTTTAGTAAATTGCGAGAGCCTGTTAGATCTATGTTGATTAATAAATTGCGAGAGCCTGTTAATCATGTTATCTGTGCATTGTTAATTATTAATTACTTCGTTCTATCCCGGAATATTAATTATTGGTGAACCTGTGACCCTAGGTTTCCTTATTATTGATTCTTTTCTCCCTAAACTTATTCTTCGTAGTATAGAGTTCATACCTAAAAATATTGGTTACTTAGATAATTTAGATTATAATAATTAATTAGAATTAAAAAGACTTGTTTTTTTGTGGAATTCGACCCTACTTCCCTATCTACTGTAGTTAGTGATTTAGGTAATTATTTTTTATTAGGGCATACGACTTTACCCTGTCAAGCATGCTACTACATAAACATAATTATGCTAAGTACGCGAACATACCTTATATACGATCTTAAAATCGCCACGACTAATAGAACTCGCTCACTTCAAAGTCTCCTACAATTTAAAATCATAGAAGAGTATTAAAACCCTCTCTACACAAATTTCCAGCAATATATACTATTATAAAACCCCTCATAATTTAATTAAAATAAGCTGAAATTATATTTAAAACATCATACTTTAATCTCAATTAATGGGTAATTAAAATTTCTTAAAGAAACTTGATTTTTAATGCTCTACCAAAAGTTCCAGCACTATATTTTAATTAAAACTTGTTGTAATTAAGCCTTAAAACACTTTAATCAAAGGTTTAAACCATAATACATTATAACCCTTCAATAATTTATAAATCAAGAACCTAGGGTTTCAAAAATTAGGGCTTTTTAATTAAAAACATAATCTGAAAATTAATTAACATAATACTCATAATCAAACATCAAATTCAAATCCCAAAACTCATAATTAACAATTAGATTTAGGATTAATTTGGTTTTTAAAATAAAGTTTCAGTTTTTTTTTTTCAAAAGCAAGGGCAGTCGATAGCCACCAGGCTGCTGCCAGCGCCGGTGGCTGCCTGCTGCTGGCGGCTGGCGGGCACCACTGGTTGTCAGCTGATGGTGATGAAGGGGGAGCCGAAAAAAGGGGAAGGAGAAAAAGAGAAAGAAAAAGAAAGAAAAATAAGGAGAAAGGGGAGAAAAGTTTACCTTGGGTTTTCTCCACTCTAGGCAAAGTTGATTTGCCTCATGTGTTGAATATTTATACCTCTTCTCTAGAAACCCTTCTCCCTAACTTTCCTCTTTTAATTGTCCTAATACCTTCCCTAATAATACTTTATTAAAATAAAACTTTCCTTAAATTAAACCCCAACTTAATTAAATTAATAAATTAAATAAACTTTCCTTTTATAAATATTTCCAAACTTATTTAAAATAAATAATTAAAATGCTTTAAATAAAACAATTCAATTTAATTAAATACTTCTCAAAATACTTATTTTAATTAAAATACGTAAAAAAATATGAGGTATTACAATCACAAACATCAAGACTACCACTGTAACACCCCCGATTTACTAACCAATAAGTATGTCATGCTCTTTGTTCTATACTTAGCCTTGGACATGAGTAATTCGAATAACAAACCAACAAGTATAAAAACTTGAGTACTCTCAATAGCCAGAAAACACCTTGAATCAGACCACATACGGGTCAATTCTCACTTTAGAGGACCATATAAAAACATAAATAAAGATTGTACCTCATTCTTAACTAATGATTATCATCCTCTTACCAACATGCCAAGGACTAAGGTATATAACGTCGAGCTTCAAACCAAGGACAAATAATAGTTATCAACCTTTTGATATCATACATCAATCAAATAACCATTCATAGGTTAATAAACAATATCTCAATATTGGCACAGGTTCCCAATTCATATATGACAACATATTCGATTCATAAATATCTCAACTCCTATAGGGCTAATACTACTACCCAAATTAATTAACTCACACCCCAAAAATAATACTATGCATTAATAACCCTAAAACCTCAAGAACAATACTCCTTATAGCAACAACATTAAAAACCCTAGAAGTTATAATACAATCAATATAATCAATAATATAACAAAATAATACGACAATTAAATTATATATCACGACATATCAACCAACATACATACGAAGCTTGATCATATAAATAACATATTGTAAAATTGCACACAATTGTACGAAATGTAATACAAACATCTCTAATAAAAGATATGAGTGATTTCATATAATATATAATAAAATCAAATTATAAACAAACAACTCCAAAAGATATAGTGAGATTACCTTTCAAAAACATAATACTCATAAGTATTATCATGAAAGTCCACACATGGTTGCTATATATTAACGCACAACTACTGCTTTTGATTTGCTTATACTCATGGCTTGCAAAGAAGAAAAATTATGGCAAACAAAAAACATATCATAGTTGACTTTGCTTGCATAATTAAGAAAAACAATCATATAGTTTGAAGTCTTGATCGAAAGAATCAAGAAAGAAAAAGAAAACAAGACGGAAACCTTGTAGAAATAAATAAATAAATCGGCTATAAAATTATTACGTATAATAGAATAGGTTAAAATTATGAATTGAATCCAAATACTGTTCGAACTCTAAAATAAAATATGAGATTAGGAAAGTTATTTAATAAATAAATAAAAAAAAACTATCTTTTTATAAAATATATTGTATAAAATCATAAAATATTCGGGCATTACAATCTACCCTCCTTAAAACAAGTTTTTTCCCGAAACTTAAAGTGGAAAAATAACTTACTTGTAAATTTGAGAGAAAGTAAAAACTAATAAACCAAACTTTTCCGTATAAAATATATAGATAGCGTACTAAAATAATAGGGGTATTACAACCATCCACCGTACTGGAGCTTCCTGGGTTTATTATTTCCACGCCGACGACTACCGTCGACAACCCCACATGCTTAATGCCAACTCGGTACTACATGGCTTTGATTTTGTTTTGCATATTTTAAAAAACTTTAGGCCAAATTCGACCATTAAAAGCCTAGATCTAGACTTTTCATGGCCGAATTTGGCCTTGCTAACCGTTTCCATGGTGATATTCGAAGCATATTTCAATTTAAGGTATGTTTTATGTTTTAATTTTTTTATTTTGTTTCTGAGTTTTTCTTTTATTTTTTTTTTAAGTTTTGGATTTCAGTGGTGGTGGTGGGTGTGGCTGATGTATATGTGTTTTTAATTTTTTTAGTTTAATTTTTAAGTTTTATGGTGGGTGTATTGTGGCTGATGTATACGTTTTGTGTGCTTTTTAAAATAATTTTTGGATTTGCCGGCGAAAAGGAGAAAGCCGTGGTGGGTTGGTGGTGGTGGTGGCGTTGGTAAGTTTTCTCTTTTGTGTTTTGTGGGTAGGGTTTGGGTCGGGATTAGTGGGGATCTGGTGGTAGATCTGGTTGGTGGGGTTTGTTTCGTTTATTTTTAATTTTTTTTTTCAAGTTGTGGTAGATTTGGTTGGTGGGGTTGGGTGTGGGTGTGGGTGTGGGTGTGGGTTTGGTGAGGGTTTGGCCAGTTGTGTGAGGTGGGGACTGATGGTGTGGGGTGATAGCTGGCGGTGGTATGGGGTGGTGGTGGGCATTTTTTTTTGTTTTTTTAAAAGTATTTTCCGATGGAAATTCCGTCGGAAATTTCTGACGAAATACAGTTGTAGACACCTAAAAATGTCTCCCCAAAACAAAACCCGATGATGAACAACCTATCACCGCCATTATTGGTCGGGTTAAGTATTTAATCTTAGAGTGCTTAAATCCTTATTCAATCCTAATACATTTCATAAACCAACCCAATTCCTAATCCATTTTGTAGAAACCTAATTGTGTCTCCCCAAAAACCAAGCCCAGTGATGAATATCTTTCACGTCATTAGATTATTGAACAAAGTGAAAGTGTGAAAAGTCTTGTGATGCGGTTGCTTTAGTAAAATACTTCTTTCTGTTTTTTTGAAAATATTTTCTTTCTTACTCTATTTATGAAAAACGTCCGATCCATTTTAGTTTTGTCCATAATAAGGGTCCAATAATGGTGTAGTTGTATGGGGTTGAAAAGAACTTTCCAACGATATATTATAAGCCAAATTTCAATGAACACTACTACATTTAAGGGCTAATGCAACGCTCAAATCTGTTGCAACAGGGCCCAAAATCCGTCGCAATAGACCTAATGCAACGGATTCATAACGTGACATCTGCTGGCGTGGCAATAGCTCTAATGCAATGGCAGATAGACCTAACGCAACGGTAACCATTTAGCCGTCGCATTAGCTATCTATCTAATGCAACGGCAACCACATATATCTAATACACAACGACAATATAGCTAATACAACGACCATTATAGCAAATGCAAAGGCTATTATTATTATTATTATTATTATTATTATTATTATTATTATTATTATTATTATTATTATTATTGTAATTATTATTGTTATTATTATTATTATTATTATTATTATTATTATTATTATTACTGAACCTTTTTTTCCCAAGGATTATTAGTGACAAAATAAAAGGAAATATAATTGAGATTAAAAATGAAGATTACATATATACAACACTGTATCTTAAAAGAAAAATACAATTACAAATATCACACTAATAACTTTTGTTTATTTGATGAACATATAATTTGACATCAATTAAAAGTCTTAAGTAAGAACTACAACTATTATTAGTTGAAAGTTTGTAACTCTCCTCCTTTAGCCCATAGTTGCCGTTATTAACTACAGCCCCATGCATACATAATACATAAGTAGTCAATAAAATATATAATTGATGCCAGCCACTTTCATGTAAATAGTGAAGTATAAGGTATAATATAAAACTACTAAGATTTTTTTTTTTAATTTGAGAGAATACTAAGAATAATAAGGCCACTTTACATTATTCAACTCTCATTAATTATCATACCCAATTTACATCATGACTAGCACTCTGGAAATGAAGCTTTACACAAAGTAAGGGCCATATAACACTTTTAAGTAATTGCATCTACTGATAGGACATGCAAATCGGCTATATTACCTCTTTCAAACTAAACATGCATGTACTTCCGCATATCAGCCTATCACGCATCTACGAGACTACGACCTACATCAATCTTATGATACCTTGACCTTTCATTTGAGTTGAAGAGCAAACACGTAAAGACATGAGGATTAGAGAAATAATTAATCAGCATTTAGGTTCATAATTAAAATAAATAAATAACTTGATCGATTTGCTATGTCTCAGTATTTAGACACCTCAACCGACGGTAACACAAAATAAACCAAATTATGAAATCCAAATTCATGAACAACATAAAAAAGACTAATGCTTAAACTAAACTTACTACTAACTTACATAGTATATCATAATACTAATTTTAACTCTTAACTATATAATTCTACTTCAATATGAAACTAAAAGAACCTCACTAAAGCAAAGGGGCATGACATGATGAAACAATATGTCGAATGCAAGACATGAAGAGAGCAACAACAAAAGTCAAACAAAAGAAAGATAAATGATGATTTTAATGATATTGTTAGACCCACTAAAATAAGATATACATAAACAAATATATTACTTGTTGAATATAATACAAAAAATCTATCATTAAGATTAATTAATCACAAATCCACCAAAATACATCTAAAATTCAGAGTATTAAAAGCGAATGACATCGGTCACTATTTTAACATTTCACTAGCATTGGTAGTGATAGAATAATTGAAAACTGGAAATTAAACTTGGACTACTGTAATAGACACTACCCAATTTATCCCCAAATTAAGCTGAAAATTAAACTTGGACTACTCTAATAGACAATGTAAGTTGTTACCCACTCTCGAGTTTCAAGCCCGAGAATTATGCAGGGCAAATTCACTAAACTAATGAATTAAAAATTGAAAATGGAAATTAATATGCCAAGATTCTACAAGATTTAAACTAAGAAATGTCGACATGAGTTATGTGTATTCAACATAATTATATTCAAATCCCACTATGTGAATTATAGAAGCCCTTCCAAGTTCATGAAGCACACTCAAGTAGCCTGCTTTGCTACTTGCAAAATTTTAATACAATCATAAAACGAAAATACTTATTGGCTTTAATACAATTATAAAAGTTAAATGTAAGTATAAAACAAAACTAAACAAAGGGTAAAATACAAATAATACAGTAAGATTTAGTCCATTCCAAGAAAAATCCCAAGCTGATTATCTTCTTCGAAACACTAACTAAACTCACATAATCAAAAGTATTCTATAAAAACCCATTAAATTTAATTTTCCATATGATTAAAAAGGATGAACTTATACTATTTTTATTCTTTAATTTTTTCAGCAATTTCATATAACCTCAAAAATTGTCAAATCTCTGAATATGGCAAATCTAATTATTCATTCTAGACTAACAAAAACCTAGAAATTACACTAAAACCCAAAATTCCAACCTCAAAACACATAACAACAACAAACAATGAGAGAGAAATTGAGAAGAATTACACATATTTTGGATGATTTCTCAAAAACGTATTGTTTGTTGGCGGGACGACGACATTAATGGTGACAACTTTGAATTGAGTACATCGAGAGAGGATTCCGGCCAACAACATAGAATTCAGGGTGATAGAAGATAGATGGTGCATTCTCCATTGCCTTATAGTCGTCGTGTCCTGGTTGTTAACTCCAAAAATTGAACTTAAGGTTAATTTGTGAAGTATTAAGTGGAGATTGAAGAACAATTGATATTGAAAATGGAGAAGATAGTAACCATGTGAACCGATTGGGAATAATAAAAAGCAGTAGCCACTCTTCCGTAATGAGGGAAATGGGTTTTATTTTTAATTATTAGATTGGGGCGGGATTTCAAATTTTTGGGAAAGTAGTGAGGCGGCAAACCTAAAACTTCAAGCGCCGTTGTATTAACCTACAATGTCTTTGTATTAGCCTATCTGATGCGACGGCACATTGAAGTCGTTGCAATATCCGTTGCATTAGCCATTTATTAGAATGAGCCGTTGCATTAGATTTTTCTAATGCGACGGAAATGAAATAACCGTTGCATTAGATCTTCTGTGGCTGTTGCATTTGCTCGAAAATGTAGTAGTGGAATAATGAGGAAGTTATGGCCAAAGTACTAAGCTAGGCTCATACCAGATTTTACCTACGACCCAATGATCATGTGGAGGGTTCAAATGCTTAATCCCATTCCTAAACTAATTAGGATTTACTAGAAGTTTCTACAAGATCTTAATTATCCTTTTTAAAAAAGATAAGATAAAAAGAATTCAAAATTGAATAAAACTTCTCTTTTTGAGAGTCCTTGTTTTGCGTGAAATGGAATATGGTAAGATATTATTTTCGTGCCTCATAATCTTTATCAAAATCTTACATGTGTTGGATTGATATTGAAATTATCTTTCCAATGATATATTATGATATTAATTCCGAGCTATAACGAAAAAAAATATGAAAGAATTACGAAACTCTATCCAAAACTGACAGCCTTCCACTATTTCAGCCATATCTTTTTATCTACAAAATTTTTTAATGTTATTCTAATTGGGTTGGAAAGTAGACTTCAAGAGATTTCCAACGACATATTATAGGACTTGTTTGGACTTCTAGATCAAAAGATGTGATAAAAACAAAATCCTTAAAAACTGTTTTAGAGCCAAATAAACGACAGGTCTGTCGCAAGGCGACAAGGTTAGACTCTATCGCGCGCGACAACTCTGCGACAGAACCAATTTTATTCCAATTTGAATTCTGATTCTATTCTATCATTTCCGGACTATTTTCGTATAAATAAGGGTCGTATTTCCCCGTTTTCATTCATTCACAATCATCAACAATCTCTATTCTGTCTCTCTCTAAAGCTAGAAGCTTATTCTTTCTCTCTATTCTTTTTCTAAACCTTCCCTCAAAAAAAATTCCACATTCACAAGTTCTAGACACACATAGCCAAGTTCTAAGTTGCTCTTGCCCTAGACGTGAAAGGTTGATAATTTCTGAGGGTTTGGTCCCAAATCCCTATTTCAATTATTTAATTTAATTGTTTGATTTATTATTTTCTTTGAAGTTACTAACGCGTGTATTTTGTTATTAGAAAGAGATACAAGGCATCCAAGTAAGTAATTGCTTTAATTATTCTTTTGATATAGAAATCATGTTTTAATTATTTTAATTCCTAGTATCATGTTAGGATGTTATTTATTGATTTCTAGTATCATGTTTATGTTGCTTCCTATTCTTTCCTAATATCATGTTAGTATCATGTTAGGGCTAAAGATTTAATCTTTAATGTTTAGTGACATGCTAGGAGTTGTTAATAATCATGTTAGTATCATGCCTAAGATCTTGCTAACGTTATTATGCTTTGATGAGATTGAATATTATTATAGATTGAGATTATTATGATGATGATTGTGATTATTGTGTTGCTTGATATTATATATCATTGTTATTGCTTGATCACGTCTTTTATGCATGTTTAAAGGGAGTTTGTACTTGTAATCACGCTTAATAAGATAATTAATAATCTTGTTTAGGTTAATATGATTATAATTCAAGTGATCACCAATAGTAGTTTTGTTTGTGCATTAATTTTTAACCAACATAGACTCAACAGGTTCAGGGTTAACCTATTGATTGTATGTTAGTCAGAAAGCGCACATGAATATGAGAAGAATAAAGTAGATGCCTATTTTTAGGGAAGGTTCAATTTCTCTTAGGTTGGATTTGTACCTTCATTCCCGAATATCCAGTCATGGTTCCAGACCACTATGGAGTTAGCGATCTCATGGATCGTAAAGGGGTGTAACCTTCACCTTGTGAACGGTTTACAAGTTCCTAAAACTTGTTGGCGACTCTTTTGCTCTAGCTTCTTTCCCTTTGGATGCCACCATGCTTAAGTGTATTATCACAGTGGAGCTCAAGTGTGGGATGCTTGAAATATTCCCTACACATTTCCCCAAACCATAACTTATTTTCCTCTTTTCGTGCCTTTAAACCCAAAATAATTCATTTTGTGTCCCTTAAAATCATTCATTTCGTGTCCATTTTATAGAAACGTTTAGACTAGTTTATTTTGGTCCATAATCTGGGTCCAATGATTGAATAGTTAGATAGTTCTTGAAAAGAGATTTCCAACGATATATTATAAGCCCAAATCCTAGTTCTAACCAGTGCCGTCTAGGACTTTTTTGGGGCCCGGTGCGAAATATAAAAGTGGGGGCCCTAAACAATGTAGATGTAATTCATAAATAATATATCGCCAATTATATAAATTTCAAATTAAAAAAGTTCACCAAAATTATGAATTACATGAGAATCATTTAAAAAATCTTGTTCTCCGGGCATTTTTGGAAGCAAAATCGATCAAATTCTCACAATCTATATTATCCAATAACTCATCCTCAATTTCCACCATAGCTAGTCCATTGAGCCTATCTTGAGACATAGAATTACGCAAATAAGTTTTGATCAACTTCAACTTTGAAAAGCTTCTTTCGGCACTTGCTACAGTCACGGGTGAAGGAGTTGTGTCTTCGATAAGTGCAATTACTAGATATATCAAGGATCACTATTATGGAGATAATAAGTTCGTTCTCTTGGGGCGTCATCATCTGTTGCTAGACTATGAGAGATGATCTTTGGGCTAGTCAAATGGTCCAAAGCCCGCTAGAATGGATCCTATGAGGTCACACACAAGGGTATTGGGTTAAGCAAGTTAGAGGGCCCATTAATGGGCCTCATGAGCAATTAACTAATCATGAAATGGATTGGGCTAACATAGTTAGATTGGAATTAAGTTTTGGGCTTTTGACATGGGCTCTTATTTAGAGATGAGATCTATAAATAAGATTCATGCCTAGGGTTGCATGAAAGTAGTCATAATTCACACACAGTGTATTTTGACATCAAGGCAACCAATCCCAAAGACCCTAATTCCTCTCTCTAACTCACGACTTTCTCTCTCTTCCCCTCGTCCGTACGGCCGGCCACCTTGGTGGCGTGTGTGGTGGTTTGTGGTGGTTCATGGTGGTTCGTTGCTCGCACCTCTCCATAGAAGGTCAATTGAAGGGTTCAATTGCAACTAACTAGCATTAGTGGAGGTCTTAATCTGTGCCCGTGGACCAAGTAGAGGAATCACGCTTGAGGTTCTTTATCTCCCAATGTTCTTGTTCGATCGCACGTGGAATCACGCTTCAAAGGTACGATTATATGTTCTTTATGTGTTATGCATTAGATCTTGGGATTAGGTACTGTATGAATATGATTAATGTTTATTTCCGCTGCGTAGTACCTATAAACCCCTACAGTGGTATCAGTTAGCCTATTGCATTTACGCATATTGACTATAATTCTTTGATAGTCCACAATTTTAATTCAATTAAGAGGGAGATTAATTTAATTATGGTTCAATTATAATTTTTAATGTGATTAAACTTTTGGAATCAATTAAATGTGATTTAATTATGCTCAAATAGCCATGAAGATGACCGTTTTTAGCCCTAATATGTTCGAAAATTTCGAACCCCCTAACCCTAAATTTCGAATTTTTCGAAAATCCTAGCCCTAAAATATGATTTTTGTGCTTGATTTTGATTTAATTCGGTTTATTTTATAATTCATAATTTTAATCGGATTGATTTCTGCATAAAAATGTTTTATGTATGATGATCAATTTAATTTTAAAAGTTAAAATTAAATTGGGATTAATTTTATGATGAACCCTAATTTTAAGATTGAATGTTGATTTAATTTTAATTTTTGGACTGATTTGATTTAATTTTAATAAATGTTATTTTAATTAAATTGAAAAAAAAAAAGTTTTGAGGCCGGCAACCGCGGCTGGGTGGCGCAACCACGGCGGCTGCCGACCTGGTGGCAGTCCAAGAGGGAGGGAGGGGAGGGCGGCGGTCCAAGGTAGCTGTGGGCAGCAGCGTGCAAGCTTTGCACGGCTGCTGCCACGGCTACCAGTGTTGCTGCCACACTGCTGCCCTTGCGGCAATGGCTGCTGTTGGCAGCCAGCCACCGTGGCTAGCTTCGGCTGGCCAACCACGGTGGCCGGTGTGGTGGTACACGATTTTCAAAAAAAAAATTTAAAATTATTATTGTTTTATTTTAAAAATATTTCAAGATAAATATGATTTATTTTGGATGAGATAAAATATTTTGAAAATATGATCTTTTATTTTGAAAGATAAAATCGATTTTATTTGGATAAAATCGATTTTATTTGGATAAAATCTTTTATTTTATGATAAAATCAAATATTCAAAAGTTGTTATATTTGATATTATCCATATTTAAAGTTGTTAAATTGGTAATTATCCATAATTAAAGTGGTTAATTTTGGATAAGATTTGTTAGGATATTATGAGCATATTCCAAAAGGATAATAATTGATTTAAATAATGTGATTATCCCATAATTAATTTTGGATATAATTGATTTAAAATTTTGTGATTGGCTAGTAATTAGGATAGAATTTCCTAACTTTGTTAGGATAATCTTTGAGGATAAATATGATTTATCTTTTAAGATTAAAATAAGATTTGATTCTATCTCATGACTAATTTAAAATATATGATATTTTATTGATAATGGTCATGAATAATATATGATATTATCTAATTACATTAATTAAAAATATGAGATAATTTGGTGCCATGTTTCCTTAATTGTGAACATCCGATGTTGTAGTTTAGGAAAGCATGATGAGTGATTTATTATGTGGCAATTTTATAATATATGATGTTATTTATTGCTATATATATAATGACTAGTATGGCCCAGTAGATTACTAAATACGATCTGCGCATCGTGATGTATTTTTGTAATCTTAGTACGGTCTACGTACCAATAAAGTATTTTTGTAATTTTATTTCATTTTATTTAAGTAGTAGATAGAATAGAGTAAAATTACAGGTTGCAGTTAATCCAAGAAGCCCATGAAGTGAAGACCCAAAGGAGCAAGGTGGATGAGATCCATGAAGGTTCAAGTGGGAGTTTTTTGCTTTATTAGTTTTCTTAGGATTAGGGGCCATGTTATGTCTTGTTTATGCGTTCAGTTTATTATGCATGTTAGATTTTATTGATATTTTGTGATGATGCGCTAGAGTTCACTATTTAATCACAACATAATAAATCTAGGTCCCGGTAATATTGAGGTTGCTTTTCCAATCAAAAACCCGATGAAACCTTCGATATTTATGATGGGTCATGCCAAAGCAGGGTGTCATATTATATCTTAGGGGAGTGGGGGTAAAACAAATTTTACACTTTTGATTGGTTATACGCAACAAGGTTACCTAAAGAGTTTAGAACCTTGAAGCTGAGGGTAATAATTAAACATGTGATGGTTAATTATTCAACCAAGAATTACAAAGAGTTGTAATCAGTAAAGAGTTTACTCACCTTGAAAATGTAATGGTTGATGGTAGGGCCAAAGTCCGGTCAATCATTGCACAAATAAAGGATCTTGGAATCATTTTATTCAATAGGGATCAATTAAAATTGAATAAATGCTTTAAAGTTACCAGTTTTAAAACCGCTTATGGTACTTTAAATTTTATGAAACATAATTGAATTTTGCGTTTACTTATAAGTAACATGTCGTTCTAATTTTATTATTATATATAATCTCCTCGATTGAAAATAAAGTTGAGAAATGTTCTCAAAAGGTTAAAAGATAATCCATAAAACTATATTCCAATTTTTCTAAGATGGTTCTAAAAGGCAAGTTTTAGAAATCCATGTCACATGTCTAAAGTTGGTTTTATTCAAAATGTTTGAGTAAAATGCCAACACATCTTCATTTTGAAAAGTGTTTCAAGGGATATGATGAGATGGGAGGTACAAACCCTCTAAAAGACAAGTATAAAAGTCCAATAACATCTCTTATCTTCAATATGATTGAATATAAGAAAGTGATTGGAAATCTCTATGATCAAATGACGCTATTCTTCATCCACTTTATATAAGAGTTAAATAGTTGATTAAACTCTATTATAAATAATGATTGAATAGACTTAGCAAAATCATGAAAAGTTTTTAAAGTAGTTAAGCAAAGAATCATTTTGAACCTAAGAGAAGTGTTCTAAGTGGCTCAAATGGGAAAGGTTTACGAATATATGAGGATTGCATTAAGAAGTTATAGGCCAAGAAATGCAAACAAATTGCTACTTCTCAAACCTAAAACTACTTATATGCTAAAAGTTGTTATGAACAACAAATGATTCCAATTAAATGTACCAGTTCTAATTACTTAAAAACTACCTCATATAGTTGGAAGGTAAAAGAATGGAAATGTTCCAATTTAAGAAGTATATTATAGAAATTGATTTAGCACATTGATACTTCTTGGACATATGATGTCTTGTTTAGTTCTCTCATTAAGAATGAGGTTGAACTAATGAAGAAGTATGGCTAAAGGAGAAATAAATCTACAAGTTTAGAATCAAATGTTGCTACTTCACAAGTAGAGTCTACGAGTCTGGAAGCAAAAGTTGCAACTTTACAAGTAGAGCCTATATTTCACCTTACCTTGTTATTGGCTAGAATTAAATAAATGTTATTCATTCTTGCCATCATCAAAACACCATTCAATGTTAGTACTGACTAAGCATCGAAGATTCAAAAACGTGGAATAAATGTTATTCTATGCTTCATTATGTCATAATGTGTTTTGAGTTGCTAAATAGGTTCAAAGTTCTATATGATAGAAATAATTGAACCATTTCTATAAATGAATTGTCTCTAAAATGTCAAATAATTCGAACAAAAATGAACATTGCATGCGAAAGATCCAAAGGGATGGACTTTCAATATCATTAGATTATGAATCCATTGATATATGTAATTATCATTCTAATTTGAAATTTTGACAAAATCACCATTTAGAGAAATGATGATGTGAACTCAAGGTCGAATACATATTGATGTAAGAAAACCAAAGGTTCAAAGACTAGAGACGCACAATAAAACTTCATTTGTGATATGATCACTATTTATGCTTAGTTGAAGCATGGAAGTGAAAATTTTGAAAAGTTCAAAATGTTCAGTATGAAGTTCAGTATCAACTTGACAAGATAATGATTACATTACAATATGATTGTAATTGTGAAAATTTAAGTCAAGACATATACTTGGCAACACATTCAAAGTATTGCGATATGATCGTAATAATGAGAATTTTAAGTCAAGACCTTGATGAACATCCAAGAGTTGTGAAATCGTTTCACGACAAACTCCGAAAGAAAACCTTGTGAAGTGTTTATGGAGGGAGCTATCAATCTATATGAGATAAATTTTGATAATGGATGAAAATTACCTATCTTCCAACCATTATTCAGGGGATATACTTTTAAGATAAGCTACAAAACAACAAACTATATATGTCAAATCAAGTGTAGCAAAGACTCCATATATGATATGGATAAGAAGAGTTCTTATAAAGTCCTTCTACAAAGCAAGGAATAAATGTTGTATTAAATCTTTTAATGCACGATCAATTCCTATACAGAGCACAGGGTACTACTACACAAATCGTACTTAGCACAAAATGTTTGTTGCTCAAGTAGGTGCCCTTATGGAAATTTTTCCAAAAGGTCAAGTGGGAGTAATATAAATCTTGAAAGAGTTCGAGAAAATTAACAAACAAACATGGCTCAAACCATGGTTGGTTCGCCCTATGCTAAATATGCCTCCTCAAAAGACAAGTGGGAGTATAAGAGCCTTGAAAGAGTTCAAGAAAAGTGATTTCGAAAATCTTGAAGAAATTTGAGAAGTAATTGAATCAAAGCAACAATATGAGCATGATTCACCTCATGTTACAAATGACAACGCGTGGTCTCATTAAGTGTAATGGGAATAATAACCATGTGTCGAAGGTAGCACATTCCAAGTGCACATCCTCAATTGTCGTTTCTCATTGAAAGCTAAATAAAGTTGTTGTATGAGTTTCAATTGTTGCATAAAAACCCACAATGATGACTAGCATATGTAAAACTTAGCCAAAGAAATATGATTTCATATTGATTAAGAGTTCTAAAACATTCGTTTTGGAACATTATGATTATGCAAGTAACAAAGATGATTTGACAAGTTTTAACTCCAAGTGGTTTAAAAACCAGGAAATCTGAAATAGATTCTAAGTCTATAAGCAAGTGTATGACACTTGAATAATTTGCCTAATTGGGTGAGACCCATTATAAGCAAAGCAGACAAGAAAGAAAAATGTTTTCTAACTAAAACAAAGACTTATTAAAGGATTCAACTAATTCATAGTATGACTATGATTACGATGAAATCTTTACATTAGTCACGTTGCAAAGATCTATTAAAGATGTTTCAGTGATTTCTACCTTATAAGATTTGGTAGATGGATTTCAAAACACTTTCTTGAAATTGTTCATGAAAGAAGATTTGTATATGATACAATCAAAAGTTTGAAGATCCAATAATCCTAGGGATGCATAGCATTATGGAGTTAGTGTTCTTAATTTTGTGAGTAAATCAAATCGTTTGATGTTCTCGTAAAATGAAGAAAAGGTCTTGTGTGTACAAGATGTTTAGTGGCAGCTATGAAGTCTTCTTGGTCTAGTATAAAGAGCAAATTATTCATTTCTTGAAGAGTCAAGTGGTAGGTATACATTTTGTATGAAAAACCTTGAAGAGAATGATAAGTACATTTGGGATTCAAAATCTATAGAGATAGGTTTTGATTGATGTTTGAGTTTGGTTAAGAAGCTTATATTGATAAGATTTGTATAAGGTTCAAAATTATATTGAAAGGAGTTTCAATCCCATGTAACATGGCACATTGCTTAATGATTCAATACTTTGAGAAAGATTGATGAAATTAAGGTGTTGAGTGATGATCCTCATGCAATATGCAAAGGATGCATCATGCATGTCGTGGACTATACTCATTTTAGAACAAGTGATGATAGATTTCAATCAAAATCCAATATAACGTTGGAATACAAATTAGAAATTCCAGAGTTCCTTGCGAAAGGGCGAAGGAAAATTCTTAGTGTATGGAGATGAAAATGATTATAAGATTTAGAAATTGCAAAGTTCATGTTTATGAGAATGACTCATGAACTCTACTTAATAAACCCCTTCCATTTCAAAAGCATGGGAAACATGCTAATGAAACTGGATCGAGGCAAATAATGTAATTAGAAGTTGTATTTGTTTTTGGAGAAAAACAAGTTACATATGTAATACATTCATTTGCAGAATTATGTTTATCAATTGAAACAAAGTTTCAATCTTATTTAATCGTGGTTTCAAGATTAAATAAAATGTCCAAAATAATTATGAATTGATGGGCTCATCAGGTTGATGACCTGGTGAATGAAACCCCACAGGTGAACTAAATTCATATATTATTTAAGTTCCTAGTTCGGAATCATTAAACTGGACATAAATGATTTCAATTCATGGACTAGAATGTAAGATTGATTGGATAGCGCAGTTTCATGGGCTATAGGAGCGTAGTAATGCTCGGTCAATCACATGGATATGCATGAATGATGCATGATCGAGCTATAGACTTACTTTGAAGTTCAAGTATAGAGCTTCCGGATATATTAGTGGATTCCTTTGACATGAGTGGAACATTGATTTCATTCAATGTATGTTATGGATGTGGTACACTCAAACGTCTGCCCGTAACTGGAGATTATAAAGGGTGTTTCCTGGTTATTTGAGAAGTTGAGTGGGAGATTTGGTTGCCACAAGATTGGATAGAGTCTAACTATTTAATTAGGAATGTGTCTTGGCCCCTTGAAGAGGGAGAATTCAGAAAATGCATGGCCGTGCTCAAATGGATTACATAGTAACCATTTGTTTTGTAATTCTCACTCAGTTTTCAAGAAAAGATTTGTAGACTAATATGATCACGACATGAGATGCAATCATATTATCAAATCGACACACATTGACTTAAGGAATTTGAATATTGCGCACTTGTCTCAGACAAGTGGGAGATTGAAGGAGTTGTGTCTTCGATAAGTGCAATTACTAGATATATCAAGGATCAATATTATGGAGATAATAAGTTCGTTCTCTTTGGGCGTCATCATCTGTTGCTAGACTATGAGAGATGATCTTTGGGCTAGTCAAATGGTCCAAAGCCCGCTAGAATGGATCCTATGAGGTCACACACTAGAGTATTGGGTTAAGCAAGTTAGAGGGCCCATTAATGGGCCTCATGAGCAATTAACTAATCATGAAATGGATTGGGCTAGCATAGTTAGATTGGAATTAAGTTTTGGCTTTTGACATGGGCTCTTATTTAGAGATGAGATCTATAAATAAGATCCATGCCTAGGGTTGCATGAAAGTAGTCATAATTCACACACAGTGTATTTTGACATCAAGGCAACCAATCCCAAAGACCCTAATTCCTCTCTCTAACTCACGGCTTTCTCTCTCTTCCCCTCGTCCGTATGGCCGGCCACCTTGGTGGCGCGTGTGGTGGTTCGTGGTGGTTCATGGTGGTTCGTTGCTCGCACCTCTCCATAGAAGGTCAATTGAAGGGTTCAATTGCAACTAACTAGCATTAGTGGAGGTCTTAATCTATGCCCGTGGACCAAGTAGAGGAATCACGCTTGAGGTTCTTTATCTCCCAATGTTCTTGTTCGATCGCACGTGGAATCACGCTTCAAAGGTACGATTATATGTTCTTTATGTGTTATGCATTAGATCTTGGGATTAGGTACTGTATGAATATGATTCATGTTTATTTCCGCTGCGTAGTACCTATAAACCCCTACAACGGGGATGGTCAATAATATCCTGTAAGCAATTATTGCATTGGGAAAACAATCAACACGTTTTATAAGTTTTAATAAATCAAGTGCCCCTAACTTTTCGTTAGGCAAAATTTTTTTAAGCAACTTCAACTCTACATATAAGTCACTCTCATCTATATCACATTTATCACCATTCTTACGTGCTTCTGCCAAACAATAACAAGAAGATTTTAAGTTCAAATCATCTAATGAATGCAACTTGTCAGAACAAAACAGAAAACCAAACAAAGTTTCATATTGTTCAAATCTCTTATAAGAGATACAATAGCTTGATCAATGATGCAATTTAAAAAATTAATTCTAAAAGACTCCTCTGCAGATTGTACAACATCATCTTCTAAACTCTTTTATAAAATCTCCCATCTCTTTGTTGATTTAGCAAATATGGTGTAAATTTGTTGTATTATACCAAAAAAGTCCCTAGCTTTTCTAGAATTAGTGGCCATATCACACAACATCAAATTAAGGCTATGGGCACCACAAGGAGTGTAAAATTCTCTAGGATTAATATCTAAGAGTTTTCTTTGCACTCCTTGTTTTTTCCCCTTCATATTTGACCTATTATCATAACTTTGACCACGCACATCATCTACATTAAGATCAAGAACCTTTAGCTCATTTAATAAAACATCAAAAAGTCCCTGTCCAGTGGTGTCATTCACATTCAGAAATCCTAAAAAGGACTCCTCTATGCTAAATCAATTAGAAGAAACATCCACATATCTTAAAATTATAGACATTTGTTCTTGGTGGCTAATGTCAGGAGTACAATCAAGTATAACCGAAAAATATTTAGCCTCTTTTATTTTCATAACAACTTTAGACTTAATAACATTAGCAAGCAAAAGAATCATCTCATTTTGAATGTTTTGGCCAAGGTAATGTATATGAATCTCATCATTAGTAATGCGTCTGTTTAGGGTAATTTTACCCTGCCACGTGGCCCAATCAGAAGGTGACACGTGTCAGCCCCATATTGGTCTAAAATGGACCAATCCCTGATCGACACATGTCATTCCCGAAATCAAGGGAAAAGGCGGCCTTCAGGCCCAAATCCCGAGAATGCCGCCAAACGGCGCAGCCCACCAATGATTAGGGTTCAGTAACCTAATCAGGGGCACAATTCCCAAAGACCCTATAAATAGGGAGATGTCCCTCATTTTGAGGGCACATTTTTACCATTTAATATACCTGCATTCTCTTACATCAGAGAAACACCTGAGCTTGGAATCCGAGCAGATACCCACCTAAATTTCCGTACTCTTTATTCCTTTTCAAGTTACTAACTTGACCGTCGGAGGCGGAGCTCCAACCACCCGGAGTCTTTGTTATTTTGCAGGTGCAGCTCAAGCCGGATCAGTCTTCGTGACGTAACTCTCCCGAGGGACAAAAACACCCAAAACATTTGGCGCCGTCTGTGGGGAGAGTACCTCGAAGATGGTTCAAGAGTCTGTACCACCCCCTAACCGTCTGGGCGAAGACCCAGAAGTCTTTACAGACCATGAGGAGGATGAAGATCCTCAGGTCGAAACCTCCACAGTCGAAGACGGCTCTCTCAGAGTCAAGCGCATCCGGCCCAGAGAGACTCTGGAGCGGGGCGCCTCCCAGGCGGGTCCGAGCAGACCCACTGGGCAGCCGGAAGGGGCAACCCAAACGGCAGCTGGATCAGCCCTTGTCACCCGAGACGAACTCATGAGGTTCATGACGAGTTTCAAGGGTGAAATTAAAGAGCTGATCACCAAAAGCCGGGCTGGCCCAAGTAAAGGTCAGTCGGCGAAGAAGACTCCTCTAGAGAAGGGGAAGTTAGTCAGAAACCGACAGCCCACTCCTCATCCAAAGGAGAAGGCAACTGGGACCATTGATTGGTCGAAAATTCTCCTTCCTGGGAGGAACACAAATAACACTCGCCGGACCCAACAGCCGGTGAGAAGTAAAAAATCAACTCTTGATGCCCGGGAGATCATCAACCGGAAGAGAAATCAATCGCTGTCTGAGTTGGCTTCAACGTCGAATTTTCCAGACAGCTTCAACAACATTTCTGCAGGGAGTGCACCCTCCTTGCATGAGAGTCAGACAGGCGGTAATACCGTCCATTCTGGCCCTCATATGATTGGAGCTGTCCCGTATGTGCCTACTCAGGCTTACGGGCAGTATCTTCCTCACTTCATGCAGCCGGCCTTCTTTGGGGGTCAGGCGGCATATCCAAATGTCCAACCATTGGACTGGCAGCTTCGTCTGCTGCGCCTGGGTGAACAACCTTCTGCGTTCACTCGGGAGATAACCGAGGCGGCACAGCCGGCCAAGGTTAAGAATGTGTTGGTTGGTACCTATGATGGTACCACCAATCCGGAAGATCACCTCATGGCTTACACCAACCTCATGTATCTGCAGGGGTTGGATGATGCCACTTGGTGTCGATGCTTCCCGGCTACATTGAAGGGCATTGCCCAACAATGGTTTGGCAATCTGCCAGCCGGGTCCATAGACAGCTTTAGGAAGCTTGCCTTCCTGTTTGCTTCCAACTTCTCAATGAACATCCCTTCTAAGAAAACAAGCCTTGATTTGAGCACTGTTAAGCAGGGAGAGAGAGAAGGGCTGCGCTCATATGTCAGGCGGTTCAACCTGATCAGAATTCATATTCAGGGGCTGTCTGATGAGGTAGCCTTTACAGACTTTTTCAAAGGTCTGAGAGACGGGTCGACCTTTAAGTTCGACCTAGTCAGAAAAGGGGCTTTCACCCTACAGGCGGCCCTGAGGGAGGCGGAAAGCTATATTCAAGCTACCGACCTCTGCTCGCCTGGTAGCTAGTCGGACTCTAAGAAGTCTGACAAGCAGAAAGACAACCGGCCTGCTCAGCCGGCTAAAAAGAAAGAAGAGAGCAAGAAGAGAAAAGAGGTTTGGGCGGTTAGTGACTCTGACCAGCCGTCCCAGAAGAAAAAGAAAGAATTTAAACCGTACGTTCCCAAGTACGAGTTTAATAAAGACTGCAACTCCATCCTCCTGGAGGTAAAGGACTGGCTGTCCATTGAGAAGCCGAATCCTATGAAGAGTTCTGTCCAGTCACGGAACAAAAATAAATTCTGTCAGTTCCATGAGGAGGTTGGCCATGACACCAACGACTGCTTCAGTCTTCAGCGGGTGTTGGACCGTCTGGCTGACAAAGGGCTGCTCAAGTCCTACATTTCTAAGTCCCCAGCCGGGGCAAAAAAGAAAAACAAGGGTCAGTCCTCCAAGACTACCCCCAGCGTGCTAGTAGCTCGGATACCGACAAGGAGCCGGTCTACACTATAGCAGGCGGGTTCTCATGTGGTGGCCCTACCATCAGGGGCACCAAGAGCCATCTTCGAAAGATGGACAAAGATGATGATGAGCAGGTGGAAGCCAGCTCCTCCTTCCCAGAGGTCTTGATCACTGAGAAGGACAGGGGCAGCGTCCGCCGCCCGCATGATGACCCGGTGGTCATTGAATGTAAGGTTGCCAACCAGCTGGTTGGACGAATCCTTATTGACACCGGCAGCTCATCAGACATCATCAGCCTCCGGTGCCTGCAAAAGCTGAAATACAACGTCAGCAGCATGCATCCGGTTACCCACCCCTTGGTTGGTTTTGGGGGTGGGATGGTCTACCCAGCCGGGAGAATTGACTTACCCATCCGGCTGGGAGAAAAAGGCCAGGGACGACATATTGTCGTCAGATTCTTGGTCGTTGAGGAGTTGACCGCCTACAACATCATTCTTGGCAGGCCAACCCTCAACGTAGACAAGGCAGTAATCATCCCGTCCCTCATGCTCATCAAGTATGAGAGGGATGACGGCTCTGTTGGTTCCTTGAATGGGGATCAGAAGACGGCCCGAGAGTGCTATCTCTCAGCCGTCCGAGATACTGTGGCCCCAGGCGGCCAGGAACCAATAGACCTTGACAATGTCAAGGATGCCGACCCAGCTCCTGCCCCACCTACAGCCGGAAAGAAAAGAAAGGCACCTCTGCTGGTGGAGGTGAAGAAAGAGAAAAAATAGCAATCACTGACCGGTGAACGGTCAGATGAGCTCCGTCCCCAACCGGCTGGCGAAAGCATTGATCTCGTTCTGGATGACAGCCGTCCAGAACGTACTGTTAAGGTTGGGACGGTTGCTCATGCTACCTTGGGTGCAAGCTTGCACCTTCTGTTGAAGGAATTCAAAGACATTTTTTCCTTTGAAGTGGAAGAGATGCCAAGCGTCAGCCTGGATCTTGCTGTCCACAAACTCGCCGTGGATCCCAAAAAGAAGCCCATCCGGCAAAAGAAAAGAAACCACGGCGAGGAAAGAAGTCAGGCGGCAGCTGCCGAAGTAAAAAAGCTGCTAGACGCCAGGTTCATTCGGCCTTGTAATTTCCCCGACTGGGTGGCCAATGTGGTCCTTGTGAAGAAACCGAATGGGACCTGGCGCATGTGTGTTGATTACACAGACCTCAACAAGGCGTGTCCGAAGGACAGTTACCCGCTTCCAAAGATCGACAGTCTGGTCGATTCTACAGCCGGTCACGCCTTGATGAGCTTTATGGATGCCTACTCCGGCTTCCATCAGATACCCCTGTGGAAGAAAGATCAAGAGAAGACGGCCTTCGTCACTGATCAGGGGTTATTCTGTTATACTGTGATGTCGTTTGGCTTGAAAAATGCGCCTGCCACTTTCCAACGGATGATTAATACGGTCTTCATCAATCAGATTGGGAGGAATGTGGAGGCGTACATTGATGACATGATAGTCAAATCCAAGCTACAGACGGATCACCTGGCTGATCTCCGAGAAACATTCACCACCCTCAGGCGGCATAAGGTTATGTTAAATCCTAAGAAATGCGTCTTTGGTGTTGAGTTTGGGAAGTTTCTCGGATTCCTGATTGATCAAAGGGGGATAGAGGCTAACCCCGAAAAGATACAGGCGGTGATTGACATGAAGTCACCCCGCTCTGTCAAGGAAGTTCAGAGACTTACCGGTTGTCTGGCCGCCCTGGGGAGGTTCCTCAGCCGGTCAGGTGACAAATGCCTCTACTTCTTCCAAGCAATCAGGAAGAAGACCAGATTTGAATGGGGGGATGATGCTGAGGCGGCGTTCCAGAGGTTGAAAGAGCATTTACACTCTCTGCCTAGGTTGGTCAGTCCTTTGCCTAGGGAGACGTTGTACATGTATTTAGCCGTCTCAGACCATGCCCTCAGTGCCGTTCTCCTTGCTGAGCGAGACGACGTGCAGCTCTCGGTTAATTGACGCCTACTCTGATTCTCAATTGGTCATTAGTCAGTATGAGGAAAGTTATGAGGCTACCCATCCGGCTATGATCAAATATCTTCAGGCAGTCAAAGAAGAGGCCGGGGCACTTGAGGAATTCCGACTGAATCAGGTGCCCAGGTTTGAAAACAATCAGGCGGATGCATTGTCAAAACTGGCATCTTCCGCCTGCCATGACATGCCTCGGTCTGTCTTTTGGGAAGTCCTGGAAAAGAGAAGCATCTATGAAGATCCCATTGGAGTCCTGGACCGAAGCTCTACCTGGATGGATGGCATCCGGGCTTATCTTTCAGACGGCACCCTTCCTGATTCGCCACAGGAGGCAGCCGCCCTGAAGAAGCGAGCTGCGAGCTTCGAGTTGAGAAATGGAGAACTCTTCAAGGCGGGGTTTCTTAAACCCCTGTTGAAGTGTGTCACCCCAGAAAAGGGGAGGGAAGTTCTCGAAGACTTGCACTCGGGATTCTGCGCCTCTCACATAGGCGGTAGGTCCCTAGCCGTCAGAGTCAGACGACATTACTTTTGGCCCACTCTTGAGGTAGACGCCAAGGAATTGGTGAAAAAATGTGACAAGTGCCAAAAGTTTGGAAAACTTATTCATCGTCCGGCTACTGATCTGACAGCCATCCACAGCCCAATCCCGTTTGCAAAATGGGGCATGGACATTCTAGGTCCTTACACGCCTGCTCCAGGCGGAAAGCGCTATATCTTAGTGGCTGTGGATTATTTCACCAAGTGGGTTGAGGCTGAGGCGGTTAAAAACATCAAGACCTCAGACGTAATTTCCTTCATCTGGAAGAATGTTATCACCCGGTACAGGGTACCCATGTCTATGGTGTTTGATAATGGTCCTCAGTTTGAGACGCCTCAGCTAAAAACTTGGTTGGGAGATCAGGGGATCTCAAGCTATTTTGCATCTGTTGGCCGGCCCCAAGCAAACGGCCAAGTTGAAGCTTTCAACAAACTCATCTCAGACGGCATTAAAAAGAAAATAGAAAGAGTCGGTGGCTTATGGGCAGAAGAATTAATCCATGTCCTATGGGCCATCCGGACAACAGCGAAAGGGGCAACCGGTGAAACCCCATTTCTCATGGTTTACGGTGCTGAAGCCGTCTTGCCCATCGAACATTACGAGCCGACTCTCAGAGTCATGCTGTATGATGAAGAGGCAAACTGGGAAGCAATGCGCCTGACATTGGATTCACTCCCAGAACGCCGGGGCAATGCCGCCTTGCGTCATGAGATTTACCGTCTGAGAATGACTAGAGCCTACAACAAAAAAGTACACAAGCGTCCTTTGAAAGTTGACGACTTAGTGTTACGAAAAATGGAGGCAACCGGTAGGGCCAATGAGTTGGGAAAGCTAACACCAAATTGGGAAGGCCCCTACCGGATCTATGAAGAAGTAAGGGACGACACCTACCGCCTGGAAACCCCAGACGGCAGGCGCCTGCCTAGAACTTGGAATGTAGACAATCTGAAAAAGTACTACTTCTGAGAATGTAAAATTTTGTAAACAAATGAACTAATCAAATCAAACTTTGTTTGCAAGTTGTGTTATTTTTTTGATTCTCTATCCGGGTAATACCCAGGCGGGTTCTCCTTTACCCGACTAGGTTTGACACTTAGTAAAGGTTACATTTGTTGGACCGCCTGGGTAATACTCGGATCCCTTTGTTTAGGTTTGATACTTTGTTTATTAAACCGCCTGATTATTAGCCTGGGTAATACCCAGACTGATCCGTTTGACTAAAAAACTAAGTTCGATACTTGGTGTAAATTCAACACTGATTAAGAAACTAAGCACAAAAACGTTTAGTGGCTACACAACCAGTCTCAAACAAGACCAGAGGCTAAAATGGCCGGATGGTTGCTCATTCTATAAAATCGCCTGTCCCAACATGGACAAAGGCGTCCGGCGACACCCCTCCGGGTGCAATCATTGCAGAGAACAGACTATTTGTCGGTTCTACGTATCCATGCAGACGGCAAAAATTGAACGACCAAATTGGTCAACTCATAGCCGTCTGACCAAAATAACCTACGAAGAACGAATAAGTTCCTAGATACCGGATGCCCATAGGCATCAGTCGGTCACCGGCTGAAGTTCTCACTTAGGTTATTTATTCCAAAAATTGCACCTCTCACCCCAATTGGGGCAAGAGTTCAATGGCTATGAAATCTCTACCAAGACGGATATACGCCGTCTGTGTAGTGACCGAAACGCCTGTTGGTGTACGGCTGTGCACTTGGTTTGGGGCAATCACTACTGTGATTGATTGACTTACAAACATATCATGCTCTTTGCAGCATCAGACGTTTTCAAGTCAATCAACCAGCTCCAATTGAAACCAATCACACAGCCGTCCAGGGGCAAGGACAGCCGGACTATTGACTAGTTAGGCAAGAAATCGCCGCATGCTTTTGATAAGTTAGGAAAAAATTAAAATTTGCAAAAAACAAAAATTCAAATGCAAAATGATCAAAACCGACTTAGTCGGTGCAATTCATAAAAGTCCATCCAACCAAACGGTTGTAATGGATCAAATGTTAACCGGACCCCGTCCGGGAGAAAGAAATTATTAATTAACCCGGCTCCATAGCCGGTAAAAACACAAATACTCGGCACGCAGGCCGGAAAAAGCAAGTTTTGGCATACAGCCGCTGAATAAAAAGAAAATTAAAAAAGCAAAGACTGGCATACTACCGCTGAGGGGTCACTTCTGGCCTGTAGACGGAGCCTCCTGGTTCTCCCCCTTCTCCTCATCATCTGAGGGAATTTGGTGCGCTTCACCGGGACCAGGAAGCTCAGGCGCGGTCGGCTCATTATTGCTGAGCCAGGCTTCAAAGGAGGCAGGCTCTGGCTCGCCTTGCTCTCTCAAGTACACCACGTACTCGGCATAGCTGTGTGCCATTGCCCAGATGCTATAATCAGCGTCTGGGTACAAGGCAGCCCAAGCAATCTTCATACGGGCGTCGTTGTCAGCATCACTCTCAGCAACAAGGCGGTTTTGCTCCGCCTCCAGGGTTGCTGCAAAGTTTTTCTGAGCTTGAGCAGCATCCTTCTCCAGCCTCTCAACCTTGGTCTTCAGTTTGCCAAGGTCCGCCTGGGCCTTCTTGAGCGCCTCATCAGCCTGTTTGGCGCTCTCGTCTGCCTTCTTCTGAGCCTCCTCCGCCCCCTTCTTGGCCGTCTCAGCATCCGTTGCCCGCTGGTCGGCCGCCTTCAGATCTAGCTCCAGCTGCTGGATTTTAGACGCCTGTGTCATAATTATTGCTTTAGTTTCAAGTTCATTTACGATAGTCGAGTGGAAAGCAATATTATCAGCGTCTATGGCGGACTTCTTGGCCCTTTTTACCTCTTCCCGTTTGCGGGAATAAGGACGTTTGAGCCCGTCCACCCGCAGCATGGCCTGCAAAAAAGCAGGCGGTATAAGAATTACAGGCGGGATAAAACACTTGGAAAAAATAAAAATAGAATTGACAAGTTTCTTACCTCAGCTAGAAGGGATAGAATGCGTTCAAGGTTGAACGTCTCTATCCCAGGGATATTGTCCTTATCCCTCTTCCGGACGACCTCCAGCATGGCCTTGGCATGCTTCTGGACGTCTGGCCAGCGCGGAGATTGATATGCACCACAATCAATACGTGATGAGTGCGAAACTAAGGCAGCACCTATTTGTTGCCGACCGTCTGAGGATGACGTCTGTTGGGAGTGGGATTTCACCCGTAAAGGCCACCCCAGCTCAAGCGGGGATTCAAAAGGGTTCTTAGCTTCAGAGCCGGCCAAGCGGGAAACGCTTGCAGGCGTGGTGAACCCCGCGGCTGCTGATAAGGGGTTGACAAGATCAAGGCACACGCTGCCGCCTACCTTCTCGAGTCGCCCCGATATCCGCATCGTCTTAGCCCCGGCTGAGGCGCCAGGAGTTGACGCAGAGGCGGACTTTTTTATCTTGTTAAGAACGGCTGGGGCCTCCTCTCTAGCCCGTTTGAGGTTCTTCTCAAGCGATTTCCCAACTTCTCCCCCCTGTGAAAATAAACAAGTCAAGGTTAGTATCCGGGCAAGACATTTTATAAAATAAACTTAAGAAAGGGTCAGGCGCTCAATACCTTGGCCCTGAGCTCGGCCGCAGCTTTCTCCGCAAGATCTTTGCGGATGGTCGCAGAAGACCGCTTGGGAGTTTTCTCCGACTGCAACATGTTTAGTGCTTCTTCTGCAAAAAGAAAGAAATTAGTCAAAATCATAAATCAATTCCGATAGAAAAATACTACAGATGGTGTGAACTCAGGCGCATACGTTTATTAAACATGTGCCCTAGCCCGCAGGCAGCTAGGAAACATTCATCCCTGAACCAGGCGCTCTTGGGAATCCAATTCTTAGGGAATTTTATTGTTTCCCCGGTTGACAGAGTTGCGTCTGTGAGGCCGAAAAAGTCTGCCTCGATTATTTTGTCAAAGTCTTCCTCTGGGATCCGGGGAAGAGCGCACTTCCTGCCCAACAAGTCAGGCTTCTTATTGTACAGACGGAATTCATAATTTTCCCGTCTGGTTAGGGCTGACATCAGGTAGAACCTGTGCTTCCAGCCATCGAACTTTGAGACCTTGTCCAAGGTCATCATGTATTGCGGCTGTGTGGTTAGAGTATACCACGCCCTCCAGCCGCCTGGGCTTCTGCTGAGGTAATGCATGCTTGTAAAAGCCTCCCAGCTGGGGTTAAGCCCTTGGAACTCGCAGGCGGCAACATACCCCAGAATGTTGGTCCAGGAGTTGGGGGTAAGTTTCCAGACCCCAAGGCCGTAGCCTCTCAAAATTGCCTTCACCGCCTGGTGAAGGGGGAAGCGAAGGCCGGCTTTGAACGCCGCCTCATAACAACCAAAATAGCTGTTGGCGTTCTCTTGATCATCCCCCCAGGCGATGGTGCCCAGCTCAGGCGGCACCCGGATCTTATACCCGTCTCCTAGCGGGTGCATTTTCTTAAAATTCTCTAAGTTCTCCCCCATCTGGATTCGGTCCTTGGAGGAGACGTGGATGCTGAAGGGATCGTCCTTCTCACTCCACTTTTTCCTTTCTTCCTCCTCGCTATCCGGAAGAGGGGGCAAGTCATCGCTGCTCTCGGAGGTAGAGGCGGAGCTGTCACTCTCCGTCTCCCCCTCACTTTGGTCCATGGGGGCAGAGGCGGCCTCGTCGCCGCCTTGGTCACACTCTTCCAAAAAAGAGTCTGCAGGGGTTGAAGGGGCGCGCGGAGGGGATCTCTCAAGAGCCGTCTGGTTTCCCTGACCAGACGTTTCTCCCTCAGGTGTTTGGCCGCCTGAGCCTTCGCTTTTGTAATTCGGGTCCGTGGCCGTCTGCATTGTCCGAGCCATGGTGTCCTGCACAGACACATAACTGGTCGGAATCCATGGCAATGGGTGGTCCCAACACCCTGAGCCGGCACTCCCAGTCCTAGATTCAGCCGACCCTGGTGACCGGCTGGACTCTAACCTAGGTTGTGCCGTGTGTGTTGGTGATGCATCCATTTATTGCAAGAAATATGTACAAGCGGTGAAAAAAGAAAAGAGCTGAGAGAGACAGAGATGGTACCTTTTGATTTGGTATCTGAACGTAGGCGGGACCGGCTGTATTGCTGAAGAACAATCTTTCTTGCTCACGTCTAACTCAAACAAGTGACTTCTGCTCTCTCAAAGTTTTTCTCTCTAGGAAATTTTTGTAAACGTACAAAATTATGAGGGTAAAACGGCTATATATAGAGGGTAAATTTGGGGGCATTTCCGTAATTTACCCGGAAGGTGAACGGTTACTCTGTAACGGTAAAATTACCGCCAACCGGAGCGTGACATGTGTCACAGATGCCACGTGGCGTGCCACGTCACATCTGTGAGGGGAAAATGTTTAGGGTAATTTTACCCTGCCACGTGGCCCAATCAGAAGGTGACACGTGTCAACCCCATATTGGTCTAAAATGGACCAATCCCTGCTCGACACGTGTCATTTCCGAAATTAAGGGAAAAGGCGGCCTTCAGGCCCAAATCCCGAGAATGCCGCAAAACGGCGCAGCCCACCAATGATTAGGGTTCAGTAACCTAATTAGGGGCACAATTCCCAAAGACCCTATAAATAGGGAGATGTCCCTCATTTTGAGGGCACGTTTTTACCATTTAATATACCTGCATTCTCTTACATCAGAGAAACACCTGAGCTTGGAATCCGAGCAGATACCCACCTAAATTTCCGTACTCTTTATTCCTTTTCAAGTTACTAACTTGACCGTCGGAGGCGGAGCTCCAACCACCCGGAGTCTCTGTTATTTTGCAGGTGCAGCTCAAGCCGGATTAGTCTTCGTGACGTAACTCTCCCGAGGGACAAAAACACCCAAAACAGCGTCTAACATGCTCTTGCATAATAGGATCAAATTCAGCTAGCATTTCAATCAGTCCCAAAAAATTCCCATTACTACTTTGATACAATTTCTCATTAGTACCACGAAATGCTAAACTATGTTCTCCAAGAAACTTTACAATTGAAATAATTCTCAACAAGACATTTTTCCAATGCACTTTCTCTTTCTCTAGCTTCTTTTGAGCTATTTTGTCAACACCTTCTACCTTTTGAAGCCTTAGTCGTAGATCATACCAAGTGGTCATTTTTGGATATGTTCCATGCTAGTTTCATGCTCTCTAATTCTAACACAAAGATGTGTCCAATTGTTAAAACCCTCATTTGCTATTCGACATCTACCAACCCCTATCAAGTTCTTAAATAGTTTACAACAAAAACAAAAAACTTTATCAAGTTCTTTTGAATATACAAGTCAATCCCTATCACATTTCTCCCCATTTGGTAAAACTCTAGTGTAGAATGAAGTAGAAAAATGTCTCCATGTATTGTCAAGACGACTGATAGGCCGTCGTCGAGCCTACCAAAGATAAAGTCCTATCTTGGTCTCACTAGCTAATAGCAAGGGTAAGAAAGGGTCGAACCCAAGAGAGGCGTTGAATCAACCACCGAAATACTACCGCATAAATAAGCTAAATGAAGTCGAAATTGGTTTGGTTTTATGTAACAAGTGCTAGTTCAAGTCAACTAGAGCTAGGGGGAGATTAACTATATTTAGAGAGAGTTCTAGGGCTTGGGATATGCCACTCAATTTCGTCACAAATTACAATTAGCAAGTAGCAAACAATGGTAATTAGGGGATGATATAGGGGAAGTCATCTAAAGCACCCAACTACTCTCTCAATTTAGGGGGGGTTTGACTTCTCTTAGGCCAAATTCGTACCATCATTACTGAACATTTAGCCATGGTTCTGGACCAATATAGAGTTAGCAATCTCTGTGATTGTGAATGAGGTGTAACTTTCACAGCCGTGAACGGTTTACAAGTTCCTAAAACTTGTTGGTGATTCTTTTTCTCTAGCTTCTTTTCTTTGGAGCGCCACCATTCTTAAAAACATGACCCACATGTTGGACCTAATAAAAGAGGTTGGAAAAGTTCCCTACAAGCTGCACAACTTTTCCTTGTTAACTTGTCATTTCTTTCTATCTCTCGCCTCATCACGTGCAACCCTATTTCTCTATCTCCATTTACCACTCACAAACAATCTTTATTACAACCTCAATTTATTTTTTTTTTCTTTTTTGATGTTTAGAGAGCCACAAAGGGCGATGGTGAGAATTGATCTCAGAATATTCTGATACTAGGAGGGATGCTCTAACAACTTAAAGTCTTGAGCTATTCCTCACTCTCCTTTTCTTATTACTTGCAACAAATGAATTTTTTATGTCTCACAAATAATACTCATTTGTTGTAGAGGTGATCATTTGACGGGCCGCGCCGAGGTAAAAAAAATCAGCCTACTCCTCGGGCCGGGTCGGGCCAATCTTCAGGCCGGAATTTTTGTGCCCAAACCCACCCAAAATGGCCGGGCCATGCAGGCTTTTTGAGCCATTTTGGGCCGGGCAAAAAAAAAACTAAAAATGCATAAAATCGCATTCCCAAACCCGCTCGAAAAATTAAAACTTCGGGCCGGGCCGGACCCAACCCAATTTTGAGTCGGAAAAATCTGCCCAAAATCGGGCTGGGCCAGCAGGCCGAGCTATCTTTGACCAGATCTAATTTGTTGTAAATAATTAATAAGAAATGGAGGTAGTATTATTTAAGAGTGATTTATTCCTTTTATAAAGCCATGTCAACAAACAATAAATGGTAACTAAATTATGTTACATTAACAAATTTCAAATTTAAATTAAATAATGAATTTTTAGATGCATATTTATATGTCAAATTAAATTAAACCATAATAAAATCATATTAGAGTATCATGTTTCTTATTTTAAAACTCCCTTTCTAAGTCTCACTAGCTAATTTCTCTATTCTTTCAAATATGCTATGTTAAAAAAAAAAAAAAAAAAAAAAAAAAAAAAAAAAAAAAAAAAAAAAAAAAAAAACTAATTCTCATCTAAAAATAAAAACTGAAAAAAAAAAAACACTTTGCAATTTTGTGTAAGAAAGATCTCAAATCATATTCTCTTACAACCCTGGCTGTTATTTATGCATGTAAAGTCAAAAAGAAAATTATGTTAACTCATCATTCAAAAATTTCGAAATAGTTTCACATTAAACTTTAAAATATTAATCAAACAAAATACTGACACACTAATGTGAAATTAATTACTAAAAACATAATAACTAAAATAATCATATTTAATAAATGCTCACATTAAACTTTAAAACATTGATCAAACAAAATACTGACACACTAAATTTGAAATTCTATAGATCGAGTGATGTCAAGTCAAATTACTAAAAACATAATACCTAGAATAATCATATTTAATAAATGAATAAGCTATTAATTTTTTTTTAAAAAAAATATAAAAATATAAAAATAGTTGTAAATGTCTCACAACACTATATTAGTACATTCGCACACTTTGTTTTTAAGGTAATTGCATAACCATTATGACAAAAGCTAATTAGATGTTATTCATTTCATTAAAACTATATTTAACCTATAAGCTTACACTTTTACCTAAATAAATAAATAAATTAGTTTTTGGTGTGGCTGGTGCACCCAGGCCACATTATAGATCCGCCCTTGAACATATAGCCTTGTTTGGTAAAGAGGTTTATTTATTTATTTATATTGTTTTTAATGGAGCTTTTGGCTTATTGAATCTATTAGAGGTTTGACCATTATCAAGATGCTAATTATAGTGTCCGGTAAAAAGCTTATGAAAAAAGCTTTTTTCGAAAATGCCCAAAATATGAGATTTTTAAAATTAGCTTATATACGTAACTGCTAACAATTAACAACTATTTACCAAACACTTTTACATAACCATTTATTTACAACCAGCTAATCAAACCAGTTAATACAAACAACTAATCAAACTAGTTACGGAGTAAGGCCTTATTCTTTAGAGCTGCTCAGCTCTGCTCTATCCTACTCTACTTAAAAATAATACTTCGTATTAATATTGAATTATTATTATAATTAATATTTAATAATAATAAATAATTAATATTTAATCATTATAATAATTAATATTTAATAATAATAACAATAGTAATAATAATAATTTTAATATTAATTATAATTGATTTTTTTTATAATGAAAATTAATATTTAAAGATAATAACTAATATTTAAAGATAATAATTATTAATCTTTAATAATAATAATAATAATAAATAATTAATCTTTATTAATAAAAAGAATAAATAATTAATATTTAATAATAATAAATAATATTTAATAATAAATAAATAATATTTAACAATAATTATAATAATTATAGTTATTATTTAATGATTATAATGATAATGCAATAATAATAATAATTATAATTTCGTCAAAATTATAGGGTTACCCAGTAAGTGTTATAGGGGTTAATCAGTGAGTATTATAGGGGTTACTTGGTCAGTGTTATAAAAGTTATTTTATTTTTTAGTAAGCGGTCACGCGATGTGGCTAGCCACACACAAGACGAGCTGATTATCAAATAGATTCATAAACTAGTTAAATAAATTGAAATCAAGATAGTATTTTATAAAATCATCTCTCTTCCTCTCTTATCACTCCAACCAAACAAAACACAAAAATAAACAAAAATCCCATAATCAATCCCCATTATCAAACAAAAACAGAAACCCAAACTCCAAAAGGGTAACAAACTTCTCATCCACTCAAAAACACAATAATGTCTCTCACCATAAACAACCCCATTAACTGTGCCACACCTCGCTTACCAATCCACCACCACCATCAACGCCAATTCCTCCCTTCATCACTTTCTCTCTCTTCAAGAACATCAACCTTAACAGTAGTAGCTGCCACTGGCAAGTTCACCTCCCGAACAGGGAAATTCGACAGCAAGAACAGAAGGGGTTCTTCTACTACAACCAAGGATGATGCTGCCGCCTCCGAAGAAAAGAACGGTCTAAGAAATTTTGAGGAGAATGTTGATTTGATTGGTGATAGTGTTGATGATGATGAGGATGATTTGTTGCCTGAGCTTCCTGGTGATAAACCTGATTTTTGGGAGGGGCCTCAATGGGATGGTCTTGGTTTCTTTGTTCAGTATATGTGGGCTTTTGGTATTCTTTTTGCGGTAATTGACTTATCTTTTAATCATCTAAATTATTCGTTTCTAAAAGTTCATCCTTTTTAATTATTTTAGTGGCCAAGTGTGGGTCTCTAATGTACTGAATATTTTAGGTTGTTTTTGAATTTGTTGTTTGTTTTTGTAGGATTGTAGTATCATATTGTTCTGATGATTAAATTAACTAAAATAGTTGACATCCACGCTTAAAAATGTTGTTTATGACTTTAGTTGACATCCTCGATTAAATTAACTAAGATAGTTGACATCATCGATTAAATTAACTAAGATAGTTGACATCCTCGATTACATTAACTAAGATAGTTGACATCCACGATTACATTAATATAATAGTTGACATCCACTATTAAATTAACTTAGTTGACATCCATGCTTAATAGCTTCAAGATTAGAGTAATCATTGTTGGTGTCCATGTGATGTAGGAAGGGGTGGTAATGATTTTTGTAATATAAGATAGAGTGGAAGTCAAAGTTTATGCTTGGTTTTGTTTTGATTAATAATTCCATAAACTCTTAGTTGATAGAAATGAGTTTTTGGTCACAAACACACGAAATCTGTAACAATTTTGTTGCTACTCTCTTTATACTAATATTGTTTGCGGGTTTAGTTTAAGCGTATTTCGAAAATTGAGGTTAGGATGTTCAAGTATTTCTTTTGTGTTTGGTTGAGGAAAATTTTGACTGGGTTTTACAAGTTATCGACGTCCATATGAAAGTTTAGAGTAGCACACTAGGTTTGTGAAATCATGTCAAAAGATGTTTAAAAGGGTGATTAACACGATGAGTCTACTAGAGCTGATGGTGACTTGGTTTTTTCACTTATTAAGATGCAGCTTGTTCACAACGGTAGCTGGACCTTTTGCAATCTACTTGACAAAACCATTTGTACCCTTATACTAAAGAAAATGTTTTGAAGCCTCTTGAGTCGAATCTTAACTGCCCATTGGCCTTTTGTTTCTAAAGGGTTGAAGTTCACGCTTTGTATGAACTTATCATTAGTGTACACTGTACAGACTGCACACTGACAGACACAAGCTCTGGTTACGTTTTGCTTAAGGCAGCTTTAAATTCAAACTTATAATGAGTTGATTGTCGCATCAATGTGATCTTACGGTCTTACCTATGGAGCATAGTTGTTGATTGCCTTGTGTGGGTGTGGGGGGATGTAGGTTTGTTTTTTAATATGTGTCCTTTAAATTTATTCTTTCCATGGTAAATTTAAGATTGAACTCATTGAAGCAATAAATTGAAGACGCTAGTTATAGTTTTATAGCTGAGAATGCACAGAAAATATTTCAGCTGATTGATGGTAAAGGAACAGATGATCAATTCCTAAAAGTTATCATTGTATTTCTTACTGTATTAGATTCTGAGACTTGAGATTAAGCACTATGCAGATATTTCTGTTGTCTATGCATGCTTGAATTCAAATCTGTCAACTTCGAATCACAGCACCAAATCTGTTTGATATTTCAGAACTGACTTCATGTTTGATTTGGTCCTCACAGCTGATTTCAAGTGGCATTGCTGTGGCTACCTATAATGAAGGGGCTACCGATTTTAGAGAAACTCCTGCATACAAGGAATCTATCCAATCAAAGGATCTCTTAGAAGGACCTGAGGGATCTGACGCAGACGTGTTTGAGTCTAACCCCACAGAGGAGGCTCCTGCTTTGGATTAGCAGCAAGGTATCGGAACAAAGCACTCTATACAGCAGGGCTATGAAGTTATGAAGCCCTATGAAAACATTTTATAAGTCTGGTTCACATTAACTATCTTAGCATTAAATTTGTCTTGTATTTTTGTTGTTCTGCCACTATATATATATAGACTAAGGTTACCCATGTAAGAAATTGTGTAAGCATTAGAAGTGACAAGTTTAGAATGAAATTTTTTCTGCTATTTTCTTTCTCAAAGCTATCAAAGATTACTTGCAAATTGCAACATAAGGTTTCAGAGTAAATTATCTCCCTATTTTACCGGTATATATGTTGTTTGAGAAAGATGTACTGGAATTAAAGAACATAAAATATCTAGTATTATGTGCCTGTGCAGCACTGCAGCTGCACATAATTTTTTATGCTGCAGCTCTTGATTGCTTTATGGCTCAAGCAAGTGCATACAATGTACAAGAGATTGTGACCATACAAGCACCAACTCCATCACTGCTGATTATAATAGTTAAGTGTCACTAATCAGGCTCTAATTTATCTTCCCTTTGCTGTTTTTCGGGTTGGACTTAATTACTGATTTCTCTATTTCGTTTGGACCTTTTATAGGGTTTATTTGTTGTTTTTTCTATTATATCATGAGATAATTATGTATTATTGAAACTAAAAGGTAAATTCCTGTTTTTCTGCTATATTTTGTCTCAGATTTATTGAAGATATCTGCTTTCAGACTAGATGAAATAGAAGGGATTGCTATTTAAAAAAAAAAAAAAGAGGGATGGTTATCCTGCAAGCACAATTGCTTTTGAATTTTCTTTGACAGTGGCTGTGCTTGCTGCTGCAAGTCACTGCGGTTTGGTAAATTATTAATCGGAAACTCTTTTGAAGTTTTTACGAAGTACTTTTTATTACTCAGTAATCTTCATTTTAGCTCTTAGTGGCATTAAATCAGTATTTAGATTTTAGTTTCTATTCTTCTGGTAGAATTTTATTTTCCATTTGTAACATCTAAACTACTTTGAAAAGGTAAATCCCTGTAATGTAAATAAAGGATTACTGAAATAGGATAAAACCATACAACGGACAAAGAAATACTGTCTTGCTAAAATATCCCTAGCTGTAAATAAACTACTAATCAGTATATCATCGGTTACTTCATTGACCTGCAGTCGTAATTAAAATAAACCTACAATTCTTCTGTTACTAATCTCATCAGAGTAACTTTTCTAACAATAGAAAGATCACTGCTACTGCAATTCCCCATTGACAGCTGGCCAACTTGTAAGCTGAGCTACTCTTCAACCCAAATCTGACAGTGCTTGGCCTTGGTGCAATAGTAATGGTTGGAGCTCCTAAACAAACAGAAAATTCGATGTAAATAAAAAATAACCACCAAGTGCAAAAACATGTCATAGAACGAACTGATTGCTAAGTGCCTAAGTTGTTACAAAATCAGATTCCTTGCAGCAGAGTGAAGTTCAGAATTTTACCTGCGGCATCAGCAGTTGGATTCCTTGTGAGTGTAGCTGGAGAATTTGGTGATGTTGGAGCTGCTGATATTGCAGGAGATGGAGATCCTCCTTTCATCCAAGAAAAACAATTAAGCCGGTTCCAACATAATTAACTACTTTGATAAAATATGTGAACTTTAGAAATAATAAATGTGTAAAATTTAGAAATTGTTGCGAGTTCTGACATTAATGTCTACAATGATAAGGAAGCACATTGACAATACCTGAAGCTGAGCAAGTGGAAGGGTCAATCTGTGGATTGCAGAGGCCAGGCAACTGAAGAGCAAGGGTGTTGTTGATAGGGAGAGAGGCCAAGGCAGTGCCATTGAGAAAGAGGCAGAGGCAACCTCGCTCCAGGTTGTACACTTGCAGGAGGTTATTACAGCACTGAACACTTGGCCCTGGAGACTGCCCCTGCACAAATGGGGCACACGGAGCCAGTACAAGAAGGCGTGGTCCACATTCTGCCATGGTGGGGGTTGAAGGACTAGGCGGAGTTAATTGTGATTGGCTTAATGTAAGGAAGGAGATGAGGAAGAGCAATGTAGCAGTAGTGCTTCGAGTGAGGCTATTTCTGGAAAATATAGCCATTCTTCTGCCTCTTTTGTTCCTTTTTCTACTTGTTTGTGCTTCTAGGTTTAGATTAAGATGGACGTCGTACTCATGGTGCTACGATTTGCCTTAATATATAGAGGAGGTAAGAAATAAATGCATGAGTAGTGTGAGTAGTAACATGCCTGTTGTGTGTTACACCCACATGCATCTCTTATTTTTTTTCCCTGCAACAAACCTTGAAAATACTTCTGTGATATTAAGCTTCTGACCTCTCCACAAAACAAAAAAATGGCATGAACTAATCTTATGAATGATGAACCAACTGACCATTGGTGTTAGTATTTTGACCAAGGATTCATCCAATCAACATACAAGTTCCGAAACACTTCCTCTATTTCTTCAATTGGAATTATTTTGAAATTATTGAAACATATGTTAAAAAAAAAAAGTGAGAGCTTTTTGGCATTTAAACTTGTTTAAAAACAAATAACCAAAAAAAAAAAAAAAAAACAAAAAACTGTGAGGATTAAGGTCAAGTTAGAATCCTCCTCTGCTTCATTAAATATTTCAGTAATGCATTTCGTGCTTAATTTTGCACCTGACCATTTATCTCTATTTCTGTTTACTAAAGATACAATAAAATGTAATGTTATCTGTTTCTAAAAAAAAAAAAATTAAAAAAAAAAAGTAATGTTATCTTAAGTGGTGTTCTTGCTTTTCGAAGTCTTAACTTCAATGTGTGGTTCCTAGGCGTGGCGTACAACTATTTCGCGAAAAGAACATATTACGCACATGTAAAGAACATACCGTTGTAATGAAAAGAACATACTATTAAAAAGTAATGAACATATATCTAAAGTAAAAAGAACAAAGAGTGAAAAGAACATATGTTCATGTTCTTTAATTGTCAGTGTAATGTACATTTATTTGTGATATAATGTTAAAAACTTATTGTGAAATGTTCTTTGATTTTTTTTTTTTTTTTAATTATGGTGAATATACATAAATAATTTTCTTTCCATAATATTTTCATGTTCTTTATAAATATTACGAATGTTCTTTAGATGTATAAAAAAACTTAAAATTGGATGTTCTTTACAAAACAGTTATATGTTCTTTATAAAACGACTTTATGTTCTTTAAAAAACTGCTACATGTTCTTTCCGCGTTTTTTTGTTTGTACCTTGATAGGTACAGGCTATTGTACCTTAAAATTTTCATAACTTAAATCATAATACAGGGTAATTTTCTTCGTTTTATCAGTAACGAAATATGATACTCGGGTAGAAATTGGTAAGATTAATTTTATCTTCGAACTACCTCTATTTTAAGAGTCCAAGAGCCTTTTCTTATTCCATAATGCCATGTACTCATGTGCCATGACTTCCATATTTGTTCTACTTCAAATTCATGTAATTCGTCCTTCTAAACAAACTTTTTTAATATACTAAAAAAAAAAAAAAAAAAATTGTCCCTAAGAATTTTAGTTCTATTGATCGATATCAACTAGTCTAGTCAGTTAGCTTAGTTGGTAAAGTCTTGGGGTTGGTACTTCATCTAGACATCTACCATTGTGAGACGTAGAAAGCATCATTGTAGATGTATCGATCGTATAGGAACAAGGCTGGAAAATGCTGCTTAAAGCAAATAATTCTGCCTGCCTGCCTCTAGCATATGTAAATGCCATTGCATACCTACCTATAATTCAAAGGGAATTAGATTCCTATATTTTTACATAAAAGTATGACTTTAATAGAGAACAATTCAACTAAATTTGTTAATAACCCTACGTGTTTATGCTTGTCATTAAATAATTAATGATATTATTAATTACTACACATCTCATCCTCTTAGCTCTTCTTCTTTTTAGCTTTACATAATACAAAGTTTTCTCACTAAATTCTTAGGCTATTATTATCTCCTTGCCTCTGGCTTCATGAAGGAAATGGTAATTTCTCTTTAATAATTTTTCTAAGTAAAATTATTTAGGTAGTTATTTGTATATTTGTAAGTCATATTTTGATATATATTATTATTTGAGCAGTATTTTTGCATGATTTTGAGGATCAAAATTGATTGCAACGGTTGCTATAGAAAGGTGAAGCAAGCACTTCTTCAGATTCGTGGTAAGCAATGTTTTTTTTCCTTGGCTTATTAATAGGCTTTGTTTTATTACTATTATTATACTACGTATATGATTGTTCATTAGTTCACTAATACATGTCAAAAAAAAGAAAAAAAAAAAAAAACAGATAGTCAAATATAAACCTATAAATTTAGAATGGGTGTTCTAATTTGATTTAATTGATGATTTTGTTTCTTTTATTAACATTAGGATTTTTTTATTTTGATAAATTTCACTAAAATTCTAAAGGAAAATTTGTTAAAAAAAACTTTTTAAATGCACCATTTTGCGAAAAAAATAATTTTAAAAAGCTTTTTTGGTTTTTTTTTTTTTTTTTTTTTTTTTTTTTTTTTTGGCGAATGGAAACCCATTTCCTTAATTATTCTCTAATCAACTTTCGACTCTAATTTCCTCCCATTTCTTCAAATTTACCTCTAACCCACCCAATTAATTTATAATTAGATTTAATATATATATATATATATATATATATATATATATATATATATATATATATATATATATATATATATATATATATATATATATATATATATACATACAATAAAAAAAAAAAAAAACCACCCAACCACCCTTTCCCCTTCTTCCTCCCTTTCCCCCTCCCTTGGAAGCAACCCACCTCACCACCGAACCCGCCGCCCAGATTCCCCCACATCCAGTGACCTACCTCCATCGCCAGTTGACCCTCCCTTTCCCCTTTATCCTCGTTGGCGATCACTACCTCTCTTTGAAATTTTGGCTCTTGTTTAGTAAAACATGCTTAAATCTAGTCCAAATCAATTGCAATTTGCTTTTAAATCACCCTATCATCACATACATACATAATCAAAGCCAAAACAATCATCAATTGCAAGCAAGATGTACAAAATTAGAAACCCAGGCCACAAATCGATTTTTTAGATTTTTCAAAATCAAGGAGGTAGTTGTCGGTCGGTGATTAGGGGGAAAAGAAGGGTTGTCTGGCGGTGGAAGAGGTCGCCGGAGGTTGGGGGATCTGGATTGCGGGTCCGGTTGGGGAGGGGGTTGATTCTATGGGAAGAGGAAGGGGAGGGGGAAAGGGAGGGGGAGGGGTGGTGGTTTTTTATATATATTAATGAAATCTAATTATTTAGTAATTTGGTGGGTAAAAGGTTAATTATTAGAAGAAATAAGAATAAACTAGTTATTGGCTTGGTACATTATAAATTTATAAGTTTGATTAAAACTAATTAACAAGTGATATTGTTCATTAATAAGTGGGAATGATAATATATACAAGTAACTCATATTATCTTTCATTAATATACATATATAATATATGTCAAATTTAAATATGGATGCTATACGTATGAATAGTCTTTTAAATAAATTATTGTTGAGAGTTAAAGTCACCTCAATGAATAACTTTTTAAAGTGACTTAACATTAGTATAATTTAATGTGGTGAGAAAAGGATGATGACACATAGGATGATATGTGACACCAAATCATAAGTAAGGTTGACATATGGCGTTAGTGCGTTACCATCTACTTATTTTTTTAATTTAGTTGAGGCATCATATAATGTTATTGTTGGTTGCATGAGTGACGTGGCGCATTGGAGAATTGAGTATATGACGTTGCGCAATGAGGAGTCTACGTGGCACATAGACATTTTTAGGAACGACTTTTAATATATTAGTATAGATATGGTGGCTTTCTTAAACCAAAAGGCTTTTAGAAGATTTTTTTAGCAATATGATGCTTTTGAAAGTTTTTTTTTTTTAAATTTTTTACAAATTTCCCAAGTCTAGAACATGGTTATTGTAGTAGTTTTTGTATTATGCATTTATGCCATATTGTTTTTTTTTTTTTTTTTTTTTTTTTTTATATTTTTTTATTTATTTATTTTTATTTTTTTTTTTTTTCTGTTGCTTTTGAAGAATTAGAGTCTCATATAATAGAGAACAAAAGTAGTAGGGTGATTGTGTTTGGAAGATTTATCCCTCAAGATATCGCAATAAAGATCAGAAAGAAAACAAATCGAAGGGTGGAGATTTTAGAGGTACAACAACTTTGTCCTACTAACACCCAGGTCTGAAAATTATCAAGATCAAGGTTCTTTGATGATAGCTCCCACTAATGCAATCAATTTGTTGATGGCTCCTCAACCTCAATACCAGTAAATTTCGAGGTTGCTTGGGTTAAAGATAATGATATCTATTATGTATAAATTTATTGATTTATATAGAAATTCATTAACTTGTAGCATTTATCCTTTTTTTTTTTTTTTTTAGTGAATCACCAATTGAGAGTGGTTAGTCACATGGTGTGACTACATTTTTTGGTTTAGTTCAAATGTACGAGTAACCCATTTATTTATAAGAGTAATTCCATTACCCATATTTTTATACGCGTATAATCAAATAGTTAAGAAATAAGTAAATTTGAGTGATTTTTGTATTAGCCAATGAAATAATAAATCTACTTATTTACGAGAGTAACCTCATATCCCCATTGAAATAGTTTCACATATACAAATGGAATAATATTGTGAATTGTTAAAGGACAAACTCAACCAGCCAAAAGCTTAAGAGAGGCATAGAAATATGTTTTATACTTTACCATGAATAATTTATATAATATGGTTGTTATATAATTTTGAACAAATGATAATAAAGTCTTACAAACATCAATACCTATATATTAAAGTAATCCCCAACATTGTTTCAAAAAAAAAAAAGTAATCCCCAACATTATCCCCTATTACACCCTCTGAGTAAAAAATTTTCCCCCAAACTTTTTATTTTTATTTTTTTTATTCTTTTAAAAAAGTTTGTTACAAGAGACAAATTCAAAAAAGAAAATTTTCCTACAATATATCTTATATTATTTTTTGTTATCTTCGAATATCTCTTTGTTAATTTCCTAGCTTTGAGCCATTGGTGTTTCAAGAACATTGTTTGCAACTAAACTTCTTAATAATGAGTCTTTTTTTTTTTGGCAACATGTGTATATTTATTGAGATACATCTTATGGTATATCACATACATGAATATGTTTGTTTTTTTAAAGTTTGTTTTTTTTGTTTTTTTTTGTTTTTTTTTACTTTCAATGATCATGTTTTGTATGTAACATTTTTAATAAACGAATAACAGAATACTACTGTAAAAACCGTGCAGGGCACGGGGTTCGAACTAGTATTTCTACCAAAGATTTAAACAAATACCCCAGTCATTTTATAGTAAATATAAAGATTTATTTATTTATTTATTAATTATCACCTTTTGTTTACTTTTAATTAGACCTGACCATCGTGTCGTGTTGTATTAAATGACATAGTATTATCCTAATTCAATATGTTTATCAATAATTCCATAAATTATTTTCTTTTTTCTTAGACGGGTTGAATTGTATTAATCTTGTTTTGGAAATCTTAACACTAACTCGACTTAGTTTGTTTACTTAAACGTCGTCTCGTGTCGTGTTGACTCATTTGAATAACCATATTGAAAACCCTATACTAATCCAATTTTTCAGTATTTGTTTTGTGTCATGTTACCGTTTCGTGTCAGCTTTTACCAACTCTACCTTATATTAATAAAGTTCAAGTTTATCTCTTGTTTATCATGGGCAAATGTATACAAGTATATGTTTTGGTAGATTAAGAGGTACGTACACTAAGACCATTAGTGTTACTACTCTAAACCGTCAAGATTTTACTCATTTTTCCCTCAAATTGCTATTTTGACAATAATAAGTACATTATAATTCTTTTTTTAAAAAAATTCTGCTATTTACCACTTATATTTGCCAAACATTTTGAACTTACCATAACTTATTGGTTGTCGTCTAAACTTCAAATTTTCATCCTAATGGGATCAGGGTTATTTTTTTTTTTTTTTCTTATTTGATTAAATTGATGATAATATTTTTATTAAGATTATTTTATGATATATTAACATTATTTGTTCTAATTGATTGTAGTCTTATATGATACAATTTTAGATTTATTGTGATATCTTGTGTTTTATACATTTATGCAAACTTTTTTTTTTCCTTTGAAGAACTAGAGTCTCATATATGAAAATTCTACTATGGTCTACTTCATTATGACCATGACTGTGCTTAATTATCATTGCCTGATTTTTAATTTATTTTTAAACCTTGGTCAAACCTTATTTTTAATTTTTTTTCCATTTTTAATTCTTTTTTAATTTTCCAAAAATTAATTACTGACTATCCAATAAATTTTTTTATATTAATTTAATAAAATCAGTTTTTAATTAAATAAAAAAAAATAAGATTATATTTTACAAAATCAAAATAAAAAATTGCTCATCAATGTTCATCATATTCATCAATGTTCTTCCAGTTTGTTCAACCATTGATGAGATTACACACCAACATATGATCTATGTTCATTAAATTCACTTGCGCATCGAAAGAAATTAAAAATATGGCCCAATTTATAAAGCAAAGCGAAATTTTAAGAAATAAAAAATTTGGGGTCGTAGCGAATCTGGGCAGCGATTTAAATCCCTTAGTATTAGGTTTTGATGATACAATATCATCAGTCAACAGTTGCAAAAATGACGATTTTATGTAATCAAAATAAGAATGTTTTAGTTTTTCGATCTGGGTTTGGCATGAAAATCTGAAAAAGAAACCAAAACATTATTTCTTCGAAACCTTGTTTGATCCAAAAAAACGGAAATCAAATTATAAATCTTGTTTGTGTAAAAGGATTTACCTAAATAAGGATAGGATATTACCTGTTAGGAAAATTTTAATTATCAAATACCTATGACCTTAGGTTTTTTTTGGACATCACCAATTACTGGTTTATAATTCATTAATATCTTGTTATCTTCTTAATGAGAGATGCCACACATAAACTTGATTTATGTGGGGGTAGACATAAACTACCAATGAGAAGTTGACATGTCATTGCATGCTAGCCAAAAAAAAAAAAAAAAAAAAAGAGAGGGAAAATTAAGAGGAAAATTATTTGGGTTTAGGCGCCTAAATGCAAGGTTGGGTGGGAGAAAAAAGTTAGGCGCCAGGTGTCAAAGCGGGTATCCAGATGGAGTTTGGGTTAACCCATGATGGGTCGGGGTGTTTAGATTGGGTACTAACCGGTCATTTTATCCTAACAAACCAAATCAAGTCAGATCAAGCTTAATTATATTCGAGTCAAAGGTGGGTCAAGGTATGATCAGGTACAAATCGAATTCAGGCGAAGGGCCGCCCGATCGGGCCCGCCTTTTCCTTCAGGGTCCTCCTGGGTAGCCGCGCCCGATCGAGCTAATGCTCACCCGATCGGGCGCGCCTTCTTGCCGGTGATCTCTTGGGCGGGCGCAAGCTTGCCCGATCGGGGCCGATCTTCTCCTCGAGGCTTGGACTTCGATTGGGCTTCATTCTTCGGCCCAATTCGGATTTCCTATTCGGGTCTTGAATACTTGCTCCAAATGCCCCAGTATCACACACCGAGCCCTTAATCACTGACTTTAACCGGTCCTAGGCTTCAAAGAAAGGTCGTGTCCTCCTAATGTTCGTAGATGCTTCTTGAAAAACCCGGAAAATGCTCCAAATGTGCAATTTCCTACAAAACTCAAGCAAAACTACAAAGAGACTAGAAAACACCAATTAGTAATAAAAGTGGCTCTAAAGAGCCAAAAACACCACTAATTATGACCAAGGGACGGGGGTAAAACACTATATAAATTGGACACATCAAACTCCCCCAAGCCAAACCTTTGCTTGTCCCTAAGCAAAGAGCTCATCAATGAACATATAAAACACGCTTCATCCCAAATAAACAAAATCCAGCACAAACGATCCAAGGCAAATCTAATGAACATGCTTCAATGTCAATCAATCTCATTCGTCTAATCATTCTTCCTCCCCAACAATTGTCAAGTAGAGCAAACCACATGAGCATATAGAATTCAAGACTAGTGCTCACACACTCGACTCTTATTTATGTGGCGAGTAAAAGATGTACTCGATCGCTCTCCAACCAACCCCTTTATATGTGAACAATGCCCTTCCAACTCACACTCTCGTGTGTATAAAAAGATGTACACTCAACCTACTAGTCGACTCGAAATATGTCAAATCATAACTTGCATTGATAAACAACACTTTCACATTCATACAACTCTTATGCACAAAGGTCGGAAGGTCTTTAAAGCTTGTAATGTAAGGCTAGGGTAAAGGGTAGGATAAATTTAGGAAAATGTGAGAGAAAAGCCATGCTTAAGGGAGCCATATCCTAACAAAACCGAAGGTCAAAAACAAGTAACGACCAAAACATCTCCAATCACAACTGAACTCCACAAAAATTCACCAAACAATCCCATACATAACAACAATCCCAACACTTACATATTCACTCTCAAAGTATGATAATAGGAAATAGAGTGAATTAAAACAAACTTTGAACTACTTATTTTTTTTCTTTTCTTTCTTTTTTTTTCTTTTTTTCTCACATTGAAAAATTTCAACTTTGAAACACAAACCATCAATATTTTTCCAATCATAATATCAAAAGAAAAATCACTCTTGTTTTATTCCCACATTGTGCAAATAATATGCACACCACAACTCCCTCACCTCACCAACTAATAGCTCCCCCAAGCCAAGCTTGGGACTAGTAACCAATGGGGCTCATATAGGCTTGTAATGTGGCTAAACAATCAATAAGAAGGGAACAAGCAACAACATGGGTAGCAAGAAGGGAACGAATGTATCTAATATCGTCTGAAGGCTACCTAAGAGAACAAATGCCTTCGTCCTCCTCAATGTGCACAATATTGAGCCATACAAACATTACTCATAGTTGCAAACCAATACTCAAATTCCTTGACATGCCAGGAACTATCACACAATTCCTAACCAAATCAACTAGTCAAGCACTATTCACAAATGGTTGGCAAAATTGACGCATGTTTAGGCATCCAAACAATTAAACTTCAAATCATGATCAACAAATTCACAAAGCTCATTATCATATACCAAGAATCAAAACAATATTTTCCAAGTATGGGACACAAGGAAGCATGATTTACAATTCATTGGAACGTATTTTTGAATTTTTTTTATTATTTTATTTTTTTGTATTTTTTTCATAAAGGAAAGCAATAAAAACTACACTAGAAAGTAATAAAATCTATACTAGAAAGCAATAAATAGAGAAAAGAGAGAAAGAGTTACCATATGTACAAGAATTCTCCCCCCAAGCCAAATCAAGCAATGCCCTCATTGACTTGGGAGTGTAGCTAGGAGAAGCTACTCCTCGTCATCATCCTCGTCCATCCTCTGTTAGCCTCCTCTATAGCTCGAGCCGGAACCACCCTGGCTCATACCAACACCACCATAGCCCGAACCACCTGCAAAGTAGTTAGGGTCTACATTTCCCCCCATCCCCACAAAAGGAGCATCGGCCCCATATCCATGGACTGAAGAGTAGTCCACATAAGTACCAAAGTCTCCGGGGGTCGAATACCCTCCTTGGGGGTATTGGAACCAATCGGGAACTAATGCCTCGGGGGGGATAGCCCCTCGGCATGCATAGTCGTCATACATAGGGTATAAACCCCTCCCAAGGTTCCTCTCAACATGGCCTACCCTCCTATCTAGGGTGCCTAACCTAGAGTCTAGGTTTTTCACCATGCCCTCCACTCTCCCTTGCCCTCTCTCTATACGGTCTAGTTGGCTCCGAAAAGCCAAAAAGTCATAAGGGGCATGTAGGTCGATATTATAATCGACGGAGGAGGTGGGTATGCCATATGTGTAGGGTTGGGGTGGTGGTTGGTATTAGGGTGAATGGTGGGGTTGTGGTAAAAGGTGAGGCTCTTGAACCTTGCCTTGACCGTTTAACTCGAAAGTGTAGGAAGGCTTCCCCTTCTCAAATTTGGTCGAGGCGGGGTTAGGTAATGTAAAAGCTTGGTCTCTCCTACCCGATTCCCGGTGGACTATCCACCATGTCTCACCTCCCATAGGTTGCACCCAGTTAAGGCCCCATAAGTATGCTAGGTCCATAAGGGTTGAACCCTCCACTTTCCTATGCTCGGTCGGGTTCCATCCTAGGTGTTTCACTGCAATATGGGTCACCAACCCCTAAAATAGATAGACGCCCTAGACCTACCTCCCTCGGCCGCATTGGCCGCCCTTTGAAAGTGTTGGGCTATCCTGTGTGGTATGTTCAGTTTTTTAGCATTAGGGATCATATAGGAAGCCAACAATTCAAGTTCATCCCTCCTAACGTTTTCCTGTTCATGCCTCCCAAAGATTGTAAGGCCGGCAAACCTTTTCCAAAACTTTGGGACGGGATGTTGAATCCACGTCCCTTTGACATGTTGGAGGTTAAGTAAACCCTCCCCGGTGAGTCTTTTATAGACCACGACAATGTGGTCTTGGGAGGGTTCAATAGGCTTATCCGATTTAAGCTCAAACAATTTACCAAATTCTTTTAAAGTTAACCGCACATCATTGTTTAGCAATCGGAATTGGACATGAGTGATTAAACATGGGCACAGGCCGTGCCGGCACGGGCCCGGCACGACACGGCACGAGCCCGCCAGGCACAGCCCGGCACGGCACGACCCGTGCCAAATGACCGTTGGAAACTAGCCGTTTATGGCCGTTTTCCAACAGCTATAAACGGCTAGTTTCCCACCCCATTTCCCACCCAAATTCCCTATAAATACCTCATTTTTTCCTCCAAAATTTTCACAATTCATCAACTCATCTCTTCTCTCTTATTCTCTAATTTTCTTACTCTCAAATTCTCAATTCTCAAATTCCTACAAATCTACAATCTTGCTCTCTTTTGTGAAAAGAAAAGAAATTCCTACTCTCTTATAAATTTTACATTTTTACTATTATTACTTTTATTAGTCTACTACCAAAAAAAAAATTGTTATATTTACATTCGGGAAATTATAAATTCGGGAAATTATAAGTTCGGGAAATTATAAATTTGGGAAAGCATTGAAGCGTCATTGTAAGATCTAACTCAACTTTATTTTAATTTGTTATTGTTATTGTTATTGTTATTGTTATTGTTATTGTTATTGTTATTATTATTATTATTATTATTATTATTATTATTATTATTATTATTATTATTATTATTATTATTATTATTATTATTATTATTATTATTATTATTATTATTGTATTCTTGGAACTACTTAATTATATAAAAACTACTTTCTATTTTAATTGTGGGTTATTTGGATTGTTGAAATCTGTCTAAGGCGGGATCTGGGCTCTGGACAACGTCGCTCCTAACCTCTCCTACCTGGGATCTCATTGATCCAAGTAATCTACTATTATTATAATTATTTTTAAAATTTTAATTTATATAAAAACTACTTACTAATTCTTATTGTTATTGTTATTATTATTGTTGTTAATTGTTATTATTATTGTTATTGCTACTTTGTTATTGTTATTTGTATTATTATTATTATTGTTATTGTTACTTTTATTGTTATTATTATTAATATTAATCATGGCATCAAACCCGAACTCTTCCTCCTCCTCTAGAAAATCCAAGTCTAAACGTAGGGAATCACCAAACCCAAACACTTCAATGCTTATGCCCCCCCTAACATGCCCTTTCCCTCCCCTAACATTCCCTTTCCAAACACTTCCACCACTTTCTTTCATCCTCAAAACACGGGAGGGCAAGAACAAATGGATGATATGGCTCCTCGGACCCAATTTCAACAAACCCAATTTCAACAACATGAATTTCCTTTTCCTCCTCCTTCCCAAGGTAGCCAAACACAAGCCTCCGGGTCGAGTGAACCATCTAGCCAAATGCCCAACACCCAAAATCCTAACATATTAGAGTGGTGTACCGAAGAGGATTTTGCTCAAACCAAACGAAAGAGTGAAGTTTGGTCACATTATCAATTGAGTAAAAATGGACAAAAAGCCAAGTGTCGGACTTGTGGTAAAATTTTCTCGGCCGATACCAAGGGAGGGACGGGACACCTTAGTAGACATTCAAAAAAATGTGGTGGACCATCTAGTGATCCAACCCAACCCAAAATTTCTCAATTCCATCCACAAGGCTTCATTTACAATTACGAGAGAGATACGGATGAACTTGGGATAATGATTGTACATGTCGAACAACCTTTTCTTTTCGCCGAAAATGATGCCTTCAACAACTACATTAACCGAGCACTACAACCAAAACACAAAAAAATCTCCCGAAAAACCGTTCGATCTGCTGCCATGAAGACTTATCTAGAGTACAAATTGAAATTAGTAAATGAATTAGCTAATCTTTCTAGTAGAGTTTCTTTAACCGCCGATGCATGGGATGGTGGATACGGACTTCACTATTTATGTGTTACTTGTCATTGGTTAGATAATGAGTGGTTGTTACAAAAACGCATCATTCATTTCAAAATGCTTGAATACCCTCATACCGTTCTTAACATTTCACATAATTTAATGGAAGCCATTGATGCATATAGTCTTAGGGATAAAATCATGTCTATGACTTTTGATAATGCAACTTCTATGACATATAGTGCGAATTTGGTCAAATTCCAATTGACCGATGTTATATTAGATGGAGATGCACTTCATGTTAGATGCATTTGTCATGTTCTTAACTTGTGTGTGAAGGATGAAACACAAGCAATTGGTCCATTTTATCACAAAATAAGGAATGCTATTATGTCTATTAATAGCTCTAACTTGAGATATCAAGAATGGAAAGGTTTTTGCCGACAACAACGGATAAAAACCATAAAAATAGCACCGGATTGTCCAACTAGGTGGAACTCCACCTATGAAATGTTGAGTCGGGCAATCGAGTACAAGGTTCATTTAACACTTTTTTATAATATGAAATTTCCACAATGTGCTTTACTAGAAGATGATTGGGTTAATTGTGAAAAATATATGCAGTTTTTACAATTACTATATGGTATGACACATTGTTTTTCTTCTGTATATAATCCTTGTTCTCATTCTTTTCTTAGCAATGCATGTTTACTTGCACAACTTTTTGCGGAACACCAATCACAACATGTTTATCGTGTATATCTTCCATCCATGGAGGAAAAATGGCGTAAATATTACACCGATATTCCTATGATTTATATTTTTGCTTCTATTTTAGATCCTAGGAAAAAATATGATGGCACCTTTTTATTAATTGATATTTATTATAGTAACATGAATTTTGAAGATGATGTTGAAACTTTTAAAAATAAGGTGACTAGTGAGTTTTTTTTCTTTATATAGAGTTTATGAAAGTAAATATGGAACCGTGTCTCGATTTGCCCCTTCTCAAACATCCAAAAATGTAATTTAACGGGCCAAAGGTTTATTTGCACAAGCTGCTAACATGATGTCCAAGTTTTCAGGTACGGAATCATCATCAAGTAAGAGAACACAAAGCGATGTTTCGGAGTTGCAAATGTACTTAAGTTACGACTTCATGAAAGGCATGGACGATGAAGAGAAGTTTGGCCTCGACATCCTTGATTGGTGGAAATCACAAACCGTGAAACATCCAATTTTGTCGGCAACGGCTCGTGATATTTTTGCTATCCAAGTCTCCTCCGTTGCCTCCGAAAAAGCTTTTAGTGCGTCGGGACGAGTTTTAGACGATAGAAGAACAAGACTAAAACCCAAAACACTTGAAATGTGTATTTGCTTCAAGGATTGGTTGGATGACTGTAGGGAATATTTCAAGCTTTAATCCCACTAGCTTGAACCCCACTGTGATCATACACTAAAGTACGGTGGCGTCCAAAAGGGAAGAAGATAGAGCAAAAGAGTCGCCAACAAATTTTTTAGGAACTTGTAAACCGTTCACGAGGTGAAGGTTACACCCCTTAACGATCCAAGAGATCGTAAACTCCATAAGGTCTAGAACTAAATAAGGGTTCGGGGATGAAGGTACAAATCCAACCTAAAAGAGATTGAATCTGCCCTAATAATAGGCCTCTACTTTATTCTGATCGTATTCATGTGCGCTTTCTGATTAACATGCAATCAATAGGATTAACCCTAAACCTGTTTAACTATGTTGGTTGGATTTAATGCACAAATAAATCTATTGTTGGCGATCACTTGAAATCATAATCATATTAACCCTAAACAAGATTATTAAATATCTTATTAAGCGTGATTACAAGTACCAAATTCCCTTTAAAAATGCATAAAAGGCGATCAAGCAATAAAAATAAATAAGCATCAAGCAACATAATAATCATGAATAATAATTATAATAATCATAAATATAATCATAATCAAAACAATTATAAAAATAATCATCATCAAAATAATAATAATAATAATCATAATCATGATCATCAAAATAATAACAATTATAATCATAATCATGTTCATGTTAATATTAGAGCATAATAATAGCAAGATTAATAACAAACCCTAGCATGTCACTAAGCAATAAAGATCAAATCTTTAACCCTAACATGATACTAACAATCATAAATATTAGGAAGAACGTAAGAAGCATCGTAACAATCATATTTAGCATATTTGATATTATAATTACCCTAGACATGATACTAGGAACATCATAATAACACTATAAACATGATTTCTACATCATAACACCAATTAAAACCATTAAAGTACTTACTTTGATGCCTCGTACCTCTTTCTAATAACAAAATACACACGTTAGTAACTTCAAGGAAAATAATAAACAAACAATTAAATTAAATAATTGAAAGAGAGATTTGGGACCAAACCCTCGGAAATTAAACCTTTCACGTCTAAGGCGAAGGCAACTTTGAATATGGCTAGGTGTTTCTAGATCTTGTGAATGCGGAATTTTGTATGTAAAATCAAAGTTTAAAAGAAAGAATTGAAAGATTAAAGAATGCTAACTGATTGTAGATGAGAACTTGTGAATGAGGAGAATTGGTGTATGAAAACGGACTTTTTAATACGTTATTTATAGAGAAAATTAGCCAAAAAGATAAATTAAACAAAACAGAGTCAGACGCACAAATAACAGAGCTGGCGCCAACCCTGGCTAGCTGGCGCCAGGCACCAACACTAGCGCCAGGCGCCAATGGCTAGCGCCAGACCTGGTTCCAGGCGCCAAGGCTTGGGGTTGGGCGCCAAGCCTATTTCCAACGCGTTTTCGAAAATCCGATAAGTTTGCCGTACTGGAGGATAAAATCATATAATTTCCTCAAAAATGCTATTTGATTTTGATTAAAACTCTGAAAAGTCAAAAGTCAATTTATCAATGCTAATTGAATTAGGAATGAAAAGAACATTGTAGAAGATTCTAGAAGACTAAAACCATTCCTAATTGCATTAGGAATGATAAATCATATTAGGCCCTCCCCAAGATCATTGAGCCGTATATAAAGCTCGAACCGGGCCCAGTTTGGTAAATTGGTCATAACTTCCTCAATATTCATCGGAACTGGGCTTATAATATATCGTTGGAAAGGTATTTGCAAGCCCCATCCAACTACACTACTATTGGACCCATATCATGGACCAACCAAACTAGATTGGATGTTTTCTTAAAATAAGTTTTCAAAAACAGGGAGAAGAGAAAAGAAAATAAAAACTATCCGCAACACTAGACTTTCCATACTTTCACTTCATTCGATTATGATTCGACGTGAAAGGTACTCATCACTGGGTTTGGTTTTGGGGAGACACAAATGGGTGTCTACAATGCCGAAACTTGTTCTCAAGATCGTACTTATGCACAAAAACGAGGACGATGAAGAAACGTCGACTTCTTTTAGTTCTCATACTTCTCAATCAACTCAATTGGCGGATGAACTTGAACCTCTAGGAGACGAAGACGAAGACGAAGACGAAGATGAAGACGAAGGCGAAGACGAAGATGACCAATAATAATTACATGATTACATATTTACATTATACACTATTGTATAATTTTTGTATTATCGAACTTCGTATTCCGTATAATAAATGAAGTTATTCAATATTCATACACTATTGTACGATTTTTAATTATCATTATGTAGACACCTAAAAATGTCTCCCCAAAACCAAACCCGATGATGAACAACCTTTCACCGCCATTATTGGTCGGGTTGAGTATTTAATTTTTGGAGTGCTTAAATCCATATTTACATTTCATAAACCAACCCAATTCCTAGCCCATTTCCCCAAACCATAAATTACTTTCCTCTTTTCGTGCCTTTAAACCCAAAATAATTCATTTCGCGTCCTTTAAAATCATTCATTTCGTGTCCTTTTTATAAAAACGATTGATCCGGTTTATTTTGGTCCATAATCTGGGTCCAATGATTGAATAGTTGTATGGGGCTTGAAAAGAGCTTTCCAAAGATATATTATAAGCCCAAATCCGAGTTATAACGAATAAGTTATGGCCAAAATATTAAACTGAGCCCAAACCGAACCTAAGCCCACCTTACCTACGACCCAATGATCATGTGGAGGGTCCAATTTACTTAATCCCATTCCTAAACCAATTAGGATTAATTGGAATCTTCTATAAGTTTCTAAAATATCTTAATTATCCTTTTTGAAAAGATAAGATTAAATAGTTTGAAATTGAATAAAACTCCTTTTTTTGAAAATCCTATTTATATCCGAATTGAAAGACGTTCAAAGATAGACAGATATTATTTTTGTGCATCATAGTTTTTATCCAAATTTTATATGGTTGGATAGCCCTTGAAATTATCTTTCCAATGATATATTATAATGTCAATTTTGAGCTATAACGAAAAAGATATGAATAAAATGTATGTCAAACTCTATCTAAAACTGACACCGTCCCACTATTTCGTCCTTATCTTTTATTCTACAAATTATTTTAATCTGATTTTAATTGGGTTAGAAATTAGACTTCAAGAGATTTCCAAAAATATCTTATTCATCTTATTCCAATTTCTGGATCAAAAGATATGATAAAAACAAAAACCGCAAAAACTGCTGTCTATCGAGTTTTATTCCGATTTAATTCGGATCTTATCTTGTTTTTTCTACCCTTCTTTTTTTCTCTATAAATAGAGATCATATCACCCCTTTCCCAAACATAAACAAGATTGATCATCAAATAATTCTCTTCTCTCTCTTTAGCCTAAACACTAGCCACCCTATTCTCTCACCATTCTTTCCTTAAGCACTCTAAGGAGTTCATACAATACCCAAAGTTCTATACTTAAACCAAGGCGTGAAAGGTATAATTAACTGAGGGTTTGGACCAAATCAAATATACATTTATTTAATTTAATTGTTTCAATTTGATTTATATTTTTATTGAAGTTACCAACAGTTTATTCATGATGTAGCAATTCAAGGAAACGCGGAAAGTGAGTAATTAATTCTCTTAATTACTCTTATTTTTATATTGCTAGTATCATGATTAGGGTTATTTTTATTATTTGATTTGACTAACGCTATTATTGTTAAATTGCTTCCAATATTAATGTTTATTGTTATTATGATCACCATATTGCATGTTTAAAGGGAAAATGTAATTGAAAATCACGCCTAATAAGATAATTTGGACAACCGGTTTAGGTTCTTTTTTAATCTTGTTATTAAATCAAGTGATCACAATATTTTAGAATTATGTGTTGCATTAATATTCAACCAATTTAGCTTAATAATAGTTTGGAGCAAATTGAATATTTTGTTTGTATGCCTTTGAGATCGCAGGAATCACTTTTCACTATAAGAATCGAGTAGAGGCCAATACGGGCGAATGTGACTCCATGACTCACTTCGTACCATCATCCCCGATCCTTCTTTCGTGGTTCCGAACCATATGGAGTTAGTAATCTCATGGATTATGAATGGGGTGTAACCTTCACGGGTCAATCGTTGTTGCCTTTGTTGTCCCTTATTCGTGGTTGCCTTTTTATGATCCGTGAATGGTTTACAAGTTCCTTAAAAACTTGTTGGCGGCTCCCTACTTTATTTGTCCCTAATCGTATTATGTCAATTCCCACTTCCTATGAGTGCTAAGCATATTCACAAAATGCTTTTTACGTAGGCGCACTTCGAACGACGCCTACACATTACTTATTTTGTATTATTGAATTATTGTACATTCGTACCGGCTACCGTCATATAATAAAATAAGTTATTCTTCAATTTTTTATGTTTTCGGATTATCGCACTCGTATTTTTTTTTTATTATATGCATTGTTGTTTTTTGCCAAATTAATAAAATTATTTTTATTTGTTTATATAAACTTAAACATAATTATTAATTAGATAAATAATTTATATAACCTAAATTAAATTAAAGTTGTTCAAAAAATGAAAACAAAATATATTAACATTAACATAAACATATATTAATCACATATATTAAGTTGTACTAAAATATATATATATCGTTTAATTCTTTTTTTTTCATTTATTAAAAAAAATAAATAAAAAAATTAAAAAGGGTGGCACGGTTTGGCCCGCGGCCCGGCACGACACGGCCCGCAAGGCATGTGGGCCGTGCCGTGCCGTGGGCTGGGGTGTGCCAGTTTCAGGCACGGCACGGCCCGCCGCGGAGCCGGCACGGCACCCACCGCAGCACGGCCAGGCACGGCCCGCGGCGGCACGACACGACACGTTGCCCATGTTTAATCATAGGTATCATAATTCATTTGGAAAAATCCACTCATTCCTATACCTTTAAACAATTTCTCTACCGGTTTATCAATTCCTAGCCTAGACAAAGTAGGATGATGTACAAATCTAGTATAGATTACCTGCCTCTGGATGAGGTTGAGCATCCTAGCTCGTTGTTCGGTTGAGGTTATGAAAACTTCCTCCCATCCCGGTATTTGAAGCTCAGGGTCGACCATAGTTTGTTGTTGTTGCCTCGAACCTTCACCTCTTTGTTGTCTTGATCTCTTTGAAGCCATTTTAAGTGAAAAAGGTAGGATTTGAAGCTTTCTCTCTCTAAGGGTTTTGAGAAATCTTGAGAGAAAGTGGTAGAAATTTAGTAGAGGATGTAGAGGAAGGTGTAAGGATGAGGAATATGTGAAAATGTTTGAGTTTTGATGGATGAATTTAAGGAGATCTTGAAAAGAAAGTGAGTTTGAAGGTTTGAAAATGGAGGTTTTAGAGAGAGAAAGTGTGAATGAAGAAGAAGAAGTAAGAAAGAAAAAGAAAAGAAAGGAGGAGAAAGAAACTTAAGACGACCAAAGAAATAGGCGCGCCTGATCGGGCGAGCCTCGCCCGATCGGGCGAAGGTGTGTTCCTCTGATTTGTGAAGTGCGCGCCCGATCAGGCGACCTCCGCCCGATCGGGCGCAAACTCGAACATAAATTTCGCCATTTTTCTCTCCTGATCGGGCGAGTTTCGCCCGACATTTCTTTTTACTTCACTCGATTTCTCCAAAAATCCGCCCGATCGGGCGAAATTTCCCTTGATTTTCTTCTTTCCTTGCGCGCCCGATCGGACGAGCCTATCCCGATCGGGCGAAATAACACTCCGATAAAATCCAAATTACGCGCCCGATCGGGACTCCTTGCCCGATCGGGCTCTTTTTGCTCGATTTTTTACCCTAGGTGCGCGCCCGATCGGGCCCGTACCCAAATCGGATGGTTCTTTTTCTTTGAACTTTTTCTCTTTAAAACTCCTTACTTTACGATCTAAAACCTGTACAAAAACACTTATGAAAGGTAAAATTGCACTCTCCTCACCTCTCTAAAAAAAAATAATAAAATAAAATAAAGGAAAAACTAGTTTAGAAAGCAAGAAATACGGGTTGCCTCCCACAAAGCGCTGGTTTATCTGGGTCCCGCACGACCCTCTTACCACATTGAAGCTTAAAATGAACCGGAACCGCTTAGGTGAAGTAGTTCAACTGCACTAATCGTAGTCCCCTCATGATATAGCTTGAGTCTTTGGCCATTAACCTTGAACTCGTTACCATGTTCATCGAACACCTCCACAGAACCAAATTTGTTAGCCCTTTTGACAGTGAAAGGACCCAACCACCTTGACTTCAACTTTCCTGGGAATAGTTTAAGTCTAGAGTTGAACAACAACACTTTATCACCTTCTTTGAATTCTCTCGGAAGGATCATCTTGTCGTGCCATCTCTTTGTCTTCTCCTTGTAGACACGAGCACTATCATAGGCCGTCAACCTAAACTCATCGAGTTGGTTAAGTTGAAGTAACCTCTTTTCTCCCACTAATTTGGCATCCAAATTGAGCTCCTTAATAGCCTAATATGCCTTGTATTCTAATTCCACCGGAAGATGACATGCTTTACCGTACACGAGTCTATATGGAGTAGTACCTATTGGGGTCTTAAACGCAGTTCTGTATGTGAAATGTTCTTGATGGTGAACATGTATATGGAAGATCAAAATCACCTTCATGAAATGTTCTTGATGGTGAACATGTATATGATACAACCTAAGAGTTTGAAATCTAGAAATCCTAGAAAGTTTTGCAATCCTAGTAAGTATTAAGGAGTTGGAACATTTGTTTTGATTAGGCAATCAAACAGTTTGATTTCCTTAGTAGAACGAAAAGGGAATCTTTTAGAGATAAGAATGAAGTTTAGTGGGAGTAATTGGTCTTTTTAGTCTAGTATGTAGTAGACATACAGTTCATATGGAATGATATATCAATGCTTGAGTAAGTCAAGCAGTGGTTAGAAAGATTGTTTCTATACGATAGACTTAGTACATATTGGGAATTAAGATCCATGAAGTAAATCTTGAAGAATGATTGGAATGAATCGAGAGACTTATGTTGATAAGGATCTTGACAAGTTCATGAAGCAAGACTCTAAGAGAGGATATCTTCTCATGTTTCATAATATTACACTCAGTGCCCTCAAAAGCTAATAGAGTTGAGTTGTATGGATAGTGTACCTCATGCTTTTGCAAAAGGGCCCATTACTTGTGACATGAAATGTACAAAGCATGTTGCATATGACTTGTGCATATGTAGCAGGTTTCAAGCAAAATCAGAATAAGCATACATAGAATTACCAAGAACAGACCCTTGAGTGCTTGAGAAGCACTAAAAGGGATTCTTCTAGCTATTGTGTTAAAAGGTAATAAAAGCAAGTTGTCAAAATGTTACACAAATGCAAGTTTTCCAAACAGGCAAGATGATTCTAGATGGTGATCTAAATGCATATTTATGTTTGGATGGAAAAGGACAGTGAGCTTGAAGAGTTCAAAGCAGAGCACTGTTGCACACTCAATGTCAGAATATGTGTACTAAACTATAGTAAGATAGTTAGAGAGGAAGTTTGGATTAAAATGTCATGTCACTAACAAGTCACCTTTGCCCAAGAACAAAGGAGCCAAGGTCACATCACAAATCCAAACTTATAGATATGAGATATCACCTCAATTATGAGATCATTGACCAGCGGAAGGTCATGTTCTGCAAAGTTTTATTATGAGTGAGAAATCACTAAACCCCTTCCATGGACTAAGGTATGAGAGTCATATTAAAGTCTTAGGATTGAAGCAAGTTATGTAATTTAAGTTGTATATGTTTTGAGAAAGCATATTACATGAGAAATGCATCAATTTGCAGAATTATGTTTAAAATAGAAATGATTATTTCTCTTATTTAATTATGGTTTTGGAAATTAAATAAAATGTCCAAAATAATTATGAATTGATGGGCTCATCAGGTTGATGACCTGGTGAATTGAAACCCCACAAGTGAATAAAATTGATATATTATTTAAGTTCCTAGTTCGAGATCATTAAAGTGGACATAAATTATTTCAATAAATGGACTAGCATGTAAGATTGATTGGATAGCGCAGTTTCATGGGCTATAGGGGCATGGTGATGCTCAGTCAATCACTTGGATATGCATGAATGATGCATGATCGAACTAATGACCTACTTTGAAGTTCAAGTATAGAGCTTCCGTATATATTAGTGGATTCTTGACATGAGTGGAACATTGATTTCATTCAATGGATGTTGTGACTGTAGTACACTCAAACGTCTAGCCGTAACTGGAGATTATAAAGGGTGTTTCCTGGTTATTTTAGAAGTTGAGTGGGAGTCATGTTACCACAATATTGGATAGAGTCTACCTATTAAATTTGGAAATGTGTCATGGCCGCTTTAAGAGGGAGAATTCAGAAAATACGTGGCCGCGTTCAAATGCATTACACAGTAATCATTTGGTTTTGTAATTCTAACTCAGATTTCAAGAAACGATTTGTAGATTAATATGATCTCGACATGTGATGCAATCATATTATCAAATCGACACATATATTGACTTAAGGAATTTGAATATTGCACCCTTGTCTCAGACAAGTGGGAGATTGAAGGAGTTATGTCTTCATCGTGTGCAATTACTAGATATATAATTGGATCAAATTATGGAGATAATTAAGTTTGTACATTTGGGTCGTTGTTTTTCCATAGCTAGAGGTACTAACGATCTTTGGACTAGTAAAATAGCCCGAAGCCCAATTGGACAGATCCTATAAGGTCACACAAAGGGGCTAGATCGAGCATTAGAAGACGAGGTCCATCATGGGCCTCATCACTCTAGGTGGCCGGCCATATGGGGATTAGAAGTGGTTTTGGGCTTCGTGCCCTAGTCTAATTATAATAGGATTATAAATAGACTAGGTGCCTAGGTTTGCAAAAGAAGCAATATTGGAGAGAAATCCGGTTGTTGTATCCCAAGAGACTATGGTTCAACCAATTAAATAGACTCAAACAATTACTAAGCAAGTAATCAAATAAAATAAGTAAGAATCAATAACTAAAGAACTAATTAAAACGATTAAATCAAAGCAATATGACAAATCAATGCTAAAAACATCCAAGATCAAGCATCACCACGAATACAATTAATGCAATAGTCGTTCTACCCCTAACACATAATTCAATTGATAAAAGAGGAAAAGTAATCCATGAATAATACCAATGGTCTCTCCCGAGTTATCAATGGCTTCTCTAATCACAATCAAGCCTACTTTCGTGGAATCATTTAAATTAAAGACCTTAAGCACATTACTCTAACTTCCTAATCATCCATTCAACTACTCCCGTGATGAACTTCAAACCCTTAATTGATTTATTCAAATCCGTCAAAACCCAACTCCCGTTGCGATTAAAACAAAGGATTAATAACAATATCAATTATCCCTAATCTAGTATTGGCATAAGCATAATCAATTAAGCATATCAATTACAATTATTATTAGAGAATTTAAAGAATTAAATCATGCATTAATCATATTTGGGTTCCGCTAGATCTTGGAATAAAGAAACTACTCACACATATTAATGAAAGCAAAAACAATAATCAATGAAGAAAACATGATTAATAAGCAATTAAAAGTAAAAGAAGAAATAAAGATGAATACCAATTGCTTGAATGAAGAAAATTACCAATTGTTGATGAATAAAGATTAAAACTTGAAAGTGAAATGTAATCTAGAAAGAGAATATTAGGGTTCTAATGAATGTTTTTAAAAGCTTCAAAATAATAACTAAGTATGTTAAGTCGGGGTTTACAAAGGGTATTTATATCCCTTAATTAAGAAAACCCGAAAAAAAATAGGAAAACGCGGTCTTCGACACTCCGCCCGGTCTGACCGGGCAAAGCCGCCCGGTCGGGCGCGACACACAATTCGTCTCCTCGCACAATACTCTGCTCGCCCGGTCTGCCAGGGCAATTCCACCCGGTCCGGGCGGATGGGAGTTGAACTTTTCACTTCTTTTCTTCTTCGCCCTGGCTGCCAGGGCAATGTTGCCCTCCAGGGCGATGGGGGTAAGATACATCTATGTACTACTTTGCTCTTCTCTTCTCCTTCCTTTGCCCTGGCTGCCAGGGCAATGTTGCCCTGCTAGGGCGGACACGGGTATCATCACTCTTCCATCTTAACAAACTCTCGTGACCATCCAAATTAGTCTCGTTCATCCTGAAATACATCAAAAACAACGAAACTACCCATAAAAGCACAACATGATCACAACCAAATCAAAACAAGCTAAAATAAGCTATGAACAATTAATCTAAGCTTGAAAACTACCTAAATGAACTCTAAAAACACGCTCAATATACGACTTATCAGTAATATTTATTATAGAAATTCAAGGCAAGAATTTACCAGTCCCAAGTGCAGTTCTATTCAAACCATTAAACCATAATTTAGCTTTGCCACATAATGAAAAGGGAAAAAGAATCTCCCTGATTTGGTCCTGCGTGACCCCGGCTTGTTTAATGGTGTTACAATATTGGCAGAAATCTGCATTGTGAAGATTAGGATCTTCACCCTTAGCTCTACTAAATTGTTTCCTCTCTATCATGGTGATAAATTGGGGCTTAATTTCAAATTGTACTCTATCAAGAGCCGGAGTGGGAGTAAGGTGCGGGAAATCTGTGAGCTTCGGCTGCGAGTAGTCACTGAGCTTCTTTTGAGCCGTCATCTCTGATTCTGTATCTGAAGGAATTTCTGCGTCACTAGAATCAGATGGAGGGTCTCTTCGATTATTGTCTTCCTCAGAACCCGCCAAGATTTGTCTATAAAGATTCCTTTGCCTATGAAACGAGCGCTCGATCTCAGGATCGAATCGGATGTAAGCTGATCTGGAACACCTGGGCATAAACAAGGAACTAAAAGACAAATATGAGAATTGCCTCAAAGAACTAACGTTCTCTGAGACAAAAGGGGATAATCTAGAATACAAAAAATAATCAGAAAATAAAAATAAAATCGTCTCCCCGGCAACGGCGCCAAAATTTGACAGACTCAAGTCGTATTCACCTAATAAAAAATAAAACCTAAATCCACTAACTATGTAGATAGGGAAGAAGGGTCGAACCACAGGGAAACAAGTCAATTTATTCCTAATTAATTAAAAGCAATCTAAATTATCAAGTAACCAAATTGTTGTAAAAAGGTAATTAAACTACTAAAAGGTAAGAGTAGGAAGGGAATAAAATAGGAGGTAAATCAATGAAGGAAAAACCTAGGGCATAGGTTCACCAATAAACAATATTACAGGGTAAATTAAATCATAATAAGCAATCACCAATGCATCAATTAATCAGATTATAAAGGGCTTTCGCTACGTATTACAATCACAGAGTTAATTAACCAGTATTAAATCTCATCTCTCGAATCTCGACTTAACCATTTATAAATTAGTCCGCCTATTGAAACTAAGCCTAAACATCAATTCTCATATCTCGAATCTCGAATCAATATTGCTAAACTCATACAATTAAATCTGGCCAAACCTAATTGCATAGCATTAAATACATCAATAGGAAATTAATCAAGCATTGATAGTCAACAATCACAAATTACCCCTTCATATTATTTATTAGATCCCCATAAACCCTAGAAATAAAACTACTCACACATAATTAAATCTAAACTAATCAAAACAATAAAATAAGACATGATGAAAGAATTAAAGAAAATAACTGAAATTAAAAGAGAAGAAATTGTAACCAAAAGAAATCTGGATTAAGGAATGGAATTAAGAACAAAGTTGAGAGAAATTAAGAGAGAGAATATATTCTAAGTAGAGAGAGAAAGTCTAAAAGAGAAGGTAAATCAAAATTACGTACAAAAATCGTACTTAAACATCCCTAAAACAAATCCTAATTGAAAGCTAAAATCTCAGCTCCAAAACACGCGCCTGATCGGGCGAAGGGCCGCCCGATCGGGCTCGCCTTTTTCTTCAGGTTCCTCCTGGGTAGCCGCGCCCGATCAAGCTAATGCTCACCCGATCGGGCGCGCCTTCTTGCTGGTGCTCTCTTCTGCACGCCCGCTCGATCGGGCGCAAGCTTGCCCGATCAGGCCCGGTCTTCTCCTCGAGGCTTGGACTTCGATTGGGCTTCATTCTTCGGCCCAATCCGGATTTCCTCTTCGGGTCTTGAATACTTGGTCCGAATGCCCCGGTATCACACACCAAGCCCTTAATCACCGGCTTTAATCGGCCCTGGGCTTCAAAGAAAGGTCGTGTCCTCCTAATGTTCGTAGATGCTTCATGAAAAACCTGGAAAATGCTCCAAATGTGCAATTTCCTACAAAACTCAAGCAAAACTACAAAGACACTAGAAAACACTAATTAGTAATAAAAGTGGCTCTAAAGAACCAAAAACACCACTAATTATGACCAAGGAACGGGGGTAAAACACTATATATATTGGACACATCAACCCCCCCTCTCTTTCTCGCAACCGTTTCGCCCCCCAAAACCACCAAACCCAAAACCCTCACTCCCCAATTTGGGGAAGGAGGGTTTTGGGTTTGGTGGTTTTTGGGGGCGAAATGCTTGCGGGAAAGGGAGGAGGAGGGTTTAGGTGGGTTGGGGGTGCAGGTGCGTCACCGGTGGTGGGTTTGGGGAGGGCAGTGGTGGGTTGGGGGAAGGGCGGTCGGGCGTGAGACAAGGCGAAGGGTTGCTCCTTTGTTCTTCCGCCCCGCCTTTGAATTGAACTGATTGGAGCTGAACTGAACTGAAATTAAGTAAATGTGAACATGCCCTTACTTAATTTCATTTTAGTTCAGTTTAGCATAGCTCCAATCAGTTCAGCTTAGTTTAGTAAATGTGAACAGACTCGTAGTATAATACTTCCTCCATTTCAATTTAGTTGACGCGTTTGATTTAGGGACATATATTAAGGAGAGGAGATAGAGTGAGAAAGAATGAAAAAGCAAGTGGGGTACCTTGTAAATGCAAGGTAAAAAAGTTACTCCAAAAGGAAACATGTCAACTAAAAAAAAACTTCCTAAAAAGGAATACTCCCTCCGTTTTTAAATACTTGCTCCATTTCTCTTGGACACGCATGCCGCTACTAATCTTTTATCACTAATATCTTTAATTACCAATAAGTATAAATTCTAACAATTGAAAATTAATAATCTATTTATTGAGATGATGTCAACAAGTACTCACAAGACTATATTTTTTCTTATGTATAAATCACAAACATTAGTCAAAGTAAGACAAATAAATAGTGCAAAAAATTGAAATGAAACTAGTATTTAAAAACATAGGGAGTACGTATCAACTAAAAAGAAACGGAGTTAGTAGTTTTCTTATTTTAAACCGTTATAGAGTTCATTAAGCCCCATTAGTTCATAATTGGACAACTTTAGAAAGACCCGCCATTTAATAATTTGGACGGATCTGATCCAGTAATAATTGGGGCGGGTCAGAGCTTTAAACCGGGCTCCATCCCATTGAATTGCTCTAATTGTCACTAAAAGGGAAAAAAAAAAATAAAAAAAACTTGTCTTTCAGTTCTCCATTGAAGCGCACTTCACGTTCTCCATTGAAATACTTGTATCTCACATTGAAGCAGCTTACTGAGGTAAGTTTTTGTTTCTTTTTGGTAATCATCAAATCGTTTTTACAAATTAGGGTTTATCTTTGATCTAATTTAATTTAATTTGATTAAATTTTTAGTGTAGTAAGTTTAGGGTTCGAAAATGTGAACTATTGGTTCTAATTACTAAGATTATCAAAGATCATAACCAGCAATTATGTTGTAAGAAAAGAAAAATTATGAGCTTAATTGATAACTGAATCAAATATACCTAAAATTATGAGCTTAATTGATAATTGAATTAAATTTGGTTGTTAGTGAATTGCAGAACCCTTTAATGTTAAGATTGAACTATACGATTACATCTAGTCGATTGCTGAAATAGTTAGATGGTATATTAGATTATTGTTTACATATCCTAGATTATTGCTGACACTTATCATGTGATGTCACATACTCCCTTGGTCCCCAATGGCCCAATTGATGGTTGAAATTGCAAAATTGAATAAGATAGTCGGGTTTGATTGATTAAAGGTGAATGAAATAAAATGTTGATAAAACTGAATTTGGGGACTGATTAAGTTAGTTTTTATTGGTTTTCACTCACCGTTTAATTTATAAAGTAGATGTAGGAGGTAGTGGGATGTTGTTTTATTGAAAAGGTATATGTGAAAGGAGAGAGTGACTTATTTGATCGAATGCAAAAGAGTGTGAGGTTCTAACTTTTTCCAGTGAAATGAGGGATGTATAAGGTGATGTTTGGTTGGCATAAGAAAATGTGGGAATTGGAAAATACAAGGAATTGTAATTAGGGAGAGTTGTTTGGTTGACAATAAAATGGTGGGGTGGAGGAAGTAGAAAATCCTAGGAATTTTTCACTTCCCACAAAATGTAGTAATTTAATTACCTATGTAAATAGAAATTCCTATGGAAATTTACTCTTTACATTGCAAACCAAACTACTTTAGAAAAATCCCATGAATTTAAAGTAAGCAATTTAATTTCCAAGTATTCCAAATTCATGTGAATTTCTACTTCCTTTGTCAAAAGGAGTCACTAATCTAGGACAGGGAAAAGCGTAAAAACTAATTTAGAACTAGAGTAATAATATCATTTGATATACATAACCAATGAGTAGTATGATTACAGTTGTAGGTTTTTTTTTCCTTCTCCAAATTTCTGTCTAAGCTTTTAATTAATTTTGGTTTAGGCCTAGTTCATTTTATGTGCATCAATGAAGTGGAGCCCCTTTTTTTTGAATTTAAAATCATCCTATCTTTGCCTTAATCTTCCTGAGGTATTGATTAATGTTTTTCACTGTTTCGTTATTTTCTGCTTGTGGTTTTGTAAGTCAATGGAGTTTGATTGTTCTGGTGTAATTATAGGCTAACTCGGTTTTTGGGTTTCGAATTTGGTGTGTATTGCACCCCTTGTTTAAAGTTAGCTTTGATATTGTAACTGCTTCTTATTTTATTTGGGTGTTGGGATGAGGAGGAAATGAGTTGTCTGGGTGAGGGGAGAATGAGGGGATGATTGGTGTATGTCGTTGGAAGTAGGGGATCATTTAGTTTCTTTACATCACACTAATATGTTGCTCCTCAGGCTGTATTATTTTGTGCTTGTTTATTAGTGGTTAAAGTTATTTTCATGTAGTAGACTTGTTAGCTTTTTATTTATAAATTTTGTTAGGGTTTTTTTTTTTTTTTTTTTTTTTTTTTTTTTTTTTTTTTTTTTTTTTTTGGGGGGGTTTCTCAGTTGGCTGTAAAACCTGTCAGCTTTTGATCTCTTCAGTTTTATCTTGTGCTCTTTTTCAGGTCGTGTTTTTGGTTCTTGTTCATTGGTGATTGAGGTCCTGTTCATGTCGTAGCATGTTCGCTCTTTGTTTAGAGATTGTCTAGTGTTTTTTTGTTTTGTTTATTTATTTTATTTTATGGTTTGGTTTCTAAGTTTGCTCTAGAACCTGTGGACTTTTGATCTTCTGCGTTTTATCTTATGATTTGCTCGTTTATCCTACTACAGTTATGCACATCTCTTTAATAATTGGGGCTCATAGTAATGCAATGTTCATTTTCTATTTGGCCATTCAAAGTTCATTGGTGTTGGGAGAATTTGATAGACTCCTGGGTTGTTTGGAGTTCTTTCCTTTTGGGATTCAATGTTTGGTGTTATATGCCGACACAATTTGTTATTTTGCTGCTGTGTCTCATTTCTTGACTGGTTTCTGACTTTTCTTTGCTGTTATCTCTTTAATCAATCCCTTTCATATTTTTTCTCTCTTTGAAAGAGCAAGTTTTTAGTTTGTGATAAATTGTGACTCACTGATTCGTGAGTTTGTGGACCAGTGACTTCTATTCAGCATGGGCATGTTAGGCTGTGACTACATTTGGTGTTGGACTGTGACTAGTAATGCTTTATTGTTTTGTCAAACATGTGACAATATTTGACTGGTTTGTTGAATTGCCTATTTGGTGTTTTTAAGAATAGGCATATTCACATTTTCCCAGCCTCATGAATGTGCTAGCTAGGTTAGCATTATGACAAGAAGGGTTAGCGTATCCTTTGGTTCAACTTGATTGACCATATGAGTTAAGTTGAACCTCAATTTGATCCATTACAAGCTGTTATCCTATGACGCACCACTCAGCTGAATTGCTCACTCTTTAATTCATACTTCGTATTGTTTCTTTTGTTAGAATTATGTATCTTCTTATATAGAAATTAACAAAATACCAAGGTGGCTGAGCCCAATCTTGAACTTTTGACTTTACCAAGCTGAGCGCATTCCTGCCACTTTTTTCATTTACACTCCCCTAGTTATGTCTTAACTAAGTTGCTTATACTCAGATTTGGCTTTGTGTTGTGTTGAATTGTCAGCGTATCTGACACACGACACCTGATAACCTACATACAACCCAATGTGTAACATATCTTTCTAACATCACCATCTCTTTTAGTCTTAAATCATTGTTGGATTATTCTAAAGCATCCTAATAGCTGAAAACTCCATCTATTTATGGCTTCAAATGGAATATTTTGTTTGGTTTACCCTTTATCTTTTCTATGCTACCCAAGTGGACACAAAATAATACAAGTCCTGCATCTATCACTTAATGTCTTTTTATGTAGACCCAATATTTTCTTGGGGCTGTAGTGGTGTTGAGTATGAAGTTTAGGGATTGTTTTTGTTTTGTGTTTAGCTTAGGACAGTCTGGGAATTTTGTAGGATATCTGGAATTTAAATAAAGCCCATTGTAAACCTCATTTATAGTACACTTGCTAATTTATCTAATAGCTGCAAGTCTTTAAGAGTTGCATATAATTTTTGCTGCATTCTCGATCAGATGGGTTTTCTGAACAAATGGTTTCAGGTTGTCTAGTGGTGCTGCCTCAATGGGTGACAGTATTACAGTCAGTCATAACCTGATACTTCAGCTTGTAGATGGCGATGACAAGTCAAAGAAAAAACCTAAGAAAAGTAAGCCAAAGGTACCTAGGGAGTCTCAGCAGTCACAGAAGAAAGTACCCCAGAAGCAGCTTCCTGATGAGCCTAAAGCTCAAAAAGACACTCCTGCTGCTGGTTGGCCTCTTCAACCCCCATTCTTTTTGCCTGTGCCTCCATCCCCAAATCCAGAGCTAGAAGCTGTTCGATCTGTTTTAAAGGAGAGTGAAGCTATTTTGGAGAAAATGCAGAAACATGAGGAGAATATGCTGAAAGAAGTGACACAGAGATCAAAGGAACTACATGAGAAAGAATTCAAGCTTCCTCAGCAGAAATCTATTGTCTGTCAGTCTGAGAGAGATGCATGCACAGCATGTTACAAAGAACACACCACAGAATCGCTCAAATGTGCAAGTGTGGTCCAAAGGTATCAAGACTGTGTACGAAGAGCAAAAAACCTTGGGAAATTGCTTGGATAATTGAATCATTATTGAGGACATCTGCATCTCAAGTTTGATGTAAATGTTATTCCTGAGTTGACGACAAAACATCATGCCATAATAAGATGTCAGTTTTGTACTTAATTTTGACTACTTGGTTCTCGATCTTACATTTTGCCCCAATAGAATCATCAAAACGTTTACAGTCGGGTCAGCTATAAATGGCTAAACATCGTACTTGCTGGCATGGATCAAAGGATTTGTTTTGAGGATTGCCTTAATGATTTATTTAACACACTAATGTTTGAGTTTTTTGTCCTGTATTTTGTCCACTTTCCGGCTTGCATGGTTTTAAGATGTCTGAAGGGCTGTGCAGCAAGAGGTTATATCAGTAAATTGGAATACTGGGAGAGTAGAGGAAATTGTTAAGAGTGCCCATCTTTGTGGAACTTTTATAGTTTTATGGTCTTGTTTGTTTTTATAGACTACATTGTATCTAAATTTCCTACAACATTGCTACTCAATGTTTTATTGAATGGAAAAGGAAAATATTAATCCCAATAATTTCCAATGTCTTTTCTAATTGATCCAAATTTTGAATTCAATTAATAGGTTATTTTTTCTCAAGCACCACAATGAAGGTTAATAGTTTTTCTTGGATTCTTTAATGTTATGGTTAAATGTCCTATTTGGAGATATGAGAAAATTATTTTACTTAGTTATAAAACATTTTTAATTATACTTAATCAAACATCATTTTGAGTATCATTTAAAAAAAAAATTGTTTTATCACAAAGGATTTCAATGAGATCTAAGGAAAATTTTGATTTAAGATATCATACTCTATTGTTGTGTATTATATCTCTGAGATTACGCGAGAATTTATAGTGCTTTAGCTTGCTTAAAAAGTGTTTTGCTCAATTGATTACATCTCAAAGTGATATGTTTAATCGAGCATGATGAGGTTCTAGGCGACAACATTTACTCTTGCATGCAGGGTTAGACAGGTACATGTGGCGGCAGTATTAATCCATCCATATTCTGCACAATGATGCGTATTATAATTTGAGGATTATTTTCTTATTTGGTGAAAGCCCAAACTAGGAGTCATTATACTTTCATTTGCATCCTCTCTTCTACCAACAATCCTTGAGGAAGTCTTAGGCAATACCCGATAGACAATTATGTTTTCGCAATTACATATTATTTACTTTAGTGCGACTCACTTTTACACTTCATCTTAGACAAAAACAAAAAAATTCAACTCTTCAAATTGCATGTAACATACCATTAGATGGTCTAATAGTATAATAAAGCCTTCTAATGCTACACTATAATGTTACAAATAAGTATTTAAATTGGACATACCAATATACAATCTAATAGTACCATTAGAAATGTACAACGAGAACATACTAGAGTGAAATCAGAGACAAATTGATGACTAACCTTCAATTTAGAGAATTTTTATTCAAATATAACAAAATTCGATTTAAAAAATTACTATTATTTTAAAATTATCCAACCAAATACTTGAACTTTTTGCACCAATAAATAAAAAAATCAAATATGCGAACAATACACAACATGTTTTGCCCTATATAATAGAGATAAGTCGTGTGTTTACAATAACTAAGCTACAAAACGTAAAGTGAACAAACACTATTCATATATAACTAGGAAAAGTTATCTAATAATTTAGAAAAGAGGTATAATGTGGAGAGAGGATTTATATTCTAGAATACATGATCTTTCTATTTTATTTTACTTAAATTTTTTAATCAGAAAAAAAAAAAAAAAAAAAAAAAGCCTTAATCCCAAAAGGATTTGAGATTGACTAGCATTGACTAACATGAACTGTCATTCAAAAACGCCATTTACACAACTTTTGATATAAATTATTTGTCCTTCAAGTCTTGATCTGCCTGTGCTAGCTGCTATTGACTCAGATATGCCCATCCCTCATGATTTGATCCCCATTTTCATACTCTTCTATTTCTTCAGTCAACTTAACTGCTTAGTTTCTCGGGCGCTTAATATTCCCAAAGGGACATTTGATTCATAGTCAACCGACAGTTCATACGGATCCTGAGACCATTGCTTAAGTATTTCATGGCCATACCACATAAATTTCAATGTTAGGCTGATCATTCCCTATACGCCCTATATGACACTTTATGTCCAGTGCTTGCAACTATTCCAATGAAGAAGTGTGACAGCAGTTGCTACCCCTTTTAAACTTCAGTGCTTGCAAAAGCAAATTCACACACCAACGCCAGGTGATCGCTGCCCCAAATCTACACCAGAAGCAACAACTGTGTCAGCAATTTTTTTATTTGGCAAAGGTTTAACAAGAAACAGAGCACTAAGCGCCTTTAATTAGTAATGTCACCTTTGGTAACGCATCTTTAAAGCTATAAATATTTTTTTTTTTTTTTTTTTTTTTTTTTTGAGGGGGAAGCTATAAAGAAGTTAAAGCAATCCTTTCTTTGGTAATATATATCACATTGAATTTACAGGTAGCAGAAATATGGACCATACAAGCTTAACTACAGATAGAACTTTCTAAATCAACAGCATACCAAGTTATCAACCTTTTTATCAACTATGGTAAATTACTAGTAATGAACTAGTGATTTAACAAATCTAAAAGGAACGGCAGAAACCACAAATCATTAAATATCTTATAGAGGTATTTATTAGTGTCAATCCCCAACCTTAAATTTTATTATTCTAAGACAGAGGTTGGAGTACTTCCAGTTCTCAGCAACATACACACCATTCACAGAGAAAACAACATTGTGTAAAATTTTAAGGGACTTATAGTTCAACAGCTTCACTAAGATTTTTCTCTTATAAATTACAATCTTATGTAGGTTCTTAAATTATATTGCAGATCCTCTACTCTATTACCTATCAACAATCATAGTGATCCTACTTTACGCAAGCATGGCACTGTGGCTCATGGGCTTGGGCCATGCATGGGATGACCTTTTGAAAAATTTGGCAAGGCATGTAGCTTGTGCTTCGGGCTTAGCTAACTGCAAGCACATGGGCTCAGCATGACCCACAACCATCTTTAGTTACATGTTAGTAGGGAAGTTAAGCCAAGTCTTTTAAGCGACTTCAATTGCGAGAAAGCATTAAGAGGGAATCCAAACCTCAACTGCTAGCGATTATAGCAATGGGGCCAGTAATTATGAAGTTAGACTATCCTCATGAGTCATCACATATTTAAGTTCAGCTACCCAAAGTCCCATATCACTCTCAAACTAGCTGTTCTGGGTAGGGAGAACAATTTAATCAATTTGAAAAATCAGGTGATCACATACACTCAAGCACCACTAACTACAGCAATGCATCCACATGCATCGAGAATAGTAACGAAACGCTTATAAACGACTTCCACATTACTGATCAAGCTGAAGTGGAGTCGGTAGGATCTAATAAGGATGATCCCATGGGTTTAGAAGTGGAATTGGAGGAGCCACTCATCCCTACCCCCGTTACCTTCATTTTTAACTCCAACAATTTGAAGAATAGAATGTTGGGTAGGCCGCATGTGAAGAAGAGGAAGAGGAAGAGGAAGAAGCCAGCTGTTTCTCATCATAGGAATCAGTTTTGCAGGACAAGAAAACGTAAAGGATCAAACCTCGAGTATCTCATGTCTAACATCCATACTGGAATTAGTCAATCTCATTGTATCCCCCCTCTTAGATGATCATGTTAGTAGTCCCCCTATTTCTTGGATGTTTTCTGTTTTTACTAACTCTGCGAAGAGGTCCAAGTTTGTTTGTAGTTTTAATTCTTGCGTCGAGCCTGTTGGGAGCTAGCCTCCTTTTACCCGTTGTCCAAAAAAAAAAAAAAAAAAAAAAAAAATTTAATCAAGAATGCTCAATTGGAAAGTGACCTGTCCTCTGCACCAATTCCTCAAGTCCAACAAATATAATCCTCACAACACCATACTCCAAAATCTGCAGTTCTAGGCACAATAAGCGCAGAGTGCTGGATTTATCTTGAAATTTTCAGTTAGCAAGTGACCTATCTGATATTGCAACAACAAGAGCAGACAAAGGGGTATATTATTTACTTCATATATAATCAGCTGGCATCTCAAAGAGTAAGCCTTTCCTCAGTTGCTCTGGTTTGAATAAATGGAAAACAATACCAACAGCTTCAAATTAAAGAAACTGAAATAGAAACAGAGAAAGGGAGGAACAAATCCTATGTGGTGGGTGTACATCCATAAAGTTTCTAATAAGCTACTCCCTCCGCCTCTTTTATCCATTTTTAGCGATTCCTTTCTATGGTTACGTTTCAACTTCCAACAAAAAATCTACACACCCTCATATTTACCTATTTCCAATGCAGCTATTCTCATTTGCCAAAAAATTTACATAATCCCAAAGCAACTTTTCCCATTTACCAAAATATTTACCAACTCCTAAAGAAAAAATTTCCGTTTACCAAAATATTTAACTACACTCAAATTATATATTCCCATTTTACCTACTCCCAAACATTTGTTTTTAATACCCGCGTAAAATTTCAAACTTAACTTTAGAAAGGAGACGGAGGGAGTACATTATTAAGAGTGTAGAGTTTTTCTACTAAGCCTGATTTATTCTAACAAGAGGGTTACCTCATAGTTTGATTTTAATCTGCTATTGATAGAGATAAGATCCAACTCATAAACCCTTGCTCTATAAACTAAAAACCCTGAGTCACCAATCCATGCTATTCCCTCATGGTCCCAATTTCTAAATTTGCAGCTTCTACTGCATTGGAAGTTCATAACATATGACGAAGGCAATTAAACTATGGGATGTGACTGCTGTGAAAACAGGAAGGCAAGAAAACAAATAAACCTGGCAAAAAGATCCTTCGAATCAAGGTATTCAGAGCGTGTTCCAGAGTGATTTAATCTATCTTTTAAGTGTTCCAGAGTGACTTTTTTTTTTGTTTTTTTTTTTGGAAGGTAAGGAGAAGGGCCCTACCCTGAAAACTCTTGCAATTCAACCCGGCCCGGGTTTGCAAGCTTAGACCCTTTAGGAGTGGGGGAGGGGGGAGGTTAAGGGAATTTCACCCCAGAGTGCCTCTAGGTAGGTTTGATCAACCTCATAGTAGTGAGATGCAAACTTTCTCACCAGACCAAGCATTGCTTGGTATTTTAGTATGAAAATAGTCTGACTAAATTTTGACCATATTTTTACACTTATTTATTATTATACACAATTAAATGTATTGAATAATAAGTAAACAGAAATTAAAAAAGAAACTTTGACCGTAATTTTACACTAGAATATAATTTATAGTAGCACACAATTAGAGATGTTTGGTAACAAGTAAACAATTATCAAAAAATAAATAAATCTAGTTTAGTTTGATCTGGTGTGCTTCTGACAAGAATAAATAATAAGTTTCTAAGTTAAAGAGAACTAATTCTCAATTTAAATTATATGCCAATGATGACAAATTTTGTGGATGTATGGTCAATCAGGTAGCCAGTAGGCCTATTCTTCTATTGTCAAGTTTGTAAACTCTGCTCTTACAAATATACATGGTTCGAATAAAAGGAGGAAAGTGTGGGATATGTGGTACAGTTATTCAACAGGAATGATCCTCAATGGTAAAAAGTAAATTTATGACCAATATCATAGTATATATTCAAAACACAGACTAGGAAATGGCAATTTGTGAAATGAGAATTCAAAATCCTTTAGAACAACAATTATGTAATGAAACGGCAGAGAAACATATCCAACAAGAGCTATAGATCTAACAAACGGAGCTCGGAGCTGATGCATAAACCACATTAGTTAAGCTATTGATGTTGTTAAACCCAGGTTCCAATACCATGTGACAACTGAAAAGTAACTATAGTGTTTTTCTTTAAAGATCTACGTGCAGAGGTTAAATACCAAGTTATAGGTCTATCAAAAGGAACATGGGGCTGATGCATATTAGTGACAAAAATTGTTTGTAACAACTCTCAGAGCTGGATAGCCAGCTACAGGATGCATCGAAAAGCTATTTCAATTCTGAGTTTCAAATCAGTAAAGGGAGAAATTATTTTCATGATCTATATAATCAACCTAATCATGTAAGGTTATATTCCTTCACAAAGGCACTCAGTTATTGATAGCATAATTCAAGAGTACTTAAAATAGACCTGTGCGAGTCTATGACGAAACATATTACTTTGATCAAGCAATCCTTTTCAAAGCAGGAAGACCTTTATCAACCACAAAAGAGGGACTATGAAATATTATAAACACAAGAACAGCTTTTAGGCTATAACTAGAAGTACCTTACTCGGAAGCCCTCCCAATTTTTCCAATGCATTTATAGGCAGTGTTTCAAGGACCCTGACAGGAACAAGTTGGTCACTGTGCCTACAGGAAGCAACATATAGATATCAGTTGCTCTTTAAGTTCAAATCCATGCTGATTTAATCATTAAGGTTTTCTTACCATATGTAATCAACAGTTCCCATGAAATTACAATGAAATGATGTTGCCAAAGGTTCTCCAATATTATCTCTTGTTGTGACACTCCCCTGACCAAATAATTTACCAAACATCAGGCAATACAATGAAATCCCAGATTGATATGTCTAAACAACAGACCATAGCAATGTGAAAGATTTTTGAGATCTAAGACCGTCTTACAGGAACACCATGATATGCACTGCGGAGTTTTAGGCTATGCTGCAGACAAGTGACTTCCTCACTCCCAGTAGCAAATTTTAATTCTTCATCAGTCCATCTACATATCGATGGCTTTTGCCTCCCATTCCTTGATCAGAACCAAAGGGAAAATTTGATTATAAATAAGAACCTACTTCAAGCAGTTGTATTTATCACAAAGTCTACTTTCATATCTCATACACTTTTAAATAGAAGGTCGGACGCTTGGGAGAAAAGTGGACTCGTTAGTCATAAACCCTAGATCTAAAATAGAAGGTCGGATTCACCAAAACAAGAGTCGAAATCTTAGGGCTTTTGATTGGAAGGGAAAGACGAGCAGGCCAGCACCAAGAAGTTGCCGGTTTTCTTAGCCGGCGACGGGAGGCTGGGTTGTTCTGGTTCTTCGACATTTTCAAGTTGCAATTTCTGTTTTCTTTTTCTTTTTCTTTTTTTTTGTATAATTGTGGAGGTGGGGGTAGGTGGGGAAAAGTACTTACTTTTAGTGGGGATATAATCACGTGTCCTCTAACTCCTCTTTACCAGGTTTACCTTTTCTTTTTTCCCTTTTCGTTTATCTTTATTTTAATCTGAACAATAAATGTACTTTGACTTTTCTTTCTTACTGTGTTTTTTTTTTTTTTCTGCCATGTACAGTTCTAAACAAAAAAATTTAAAATAAAATTAAAAAATCATTGAATAATTAACTATTTTTTTTTTTTATTATTATAGTATATTTTTTTTTTGCATTTCCGTGTCCCCGAGTCCAAATCCAAAATTTGGACTCTTTAAAGACGTGTCCCCGGATCCTTAATTTTAGAATTTTCCGAGTCCGACTCTTTGACCCATACTCGAATCCGACACCCGTACCCGAGTCCGTGCATCCTAGATTATAACACCACAAAAAAAATCCAAAAATTGGATTTCACCACCTTCTAACTGAATTTTGGATGAAATCCGTTAGTGGGACCCAAGATAGACACGTGGCAATAAGACATTGGTTTAAAAAATAAAGGTAAATTTTTTTTTTAAAAAAAAAAAAAAGAAAAACACCCTATAACCCTAACCTAGCCACTAGCCCACCACCGGCGGCCGCGACTCCGCAGCCGGAGACTCCTACTGACGCCGGCAACCCTTCCTTCACCGGCGAAATCACTGCCCATCATCCCCACCCACCACAGCCCCCCTCCCCCCGCGCAAATCCCACCAATCAATACGTGCAAACCCTTACCACGAACCACCGAAAACCACCCATGTCGTCGCCTCGCCGCAAAATCGACCCAGTTGGGGCTTCGAAAGTGGTTTTCGACCGGTTTGAAGGTGAAGCGAAGTACAGGGGTGGTTTTTCGAGGAGGAATCGAAGTGGCTGGGAGGTTTTGGCTGGGTTGGGTTAGGTTTCGGCTGACGGTGGTTCGGCGACGATGTGGGCTGGGGTTTCGGCTAGTTTACGTTGGGGTTTCGATGGTGTGGTGACGGTATCGGAGGTTTTGGGGCAGGGTATGGTGACGACGGTGGTTCAGCGACGGTCTCGGAGCTTCGGGGGTTAGGTTTGGGCGACGGTGGTGGGAACCCACCGCCGGTGGTGGCTGGTTTAGCATTTTAGGATTTTTCTTTTTTTTTTAATTAAAAAAAAATTAATTTTTTTTAATCCAATAGATGAGTGACATGTGTCAAAAGTGAGCCCCACTAACAGATTCTTGGATGGAATCCGTTAGTAGGTGATGAAATCTATTTTTTTGATTTTTATGTGGTGTTATAATACAAATTCGAGAAAAGGTGGTGTTATAATCCATTTTTTTCAAAATATGTGGTGTTATTTTCAAATAAATCCTACTTTTAAAGGAGAAAAATAAGAAAAAGGTAAATTTCCAGGAATTCTATCACTCAATTAACAATCTAACTTTAGTCCTCCCAAGAAACCAAAAGCATCAATTCTCAAATCTAACTCATCACTCTAAGGATATAATGAGAATTATTGAGAAACCATCAACCATTCACATCCTTTTCAATTAAACACTTTTTTAAATGACTTACAAGAGTTTCAAGTCCACTTCATTTTTCATTATCCTCAAATCAAAATAACCCAGTGTTTGTAAAAGGCAATCTTGTGCATGACAGAGGATAGAAATATTTATTTAAATAAAACATACAAAGTGCTTCCACAAACAATAATACATGACTTTAAGATATTGCATATCATTCAGTAAAAGTCTTGCAGACAATCACTAGGATAAATATGCAAATCAAAAGTCTTCAAAATGCCAAGAAGGCAAGAATAGATCATAGATTTATTCACATGGAAAAGGTGAGGGCAAAAGGGGGAATGGAGGACAGCAAGCCGCATGTGCTATTAACAACCAATGAAGACAATATGAATTTGAAGAAATACCTGAATGGCCCCTTAGGTGAAAAAGAGTGACACAGTGGCATCTGAATCTGCCCAGATACACGTTTTCTGTCTTGTTGTAAAAGATCCAACTGCAAACAAGACGTACATGTATAAGAATATAAACAATTAAGGATAGCTTATCATGAAAGACTATATGTTTACCTTTGCGGAGGATATATACTGATACGCAGCACTCTGTAAGCAAAAATAATTTTATAAGACAAATAATTGTGAAACTCAGCCAACTTTTGAAACTGTAACAGCAGGAATACCTGAGGGACACTATTAAAATCACCACAAAGCACAACAGGGATCCCACCCCATTCTTCAGATAATCTGTGGGCCCTATCCAGAAACAGACGTATCTGTCGAAGTTGTTTTGAAGGGTATGTCAATTGTGTCTATAGACAAAATAGAAACAAATTTGACAAAGCCTGAAGTAACTATATCATTCATAATTTATTATATGCAATACCTGTCCCAGCTGGATGTCCCCTCGATTTGGGTTGAAAAGAACGTGTATATTTCCAACAACCAGACTTCTACATGTAGCATCGTGGTAGATACATTAATTTTTTTGCTTACAGACTCGTATAATATTAAAACGTATAAAGTATCTATAATTGTGCTGACATAAAATAAAAGGGGGAGGGTGGGGGAAGAAAAAAAAGAAGTGTCCGTGTGACAGCATGAATGTACAAAGTTACAAACTACTCCTAAATTATGCCAACCTAGGAGGATCCTTCTTAAAATTAAGAATTGTGATGGAGAAGTCCACAAGTTGACGACTGGAATACAAACAATGCTCAAATTGGTTACATGATGTATTATTTTACATATTTTTTAAAATTATAATTCAGCAATGAAGACTCCCTCCATATTATCTGCAACTGTCATTCAAGTGATTGACACGAGAATCAAAAGGAAAATCTTCTCTCATAAAGTAGATTTTTTAGGGGAGTGAAAGGCACATAGAAGAAAGAGGGCAGTAGTTAGAAGGAATTTCCCAAGGCTTCAAATTTAACTTTCTTGTAAATTTAATCTGAAAATATCCAAATCCAAAATCAGTGATTCTAAATTTATGTTGGAGCAATACATAATGAAGCTTACACTATAGCCTGTAGTAGACTGTAGACATTGATTATCACCACATGTATAGTTGGTGTAATTTGAAGATACCATTTGTACTGAAAACTAATTGGCATACAAATATGTTGTAGCTAAACAAAACCACTTCTAAAATTTACATACTATTAAAACATTTTCCTTTTCCAGTGTAATGCCGCTCTCACCCCAAAACCAATCTCCGTACGTCTCCCCACTCTCAGGCCAAAGAATCCATAAAAGGATCCATAAAGGTAACTAATTGCTTCGGCTAACATACTGTTCCTAACATAGGAGCAGAGTAATTGTGCTTTCTAACATTATATTTTAACTTCATAGAATTCTGCAACTCGTCAGAAAAGTCATCACCTCGCGATGCCAACCACCTAATGTCCTAAAACCATAAATTTCGAGAGAATATATACCACTTGATACATACAGGACTTACGTTGGCTTTGACATCTTTGATTCAGGATTCAATGAATCAGCATTCATCTGTGACAAAAGATCAAAAGTCTATTAATTGGACTATAGTTTCATCCACTACAAAAATGATGAAAACTGCTGTCAGCTAAAAGTTCAGAACAACAGGAAGAAACAAAGACATACGTATAATAACAAAAGATTATCCCCCTTCCCACCCCCCAAAACACACATCTTTCCTCCAATTGGAGGCAAACCATATGGATCAAAAGGGTGCAAAGGGAGAAGGAATGAATGATAAAAGCAGCTTACAGTTTTAGCTGAATTTTTATCAGCAAGTAAAAATAATTATAAAATATAAATTCAAAAATTTTATAAAAATATATAAAAAAAAAAAAGAGACGAATTTAATAAGATCCCACGTAACATTTTTTTTTTCTTTTTTTTTTTTTAGCATAAATCACCAAAAATGGTGAAAGTAGAGTATATGAATACTATAATAACCAAAGTGTTTCATATAGAAGAAAGGAAGAAGTAACTTCTAAAATTTTATCAAGTTAAATTTAAAATAAGGCGTTTTAGATACAAGGACAATTTTATTTTTAAAAATTACTGATTACAATAAACCATGGTTACAATAGTGGCTCATAAAGGCTAACGTGGCAAATTTTATAGTCCAAACGGATGCAAGTAATACTTTAAAACACATGTTATAAAACCAATTTCTGTTGAACAGCACATTTTTTACAGAATGTTCATTATGTAATGAAATAGCTTGATTGAGTTGATTCAATATCATCTCCCCATTTTCCACATCCCTAAGACTAAAAAACGTATATGGTGTTTCCCATAAAACTTATGAGAGGAAGAGACTCAAAGTTGATGGCTTCCACAGTTACTTGTAAAGGTAAAGTAAACTAATGAGAAGCACACCGTTGATCCAAAAAATCCTTTCCTGTTAAGGAAAATGCAAATGGCCTTACAAAAAAAGCACCAGCTAACTATCAATCTAAGCAACACGAGTACTTCTTATGTTTCAAAATACTTGCAACCAAAGGGCTTGACACACTGATTGAGGCATAGGAGAGAGAATGGTAAACAGACAATTAACAAAGGTTTTTTGATAGAACGAATACTTTATGGAATTCCGAATGGTTTTGGTTTTCCAAGCTTTTTTGTAGGTGAGGGTATCATATATGTAGGAGGCGGACAAACTCCTCTTATCTTTTTTGGTATTTTTTTAATGTACCAATTTTAATTCCTTTTTTTGCAAATATTCAATTTTATTTTTAGTTTTATCATTGCATAATCTAGTTTTTTTATCGAGTACATCTATATAAAAAAAAGTCCTTTGTCTAGAACTGTAATTCTATTAGCAAATTAATTGCTTAAGCACTACCTCAACCCTACCTTTCTTCCTTTTCCCACTGCCTGACCACCGCCCGCTCTCTGCTGACCTTGACTACCAAGCCCCAATCATCCCTGCTACTCTGCCAGCCTATGGGAACCACCACTATCCGCCAACCACCACCGACAAATCACCCAACCATCATCTACCCTGCCAACTCACCAAAGCAAGCCAACCATTAGCCTGTGGCCACCACCTAAAAAAAATGCAACCCCAATACCACCACAATGTAAACCCATTACCAACAACATGCATCAGCCCAAACAAACTAGCAAGAGAGGAGAGACTACAACCAGAAACACATCACCATAATATCCCACAGCCCTAACCTAATTAATTAGACCAAGTAAACAAAGGTCCCTAATAATTCCAGATAAAATCAAATTTTTTAAAATAGCACACATAAAGTTCATCAGAAAGTTCAACCGAGCAGATTTTATATTGAGTGAGAAAATATTGCATCTTCAGTAAAAGAGGAAGAAATAGATGCAGGAGAGGAATCGAAACACGGTATCAGAAAGAAACAACTCAGAGAATTATATCATTGAATACTTCAAAAGAAGAAGCCAGAGAAGAAGAGGAAGAAAGGGAAAGGAAATATGAAGTCATATTCGGGAGGAGAAAGAGGAGTTGCCACCAGGAACTTGTGTTGGGTAATAGATGAGGATGAAAGGGGATTATGGAAGAGCCAAAGAAGACCTATAAAATGGTACAAGGTGGAGAAAGCATTTATTGATGGGTAGAGTTTTCATATTTAGTTGATATAGTAAGGGAAACATTGTAATTGTGTGCAAGGAAAGTATGAAACAAACCTTATGTGTGATAGGTTGCATATATTCTGAGATTTCCAGTTAAGAGAAGTGTTGCAAGTCAACTTGAAAGAGATAAAGTAATTAACAACATAATGTGTGAGAGACCCAACACACACAAATGTAAATAACCAAATACAAGAAAAAGAACAAGAATTTGAGCTAGCAAAAGGCAGTGGATTGATTGAATGTCTAGTAAGTTTAGGTTACAACTCTCCTAGAAAGTAACTTGAGGTTACTACTCTCAAACTACACAAGTCTAATCACGTGATTTCCTACCTCCACACATTCCTTAATATATACAAAGGCAAAGACTGCAAAAAGGCTAACTGAGGTTAATTAATCTTATCTCCTTCTCTATAACACTGCTATTCCATGTCTCCACTATTTGGTATTGCTCCTCTTCGAAATATTAATTTGGTTTTTCTTGTGCCAACTGTGTTTCCTCCTCCTGTGATGTGGTTGATTGCTCAGCTTGTTTGCTTTTCTTTCCCCTTCTCTGATATTTGGAGCGTATCGGTAGCTTGGGTGGCCCATCTACCAAGTCCATTACATAATGCAGAGAGAATTCCAATACCCTAGAGGCCTAGATAACACCATCTCAGTATCAATGACATTCGATGACCTATCGAACAGTGTCAATTTTCTCTATCAGCACATGCCTCTCATTCTAACTCTTTGTTCCCCTGTTTTGCCCTGGTTCTCTCAGTCTCCAGTCAATAATTATGTCCTCTGTACGACTGTACATTATACGTAGTCCTCTTAGTCTTAGGTAATTCTAGATAAGACCTATAATTTTAGATGGTACAATTCTACACACATATTAGGCAAGTATATATAGCTAAACCAAATAACATGAAGCAAAGGTACCTTATATCCCATATTATGAAATATAAACAGCTCTTTAACAAGCATATAATAAAAAAATAAAAACTCACTAAAAAACCAGGAACAAAACTATATGATTTGAAAAGTTAAAAACATGTAACATCATAGTTTTAGCTACAGTATGAACATACTGTGTACATCATGGGATCAACTGATTAACATACCTTCAGGACACAGAATTGTGCAACATTGTTACGCAAATCAAAGCTTTGAAATTCAATGCTTTCCTCATGCAGAAGATTAAACCTGTGCCCAAAGCATAGAATAACTTCAGTCAGACAAAAGAATCAGTAAACCCAGAAAAAAATCAAGCAGGCAGAAACCATCATTATGATAAGTAAGTTCTTAGGGAATTACAGCTGCACTCATAATGACTCATCAGAAGTGAGCTAAACCTGTACAGTTACCATCTGGAATTTTTATATAACAGATATTTGAATAAAGAACAGAACTCCAAGAGTGAAAGACTAATTATATAATAATCTCCATACAACTTCTTTCCCCAGAAATCTAAAAGGACAAGATGGTGGAAAAGACAAACTCAGCATCTTGGAGAATTTTTCTATAAGCCGTCACTTCTCAGGCATTACTAAGGAACACCTTTTTCCATTATAACTAAAAGATTTAAGCTTTTAATTTAGGAAGCTGAAAACAATACAAGGGGATATACAGACACAAGGGCCAAAAAAAATAAAAATAAAAATAAAAAATCACTGCAAATGCAAAGAGAGGATGGAGGAGATATATAAGACAGCATCTAGGACACAAACTTTCACACACTCTGGCAAGCATATCTGCAACCTTCCGATCAGTTCCTCTAAAGATCATGTGTGCTCATGCTCATTCAGTAATCAAAGGATTTCAGTTAAAAAGTTAAAAGCCAAAGCCACTTCCTTTCCATATAAACGTTTCTGAATGACATATTGCCAAGACCCAAGTCCTTTACTTCTTAGTCTACATACTAAGTCCAAAGTCCCCACACCCCCAACAACAAAAGGTCTCTCCTTTCCCTCAAAATTACCACAGAAGCCCCTCTCATAAGTCTCTGGATTCTTAGCGAAACCCTCAAGAATCTCAATGAGCGAAAACAAGTACAAAGGAATACTAGACAGCAGAGACAGGAAAAAAGAAAAACAGAACAGGGTGTTCCCCTGATAATAAGAACTCATTCCTTCGTATAAAGATCCTTCAACATCCATCCCTCTGCATTAAAAGCTTCATCATCTATTCTCTCTCTACCTCTGAGCACAGCCAACAATAATATCTTTCAACCCTAATTCACCTACCATCAACCACAACTATCTGACATCAACAATGCTTGTTGCCTTCTTCAAACAATACATGTAATCCCCCTTATTTTTTAGTAAATTAATATTATATTTATTTATTACGTATACGAATATTTTATTTTGATTTTATTGTATAAATTGTTTTATAGGAAATTGATTTGAACTTTATTAAATTAATAAGCACTATTTTAATAAATAAAAAAAAAAAAAATTATCTTCTTATGTTGTTATAATAATAGTGGTCCAATTTCAAGTGAATTAAGCCTACCTCTTTGTAACCATCCAATTGTGGCCCAAATAAAAGTCTTAACTCCATTAGGATGAAGAACCCTTTTAGCCCATTGTTATTTAAAAAGCCTTGCACCTTATTCCCCCTTTATTTTACTCACGCAGAAACATTCCTCCACCCAAAATATTGCTGCTACTACTCCCCTGTTTCACGCACTCAACCAAAAAAAAATTTGAAGCTGCTGCCATCGCAGCCACCAACGCACCACCACGGCTCCACCTGCGACTCCTTGCTGCCGCCGCCGTCCACCGCCTAACCAGCCCACGTTTGCTTCTCTCTCTCTTTCCTTCTTCCTTTTCTTTTGATTAAATTTATTCCAAGCTTTAATCTTTATTTAATTTTGGTTTTCGAATTGTTATTATTGTTGCTTAATAGTGTTTAATCACTCTAAAAGACTAAATTTTTATGAGTTATATTATGTTTACACTATTGAATAAATTTTCAGATTTGTGTAATTTAGAAAATAAGAGTTTAAAACTTGATTTTTCATGGTTTTAGGGCTTAAAATGTGTTAATCAAGTTACATGATCATATTATGTTTAAATTGTGTTAAAGTTCAATTATTTTGATTATAAATAAATTATCAGTTTTTTATAAAGTTTAAAACTTGCTGTAATTTCATGTATAATGATGTATTTTAAGGTTTTTATGAAGGAAATATAAATAACTATATATAAGCCTATAATTTTAACTAAAGGGAAGGTTTTAAAGTGTTGTTTAATTGGATTTTGAAGGTTTTAAAGTAAGTTAGTATTGCTGTAAATTTGGTTGTTTGGGTATTGATTGAAATCTTATTGTTTGGTTTAGGAGAGGACTTTATAAGAGGTGATTTCTAGTTGGTTATGTGACATATCAATTCGTTTATTCAAGGTACGTACAAGTTACGAAACCTTGCTTGTAGGTGCATGTTTAAGAACGGATCGAGAACTTAGTATCATGTATAGGATTGACTGGGTTAAATTGTTTGGTTATACACTGTGAATTTCAAATGATGTGCACTAGTTTATAATGCAAGTATTATTTGTGCTCTAATTATGCAAGGTGCGCTTAAAGGCAAAGGTATGTGATTGTTGTAAACATTAAATTATTACTCATTCATGATTATACAAACAGGATGAGTAAAGGAGGAATTCAAGTCTTATAAGACAAGGTTAAGGTTTTGGGGTGCCTTATGCACTCAAGGTGTTTATACACCGAGGTAGTAAAGGAATAAATAATAAATGTTGTTTGTCACTAATAAATCAAGAATTTAAATTGGAAACTTGCCTTGTTTGATTGAATTGTGTTTGGAATGTTTGTATTGTTTACATATGAGTCATCACCAAGTCTAAACCTGTAAATCACGTAAAGTGCAAGATGGATGAGCAATAAAACTCTGGATTGGTGCACTTCTGGAGTAATGACAATCAGGGGTTGGGGTACACGGGGTATTAACCGTGTACTTTTATCGAGGCCGTCTGATCTATGAGTCTCCTATTTCATATATTATTTTTTAAAACTAGGAGTTAGGTGAGATCTCATACTAACTACGGTCACGGAGTCGTGCCCGTGGTCGTTGGATGTTTATTGATGTTTCCGAAAGGAGGCATGGGGTTTTTCTTTTATTGATGTTCCAAATGGGACATGGGTTGGACAACCTTGTCTATTGCTAAATCCAATGAAATAAATAAATGTGTTGGTCAATATAAACTAGTGAGGTCTTAATAAATTTGATAATTGAGTCATGTGTTGAGTCTGTAATTTAATGATGCTTATGCTTGATTAATAGTAGCATGTTAGGTATTTCTTAATTTATTTTGCAGCTTATATGTACTCAGCTTTGCTGATTGCGTGCTTTTGTGTGTGTATTTCTTTGGTCACGGCCTTCGCCTTTCAATGACCATGTGACGATCCAATTTTTACACTTGTAATATTGGAGAGCAGATTAACCACAGGTTCTTACACGTGCAACATCTATTTCTAGATAGTGGGATCTTGAATGAAGAGTTGGTTGCTTTTCTTGTTTTATTTACTATTTACAATTAAAGTTATTTAAACTCAACTTTGTTTTTATACTATTTCTATTGGTTTCAGTTTTGAATAAGGGCCTTAAGGGTTCCAAGTTGTAAGATTTAATTTGGTTTTGGTTATTGGTTTTGAAACGTATATATATTTATTTTAGTTTTTCCGCTGCTATTTTCTGAAAAAGCCTTAACGTTTGAACACGTGGCGGTAGCACGCCAGTAATTCTCTTGGAATTGTTCAGGTTATTCACAGGTTTTTAAGAGAGAATTATTGGGGTGTTACAATACAGCACCGTGACCAACTTCTCATATCACCACCAACAGTGCCTTGTGTGATTACAATCACCGCTACAATCTTGCATCAACAACCACCATCCCAAAAATATATTTTGGTGATCCAAGATGTATAGCTCTAGCAGTGAAACCTCTGGCCAACTCCAACTACACAGGCAGAAACAATAGCAACGTAGCAAGCTTTTCTTTTACTGCTTCCATGGATGATGACATACCACTTCTTCTTCACTGCTGCCTCCCTGTTTTCTAGTTTCTTTATTTAATCTAAAAACCGCCCTTCCCTCCCTCTGATGTAACTTTTCTTTTTAAGTGGTGGGCAAGTGGCCAATGGAGCCATGGAGGTGGTGGTTTTGCGTTGCACAGGGAATGGTAGTTATGGTGAGGTTAAAGATTTTGTGTGGAGAAAAACTCATTCACTCAGATTAGTCAGATGCCTATTAAAATATCATTTTAGCAAGTTTTTTTTTTTAGCAAGTTTACGTTAGCTAGACATAAAAATTATTACCGTTCATGATTCCAAAATATCGCACATCCATCCTGAGCATCACCAGTGCGAGCCTACGGCAGCAAAAGAAAGAAAGCTTAGTCAAGATATCACTTTAAAGGCAACTTGATAAAAGGTAAACAATTGATACCTTTAAAACACCTTCAAATCCATCCTGTTGGAGGGCATCATGTAAATCACTATAACAATCTACTTCCTACAGTCACATGCAAAGATGCAAAAATAAAAGAATAAGCAATCTAAATTTCCATAGAGCCAATGAAACCTGAAAAGGACATGTGATGACAAATATTAAAGAGACTTGGGAAGAGCATATTTTTTATTATTCTTTTTTTGAGAATTGAAAAGGGTTAATAGTTAGTACATTAATCTTGCAAAACAAATAGTTAAGATATTTTCCTCAAAAAGAGCAGAAATCACAACTTCTTCATCACACCATACACCTAATCTTCTTTGAAATCATAATATATACAAAAAGCACAATATTCAGAGAAGGAAACAAGAAACACTGGACTTGCCTGAAAACAAATTATGCTAGGACCATATCGAGCTAACTCTTTGCGTATAGCTTCCCTCCGGTGCTCCCATTTCATGTACTTAAATGGAACCCCGAAATATAAATGGGGATGCTTTGATGCATTCTCAACGCCTAAAATGTTGTATGTTACGAGGACAATCTTATCTGTAAAGTAATAAAAAAAAAATAAAAAAATAAAAACCAAATAGAGAGAAACTGTAATCAGAACCAAAGTCTAAACAGTTGCCTCTCAATTCAAAATCAACAACAACAACAAAGTCTCATTTCAGAGCCAACTCAAAATATAAAATTGGATGAAGAATCACAAAAGCTTATAATTTATAGAGAAGCATAATAGAAGACACATACAATGCCAGTCCTCTCAATAAAGTATTAATAGATCGAGGAAGAACTAAAATAGCTCAAGACCCTTTTTTTTTAAAGGAGACTTGTAGATGACTTAAGGGCATGGAAATTTATAACTCGAGACCTCTCTTTGTATAGGGTTGACAAAAAAACCTAAAGTTAGTAAAACAATTCACTGCAACAAAACCTAGTATAGTAAAACAACCTGGATTAAAATTAGCTCGCTGCAACAAAACTTAGTGTCAGCTCACTGCAACAATTCAAGTATTACAGAGCAACAAAAATAATCCTAAAGTTAGTAAAACAACCTGGATTAAAATTAGCGGATTGAACACCATCATATTGTAGATACATAAACCAAAATAATCCTAAAGTTAGTTAAACAACCTAGATTAAAATTAGCGGATTGAACACCGTCATAATGTAGATACATAAACCAACTCACGAGTCTTGTCAAAGTAAAGGACCGATGGTTAAGACCAGTTAATGAATAAGGCCACCTAACAAACCTTAAGATCACAACAATTCTTATGATCACAACAACTGCAAAGGACCAAAACTAATTGAAAACCTGCAGCAGAACTATCACACTGTGCAACAGCATAACTACAAGCAGCAAGATTACAACTGCAGCCCACGCTTGCGAGGTTTGTCCGCCTCGCTTTCTTAACTATATATTAGGCCCGTTATATACATCCAGAAAATCCACATTGCATCCAATGCTAATTAAAAATATCTAATGCATGGCATGTCCACAATAAGCAAAGAAAAAGAAAGATGTGGACTATATGATATAGTATTAATGTTTAAACGAATTCAACATGACAAAAAATTCGCCTCTTTACTTTTATAATGAAATTTCTACTATCCCAATGCTTGGTTCAATCAAAAACAATCCATCTTCTTTGTAATACTGAAGTAGTATACTACGTATATATATATAAAGACGAGCACTTTTTTTTATTGAGATAGTCGGTTTTGACCGAGTGTACCATGAGCATAGCGCATCCGAGTGCACCATCTAATTTATGCTACTATACAGCTAAAAATTAAATTCAACCCACAAAATCCATGAAAAAAAGTGCAACATTCTGAACATTAGAACAAAATCAAAATAATTATAATCATAAAAATCCATAATTACCTTTATAATCAGAGGAATCGCAATCCGAATAAGTCCATTTACGAAAAACATTCATATTTGTAGAATCCAGCCGCCTGGTGGTTTTCCACTCCGAATGGCGCTTATACAAATATGATTGAATTGGTTTAAATTGGTTATAATTTGAAGAATTGCTTCGAACAGTACATCGATTTAGGGTTAGGGTTTGTTCTTCTTCATAGTGAATTGTTTTCCGTTTGTTGAAAATTCGATTAGAGCGCTTGGAGTATTGCTCCGCCATGTTTACGGTGGTTGAGTGGCGGGAGTTTGAAGACGGTTGAGGTTGTTCGCTGTTGTGGAGTGTTGAAGTTATGATTCGAGGTCCGGTATTATTCGAGGGAATCGGGCCCAAATAGTTACTCCTCTGATTAATTGCAACAAGTTATAAAATTGGTGTGCACTTCTATAGTTGTGTGTAATATAACAAACTAGTTTTTTTTTCCCGGTGTCATGCACGGTTACATAATAATAATAAGGTCCCGTTTTTTAGAGATGCTCTACTCCGCTCTGCCCTGCTCTGCTCTCCTCAAATCAAATTTGCTCTGCTCTATTTTCAAATAATAATTAATAATAACAATAATAATAATAATTAATATTCAATAATAATAAAAATTAATATTGTATTAATGATAATAATTTATTAGTTTGAATAATTATACTAGTTATTTATATTGAAATTTTTTTAATAATTATTAATATTAATAATAATTAATATTTATTAATCATAATAATAATTATTAATAATAGTTATTAATATTTAATAATTCAAACTATTAAGAATTAATATTTAATAATATTATTAATTAATAATTTCTAATAATTATAGCAATTCTTTCAAAAAAAATAAAATAATAATAATAACGATTTCTTTTATAAACATTTGATATTAGAATGACAATGTGTAGAAACATTTTATGTATGTGGGTATTGACTGTTAATTCATTGAGTTAAATTATTTTCCAAATCTTTCCATACAATTTATGAATTAAAAAAAAGAGGTTGTTTTCAAGTAGTACTTTGTATATCATTATTATTTTTAGGGTTAAAAAAATATATGATTAAGACAAACTGACAAATTTATAAGTAAAATCATTATATTACTCATTAAATCATTTTATTTTAAAACTTTTGTGAAATAAATATAAGTAAACCGTTGTCTTTTATCTTTCTAATATTAATATATGTTAAATATGGTATACATATATTTATGTTTTCACTCACCTAAATCAATGGTATATGCACTTAATAATAGTAATAATAATAATAGTAGTTATAGTAATAATAATAGTAATAGTAATAGTAATAGTAGTAGTAATAGTAACAGTAATAGTAGAAATAATAATAATACGAAGTAATAATAATAATAATAATAATAATAATAATAATAATAATAATAATAATAATAATAATAATAATAATAATAATAATGACAACAACATTAATAATAATAATAATAATAATAACAACAACAACAACAACAACAACAACAACAACAACAACAACAACAACAACAACAACAACAACAACAACAACAACAACAACAACAACAACAACAACAACAACAACAACAACAACAACAACAACAACAACATTAATAATAATAGTGACATTAATAATAGTAATAATAATAATAATAATAATAATAATAATAATAATAATAATAATAATAATAATAATAACAACAACAACAATGACAACAACATTAATAATAATAATAACATTAATAATAGTATTAATAATAATAATAATAATAATAATAATAATAATAATAATAATAATAATAATAATAATAATAATAACAACAACAACAACAACAACAACAACAACAACAACAACAACAACATTAATAATAATAACATTAATAATAGTTATAATAATAGTAGTAATAATAATAGTAGTAATAATAATAATTATAATGATAATAACAATAGTAGTGGTAATAATCTTCTGGGCTTTCTAACTTTGTTCCTGGACGGGTAGTGACTGATGCGGCCAATCGGAAGCGAATCAAGTACGAATCCAGTTGTCGAACAATTGGATATGGTTTCCTTCCTTTCTCTTTCTCTTCTCTTGGGGAGTTAGAAAAAAATGTTGTTGCATTGCTGAAGCGGATCCATAAGTTCTCGAAGACTCAAGACATTGGGACGCGTGTTGCAGCTCATATCTTTACTAGGGTAGATTTTGCTATAGATAGAGGAGTGGGGGCCCAGATTGTATCTCGGCTTCCCACTAATTTATTGTAGGTTTTATGACTTTTGTTTTTGAGAAATAATAATAATAATAATAATAATAATAATAATAATAATAATAATAATAATAATAATAATAATAATAATAATAATAATAATAATAATAATAATAATAATAATAATAATAATAATAATAATAATAATGTTGAAATCTGCTCTGCTCGGCTCGGCTCGGCTCGGCTCTGCTCTGCTATCCTGAAATCTGCTCTGCTCTGCTGAAATTTAATCTGCTTTGCTCTGTTGACCCCTGCTCTGCTCTGTCCAGAAGCTCAAAAGAACAGGACCTAAGACTTGTAAATCATAAGTTTAAATGGAATGCGTTATATAACATTTTTTTTAAAAAAAAGTTGAATTCATGTAATGTGTACTTTTTTTTTATGAGATGTAATGTCTATGTTAAAACTCTTTTTAATATATACTCCCTCCGTCCCCGATTAACAGTCACTTTTGCCATTTTTTGTGACTCAAAATGTTAGTCACATTTGCTTTTTTCAAATACCATTAATATTATTTTTTTACCAAAATTCTCTAACATTTGCAAAAATATTTGTGCAAATTTAACTTTCCCATGTAAATTTTACTTTCCCATGTACTTTAATTACTTTCTCTCTCTATTTTATTTGCATAACCAATGTAAATTTACTTTTTCAATGTACTTTCTTTATTTCTCCTTAATTCCCGTGATTTTTTAGCAAAAGTGACTATCAATCGGGGACGGAGGGAGTATTTTTTTGTAAATTATTGTAACTATTCATCGTCATATTATTTTTGAAGAAAAAAAAAATTAAAAAAAACTTGGCGAATTTTTTTTGTTGTTAATGCGACACGTATACTTATTAAAATTTCATAATAACAAAACTTATTTTATCTATTAATAATTTACGTAAGATAATTTCAAACAATTTTTTTTTAATTATCAAAAGTGTTTTATTTTTATTAATTATTAAAGAGATAATACCAATTTAAACCAATATCTAATCTTCATATTTAAATTCAAAAATAATATAACAAACTTTTTTAGAAGATAACCTAGAAAAAAAATGAAAACTGTAAAAAAAAAATTATACAGAGTAACAAACTTTGGGCGGGAAATTTTTTAATGAGAATGCGACACATGTATTAGAGGATAATTGATAAGTGGTTTATTTGACCACTTATTGTGTCAATTTAGACCCGATTTTGCATTCATTTCCCCTCTTTCTAACCCGTTTTTGAATGAAAATGTTTTGTCTCGGCTTTCCCCCACTTGGTTTGTGTTTGTCCATGTTTTGCAGGTCTATGGACTCAATTTGGCAAGCATTCGGTGCATGGTTTGTGTTCAAGGCAAGGAAAATTGAGAATGGAGAGGGCGCTCCAGCTGGAGCGGGCGTGCACCCCTCGGGAGCGGGCGCTCCAAACCTTCTGCCAAGTTTCTGCCAAACTTAATGTCAAGTGCACCCTGTGAGGAGCGGGCACTCATGGCCGTGGAGCGGGCGCTCCTCCTCAAACTTTCAAAATTGTATGTATTTTGAAGACAGCTGGAGCGGGCGCGCAACATTCTGGAGCGGGCGCTCTTGGCCGTGGAGCGGGCGCTCCTTCGTTGGGAATTCGTTTTCTTTTGACGGATTTCCCTATGTGTTTCGGGGAGTATAAATACTTCCCCCTTAGTTCATTTGTGGGAGAGACAGATATAGCCTAGTTTTTAGAGACTCCTCTTAGTTTGAAACATTCCTTTTAGTTAATTTAGCTTAATTTTCATCAATTCAATCATTGTAATAGTTGGTTTCAAGTTTGTTTCTCAAGATTGGCACTTTGTATTCAACAATTTCAAGCCTCAATTAGTAACTTCCTTCTACTTTTCTCCATTTAATTTCTGATTTTATTTGTTGTTGCATGATATTTAAATCTTCTTAGTTCTTGATAATTTGTTATTGGATGATAGTTATTTCAATTGTTAATCATTTTTCCCCAATTATTGAAGAAGTTAGAACCCTAATACTTGTTTGCATGTTGATAAATATGAGTTGTGAGTAGTCTACTTGCTAGGGGTTGGGTGAAGCTCAACCTTTTGGGTTAATTATGCAAATGTGGGAGAAGCATTGATGTTTGTATTGCAATTAAATTGATTATATGAGATTGCTTGTTAGTTCTTCAATGATAGGATTAGCTACCCTTGATTTAGGAGCTTGATAGCATGATATGCTTAGTTTGACATGGAAATGTGAATGAAGCATGACATTACTTATTGCAAATTTGATTATGTATCTTCTATTGCTAAACTAATGAGGAATCTAAGTTTAATAGTGTGAGTTGTTTCCTAATTGCATGAGGTTGATCTTACATATAGTCCTTGCTATATCTTATCCATTTCACTCCCCGTTTGTCTATTTGCCTTGTTCGAGTGGATCCCATTCCCTAGTGTCCTTAATCCATTGATTTAGAACCATAGTTTGTTTGTCTTCTTGACGAACCCCAATTCACCATTGACTTCGAATTAGCTTAAGTGTTAAGATCTTTGGCAACCATATCCCGTTCCTTGTGGACCGAACTCTTACTTGTCATTATGCTTGGTTTGTAAGGTGTTTATTAATAAATGTGTTTGATTGAGTGTGGAATGTGCGACCGTTCTAACGCCCATCAATAATCACGGTGATTACTTTAGTATAGTAGTATTGATCTCTATAGGTTAGATCCCGTACCATGCACGGTAATTTTCAGTAGTTGTAGGGAATATTTCAAGCGTTAATCCCTAGCTTGAACCCCACTGTGATCATACAGTAAAGTACGGTGGCGTCAAAAGGGAAAGAAGATAGAGCAAAAGAGTCACCAACAAGTTTTTTTAGGAACTTGTAAACCGTTCACGAGGTGAAGGTTACACCCCTTAACGATCCAAGAGATCGTTATCTCCATAAGGTCTTGAACCAAATAGGGTTCGGGGATGAAGATACAAATCCAACCTAAAAGAGATTGAACCTGCCCTAATAATAGGCCTCTACTTTATTCAGATCGTATTCATGTGCGCTTTCTGACTAACATGCAATCAATAGGATTACCCTAAACCTGTTTATCTATGTTGGTTGAATATAAATGCACAAATAAATCTATCTATGTTGGTTGAACTATAATCATATAAACCCTAAACAAGATTATTAATTATCTTATATAAGCGTGATTACAAGTACCAATTCCCTTTAAACATGCATAAAAGGTGTGATCAAGCAATAAAAATAAATATCAAGCAACATAATAATAATTAAAAAACAATAATTATAATAATAATCATGAAAATAACAATAATAATCATAATCATAATAATCATGTTAAAGCTAAGCATAATAATAGCAAGACCCTAGGCATGATACTAACAAGATTAATAACAAACCCTAGCATGTCACTAAGAATTAAAAAAATCAAAGCTTTAACCCTAACATGATACTAACATGAATATTAGGAAAGAAAATAGGAAGCATCATACTTTTAATCATACTTAGTATTAAAGTTACCCTAGACATGATACTAGGAAGATCAAAACGCCCTAACATAACATTAGGAATCATAATAACAATCTAAGCATGATTTCTATATCATAATATTAAAAAAAAAAAAAACCATTAAAGTACTTACTTGGATGCCTCGTACCTCTTTCTAATAACAAAATACACGCGTTAGTAACTTCAAGGAAAATAATAAACAATCAATTAAATTAAATAATTGAAAGAGAGATTTGGGACCAAACCCTCAAAAATTAAACCTTTCACGTCTACGGCGAAGGCAACTTCGAATATGGCTAGGTGTTTCTAAATCTAATGAATGCAGAATTTTTATATTTGTGAAAAGGCTAGTTTAGAAAAGAGAGAGAGAGAGAGAATAATCAAGAAAATATTGATGACAGTTGGTGAATCAAAACGGAGTTTTTAGGAAGCTATTTATCGAGAAAATCAGCCAAAAAGATAAAACATCAAAAACAGAGCTCTGACGCGAAAAACCAGGTTAGCGCCAAACGCTGACGTTAGCGCCAGGCGCTAACGCTAGTGCCAGTCAGGCGCTACAACTGGCGTTTGGCGCTGACTAAGAAATTGATGCGTTTTCTTAAAATCAGATAGAAATTGCCGTACAGGAGGATAAAATCGTATTTTCCTCAAAAACGTTCTTTTATTCTGATTAAAACTCTAAAAAGTCAACAAAAGTCAATTTATCAATGCTTATTGAATTAGGAATGAAAAGAACCTTCTAGAAGAATCTAGAAGACTAAAACCATTCCTAATTGCATTAGGAATGATAAATCCATATTAGGCCCTCCTCTAGATCATTGGGCCGCATATAAGGCTCAAACCGGGCCCAGTTTGATAATTTGGCCATAACTTCCTCAATATTCATCGGAATTGGGCTTATAATATATCGTTGGAAAGCTCTTTTCAAGCCCCATCCAATTACACTATTATTGGACCCATATCATGGACCAACCAAATTGGATTGGCTGTTTTCTTAAAATAGGTTTTCAAAACAGAGAGAAGAGAAAAGAAATTAAAACTATCTGCAACACTAAACTTTCCACACTTTCACTTCATTAGATTATGATTCGATGTGAAAGGTACGCATCACTGGGTTTGGTTTTGGGAAGACACAAATGGGTGTCTACAGTAGTATTATTACCAAGGTTAGATCCCGTACCATGCACGGTAATTTCCATTAGTATTACCAATACTATTTTAATTTGTGTAAAAATAATTGTCTAAAAATTGTGTGAACACTACCGAAATATTTAGTAAAATGAAACATAATTATTGATAAGCCGATAAGCTAATTATGTACTTACAAGTTATGCATTTGGTCGTATGATTGTTTTTATGCATTTCAATACGATAAAGTTAAAGCTATGTATCTAACCCCGCAAAAATATTTCCTTTTACGTAGGGGTGAAAGTAATTCGGGTTAAAATCGAACCGAACCGAAGATCATACCGAATTAGTATTTCGGTTTGGATTTATTTGAAATTCGGATTTGATCGGTTTGAAAAAGTTAAAAAATATGGATTACGGTTTGGGGATTTAAAAAACCGAAAACCGAATCTCAAACTGAAATTTCGATCTATTACATTAAGGCCCTGTTCACTTCACCTTAAATAAATAATATTCAGCAAAAATAATTTTAGTTCAGTAAAAATAATTTAGTTCAGTAAAAATAAGTTTAGTTCAACAAAAATATTCAGTTCAGTAAAAATAATTTCAGTTCAGTAAAATTCAGTAAACTTAAAGAAGATATATAATAGAAAATCTGTAAAATTAATTTCAGTTCAGCAAAAATGATTTCAGTTCAGATAAAATTAATTTCAGTTCAGTAAAAAAATTTAAGTTCAGTAAATATAATTTAAGTTCAGCAAAAATAATTTCAATTCAGTATAAATAATTTCAGTTCAGCAAAAATAAGGTGAAGTGAATGGGGCCTAAGCCTACTTTCTTTTACAAAGTATCTTAATCCCTTTCTCCTTTCATACATAAACCAAAAAAAAAAAAAAAAAACCTAATTCTCAATTCTCCTTTCTCAATATCTCTCTCACAAAGAATGTAGTTAACAAAAAAAAAAAGGTTCAGCGATTGTAGGAAATTTTTGGGTGAATTTTGGGTTTTGGGTTTAAATGTTGCGATAGAATGGAACAAATTTCAGTTTGGATTGGATTCTAATTAGCAAAATCGAATTAATTCAGTTTGGTTTGGATTGGATCGAATCTTATTTCAGTTTGGATTCGGTCTGAGAAATCCAAAACTGAATGAATTTAAATTTGATCGGTTTTGGCTATAATTCAAACCCAAACCGAACTTTCACCCCTACTTTTACGCACTATATATTATTGAAGATTTTGTCATTAAAAAAAAAGTGAAATAAAACCTATTTGAGATATAAGGTTTATGCCAGAAAGGTATGAAGTTGGTCTAATTTGGAAACATTGGGTGCTTGAGTTGAATCACTTGACTTTGGCTCTATGTTTCTAGGACATACCAACATTTTATTAGAATTGTTTCAAAATGTAGTTATATCTTATTATTAGTATCAATTTTTCATATAGTGGTATTATTTAAATATCGTTTCATAAAGGATTCTAATAAGATGTAGAAGAATGAGATATTTGCATTTATTAGTGGCACCTAGAAGGTTTGACAAAATGAGGGTTTATGAATGAATGATATTCAAAGCAAAATAGAAATTTAATGTTATTTACAATTACTAGTGGTATCTTCAAAGACATAACTTGATTTGATATTTGCATTTACTAATGGTATCTTCAAAGACATAATTAAAACAAAAGTAAACGGAAAATCAATCTTATATAATTTTGCTTTGTTGTTGAATAAAAGTTCCCATCTTCCTTAAAAAAAAGAAAATAAAATATCTAAACAAATTTTATCCATAATGTAGAACATGTCACATATTATGTTAAGAATATATTTTTAGGTTATAATTGTTGGTCGTCCAACATTTCTTTGATGATCAGATTTATTTGGAAATTTTTATAATTGAGATTGAAAAATGAAGAAGAAACTAACGTCAATTTTTTGTTTTTAGGAGGTAAATATATGAGTAGAAGATAATGCAAGTCAATTGAGATTGAAAAAAGAAGAAAGCTTTTAGAAGGTAAATACACCGAAATAGGTGAGTGAGAATACGGAAGGGGAGTACGTTTACTAAAGAGTCTGATTACACTAGTGACTAGACGATCATCATTATCATAGAATACTTAAAACCCATGACAAGACATGCTATTTTGACATTGTAGGCGTCGTTCGAAGTGCGCCTACGTTAAAGCATGTTGTGAATATCCTTGGCACTCATAGGAAGTGAGTATTGACATATATGATTAGGGACAAGGAAAGTAGGGAGCCGCTATCAGGGTAAAGTCGTATCCTCTAATCAAAAGTAATTACCTAAGTCCTCTAACTAAAGTAGATAGGGAAGTAGGGTCGAATCCACAGGGAAACAAGTCTTTCTACTCCTAATTAATTATTATAATCTAAATTATCTAGGTAACCAATATTGTTGTAAATAAAGTCTATACTACGAAGAATAAGATCGAAGGAAATAAAATAGGGAGAAATTAAATATTAAAAGACCTATGGCATAGGTTCACTAATAAACAATAATCCAGGGCAAATCATAATAAGCAATCATCAAGCATTGATTAATCAGATTATAAAGGGCTTTCGCTACGTATTATAATCACAGAGTTAATTTACCGGTATTAAATCTCATCTGTCGAATCTCGACTTAACCATTTATAAATTAGTCCGCCTATTGAAACTAAGCCTAAACATCAATTCTCATCTGTCGAATCTCGAATTAATATTGCTAAACTCATACAATTAAATCTGGCCAAACCTAATTGCATAGCATTAAATCAATCAATAGGAAATTAACCAAGCATTGATAATTAACAATCACAAATTTACCCCTTCATAATATTTATTAGATCCCCATAAACCCCAGAAATAAAACTACTCAAGCATCATCATAACTAAACTAATCAAATAAATAAAGCAAGACATAATCAAAGAAGTAAATAAAATAACTGAAATTAAAAGAGAAGAAATTATTACCAAAAGAAATCTAGATTAATGAAAGTAATTAAGAACAAAGTTGAGAGAGAATTTAAGAGAGAGAAAATATCCTAAGTAGAGAGAGAAAATCTAAAAGAGAAGGTAATCAGAATTTACGTACATAATTCGTACTTAAACCTTCCTAAAACAAAAACTAAAACAAAACTAATCAGTCTTCTAAGAAAAACACGCGCCCGATCGGGCCCGCCTTTTTGCTCTGCCCACTGCTGATGTGCCGCGCCCGATCGATCTTACGCTCACCCGATCGGGCGCGCTTCTTCCTTGAGGGTGCTTATGCGCGCAGCCGCCCGATCGGGCGTATGCTTGCCCGATCGGGCCCGACTTCTTCTTCGAGGCTTGGATTTCGATTGGGCTCGATTCCTCGGCCCAATCCAGATTTCCTCATCAGGTCTTGATTAATTGATCCAATAGCCTCGGTATCACATACCGAGCCCTTAATCACCGGCTCTCACCGATCCTGGGCTTCAAGAGTGGTCGTGTCCTTCTAGCTTCCGTAGTTGATCCATGAAAACCCGGGAAAATGCTCCAAAAGTGCAATTTCCTGTAAAACTCAACTAAAACTACGAAAACACTAGAAAACACAATTTAGTAATAAAAGTGGCCCTAAAGAGCCAAAAACACTACTAATTATGACCATGGGACGGGGGTAAAACACTATATAAATTGGACATATCAAACTCCCCCAAGCCAAACCTTTGCTTGTCCCTAAGCAAAGAGCTCATCAATGAACATATAAAACATGCCTCATCCTAATAAACAAAATCAAGCACAAACGATTCAAGATAAATCTAATGAACATGCTTCAATGTCAATCAATCTCATTCATCTAATTATCCTTCATCCCCAACAATTGTTAAGTAAAGCAAACCACATGAGCATATAGAATTCAAGACTAGTGCTCACACACTCAACTCTCATTTATGTGGCGAGTAAAAGATGTACTCGATCACTCTCCAACCAACCCCTTTATTTGTGAACAATTCCCTCCCATCTCACACTCTCGTGTGTTTAAAACAATGAACGCTCAACCTACTAGTCGACTCGAAATATGTCAAGTCATAACTTGCATTGATAAACAACACTTTCATATTCATACAACTCTATGCACAAAGGTCGGAAGGTCTTTAAAACTTGTAATGTAAGGCTTTTTAGGAAAATGTGAGAGTAAAGCCATGCTTAAGGGAGCCATATCCTAATAAAACCCTAGGTCACAACAAGTGATGACCAAAATCTCCAATCACAACTCAACTCCACAAAAGTTCACCAAACAATCATATATACAACACAATCCCAAAACTTACATATTCACTCACAAAATATGATAATATGGAATAGAGTGAATTAAAACAATCTTTGAACCACTTATTCTTTTTCTTTCTTTTTTTTCAAACTTGAACTCTTTTTTTTGAATTTTTTTTTCTTTTTTTTTTTCTTGAACAACCTTCAAATAGAACATTTGAACATATGAAACAACTTTTTTTTTTCCTTTGCTCTTCTTTTTTTCTTTTTTTTTTTTTATTTTTACCACATATTGGAAATTTTAAACTTTGTAACACAAAACATCAATATTTTCCAATCATAATATCAAAGAACAATCACTCTTCTTTTATTCCCACATTGTGCAAATAATATGCACACCACAACTCCCTCACCTCACCAACTAATAGCTCCCCCAAGCCAAGCTTGAGACTAGTAACCAATGGGGCTCATATAGGCTTGTAATGTGGCTAAATAAACAATAAAAGGGCATAACAAACAACATGGGTAACAAGAAGGGAACAAATGTATCTAATATCGTCTGAAGGCTTCCTAAGAGAACAAATGCCTTCGTCCTCCTCAATGTGCATAATATTGAGCTATATAAACATTACTAATAGTTGCAAACCAATACTCAAATTCATTAACATACCAGGAACTAACACACATCAACTAGTCAAGCACTATATTCACAAATAGTTGGCAAAATTGACGCATGTTTAGGAATCCAAACAATTAAACTTCAAATCATGATCAACAAATTCACAAAGCTTTCTAAGTATGGGACACAAGGAAGCATGATTTACAATTCATTGGAACGTATTTTTGAATTTTTTTTTATTTTTCAAATTTTTTTGTATTTTTTCATAAAGGAAAGCAATAAAAACTACACTAGGAAAGTAATAAATAGAGAAGAGAGAAAGAGAGTTACCATATATACAAGAAATCTCCCCCTAAGCCAAATCAAGCAATGCCCTCATTGACTTGGGAAGGTATCTAGAGAAGCTACTCCTCATCATCATCCATCATCTCGTACCCTCCTCCATAGCTCGAGCCAGCACCACCCTGGCTCGTTCCAGCACCACCATAACCCAAACCATCTGCAAAGTAGTTAGGGTTCACATTTTCCCCCATACCCCCAAAAGGAGCATCACCCCCATATCCATGGACTGAAGAGTAGTCCACATAAGTACTAAATGCTCCGGGGGTGGAATACCCTCCTTGGGGGTATTGGAACCAGTCGGGAACTAAAGCCTCGGGGGGAATAGCCCCTCGGCATGCATAGCCATCATACATGGGGTATAGACCCCTCCCAAGGTTCCTCACTATGTGACCTACCCGACTATCCAAGGTGCTTAACCTAGAATCTAGGTTTTGCACCATGCCCTCTACTCTCCCTTGCCCCATCTCTATACGGTCCAATTGGCTCCTAAAAGCCGAAAAGTCATAAAGGGCATTGGGGTCGACGTTATAATCGACCGAGGAAGTGGGTATGCCATAGGTGAAGGGTGGAGGTGGTGGGTAGTGTGGTGAATGGTGTTGGGGGGAATGGTCTTGGGGAGATTGGTGGGGTTGTGGTGAAGGGTGAGGTGCTTGAACCTCGCCTTGACCGTTAATCTCAAATGTGTAAGAAGGCTTCCCCTTCTCAAATTTGGTCAAGGTGGGGTTGGGTAAGGTAAAGGCTTGGTCTCTCTTACCCGATTGTCGGTGGACTATCCACCAAGTGTCACCTCCCACGGGTTGCACCCAATTTAGGCTCCCTAAATAGGCTAGGTCCATGAGGTTTGAGCCCGCTACTTTTCTATGCCCATCCGGGTTCCAACCTAGGTATTTTATGGCAATATGGGTCACTAACCCCCCAAAATAAATAGGTGCCCTAGACCTACCCGCTTCGGCCGCGTTGGCCGCCCTTTGAAAGTGATTGGCAATCCTATGGGGTATGTTTAATTTTTCAGCATTAGGGATTACATAGGACGCCAACAATTCTAACTCATCCCGCCTCACATTTGCCGGTTCATGCCTCCCAAAAATAGTGAGGCCGGCAAACCTTTGCCAAAACTTTGGGACGGGATGTTGAATCCACGTCCCTTTGGTGTGTTGGAGGTTAGCCAAACCCTCCCCAGTGAGCCTCTTGTAGACCACAACAATGTGGTCTTTGGAGGGCTCGATAGGTTTATCCAATTTCAATTCAAATAACTTCCCAAATTCTTTAAGAGTTAATCGTACAACATTGTTCAATAATCGGAATTGCACATGAGTGATTATAGCATTCATTTTAAAAAAAATTAAAACTAGAGATAAATTCTAATGTTAAATAATCATATGTATCATGGCACATTTGAAAGAAACCACTCATGCCTATACCCTTAAACAATTTTTCCACATATTTATCAAGACCTAATCTAGATAGTGTAGGATGATGAACAAAGCGGGTTAAGATTACCTGTCTATCGATGAGATTTAGCATCCTAGCCCGTTGTTCCTCCGAGGTGATAACAACCTCCTCCCATCCGGTACTTGAAACTTCGGGTTGACCATTGGTTGTTGTTGCCTCGAACTTTCGCCCCTTTGTTGCCTAGAACGCTTTGAAGCCATGTGTATGTGGAAAATTGGGTATTTAGAGCTTTCTCTCTCTTAGGGTGAGAAGGAATTATGAGAGAAAGTGAGAGAAAGTGGGTGAAAAATGTAGAGGAAGGTGTGAGGATTAAGAAGTAAAAATTTTGAGGTTTTGATGGGTGAATTTGAGGAGATCTTGGATTGAAAGTGAAGTTGAAGGTTTGAAAATGGAGGTTTTAGAGAGAGAAAGTGTGAAAGAGAAAGAAGAAGTAAGAAAGAAAAAGAAAAGAGAAAGGGGGAAGGAGAATAAATCCTCCGGATAAAAATAGGCGCGCCCGATCGGGCGAAGGTAGTTCAGGATGATTTATAAAGTGCGCGCCCGATCGGGCGACCTCCGCCCGATCGGGCGCGAACACGAACTTGGAAATCGCCATTTCGCCCGCCCGATCGGGCGAGCTTCGCCCGATATTTCTTTTTTGGCACTCGATTTCTCCGAAATTTCGCCCGATCAGGCGAAGTTTTTCTTGATTTCTTTCCTCACTTGCGCGCCCGATCGGGACTCCTTGCCCGATCGGGCGAAATAAACTTCAATTTGGACCCTTAGGTGCGCGCCCGATCAGGCGAGCCTCACCCGATCGGGCCCGTACCCAATCCTGGAGCTTCTCTTTCTTCGCCTTTTTCTCTTGAAACCTCCGTACTTTGTGATCTTAAACCTGTACAAATCACTCATGAAAGGTAAAATTCACTCTCCTCATCTCTCTAAGAAAAAGTAAAAATAAAAATAAAGAAAAATATTAGTCTAGAAAGCAAGAAATACGGGTTGCCTCCCGCAAAGCGCTGGTTTATCTAGGTCCCGCACGACCCTCTTACCACATTGAAACTCAAAGTGAACCGGAACCGCTTAGGTGAAGTAATTCAAATGCACCAATCGTAGCCCCCTCATGATATAGCTTGAGTCTTTGGCCATTAACCTTGAACTCGTTACCATGTTCGTCGAAAACTTCCACAGAACCGAATCTATTGGCCCTTTTTACAATAAAAGGACCCGACCACCTTGACCTTAAATTTCCTTGGAATAGTTTAAGTCGAGAGTTGAACAGTAACACTTTATCACCCTCCTTGAATTCTCTCGGAAGGATCATCTTGTCGTGCCACCTCTTTGTCTTCTCCTTGTAGACTCGAGCACTATCATAGGCCGTCAACCTAAACTCATCGAGTTGGTTAAGTTGAAGTAACCTCTTTTCTCCCGCTAGTTTGGCGTCTAAATTGAGCTCCTTAATAGCCCAATATGCCTTATATTCCAATTTGACTGGGAGATGACATGCTTTACCGTACACGAGTCTATACGGAGTAGTACCTATAGGGGTCTTGAATGCAGTTCTGTACGCCCAAAGGGTGTCATCCAACTTGTCGCTCCAATCTTTCCTTGACTTTACCACCACCTTCTCTAGAATGGCCTTGATCTCATGGTTAGAAACTTCAACTTGGCCACTAGTTTTGGGGGTGGTAGGCTAAACCTGTCCTATGGTAGACACCATACTTTTTGAGGAGGGTGTCTAACTTCCGTTCATGAAAGTGAGATCCTCCGTCACTTATTATTGCTCTAGGCACGCCAAATTTTGGAAAGATAGTGTTCTTGAAAAATTTGTGGACCACCTTGGCATCATTGGTAGGAGTGGCGATGGCCTCAACCCACTTGGATACATAGTCGACGACGACAAGAATATAGCGGTTCCCTTTTGAAGAAGGGAACGGTCCCATATAATCAACACCCCAAACGTCAAAAATTTCAACTTCTAAAATTCCGGTTTGGGGCATCTCATGTCGCCGCGAGATGTTGCCAGTCCTCTGGCAAGAGTCACAAGCCTGCACAAAAATGTTAGCACCCTTAAACATTGTAGGCCAATAAAAACCCGACTCATTAATCTTGGCCACCGTTTTAGTGGGGCCATGATGTCCTCCATATGGTGAGGTGTGGCAACTAGTAAGCACACTGTAGACTTCCAATTCGGGAACACACCTGCGAAACAATCCATCTGCACACTCACGAAACAAAAAAGGATCATCCTAAAATAATGTTTAACATCAGAAAGGAATTTCTTTTTTTGTTGGTAGGACAAGTCAGGAGGTAGAGTACCACCCACTAAATAATTAGCAAAATCCGCATACCATGGGTGTTGCTCTACAACTGCATAAAGGTTGTCATCAGGGAAAGAATCATCTATAGGTAGAGAATCCTTACCCTCATCATACCTGATACATGACAAGTGGTCTGCCACTACGTTCTCTGCTCCCTTTTTATCTTTTATTTCGATGTTGAAATCTTGGAGCAAGAGAACCCATCGGAGTAGCCTTGGCTTTGATTTCGCCTTAGCTATTAAGTACTTTAATGCTGCATGGTCAGTAAAAACAATGACTTTAGAACCAACAAGATATGATCTAAATTTTTCTAAAGCATAAATAACAGCAAGAAACTCCTTCTCCGTAGTGGCATAGTTGACTTGGGCTTCATCCAAAGTTTTGCTTGCATAATAAATAACATGCAAAACCTTGTTCTTTCTTTGTCCGAGCATGGCTCCTAGCGCAAAGTCACTTGCATCACAGATGATCTCGAAAGTAAGATTCCAATCGGGAGCACATATGATGGGTGCGATATCAAAGCCTTCTTAATCCTGTTGAAAGCCTCAAGACACTCGTCAGTAAAAATATAAGGAGCATCCTTGAGCAAAAGCTGAGTCAGTGGTTTAGCAATTTTAGAAAAATCTTTGATAAAGCGGCGATAAAACCCCGCATGACCCAAGAAACTTCTAGCTCCCTTAACATTAACTGGGGGAGGTAATTGCTCAATAACTGATATCTTAGCTTTGTCTACTTGTATGCCCTTATCAGATACAATGTGACCTAGAACTACTCCCTCAGTCACCATAAAGTGACATTTCTCCCAGTTTAGAACTAAATTGCACTCTTCACATCGTTTAAAAATTTAGCGAGATTAATTAGACATGAATCAAATGAAGAACCATACACGCTAAAATCATCCATAAAGACTTCCATAATAGACTCTATGAAATCAGAAAAGATGCTCATCATACAACGTTGAAAGGTAGCGGGTGCATTACATAAACCAAAGGGCATTCTACGATATGCAAAAGTGCCATAAGGGCATGTAAAAGTTGTCTTTTCCTGATCTTCAGGGTGAATCGGAATTTGGAAAAATCCCGAATACCCATCCAAATAGCAAAAGAATTTATGGTTAGCTAACCTCTCAAGCATTTGATCTATAAAGGGAAGAGGGAAGTGGTCCTTTTTAGTGGCGATATTTAATCTACGATAATCAATGCACATACGCCACCCTGTTACAGTTCTAGTGGGAATTAATTCATTTTTTTCATTAGTGATCACAGTCATCCCACCTTTCTTAGGCACTACCTGCACAGGACTTACCTATTTGGAGTCAGAAATAGGATAGATGATACCTGCATCAAGTAGTTTCATAACCTCCTTCTTGACTACTTCCTGCATGTTGGGATTTAATCTTCGTTGGGGTTGAATGCAGGTTTTATAGTTGTCCTCTAGATGTATCCTGTGCATACAAAAATCAAGGCTAATACTCTTGAGATCATCAATACTGTCCCAATAGCTTTCTTATGGGTTTGAAGAACCCCTAGAAGTTGGGAAGTTTGTAGGTCATTAAGTGCAGTACTGATGATCACGGGGTATAATTCCTGTTCATCAAGAAAAATATATTTTAAATAAGAAGGGAGAGGTTTTAGTTCAGGTTTCTTGACCTCTGCAGGTTTCGATTCCTGAACTAAATTTACTACCTTCATTGTTTCCTTGGGGCTTAACTCTTTTAAGGAAAGAGCTTTTTCAATATCTTGTACTTCATTACCCCAAACGCTTGCATTGTCTCTAGATAAATTCCCGCAGAGAACTTCCTCTAGGGGTCCCTCGCAAGAACCTGTGGCAAGCTATCATCACAAATATCATCCATTATATCAATTACATCGATATAACAACAATTTTCCTCTAGCATAGTCCCTTTCAAAACTTCCCTAGATTAAAAGTAACATTATCGTCACCTACAGAAAGGGTTAGTTTGCCATTTTTAACATCAATAATTGCTCCTGCAGTATGGAGAAAAGGCCTACCTAATATAATGGGTATTTGCGTATCCTCTGCCATGTCTAACACAACAAAATCAACAGGAATAAAAAATTTACTAACTCTGACAGGGACGTCCTCTAAAATACCTAAGGGGTATTTTACGGAACGATCTGCCATTTGCAAAGTTATATTAGTAACTTTTAATTCTCCCATATTAAATTTAGCACAGACAGACGATGGTATGACACTGACACTAGCACCCAAATCACACAAAGCTTTATCAATAAAAACATTCCCTATATGACAAGGAATAGAAAAGCTACCAAGATCCTTTAATTTAGGAGGGGATTTGTTTTGCAATAAAGCGCTACACTCCTCTGTGAAAGCTACAGTTTCTATTTCATTAAAGGCTCTTTTCCTAGTCAGAATGTCTTTCATAAATTTAGCATAAGCAGGAACTTGAGTGATTAAATCAGTGAAAGGAACTGTTACCTGCAGGTTTTTCACAACCTCTAAAAACTTACCAAATTGTTTATCAAACTTACTCTTCAATTGTCTATTAGGGAATGGAGGTTTGATAACCGGGCTCTATACATCTCCTCCCTTATCCTGCGATTTACCCTGCATAGAAACATTAGTAGAGTTAGTATCTATTTGTAGCCCTGCAGGGTTAGCAGGATTAGCGTTTAGTATAGAGGAATCTAGATTAGGAACTGGTCTATCTTCCTTTGGCATAGGAGGTCCATCATAATGTGAACCACTCCGTAGAGTGATTGCATTAGCATGATCTGTAGGATGGATAGGTTGTGATGGTAAAGCTCCCTGCTGACGGGATTGTAGGGTATATGAAAGTTGTGCAATTTGATTGTCCATGATTTTATTATGGGCTAAAATGGAATCACTTTGCGCATCCCTACTCTCCATATGCTTCTGCATATTGGCAAGCATCGCTCTAATTTCTGTCATGGCAGGGTCGGAAGATGATGAGGGTGATGCTTGGCTTTTCTGGCCGGAATTTGGGTGGTAATATTTTTGCTGTGGTGGGGTTTGTTGTTGTGGTTGTTGTGGAGGTGGAGGGTTTTGTACATTGGTGCTCCGGTACGAAAGATATAGATGGTTCCGATAACCGGCATTGTAAGAATTGGAATATGGGTTATTCTGCCTATAGGTTTGAAAGGCATTAACTTGTTCCATAGAGCTCCTACAATCTTGCTCCCAACGCCCTACAATTCCACAATTTTCACAAAAAGCTTCATTGTTAGCAACAGCAGAAACATTAGCTACAGTGTTAGGAGTAACAGTAAAATTATCTATTTTTTTTACAAATAGACGTTAATTGAGCTTGCAAAAAGGATACAGAATCGACATTATGTTTTCCTTTATTTGCAAACCCTCTCGGATTCCCATATTGGGAATTGTGTATTGCCATGTCTTCGATAACCTGTCCTGCATCGTCCACATTTAAATTCATGAACCTCCCACTGGCTGCAGAATCTAGAACTGATCTAGAAGAATTTCCAAGTCCATTGTAGAATGCTTGGATCAATTGCCATTGTGCTAGATTGTGGTGGGGGCATTCTCTTTTTAGATCCTTGAACCTCTCCCAAGCCTCATATAGCGTTTCGTCGGCCTCTTGAGCGAAGTTCTGAATAGTACTCCATAGTACCGTTGTTCTCTCTGCAGGATAGTATTTATTATAGAAATTCAAAGCAAGAGTTTCCCAGTCAGTAATACCAAGTGCAGTTCTATTCAAACCATTAAACCATAATTTAGCTTTGCCACATAATGAAAAAGGAAAAAGAATCTCCCTGATTTGGTCCTGCGTGACCCCGGCTTGTCTAATGGTGTTACAATACTGGCAGAAATCTGCGATGTGAAGATTAGGATCTTCACCCTTAGCTCCACTGAATTGCTTCCTCTCTATCATAGTGATAAATTGGGGCTTGATTTCAAACTGAACTCCATCTAGCGCCGGAGTGGGAGTAAGGTGCGGGAAATCTGTGAGCTTCGGCTGCGAGTAGTCACTGAGTTTCTTCTGGGCCGTCATCTCTGATTCTGAATCTGAAGGAATTTCTGTGTCACTAGAATCAAAGGGAGGATCTCTTCGACTGTTGTCCTCCTCGGAACCCGCCAGAATTTGTCTATAGATTTTCCTTTGCCTATGAAAAGAGCGCTCGATCTCATGATCGAATGGGATGTAACCTGATCTGGAACACCTGGGCATAAACAAGGAACTAAAAGACAAATATGAGAACTGCCTCAAGGAACTAACGTTCTCTGAGACAAAAGGGGATAATCTAGATTACAAAAAATAATCAGAAAATAAAAATAAAACCGTTTCCCCGGCAACGACGCCAAATTTTGACAGGGTAAAGTCGTATCCCCTAATCAAAAGTAATTACCTAAGTCCTCTAACTAAAGTAGATAGGGAAGTAGGGTCGAATCCATAGGGAAACAAGTCTTTCTACTTCTAATTAATTATTATAATCTAAATTATCTAGGTAACCAATATTGTTGTAAATAAAGTCTATACTACGAAGAATAAGATCGGAGGAAATAAAATAGGGAGAAATTAAATATTAAAAGACCTAGGGCATAGGTTCACTAATAAACAATAATCCAGGGCAAATCATAATAAGCAATCATCAAGCATTGATTAATCAGATTATAAAGGGCTTTCGCTACGTATTATAATCACAGAGTTAATTTACCGGTATTAAATCTCATCTGTCGAATCTCGACTTAACCATTTATAAATTAGTCCGCCTATTGAAACTAAGCCTAAACATCAATTCTCATCTGTCGAATCTCGAATTAATATTGCTAAACTCATACAATTAAATCTGGCCAAACCTAATTGCATAGCATTAAATCAATCAATAGGAAATTAACCAAGCATTGATAATTAACAATCACAAATTTACCCCTTCATAATATTTATTAGATCCCCATAAACCCTAGAAATAAAACTACTCAAGCATCATCATAACTAAACTAATCAAATAAATAAAGCAAGACATAATCAAAGAAGTAAATAAAATAATTGAAATTAAAAGAGAAGAAATTGTTACCAAAAGAAATCTGGATTAATGAAAGTAATTAAGAACAAAGTTGAGAGAGAATTTAAGAGAGAGAGAATATCCTAAGTAGAGAGAGAAAATCTAAAAGAGAAGGTAATCAGAATTTACGTACATAATTCGTACTTAAACCTTCCTAAAACAAAAACTAAAACAAAACTAATCAGTCTTCTAAGAAAAACACGCGCCCGATCGGGCCCGCCTTTTTGCTCTTGTGCCGCGCCCGATCGATCTTACGCTCACCCGATCGGGCGCGCTTCTTCCTTGAGGGTGCTTATGCGCGCAGCCGCCCGATCGGGCATATGCTTGCCCGATCGGGCCCGACTTCTTCTTCGAGGCTTGGATTTCGATTGGGCTCGATTCCTCGGCCCAATCCGGATTTCCTCATCAGGTCTTGATTAATTGATCCAATAGCCTCGGTATCACATATCGAGCCCTTAATCACCGGCTCTCACCGATCCTGGGCTTCAAGACTGGTCGTGTCCTTCTAGCTTCCGTAGTTGATCCATGAAAACCCGGGAAAATGCTCCAAAAGTGCAATTTCCTGTAAAACTCAACTAAAACTACGAAAACACTAGAAAACACAATTTATTAATAAAAGTGGCCCTAAAGAGCCAAAAACACTACTAATTATGACCATGGGACGGGGGGTAAAACACTATATAAATTGGACATATTAGCCGTTAACAAGTTTTTAAGGAACTTGTAAACCGTTCACGGATCATTAAAGGCAACCACGATTAAGGGACAATGAAGGCAACAACGATTGACCCGTGAAGGTTACACCCCATTCATAATCCATGATATTACTAACTCCATATGATTCGGAACCACGAAAGGAGGATCGGGGATGATGGTACGAAGTGAGTCATGGAATCACAGTCGCCCGTATTGGCCTCTACTTGATTCTTATAGTGAAAAGTGATTCCTGCGATCTCAAAGGCATGCAAACAAAGATTCAATTTGCTCCAAACTATTATTAGGCTAAAGTGGTTGAATATTAATGCAACATATAATTCTTAAATATTAGTGATCACTTAATTTAACAACAAGATTAAAAAGGATCCTAAACCGGTTGTCCAAATTATCTTATTAGGCGTGATTTTCAATTACATATTCCCTTTAAACATGTAATATGGTGATCATAAGTAATAATAGAACAAACTTTAATATTGGAAGCAATTTAGCAATAATTCCAACAATATAAAAACGTTAGAAAAATAATAGAAATAAAAGGAACATAATTCTTACTTTGATTCTGTTTGCTTGCAACTATAAAATAATAAACGAGTTAGTAACTTCAAGGAAATAATAACAAAACAATAATTAAATTAAATTAAATTAAGTAGAGTTGATTTGGGGCCAAACCCTCAAACAGTTCTACCTTTCACGCCTTGGCTTAAGGACAGAACCACGAGTAAAGTATGGACTCCTTGGAGTGCTTGAAGAAGGAATTTTGAAAGAAGAAGGGTAAGCTAGTGTTTAGGCTAGAGCATAGAGGAGAGAAAAATAGAGAATTAATTGATGCCCCGTACATCAGAAATGAGGGGGTATTTATAGAAAAAATGTGCTGAGGGAACACAGGGAACCCTAAAAAGATAAAAAAAAAACCCTAAAAAAGTATACCGCGACACGGCAAAGTGTACCGTGACACGGGAAATTCCACCGTCAAACGGGGAACATTCCCGTGACACGGTGTACTGTTGTGTGACGCGGGAAATATTTGGCGAACGGGGGAGAAAACACGTTAAGGGTTTACGCGGAAAGGACACGGAAACTCCCGTGTCACAGCAGGTGCTCCGTGTCACGAGGAATCCCACCGTCAGACGGGACAATTTCCCGTGACACGATGGACAGATGCCGTGACGCGGGAGTCCTGGTCCATTTTTCCGTCTAAATGCCGTGACGTGTGTGTTAAACTAGTAAGTGTAGGTGACATGTTAAGACTCGTGTCATGACCATGTGGCTAGACCATGTGACTAGATTCAATTAAAGACTAAATGGGACATCATAATTAATAAAAATAATCGAATTGATTAGCAAACTGTTTAATTAGACACAAAGTGATGACTCGAGCAATATACCGAACTGTCGCCAAAACGACAGGACTGACGTCGCACTGTGGAGTCGCTAAAAACTGTAGGGAATATTTCAAGCATTACCCCTAGCTTGAACCCTACTGTGATCATACACTAAAGTACGGTAGCGTCCAAAGGGAAAGAAGATAGAGCAACAGAGTCGCCAACAAGTTTTAGGAACTTGTAAACCGTTCACAGGGTGAAGGTTACACCCCTTAACGATCCAAGAGATCGTTAACTCCAATAGGTCTTGAACCATGACTTGTAGTTCGGGGATGAAGGTACAAATCCAAACTAAAAGAGATTGAACCTGCCCTAATAATAGGTCTCTACTTTATTCTGATCGTATTCATGTGCGCTTTCTGACTAATATGCAATCAATAGGATTACCCTAAACCTGTTTATCTATGTTGGTTGAATATTAATGCACAAATAAATCTATTATTGGCGATCACTTGAATTATAATCATATTAACCCTAAACAAGATTATTAATTATCTTATGAAGCGTGATTACAAGTACAAATTCCGTTTAAACATGCATAAAAGGCGTGATCAAGCAATAAAAATAAATATCAAGCAACATAATAATAATTAAAATAATCAAAATCATAATAATAATTATCATAATAATAATTATAATCATAACAATCATAATTAAAATAATCATCATAACAATAATTATAACAATTATAATCATAAATCATAAAAATAATCATAATAATGTTAAAGCATAATAATAGCAAGATCCTAGGCATGATACTAACAAGATTAATAACAAACCCTAGCATGTCACTAAGCAATAAAAATCAAATCTTTAGCCCTAACATGATACTAAGAATTATAAATATTAGAAAGAACATAAAATGCATCATACTTTTAATCATACTTGATATTAAAGTTACCCTGGACATGATACTAGGAATATCAAAACGCCCTAACATAACATTAAGAATCATAATAACAACCTAAGCATGATTTCTACATGATAACATCAATAAAAACCATTAAAGCACTTACTTAGATGCCTCGTACCTCTTTCTAATAACAAAATACACACATTAGTAACTTCAAGGAAAATAATAATTAAAACAATTTAATTAAATAATTGAAAGAGAGATTTGGGACCAAACCCTCAGAAATTAAAACCTTTCACGTCTAGGGCGAAGGCAACTTCGAATTATGCTAGGTGTGTCTAGTGCTAATATATGAGGAATTGTGTTTGTAAAAGGGTAGGCTTAGAAAGAGAGAGAGAATCAAGAATTTCTTGATGAGAGTTAGTGAAAATTGATTAATCAAAACGGAGTTTTTAGAAGGCTATTCATAGAGAAAATCAGCCAAAAAGATAGAAAATCGAAACAGAGTTCTGACGCGCAAAAACAAGGTTAGCGCCAGGCACCAGGCTTAGCGCCAGGCGCTAATGACTAGCGTTTGGCGCTAATCCCGTTTTTGACGCATTTTCTAAAATCAGATAGAATTTAACCGTACAGGAGGATAAAATTGTATTTTCCTCAAAAAACACTCTTTTATTCTGATTAAAACTCTAAAAAGTCAACAAAGTCAATTTATCAATGCTAATTGAATTAGGAATGAAAAGAACCTTCTAGAAGAATCTAGAAGACTAAAACCATTCCTAATTGCATTAGGAATGATAAATCCATATTAGGCCCTCCTCTAGATCATTGGGCCGCATATAAGGCTCAAACCGGGCCCAGTTTAGTAATTTGGTCATAACTTCCTCAATATTCATTGGAATTGGGCTTATAATATATCGTTGGAAAGCTCTTTTCAAGCCCTGTCCAACTACACTATTATTGGACTCATATCATGGACCAACCAAACTGGATTGGCTGTTTTCTTAAAATAGGTTTTCAAAAACAGAGAGAAGAGAAAAGAAATTAAAACTATCCGCAACACTAGACTTTCCACACTTTCACTTCATTCGATTATGATTCGACGTGAAAGGTACTCATCACCGGGTTTGGTTTTGGGGAGACACAAATGGGTGTCTACAAGAGGGCTCTTTCTATTGCATCAACTTCCTTCTGCCATTTGTCTATCTCATCTGTAAAGGATGCAACACAAGATGCCGCCTCCAAGAGATCTTTTACAAGAGCTTAGGGCTTGTTAGAACAATTTTGAACCACATCAACACTAAAGCACATCTCCTCTGTCATGGGGCTTTTAGGGGTATTATCAAGATTAAAAATAATTTTATCATCCCCTACTGATAGTGTCAATTTGCCACATCTTACATCTATAATTGCTCCTGCAGTGTTAAGGAATGGTCTACCCAAAATAATTGGGGTTTGCGTATCCTCAGCCATATCAAGAACAACAAAATCAACAGGTGTATAAAATTTACCTACTCTAACATGAACATCCTCTAAAACACCTAAGGGGTATTTAAAAGAACGGTCGACCATTTGTAGAGTAATACTAGTAGCTTTTAATTTACCCATATTTACACAGATAATGGCATAACACTAACTCTTGCGCCCAAATCACACAATGCATTATCAATCATTAGATTGCCAATATGACAAGGGATAGAAAAACTACCCGGATCTTTTAATTTAGGTGGAGATTTATTTTGAAGTACGACACTACACTCTACAGTGAAAGCTACTGTCTCTACCTCACTAATAGACCTTTTTCTTGTCAATATTTCTTTCATAAATTTTGCATATGCAGGAATTGGTGTAATTAATTCAGTGAAGGAAACTGTTACCTGCAAATCTTTTACCATCTCCAGAAACTTACTAAACTGCTTATCCAAATTTGTTTTCAGGTGACGATTGGGGAATGTAAGTTTGATAACTGGTTTTGGAGCATTACTGCTCTTTTCTGGAGCTGCTACCTTCCCTAGAGTCGTACCCTGCAACGTAAAATCAGATGTATTAGTATTACTCTTTAGCCCTGCAGGGCTATTAGCTACATTGTCAGGTTTAATGGAATCAAGATTAGCATTATTTAATAAAACAGGTTCATCATCTCTGGGCATAGGGGGGCCTTCATAGTGTGAACCACTCCTTAGAGTAATTGCATAAGCTTGATCTGTAGGCCTGGTTGGCTGTGCTAGCAGGGCTCCCTGTTGACGGGCTTGTAGAGTAGCAGAAATTTGAGCAATTTGATTATCTACGATTTTGTTATGTGCTAGGATCGAATCAATTTGGGCGTCTCTACTCTCCATGTGCTTCTGCATATTAGCCAGCATCTCTCTAATTTCTACCAAAGCAGGGTCGGAAGATGAGGAGGGTTGTTGTGGTTGGTTCTTCTGGCCAGCATTGGGGTGGTAATATTTCTGTTGTTGTTGTTGTGGCGCTTATGATTCTTGTGGTGGTGGATTTTGGACATTGGTGCTCCGGTAGGATAGGTACGGATAATTCCGGTATCAAGGATTGTAGGTGTTGGAATATGGGTTATTCTGCCTATAAGCTTGAAAGGCATTGACTTGCTCCATGGAACTCCTGCAATCTTGCTCCCAATGACCTAAAATTTCACAATTTTCACAGAAAGTCTCATTAGCATTATTATTAATTGCAGAAACATTAGCTACATTTGCAGTATTAAGATTATCTAATTTCTGGCAGATAGAGGTTAATTAAGCTTGAAAAAAGGATACAGAGTCAACACTATGCTTCCCCTTGTTAGCAAAGCCTCTAGGATTCCCATATTGGGAATTATGTATCGCCATATCTTCGATAACTTGACCTGCATCATCAACATTAAGGTTCATAAACCTCCCACTAGCTGCAGAATCCAATATTATTCTAGATGAATTTTTAATCCCATTATAAAAGGCTTTGATCAACTGCCATTGTGCTAGATTATGGTGGGGACATTCTCTCTGTAGGTCCTTGAACCTCTCCCAAGCCTCATATAAAGTTTTATCGGCTTCTTGGGCAAAGTTCTGAATTACACTCCGTAGTACAACTGCTCTCTCTGCAGGATAATATTTGTTATAAAAAATTCAAAACATTAGTTTCCCAGTAAGTTATACCAAGTGCAGTTCTATTTAATCCATTAAACCATAATTTGGCTTTTCCTATTAAAGAAAAAGGAAAGAGAATCTCCCTGATTTGGTCTTGCGTGACCCCAGCTTGCCTGATGGTATTACATTACTGACAGTAGTCTGCAATATGAAGATTTGGGTCTTCCCCCTTAGCTCCACTAAATTGCTTCCTTTCTATCATCGTTATAAATTGGGGTTTAATCTCAAATTGTACCCCTTCAAGAGCTGGATTGGGAGTAAGGTGTGGAAAATATGTAAGCTTTGGTTGTGAATAATCACTAAGCTTCTTTGGAACCGCCATCTCTGATTCTGGATCTGAAGATACCTCTGAATTGCTAGAATCAGTTGAAGGGTCTCGGTGATTATTATTATCACCAGAACCCGCCAGAATTTGCTTGTGAAAATTCTTCTGTCTATGGAAAGATCGTTCGATCTCAGGATCGAATGGGATGTAACCTGATCTGGAACACCTGGGCATAAACAAAGAACTAAAAGCAAATATGAGACTTGCCTCAAAGAACTAACGTTCTCTGAGACAAAAAGAAATAACCTAGACTACAAAAATAATCAGAAATAAAAATAAAACTGTTTCCCTGGCAACGGCGCCAAAATTTGACAAGCTACAGTCGTATCACCTAATCAAAAGTAATTCCTAAAACCACTAACTAAAATAGATAGGGAAGTAGGGTCGAATCCACAGGGAAACTGGTCTTTCTATTCCTAATTAATTAAAACAGTCTAATTTATTAAGACAAAATAATATATTGGTGAAAGGAAACTAAACTACTAAGAGTAAAAGTGGGAAAGAATAAAAATAGGAAGAAAATCAATGAATAAAAGACCTAGGGCATAGGTTCACCAATAAATAACATTCCAGGGTAAAACATAATAATCAATCATCAATGCATGAATTAACCAGATCGTAAAGGGATTTCGCTACATATTACAATCACAGAATTAATCTACCGGTATTAAATATCATCTCTTGAATCTCGACATAACCATTTATAGATTAATCTGCCTATTGAAACTAGACCTAAACATCAATTCTCATATCTCGAATCTCGAATCAATATTGTCAAACTCATGCATAAAAGATCAGGCCTAATCTAGTCATAGAGCATTAAATCAATCAATAGGAAATTAATCTAGCATTGATAATTAACAACAATAAATTACCCCTTCATATTATTTATGGATCCCCACAAACCCTAGAAATAAAACTACTCACGCATAATTAAATCTAAACTAATCAAAACAATAAAATAAGACATGATGAAAGAATTAAAGAAAATAACTGAAATTAATAGAGAAGAAATCGTTACCAAAAGTAATCTGAATTAATTAAGGAGTTGAATTAAGAACAAAGTTGAGAGAATTTTAGAGAGAAAAAATATTCTAAGTAGAGAGAGAAAGTCTAAAAGAGAAGGTTTTAAAAAAAGTAAAAAAAAAATCCTAATCTCGCTTAACAGAGAAGTATTTATATTAAGCAAGAATCCTAAACTAAAACAAACTTAAACGGCGCTAATCGTCTCCTAAAGCTGACACGCGCCCGATCGGGCGCGCCTTTTTTGCTCATCAGGTATGTTTCTCGTGCCCGGCCGGGCGCGAGTTCGGGCGCCGACTTTACTTCCCCCGCCCGGCCGGGCGCGCCTTCGGGAGGGAGCTCCTTTGGCCGGGCGGCACTCTTGGGCCACTCTTTGGACTCCGATTGGGCTCCAATTCTTCGGGCCAATCCGGATTTCCTCTTCGGGTCTTGAATACTCGGTCCAAATGCCCCGGTATCACATATACCGAGCCCTTAATCACCGGTTCGATGGCTCTAACCGATCCTGGGCTATAGAAATTGGTCGTGTTTCTCCAATGCTCGTAGTTGCTCCATAATATCTCGGGAAATACTCCAAAAGTGCAAATCCCTGCAAAAGTCAACCAAATCTACGAAAACACTATAAAACACCAATTAGTAATAAAAGTGGCTCTAAAGAGCCAAAAAAAACTACTAATTATGACCAAGGGACGGGGGTAAAATACTATATAAAATAGACATATCAGTCACAGGCGTGGATTGGGTCTGGAGGTTGAAGATGAGGTCGACCTGTCGATTAGTAATTTTGGGGTGACTGATGGTTTTGGGGGGTTAGGAGACGTGGATTAGCTGGTTGTTTTGGGGCTTAGGAGGCCTGTCGATTGGTGTTTTAGGGGTGACTAGTGGTTTTTGGGGTTGGAGGAGGAAGAAGGAGGGGAGCAGTAGCGGCGGGCAGCGGTGGCGATGCAGGTGGGTGGCGCTGGTGGTAGTTCGACAGGGCGGAGGAGAGAGAAAGAGGCACGAGAAGGAGAGAGAAGGGAGTTTCGTGGGTGTTCGTCAGCGTGGGGCTGTGCTGCTGCGGTTGGTCGGAGGGGGTAGGTGAATGGTCGGCGATGGTGGAGGCTGAAGGGGTGGCTGCCTGGCTGGGATGACATTTGATTTTTTTTTTCTTTTTTTTTTTATATTAAGCCAATCATGTGCTGACATGTAGCGCTTTTTTAAAAAAAAAAGTTTACCCTTTTAGTAGGTAACCGGTTTTTGGGATTGCCGTAGGAAAATTCACCTAATAGTTAAGATTATTAGAAAATAAATGTTAGTTGGATTATTGTAGGTAAATCGCCCATAGTTGGGATTATTAAAATGTATTTTTCCTTTTTTTTTCCTTTCCTTTTTCTATTATATAATTGTTGTATAGTACGAAGTATTTTTTCTTTATGCCACGTTTTATTTTTATTTATTTTTTTACATTTTTTTCTATTCATATAAATTGCTATATAATATTTTAATAATAAAATATTATCAAACTTCTCGCGAGCTTATCGAGTTGAGTTATAGCTAGCTTGACTCGTGCTCGTTAAGGTTTCTAGTCGAGTCGAGTTCGAGAAGGGTGGTGAAATCTACTAATAGTTTTGACATTAGTGGGTGGCATTTTTTAATTTTGAAAAAAAAAACGGGTGGTTAGTTCAATACATGGTACATTTTGGGGTGGTTTTTACACATGAAAAAAAAAAAACCTTTATTATATAAGAATAAAATAAAGAAACTATGAAATCGAAAAAAAAAAAGAAAAGGATTGTACATTTAATATTATATAACTAAACATTTCTGTTGTAAATAAAAATGAACATATGATGTCATTGCTTATTCATCAACATTTTTTTAAGCTTCAAGTTAAATACCTTGATTTGTTCAAGTCTCTTAAATGGATATGTTGCAATTGAGCTATATGATTTAATATTAGTTAAATAAATCAACAATACTTTTTTAATAATGAACAAAATGCTAATTTCTAACATTATTAATGCTAATGTTAATTAAACATCCTTTATTATAAAAACAGAATTTTATGCAACTGAACAAACACAAAAATTTCTATTAATTAAAAAAAATGAACATTTATTTTTATAAGAATGAACATCATACGGCATGAAAAAGAACATATTTTATAAGAATGAACATCATATTGCATGACATTTGATTATTGAGAAATACAAAATTATTGTAAACTATCTTTAGTTAGAAAATGTTCATTTTGTTATAATAAATATTCACTTATGGCGGTGACCTCCGCCATTGTTGGCTGAGCGCGACCTTAGCCATAAATACTAGAAAGAACTCTCAAGTGCTCTATCGGGCTCGATTGCTTGTTTGGGTTAGCTGACACCTTCCGAATGTTGGCTTCTTACTTTGGGACTTTTAACTTAGATCTTGTTAGCTTGAGTCCAAATTCTCAATTAGCTTCGTCTGTAATTTTTTTGTGGGAACATTGGACCTCTTTCACTTAATTGAGTTGTTAATCACCGAACTAAGTTTCTCTAATTCGGTCTTGGCCTTAAAATATCTGGTCATAAAATACAATCAAACTCAATATCTTCGTAGTGACTCAATAAGATCGGAATTGTCGCAATTCTACAGATTCCTACAAAATAATACCAACTCCACAAAAACACTAGAAAACATATTTTGGTAATAAAAATAGCTCCATAGAGCTCAAATAAGCACAACTATGATTGTGGGACAGGGAATATACACACACACACACACACACACACATACACACCCACACACACTAGACTCATTAGAAAGATATTTGAGTTAACAGTTTATTTAAAAGTAATGAATGTGATAGAAAAAAAATATCCAAAAAATTAGTAATGGGTTTGATTGGGACCAATAAAAGTAATAGTTTTTTAGAAGGATATAATATTACAAATATAACTTTTTGCCAAAAAAATATTTTAAAAAAGAGAAAATACAAGTTTAACACCTTGATAAACAAAATATGTTTATCAAATGGAAAAAATGCAATTAATTAAGTCAACAACTTTTCATCACATATGGGTCCCAACGTTTTTTATTTATTTACCAAATTGCCATGATGACTAAACAAAAGGGCAAAAATGTAAATAGAGAAATTTTGTTTATCAATAAAATAAACTTAAATTTTTCTCTTTAGAAAACATGACAACATTTGGTAACTATAATAACCGCTTAAAAATTAAAACACAAGTAAATATACACTATATTAATCCCAACTTTGGTCATTTTACGTTGTATAATCCCAACTATCGACTATTATGTAATAATCTCAACTTTCACCTCCGTTTTCTTCTATCAATCCCAAACCGGTCAATGAAAGTCAACGACCTTTTATTATAGGTTGTTGGACAGGTGTCGCCACGGGAGTGGTCCAAAATTTTTTAAAAAAAAACCAAAAAAAAAAAAAGAAGAAAAACTGAAAAGAAAAAAAAGAAAAGAAACACTGACTCGGCCATACAACCACCCCAATCGCAACCCTAACCTGTCGCCGCAACCCACCCAAACCACCTCCTTCCCCGACCAACCAACCGAAAACAACCCCCTCTCCCCAGCTTCAACGTCGAAAATCGACCAAAACCCCAAACCCTTTCCCTTGAAACCACTCTCATCCCTCAAAACTGCTCAATCTGCGAGGACGAAGGCGGGAATAAACGAGAATTGGTGGGTGGTTTTGGGCTTGCGGCGTAGAATCTGGGAATGGCGACGGGTTGTCTATGGACATGGTGCAAAGAACGTGGACGAGGTTGGCTATAGAGGAGGTGGTTGCGGGCTTGAGGCGGAGGAGAAAGAATTTGACGGTATGGGAACTGGAAATAATGGTTAGGGCTAGTACGTGGATCAAGGATGAGGTTGGATGGTGGTTGTGGGCTTCAATCAGAAGAGAGAATTTGACTGTGGTGCGATCAACATTAGTGGTGCGGAATTGGGGTGGCAGTTTGGGATGGTTGTTCCCGGTGAGGTTAGGGAGGAGGGGATAGGGGCTGGGGAAGTGGGGTGGATTTTCGGTTGTCAGATCTGGGAATAAGGGGTGACTGTGGTTTTTTCTTGGACCAATGAAAGTGTGACATGTGGCATTTTTTAATTCTTAAAAAAAAAAACTTTTTCAATAGGTAACCAGTTTTTAGGATTGGCACAAGAAAATAGAGTTGAAAGTTGGGATTATTGCAGAATAATCTATAGTTGGGATTATTCAAAGTAAATTGCCCAAATTTGGGATTTATTAAAGTGTATTTTTCCAAAACACAAAAGCAGTACACAATTTTTTTTAGGATGATGGATTTTTTCCCATATAATATCTATATACTACCTCGGCACACATTATATGCAACTTTGAATCTTTCACGGAACCCAAGACAAAATGTCATAATAGTTAATTAATAGATTAAAGAGTATGTAATCAAGAGTAGGAGAGAGAGAAGATTTGATAGAGAGAGAGAGAGAGCGCTACAGAGAGAGATGAAGTGCGCACAATGGAGAGGTAAAGAGAGGCACATCGGAGGCGTGGTGGCTAGTGGCCAATGACATTTGACGGTGGTGGTCGGAGCACTTATGAAAGATGAACAATTGAACATGGATGGAAGTTGAATGGAGTTTTTGAGTTCAGGTTGATTTTTGATTGAATTTTGTTTTGGGTGAATTGAATTTTAGATTTCCAAGAATTACAACTTAGGTGTTTTATTTGGTTGACAAAAGTTTGGTGAAATGGGAACAGTGAAACTTCCAAAAAATTTACATTTCCTGGAAAAAATATAAAAATTTACTTACCTAATCCCCCCCAAGTAAGTAGAATTCCCCACGTAAAGTTATTTTCCTCATTGTAATTTGTAAACCAAATAATTTTAGGAAATACCATGAATTTGAATTGTAATGCATGGAAGTTCTATTCCAATGTGAACCAAAGAAACCTAAGTTGAGTTTACTCCCTCTTATTTAGTCCCTCTTATTTAGGGCTTGTTTGACATCCTTTTTTGTTTTCAATTTCCTGTTTTTTTTTTTTAAAAAAAAAAAAAAAAAAAACAAGAAACCAAAAACATGAAACAAGAAAAAGATTTTTCTACTATTCTGTGTCACTTGTCAGTTTTTAAAATTATCATGATTTTATAAGTTTAAATTGTTGTTGTTCATTATGAGACATATATCATATCATATCATATACTTTTAAAAAACAAAAAACAAAAAAAAAAAAAAAATAGAAAACCATAGTAATGCCAAACGAACCCTTAAGTGTCTCATATGACTTTGACACTATTCACATATACTACCACTTTAACCAATGGTTGTGTGTTGTACGTAAGATAGAATATAATCAATAATGACTACTTGGTAGAATCGTCTCAAAGCATAGTTTTCAAATATCAACTTTTTATAAATAATAGTAAAATATGGCTTTATTCAAAAGAGATAAAGCCTTACTTACATGTATATGGGGAAAATATAACAGTCAAATAGGAAGGAAGATATTATAGTTTATAAATATATTCGAACTTTTCAAACATTATTAAACCGATCTTACATATAGTGTTATTAAACTTTATTATAACTTTATCTTGTATGAACGAGTTATATACAATTGAGAGTACTAATGTTTGGGGAAAGTTGCAAGGAGAGTAATCAAGTTTCAATTTGTACGAAAAGGGTACTAAACCCACAATAGGAGGTAAAAATACCGGTGGCAATTGCCTGTAACCGGTTTACCTCTATTTCGAATTTAAAAAAAAAAAAGCAAAAATCTGATTTGTCTATTCAGCTGTACTTTGGGAAGCTAAAGTCATCATTACACTGCTGTTGGCGCGAGAAATGAAAAGGCGTATACCTTTATATTTACCCTCTCACCCTTTTGGATGCTTTCATCACTTCCTATTTTCAGAAAAAAAAACAGAGAATTTTCAAAAAAAAAATTCGTACTTCCTCTAGAAGAATTTCGCCATTAATGTGGGAGTGTGACTGTGAATCATCAAAGAAGAAAGCGAAGTTAGCAGCGCTGCAATCTACTGGAGGTATATTCCCTTTTTTTGTCTTCTTCTTCATAATTTCGCCATTAATGTTCTTGTTTGTACAGAGTTGATGAATTTTTGTTTTTTTGTTTGAAATTTTTTTTAAGTGAATTTTCTTGATTTTGTTGTGATGAACTTGTTTTGTGGTTGTATAATTCTGTTGTTGTGGCTGATTAGCAAAATTGTGTTGGATTTGGGTAGAATTGCTTTATAATTTCTAGGGTTTGGGGGTAGTGAAACAGAGTAGGTTTAAAATGGAAAATACCTTGTCTAACTCCCTTAATTTACCTAGGTATGGATGCTCTTTCCGACGCTCACCCTGTTTTCAGCGACCCCGATCTGCTCGTGATCCATGTCTTCCCAAAGCTGGACTGGGGTAGTAGGGATACTGTTAAGCAGGTCTGCAGGAAATGGCGTCTTTGGTGGAAGACTCGCCACCTAGCCCGACTCCTACCCTTCTATGGTCCAAGGGCCTCTGTCAATGAGTGGGTCCTCAACGACCTAATCTACAATGATGGTCGTGACTTCCATGCCTAGGTCAACAAAGACACGACTGTGTACTTTGATGGCTTCCCTCTGCTGTTCAAGGAGGAGTAGGGTGTTGTTTTTGGGTTGGGTGGGGGGTCTGTGCAGCTAGATTGTTTTTGGGTTTAGGAGCTGCTAGGATTAAGCTTGATGTTAGGTTTTTTTTTTTTAATGTTTTAAGATGTTAATATTAGGATTTCATTGTCATGGTATAGTAGGTTTTTGTTTAGGTGACAAATCATTTACAATCTTTTGGGATTTGTCACTACCATGACAATGATAAGGATTAAAAAGGATGGCTTGGCTTGTATAGCCATTTTGTAATGGATCATATTTATAAATATTAATGAAGCCACTTCTTTTGCATATCTTTGTGTCTCTCTTATTCTGTTATTGCAATTAATAATACATGAATCAAATGACATGCTGATTGTGACAGTGAAATGGCCTTATTTTTTTTTATAATATGCTTATTGTGAGATGCTTATTGTTGGTAGACAATATGGATGCATTAAGACCCTGTATAGTTATACATCATGGTGGAATGTGGGTTGAAGGAGAGGACATGTATTATAGGGGGGTAGGGTCACTGTTTGTGATGATATCCCTGAGACTGTAGATAGCTCATATGTCAAGCAATTGATAGACTCCTTGGGATACACTGACATTGTGAAGCTTCACTTCTTAGATCCTAGGAAAAGTATGCAAGATGGGGTGAGGTTTTTATCTTTTGACAGGAGTCAGTTTGATCCATTCCTGTCTTTGTTACTAGAGTGCAGAGTGATTCATTTGTACTGTGAACATGAGTTGTTCATGCCAACACACTTTAATGTTGGCAATGGTGGTCAAGGTAGTAATCAAGGGTCTAGTGTAGGGTCTTTCATGTCCTTGTTGAATGGTTTTGCTAGTGGGTCTTTTGAGCCTAGGGTAACTGGGGATGATGTGCAATTTTTCTATGATAGTGAGGGAACAGATGAAGATGATGTGGAGTTTGTTAGTGCTAGGGACAAACTGACAAAAGAAAAGAAGGATGAATTGGATTTTGAGGAGGAGCTAGGTATGCTGAAAAGGGTAGCAGAGTCAAAGGGGAAATCAGTGAACATGTACGATGAAGTATGGGAAGGTGGCAGTGATGAAGATAGCCCTAGTGAAGATGATGAAGATGATCTGGGGTACCTTGTAGCACCTGTGAAAGGTTAAAAAAAAAAAAAGGATTATTAACAGTGAGAGCAGGAAGTCTGATTTTTTTTTTAGGCCAACACTTTGATAATGCAGTCATGTTTAGGAAAGCTTTGACTGACTATTGTGTAGGGAGTGGAAGGAACATTAAGTTCTACAGGAATGACCCTAATAGAGTTGGAGCAAAGTGTAGGCAGGAGGATAAGGGTTGCCCTTGGAAAATATGGGCTTCTTGGGAGAAGGGGAAAAGAAATTTTGTTGTGAAATCCCACATTGGAGAGCATAATTGTGGTAGGCAAGCAAAAGTGACATTGATGACCTTCACTTGGATTGCTAAGAATTATGCAAATTGGTTTAGAGTTAACCCTTACATGAAGTTGCAAGACATTAGGGAAACTATTTGGATAGAAAAGGGAATAAGGGTAAGCAGGTTCACAGCATACAGGGCTAGAAAAAAGGGTCAATCTTTGATTGTAGGGGAGTATGCATAACAGTACTCTTTGCTTCCTAGGTATGCTGCAGAGATTTTAAGGAGTAACAGGGGGAACACTGTGAAGTTGCAAATGAATGCTAATGTTTTTGAGAGACTGTATTTGTGCTTTGAAGCACTGAAAAAAGGGTTCAAAGCTGGTTGTAGACCCTTTATCTCCCTAGATGGCTGCTTCCTTAAAGGACCTTTTGGGGGCCAATTGCTTGTTGCAGTTGGAAGAGATGGAAACAACCAAATGTTTCCTTTGGCCTGGGCTGTTGTTGAAGTTGAAAGCACTGACAGCTGGACATGGTTCCTGTCTCTCCTTGCTGATGATTTAGAAACAGTCACAGGAGCTGGGTACACATTCATGTCTGATCAGCAAAAGGGATTGTTAGCAGCAGTTTCAGGTGTCTTCCCAGAGGCTGAGACAAGGGTTTGTGCAAGACATGTCTACTGCAGATTCAGAGGGGTTTTTGGTGGGGGACTTGAATTTAGGAAGCAATTTTGGACAATTGCTAAAAGTAACACTGAAAATGAGTTCCTTAGTAACATTGAAATCATGAGGGTCATATCAGATGATGCAGCTGAAGATTTGATGAAAAGGAACTACAAGAAGTGGTGTAGGGCTTTCTACACTCCAATGTCATGTTGTGATAGTGTAGATAACAACATGAGTGAGGTGTTAAATGCATACATCCTAAGTTCAAGGCATAAGCCCATTATTACAATGCTTGAAGATATTAGGGAGGGGTTGATGGAAAGACTCCACAAAAAAAGAGATGAAATTGGTAAGAAAAATTTAATCCTATGCCCTAGAATACAACAGAGACTGGAGAAAGTGAAGATCTGGGCAAGGGGATGGAATGCTTTTTGGGATGGGGGATTCTGTTATGGGGTTAGGAGGGGTGCAACACAGGACAAATTTGTGGTAGACTTGCAGAACAGAACTTGCAGTTGCAATGCTTGGCAGTTGAGTGGGATTCCCTGCAAGCATGTTGTTGTTGCTATTTGGAACAAATCAGACCAACCTGAGGACTATGTGAATGAGTTCTTCACCAAAGACAAGTACATGAAAGCATATGCTTTCCTGCTAGAGCCTTTGAATGGTCCCCAAGAATGGCCACAGTCTGATGCCTCTGTCATCCCCCCAAAATTGAAAAAGATTCAGGGCAGACCTAAAACAAAGAGAAGATACCAGGCAGGAGAGACAACAGCTACTAGGAAGTTGAGGAAGACAGGGAACCCTCAGACTTGCAGTTTGTGTGGACTACAGGGACATAACAAAAGGGGATGTAAGAATTTTCCAAAAGAAAGAGAAGCACCCCATCACACACCCACAACAACAGAGCCTGAATCTGATGCAAATGCACCTACCAGTTCTATGCCCATGCACATGAGGGGTTATGGAGTGTACACATATCCAAGTGGCTATCAGAGAGTTGCATCAGTATGATACTGTAACTCTATCATATCATTAATTCTGTTAAAATGACTAATAACTAACTTGGTTTTTTTTTTCAATTTGTAGGTTCCACCCAACCCCAGACCTACTCAACAGCAATCACAAAGGGCATTTTACACAGACATAGAAGGGGAGCAAACTGTGTACTCCCTCTCAAGATCACTACCCTATGTCAAGCCAGCAACAAAGCCAAAACAACAACATCATTTCAAGTCAAGCATTGCAGGTAAATAACCAAATTAATTTCTTATATTGAATCCATAATTTTCACTTACATTCATACACTAATTGCAATATTTATTTTACAGGATTTAGCAAAGAAAAAGAGAAACAACAATAAGTTGCTGCAAGAGGTACAAATACAAACTGAATTTCCTGAATATTTTGTTATTGTTTGCTCTGATATTTTTTTTTTTTTTTTTTTTTTTTTTCAGCAGATGCAAGGTGGAGAAGTAGCAGATGTATATAAATGGAAATCAGTTTTTTTGGAGTTGTAACGGCTACTAGATTTTAACTGCTACAATTCTTGAACAATTGCAAACATTAGTACCCTCTGACTTTTAGTCATAAATTTAATTTCCCTTTTTTTGTTTTCTTGGGTTAACCGGTTTTAGAAGGTAAATTTTGAGATGAGTACTTCATCTGCAACAATTGAAACTTGAGTACTCTCCCTGCAACTTTCCCCAAACATTAGTACTCTCAATTGTATATAACTTTTGTATGAACTTATTAACCCTTATACAAAGTATTATATTATTTGAACTTATTAACTCTTTGACCTTAAATAAGTGAAATAATGTAAATTGAACAAGGCATAAGTGTGATGGATCCGAGCTTGACCCTAAGTCTTGATCCATTTCAAACTTGCATAAAAGTTCATACATGAATCAACTTGAAGTTAACCCCAACTCTAAACCCGACCCAACCCATTATCTATTAACTTTGAACATACCCAAAACCCGAATGAACTCAACTTGATTGTATTATTTGTATACCAGACCCAAAACAATTAGTATTATATACTCATGGAGTACTATGGATCATGGTACTCCTTACACAATATATTTGAGTTATTTTGCATACACTTTATGTTATTTTGTTTAAATGTTGTGTTATTTCAATTTTTATATATATATATATATATATTGAAATAATAATAAATTCACATCAAAATAACATTAATAGTGTTGAATTTTAAGACATCTTGAAAAGAATCAAACACTTTAGAAGATACTAAATTACCTTCAAATCAATTGATTTCTAAGAAACACAAAAAATTAGAAGAAAAAAGGGGAGAGAAAAAGTGTGTTAGATTTAGAGTTGGAGTAGTGAGAGGAAGAGAGTGAGATTGAGAGTGAGAGTGAGGTTGATTACTAGAAAACCCCTAAAATTGGAAGAAGAAAGGAGAGAGAAAGTGTATGATTTTGAGTTGGAGTAACTGAGAAGAAGAGAGAGTGAGTGCGGAAGGAAGATGAATGAGAAAAATGGCGAAATAACATACATGTATTTAAAAATAACATATATATAATTTGAAGTAACAGAGACTTAACATCACAATAACACGAGTTTTATAAAACCTGAAGTACCGTGTGCATGGTACTCTAGGAGTATGCTATAAATTAGGGGTGAGCAAACCGGGTACTCGGTCAAATTTTTAAGACCCGGACCCGAAATTGGTTGGTACTGGGTCCTAAAATTCGGAATTGGAATTGGAACCACTTCAACCGGGTCCTAAACTTTAGGTATTGGAATTGGAACTGCCGGGTACCGAGTTCGGTTTCAGGTACCCACTTATGTAAATAATTATTAAATTTTAATACAAATTTAATACTTATTTTGATCCATTTTCCTTTTTAGCGTTTAATACTTATATTTATATGTGAATGATTGCATGAGCAATTTTATTTAGGTTATATATTAATAATATATATTTTTTATTTTACTAACTAGATACATTTAACATATATTTTTTTTTCCTTAAAAAAGTATATTTAGTTTAATATATATTGGGTCACCGGGTACCCAACCGGTTCCGGGTCAAAAAAATTGGAAATTGGAATTAGAACCGGTTGCAACCGGTTCCTAAACTTATTACCCGGAATTGGAACCATCGGGTCCAATTCCACATCTGGACCCACTGGTTCCTAACCGGTTCCAGTTCCATTTCCGGGTACCTGGAATTTTTGCTCACCCCTACTAGAAATTGCGGACCCCAAATGGCTCGACTCGAATTGATCGACCCAATTGCAGGTTTAACTTGATACCTGAACCTACAACCACGGGTTGATGAGAAAAATGACAAACGTCTATGTTTCCCAAGAAAATATTCCAACTTATCTCACGAATTTTGCTTTTCAAACAGTAGAATTGACATAAAGCTAACCCCTCAACAGTTCATCCATACTATTGAATATTGATTCAGAAGGTCAGGTCAAACTCAAAATATTTGATATTCAAATCCAAAAGAAATCAAAACAAAAAACAACAAACCTTGGAAAGGGAAAAAGATTACTGAATACTCCGACAAGATTCCCAACCTGCAAACATCCTAATATCCTATGAATCTCACAGTAGATTCTGTACCTCTTAAAAAAACACTCAGTTTGCTAATCACTCACTCAAATTCTTCTATATAAAGGAACCTAAATATAAAATTGGGAGATGAACTAAAAACATATCATTATCTAAAGGAGAGAAAGAGAGATAGAAGAGCTCCCTTCAAGTCCAATAGAGAGGGCTGAGAAGTGGTAAAGAGCTGCCATTTCATGCATTTCTGGCCATTTACTTGCATTCTTTGCGACTACGATGATGGATAACCGGAAGAAGGTGAAGTTCGAGTAGGACTATGGGTTTTGTTTCGATTATGGAGACGAAATGCAAGTAAATTAGCCCTGGTGCATGGGTTGGGAGCAACTCCTTCCACTTGCTTCGTTCGCTCATTGGACTGAAGGGAGCTCCATCCATTCAATTTCGTCTTCTGTCACTCTTTCATACTTTTCTAAATTTCACACATTAACATGATAAAATTTTAGTGTAGCATAAATATACGATATTCATATGTTCATGCATATTCTTATACTATCATGCTTCATAACCTATCAACTTACTCTCCTCTTTCATGTTTTTTTCAGGAAGTATCAAATACTTGGGTACTAGAAGGTCATCCTTTTCTGCAGCAATCGTATCACATGAAGACTAGTTCGAGTAGTTCCCCATAAAACGGAATTTAAAATAGGAGCAATAGAGACTAGCAATTCTTCCTTTTGCAATCTTTTATTTTTCCCTTTTGTTTTTACCCACTTCAAGTCGGGGTTACATGTAATCAGAAACTTGCAATGAGCAAGATAGAATAAAGTTCACAGTTAATGCCTGAATTAGCTAATTATTACAAACATCTGTTTTTTCCTACGATAGCTTTCAGTAAACTTGTGATAAAGCAACATTAACATCACTGAAACTTTAAACCAATTTGATTAGCATGCCTAATATTAATAGATGCTGCTAATTAAAGAGAAAAACTAAGTCTCTGCACTCCGCAAAGAAAGCAATATAACGCATGGTAAATTGGTAACATATAGCAAGACGGATCCAATATAGCTCAAAGCCAGGTGACAACGATTTATTCCAAAAGTAAAATCCATCAAGATCTACACAAGTTTTAAAGGGTGAGAACCAGATGAAATAAACTACACAGCAAATGTCATGGCACAGTTTCAACAGGCCAGCAATATTATACCAACACATTCTTTACTCCACCAGCATTGTACCAGGTTTAGTGATCTGCAAACAAAAGACAGATATCTTTTAAGAAACTAATTCCAACATGTAACAATATGTGATATACTATAGCAGATATTATGGTTCTAAGTTCTAACAACAAAATATTTGCAAGATTAAGCACATAGATCATGATTTTTCTTTTGCTGAATACAAAAGCTACACGTTAAACAGCAAACTAATTCCTAGATTATTTATAAACCTCTGCATCAAGGAATAAGTTACGCAACAATTATTTAGTACAAAGCATTTCTGGGTTCTACATTACTAACGCAAAAGGGGTACCTGAATGAGGAAACCCCTAAGAGCATGATTGACATTAAAAAAAAAAAAAAAAAAAAAAAAAATTAAAATAATAACACAATCAGAACCTAGACAAAACAAGGTTAGCAGAACAGCAGAAGGTAAAAGTAAGCAAGCTTGAAAAAGAACACAAACCCACATACACGTCCATATGCGCTTTTTTTGTAATTTTTTTTTTTTTTATCCTTTAGTCACATCAAACCTTAATGTTTCTGTAAACAAAACAAAATAAAATAAAATAAAAAATTAGTTTTGTTCCTAAATGATAAGCTGTTTCACTTGGGAGTCGCTCACTCATTATCAAGGATTCTAGCAAAATTACCATAATATCCTTCAATAAATAAATCTTTAACATTTCACATCCCCTCCTTAAATCTATAGTTTTCCTTTGGAATTTTACAGGTTATGTTACTTGGACTCTTCATTTGTCTTCCAAAAACACTCAAGACTCAACACTTTGACAAGGATATGGAATCCTTGCTCAATATGTAAAAACAAAACGAAAAGAAGAATATGTGCGATATGTTCTCAACTACTCACAAATAGACTTCAAATAACCATTTCAAAAGTGTGTAAATGTATTTGTATGCAAAATGTCTTTTAAAAACTGGAATGTGTTAGCATTCATGCCCTGCTTTTGTACCATGTCTGATTTTAGGACAGTTTTCATGTGCCTTAAAATTATCAACCTTGATGTTTTAGATACTTGGATATGTACCCACACCTGCACTCATACCCATGTATGAGTAGCATAGCTTACAATGGTACCACTAAGGGTAACATGGGAATTTGACTTACTAAGCTAATAATAAGTGGATCTATTCTTTTGTAATGAATTAATAATTAAAATTATGGCCTATTTTTATGGACAGAGGCAACACCTCCAGCGTGGACTAGGATTATAATCCAACTGGCCATTAAAATAAAAAGCAGGTGGACATTGAACAACAGAACCAAGGCAGTAAAATTGCATGTGTCTTTCTATTACTCCATCCCAAATTAGTATTACACCTTTTTTTTTTTGGTAAATAGTACACCCTACGTCCTCTAATACAAATCCTCTTTTACTACCACTCAAACACCCCTCTTTCACTTTTACTACCTATCTAAAATTATATAGTATTTTATTTTGCTACCACCTAAAATCACATAATTTAAATTTCACTATCACTCAAAAGAATCCATTATGTCTCTGTTAAGTATATTCAAATCAAAATAATAATAATAATAATAATAATAATAATAATAATAATAATAATATAATAATAATAATAATAATAATAATAATAATAAATAAATAAATAAATAAAAACCAGCACTGCCTATCCCCCGTCAGCCAACTTCCCCCCTACCGGCGTCGGCGTCGGCGACCCATCCCACTCCTTTTTCCCCACCATTTGCAACCCGCCACCGCCTTCTCCCACCCAATCGAACCCTAACCGACCCAGACCCACCACCTAAACAACTAAACCCACCACCCACCCAAACCCTCGCGGCCTCTCTTCTTCTCCTTCTTGAAAACCCCCGTTTCTTCTCCATACCCACACACTCAAACCTAGATCTACCATACTACTACCTTAACCCACCTAAAACTACCCACCGATCCAACCGAATACCCATCCAAACCTATTGGTGGCTGACAGGGAGGCAGTTAAGGTGGTTGAAGAGGGAGGGGTGGCTGGAAGGTGACATTGAGGGTGGCTGGATCTCACTAACGGAAATAATAACCGAAAGTGTTAAGTGGTAATGAAATTTAAATGATGTGATTTCAGGTGGTAGAAAAATAAAATTAAATTTTAGATGGGTAGCAAATGTGAGAGAGGGGTGTTTGAGTGGTAGCAAAAGTGAAATTTTCCTTTTCTTTTTGGGTAAACCAAAATACAATGCCTCTTTCTATGTAAAGATTGTATTTTTTGACATTATAACCCTTTTTTTATGAGTTGTCATCTTTTTTCATTATATTTTTTGTACTTTTAACATCAATTTCCAACACATTCTCTCTTTATCTCTTCAATTATTCTCAATTACTTTTTATTTCTCTCTATCTCTCTCTAACCCCATATGCACATATGTACTTTTAATCATTAGTTTTAAAGAATTTACAACTTCCTTAATTCCACACAAAAACTATGGGGTGGGGGGGGGGGGGTTGGATGGGCAATGAGAGGAGACTAGGGGAATGGAGAGGGTAAAGGGAATGATTAAACTGTCTTAACAAAGAGTAACAAAGGAAAAGAGCCCTTTTGATTCCCTTAGCCTTTCTTGAAGACCCCAAAGGCCCACACCAAATGCACCCTAATTTATTTCCACTTGAGAAAGAATGAAATAATAATGAGAAGCAGAAAAAGAAGAAAAGAAAAAAAGAAAAGAAACACACCACATGCTTGCTAAAAGTTGAACTTATGAATTCAACACATACTAATATTCGGATTTGAGGACTCCACAAATAAATTTCCACCCATATTTATATTCAGATTATCCAACATAAGTTACATAACCACTCAAAATCATAATCCGAAGTATATCATGCCAAGTTGGTGCAACAATATTAGAAATCTAAGAAAAGCTAGCCAATGGTTCAGTGATAATAGCCTATGATGATCAGAAAAGCTAGCCGAAAGTTCAGTGATAATAACCTATTATGTTGGCCAAGGCCTGCTGTACATGTTTGATATCATTACATGAAATGACCTCTGTTTGGACACAATATACGCCTAAAACTAGGGTGAAGGGGTTGGCGAGCAATGGTCATGATTGAAAAATCAGATTAAACTTCTTCCCATTTTGCATCATAAATTTTTTTAAATTAGTCTTTTACATGCATACCTGAGGGAGAAGCACACTTGTGACTTGTGAGTGATATCTAAAATATCTTAAGAAAACATACAAAAGACAAAGATATTTTAAATACTTCTAACTTTCTAAGCAATCCAGCATTTCTGAAGAATTCAAGTAACAAAGCTACTAAAAACACAGATTTTTTAGAACTAGGACACATATTTGAAAACCAAATTTGGAGCCGATAATTGACAGGAAGATTGAAATTAAGATTGGGGCAACAAATTTTTAAAAGTGAGACAATCCTAATGGAGGTATCTATAAATTAAGGCCAGGTCAAATGAATGGCCTTCAGCAGAAAAAGATAGGAAGGAGTATTTAGAAAATAATGTTATGATACTAAATTTTATAGTACTATAGAACCACAAACAAGAAGCGTAGGGGGGAAGAGAAGAAAGAAGGGTGAGGGTTATCACAGTCAAAATTACGGGTATGTGAGATAGTGAAAAGCATTGTTTTTAACAGGTATTATTCATCTCTGTTATTATTCAACTCTTTAGAACATTGATAAATTCATATAAAAAACTATCATCTATTCTTAAATTTATATGTAACCATGTCCATGTCTTAACTGACAATACAAATTAATATTGTCCTCATAACTTAAAAAAAAAAAAAATTGAAAATTTCTAGCCAATATCATGGCTCCATGCTAGTGCCGGTCCAACTATCATGAGTGCTAAACGGCTAATTATTTCAATATTAAAATAAAGATGCAAAATTCCTCAAAGAAGTATACGGCTGACAATAGCAAATACGAAAGTTCACCCAATACATGATACATATCTACTCTTCATCTATGTCCTGTCCATATTAAAATTACAAGCCATATCTACTTTTCTTTTATGATCATGAATCAAAATAGATACCATTCTAAAGACTGGAAGATTCTCAAAGCAAAACCGAGACAGTTCACCTCACTTCGCACACTGCACAATAGTGTACAAAAATCACTCAATTATTTTGGTTTCTATGCAGTTTTTTATCGAATCACTAATTACCAATGCGGGATTCAGAATATGCTATGCCATACAAACTCTCTAATCATAACTTCCGAAGAAACCCGAATCTCATATGAATACCAAAATTCCATTAGGTACATCCGAACATGCCTTAAATCAAATTATAAAGTCAAATTCAACTAAATCCGTACATGCCTTAAATCAAATTATAAAGTCAAATTCAACTAATCCCCTAAATGCCCAAAAGAATTGAGCAAAAAGACGCTGCATATCACTATGTATTGTGATTCGCTATTATATAACTTTATCTTATAGTCTTCCACTAATTCTCAACACACTCCAAACATATTTCATCATACACACCTAACACACATCTGAGACCTCAAATGAATAAGAATACTTCAGTTTGATCCTTTAAAAAATATTAGAAAACCATATAAAAGCTTTGGCATTGGTGTCAAATATTTCTCACCAGCCTAACACTTAGGTTTAGACATTAAAGGAACCTTGCAAGACCTGAGCACTCAGATACAATCTTATGAGCCACCATATAAACATTCAACAAGAACTGGAGAGCTCGTGCTCCACCAAACTTCAATTAAAAACTTTTATATAAAAATTCGAGAAACATAAAACTAAGTCACCTAGGCTCAACTCACAAATTACCCTTGAAATTCAAATGGGAAAATTGCAATAGTATTTCAAACCCACGGAACTTTATCATATGAACACAACCATACCCTTCAATCAATTCATTAAGCAGCAGTAGTGCAATAGGTGTAATATTTGTTCAGGGAAAACTCAAATACAATAACTTTGACTTGGAAATAGAGGATTAAGGAGATACATAGCTTCCAGGAGCACAGTGCATTGTTCTTTATTCTCTCCACACCACCATTGAGCAACACATTTTCATATTCAACGAATTAATAATCGGAGGGCACTATTTGTCTATAGTAGTGTCCCACAAGTCACCACCCTGTTAACTTGCCAGACGACAATTTCTAAAGCAAACATATCAGCCTTAGTTTCAACAGATTCAACAGTTCTTCAATCAACTAAATCGAAGGCACAAAATTTAAATGCTGTGGGCAATATGAATCTCTTCAAAAGCCTAGTCTTTACAGCAAAACTCAAGGAAAAAAAAAATAAAAAACTTAATTCCATCTAAGCTATGCAAAAGCTACTCAACCGAAGTCACTTGAAAGGTATAGATTCAATAAATTAAATCACGCGCACTTGCCAAGTCTACCAATTTCAAAGCCAACTACCGAGACAGCCCATAATTAGGACATATTGAAGAAGAGAATTGCGTCAATGGTTATATCTAAATGCTCTAAACCCCTTTCCATCTCATTCCCAACAACAGACATATACAAGCAAAATCAAGTTACAGAAAAACCATCATGTAGTACATTGATCAAAATCATTCAATAAGAGAACAACTAACACAATACAAAAACAACCCATTAAATAAACAACTCAATTTGTTTTAAACAAATAAATAATTTTGCATAAATATACCCAATTCCAACATAGAATATCTAAAAGTCAATCCCATATAAGCTAAACAAAAGGGCTTAGAATAATTACCTCAAAATAATGCAAGAACCAAGTCAAAATCATTCAGCCTCAACAGATTCCACTTTAGGACCTAATTCAAAACAAACCCAATTTCAAAATAAATCTAATATATACCAAAAAAAAAAAAAAAAAAATCAATTGAATGAATGAAAATTAGCAGAAAAATAGAAACCATGAAGGGAGTGAGGGCGATGATCCTTGTTCCAGCCGACGCCACGGGTGGCCTCAAGGTATTGATTGACAAGGTGGCGACATTTTTGGAGGTGATTGACACCCTCAATGCGATAACACCACCTGAGCTTATCCCTAAGAATCTTGGCAGTTTCGATGTCGATCCATTTCTCACGAACTAAATGCTCGCGCATTTCAAGCATTGCAACAGGGTCTTTGTATGGGTTTGCTGGATCGAAGTCATCTGGTGGGGATTCATCGAACTCTACCTTGAAGCTCTTCCTTCCCATTTCTCCTTTCTCTTTCTCTGAGTTGCTGTGATCTGTGAAGGGGTGTGAAGAACTAGAACAACTGATGTAAATGTAATGGGGATGTGTGGGAATGGAGTTGAGGTTGTTTTCGGTAAAGCCCGGCAAGGGATTTGTTTTTATGGAGGCCCAATTAGTCCTATCCCATTATCACGAGTAGAGCGGACAAAAGCTAATACTTTCTCCGTTTTTATTTTATTGCACCATTAAGACTTTTACACTATTCACTTAATCTTCTTTGACCATCATTTGTAATTTATCCATTCGAAAAAATATAGTCAAGTGGGATCTAGTTAGATTGCTCTCGAAATCTTTATAACTTTTACAAAAGTATAATCGAAGATATTAATAGCTACAAAATTGCATTGGCAAGTGTGAAATCTCTCATGGTGCAATAAAAAAAGAACGGAGGAAGTATGATACTCCCTCCGTCCCCGAAAGAATGACCTTACTAAAGTATATTGGAAAGATAAATTTATATGGGGTTTACAAAAAAGTAGAGAGAGATAGTACTAAAAGTATATGGAAAAACAAAATTTTATATTGGTAAGCTGAATTTGCACAAATATTGTTACAAATTGGTGGATATTTTAATGCTATTGGGTCATTCTTTTTGAGATTAAAATTAGGCCAAATGGGTCGTTCTTTCGGGGATGGATGGAGTATGATAATATAATACAATAGCTCTAGTGGTTAAATCTTCCCTCCTGATTCCAAAATATACTGGATCGATTTTCATCTCCCCCCCTGTGGCTCTCTAAAAAAATTTTTAAAAAAAAGTGGTTAGTGTCAAGTATTTTCAACATGTTTAATTGCTTAGCTTCACACGAAATGATACGTTTAACTAATTGAATCGGGTTATTTGTATTGAGGTTCCTTAACATGTATTTTTCATGACACTTTTACTAGATTCGGGTTATATATATATATATATATATATATATATATATATATATATATATATATATATATATATATATATATATATATATATATATATATATGGAATTGCTAGAATGAGAAATGAAAAAATCACTAATCTCTTGATGCATCATCTTAGTTTAAAATTCAAATTCCCACCTCTAATTATTCTTAACTTTCTCATATTTTGACAAACAGCGTGCCAAGAAGATGTGCTTCATTTAAAAGAAAACAAAGAAATTCTATCAAATGAGTTTCAAAATCAAAAATCCAAAAATCAAAACCCCAATAATGCTCGACGGAAACTAATATTTTGGTTCGGATTTTTCGATTTCTGGTTTAGTATTGAAATTCTGGATTTATTGTACAATCACCCAAAATCGACTCGAAAATCTAATTCAGTTTTGACTTGTATAGATACAATAATCTATAACATAACCTATTTATATTACTTCTAGTTAACTCTCTCCTCCTTCCTCTCTCCTAAACCTTAGCCTCCACTGCTGTTTTTTGAAGGGGCTTCCATCAATGTTAACCAATGGAAAGCCCCAATATAATCTTTGTTAATTTCTTTAAAAGTTTTTCTAGGTTTATAATAATGCTTTCTCCTTTTTGGAGAAACTTTTCTTCTTCAAAAGAAAGGATTTCTTAACTTCTTCGAAAGACAAGGATTTATTGTCCTCCTTCGAAAGACAAGATTTATCTCCTCTTTTCGGGGAAGAATTTTCTTAGGTTTGAATCCATGATATTAATCTAATGATGGATTATCGTGAAACTATTTCGTTGGTGAAAACCTATGCGAGATTGCAAGGGTTATCAAGGTTTCGAATACAGTCGGATAAATAAGAAGGAAAACCCCCTAAGGCTACAAAGGATTGTTAGATTGTCCCTCCAACAAGGCTATATTTTCCAGCGATATAAGTGGGAGATGCTCTACATAAGTGCAAGATCCACTCGACGATTGTAGTATTTATGAAGGAAATTTTAATATGATTCTTACGTACTACCCCCGATTCTTATTACTCGCAACAAGGACTAGTTTTCCGAAATCCTAGGCGAACGATCTTAAGAATAGTTAGTGAAAAATAAGGGCATATACTTAAGTGTATATTAATCCAACCCAAAGAAAAAGAAAAAACAATTTCAACCAAAATTATTAAATTAAATAACCCACCACCACTAGCACCACCGAAACCACCAGGCCAACCACCACCACCTAGTAGCGCCGAAACCACCTAGCAGCACCACCACCCATTAGCGCCGAAACCACCTAGCACCACCACCCAGCACCACCGAACGAAACAACCCAGCACCACTGAAACCACCTAACACCACTGAACCCTGTTGATATTCGTGTTTGATGTGATATTTTATCCCTCGACCCATGGTCATTTATATGCCTATTTGAGTTCTTCGGAGTTAGTTTTAGAACTAATGTGTGGTTTATAGTGTTTTATAGAGTTGGCACTTGTTTTGTAGGAATTTCCCGAATTTGTTGGTTTATCCTATGGTTTTTTGGCCACTACTGGATATTAAAGCTTGTAGCATATTATGACCGTTGATCGTAGCCCAAGACCGATCGTATCGATGATTAAGGGCTTGGTTCGTGAAATTGGTCCGAGCAATAGACCAAGAAGAGGTGTTGGGCCTTGTCATTTGAAGCCTAAAAGATTTAGAACAGAAGCTCAAGGTTTCGGCAAAAGAAAGCCGGGCCCAAATGGGCAGCCATTGGCTTGATTAGGCGGCTGCCTAGAAAGCAACATTCTAGGAAAAAGGCAGGCCCGATTGGGAGGCCCTTCGCCCGATCGGGTGCGAGTAATTTCAGGCGTTTTAAGAGTTTCGTTTTGGCTAATCTTCGAGCTTAGAATCAATACTCTTTTGTAATCTTTCTTAGGGACGGTTTTTTATTATTCTCTTTCATGTGCAAAACTTTAGAGAGATTTTAGTTGGTGATTATTGTTAACTCATGTTCTTCCCTTTTAGTGCAATTTCATATTTCCTTATTTTAATATTGCTTCTTCTCTCCTTTATTGCTTATTTTCCTGTTTTAATCTTAATCATGTCTTTCGCATATGCTTTGATTTGTTTAGATTTAATTATGTGTGAGTAGTTTAATTATAGGGTTCTTGGGGGATCCATAACTAATATGAAGGGATAATTTGTTATTATTGATTATTGATATTGCATGATAATTTCTTATTGAATTATTTTAATTCTTTACAATTGGATTATGAATCGAGCAGATGTGATTTGATTGTAAAAGTATAGCAATATTGAATTCATGAATCGAGCATATGTTAATTTGATATTAAAGGCTATTTTCAATAGGGACTTAGATCTAGTAAATTGCGAGAGCCTGTTAGATCTATATTAATTAATAAATTACGAGAGTCTCTTAATCATGTTATATGTGCAATGTCGATTATTGATTGTCACGTTTTATCCCGAAATATTAATTATTAGTGAACTTGTGACCCTAGGCTTCTTTATTATTGATTTTTCCCTATTCTTAATCCCGTAGTTAATTCCCTTTTAATAACAACAATTTTGGTTACTTAATAGTCTAGATTATATTAATTAATTAGGAATAGAAAGACTTGTTTCCCTTAGGATTTGACCCTACTTCCCTATCTACATGAGATAGAGGATTTAGGTACTACTTTTGATTAGGTGATACGACTTTAGCCTATCAAAATTTTGCGTCGTTGCCGGGGAAACGGTTTTATTTTTAATTCTGATTGTTTTTGTAGTCTAAATTATTTTCTCCCGTCTCAGAGAACTCGAATTTCTCATATTTGTTTGTTTAGCTCAGTGTTTATGCCCAGGGGTTCTAGATCAGGTTACATTCCATTCGATCCTAAAATCAAACGATCTTTTCAGAGACAGAAGAACCTTTACAGACAGGTACGAGACATTTCTGAAGGTAATCCACGTTTGGAACCCCCATCTGATTCTAGCGATTCAGAAGCTTCATCAGAACCTGAATCAGAGATGACGACATGCACCACCACCTCCTCTAGCTCGCAAACTCAGCGATTATTGACAGCCGTCCCTGACGGATTTTCCACATCTTACTCCTATTCCAACTCTTGATGGGGTGCGATTCGAGATCAAGCCCCAATTTATCACAATGATTAAAAGAAAGAAATTTAGTGGAGCTAAGGGTGAAGACCCTAATCTTCACATTGCAGATTTCTGTCAGTATTGCAATACCATTAGGCAACCTGGGGTCACATAAGACCAAATCAGGGAAATTCTTTTTCCTTTTTCTTTATGTGGAAAAGCTAAATTGTGGTTTAATGGTTTGAATAGAACTGCACTTGGTATTACTAACTGGGAGACACTTGCTTTGAATTTTTATAACAAAAATTACCCTGTAGAGAGGACAGCTTTGTTGAGAAGTGCAATTTAAAATTTTGCCTAAGAGCCAAATGACACTCTATATGAGGCTTGGGAAAGATTCAAGGATCTGCAAAGGGAGTGTCCTCACCATAATTTAGCACAGTGGCAGTTGATTCAAGCCTTTTACAATGGGCTTGGAAACACATCTACAACAATTCTAGATTCTACAGCCACTTGGGAGGTTTATGAATCTTAATGTTGATAATGCTGGTCAAGTTATCAAAGATATGGCAATTCACAATTCCAAATATAGGAATCCTAGAGGTTTTGCTAACAAAGGGAAATATAATGTTGATTCCGTATCATTTGTGCAAGCTCAATTAACATCTATTTGCCAAAAACTAGATAATCTTAGTACTGCTATTCCTAATTCTGTAGCTAATGTTTTTGCTGTCAGTAATACTAATGAACCTTTTTGTGAAAATTGTGGAATTATAGGACATTGGGAGCAAGATTGTAGGAGTTCCGTGGAGCAAGTTAATGCCTTCCAAACCTATAGGCAGAATAACCCATACTCCAACACTTATAATCATGGCCTCCAGAACCATCCATATATTTCTTACCGGAGCACCAATGTGCAAAATCCTCCACCTCCACAATAACCATAACAACCACCACCACAGCAGAAATATTACCATCCCAACTTTGGCCGAAAAACCTAATCACAAACTCCCCCACCTACTGACCCTGCCTTGTTAGAAATTAAAGGGATGTTAGCAAACATGAAAAAGCACATAAAGAGTAGATATGCTCAAATTGATTCAATTATAGCCCATAATAAAATAGTTGATAATCAGATTGTGCAACTTTCCTCTACTCTACAAAGTCGCCAGCAGGGAGTCCTACCATCGCAGCCAGTATAACCCACAGATCATGCTAATGCAATTACTCTGAGGAGTGGTTCACACTATGATAGGCCTTCTATGCCCAAAGAGGATGAACCTGTTATAACACTAATTGCTAATCCTGTTTCTCTTATACCAAATGAGGATGTTACTAACCTTGCGGGGCTCTAGGAAAAAACTAACTTTTCTAATTTTTCTTCTCAGGGTAAACCTTAGGAGAAGGGTGGAGATGTGCAAGGCCCTACTGTCCAAATTCCATTCCCTAATAGAAATCTGAAGAATAAGTTGGATAAGTAATTTGGTAAGTTTCTACAGGTCGTCAAGAATCTACAGGTAACATTTCCTTTCACTAATTTAATCACTCAAGTTCCTGCATATGCTAAATCATGAAAGACATTTTGACTAGGAAGAGAACTTTTAATGAGGTTGAGATTGTAGCTTTCACTGAAGAATTTAGTGCTTTACTACAAAATAAATTTACACCAAAATTAAAGGATCCCGGTAGTCTTTCTATACCTTGTCATATAGAAAATATTTTAATTGATAAAGCATTATGTGATTTAGGTGTCAGTGTTAGTGTAATCAGGGCCGGCTATTGGCCTGTGCAAAGAGACTCATAGCACAGGGCCCCGAAATGGAGAGGGCCCCCAATTGGAAAAAAAAGAATGTTATTGATATAAGAAATATTAATGTTCAGTGTGTTATGTAAATGAAATTTGCTGAGTTGGTAGCAAACAAATACTTAAATCATTTAGTCGTGGATTGTTGTGTCGGGTTCGAACCCCCATGTTTCTCTTATATATATATATATATATATATATATATATATATATATATATATATATATATATATATATATATATATATATATATATAATTTCTGCAATTCGCTTTTCTTTTTTTTTTCTAGCCTTTATTTTACTTTTTTTTTTTTTTTTTTTTTTTCTTTTTTGTTTGTTTAGTCATTAGTCTAGGGAATTAAGAGGCCAGGCTAGTTTTGCTATTTTTTTTAGTGTAATAAACAAACTAATCAAACTTTACATTTTAGGTTAATTGAATGATAAACATATTTATTCAAAAAAAATTCATAAATATGTATAGTTTCTCTAAAAAAAAAAAGGAAATATATGGGTTAAACTAGAATTTGAAATGCTATTATCAAATTCATAAACTTAATTTTTTTTTTAAAAAAAAATCATAAACTTAATAATACAAACATAAGTTTTATTTGTTTTATCATGTAAAAAAAGAAGGCTAAAATCAATGAGTTAAAAAATAATAAAGCATAATTTAATATTGAAAATTATACGTTTTAAAATCATCGGGGTCTAATTTAAAAATAGCACAGGGCCCCTAAATTTGTTGGGACGGCCCTGAGTGTCATGTCATCGTCTGTGTGTTCAAAGCTTAATATGGGTGATTTAAAGGTTACTAATATTACTCTACAAATGACATATCGTTATGTTAAATACCCCTTAGGTATTTTAGAGGATGTTCCTGTTAGAGTTGGTAAATTTTTTATCCCTGTTGATTTTGTTGTTTTAGACACGGCAGAGGATACACAAATTCCTATTATTTTAGGAAGACCTTTTTCTTCATACTGTAGGTGCCATTATAGATGTGAAAAATGGGAAATTAACTCTTTCTGTTTGGGATGATAATATTACATTTAATCTAGGGAGAGTTATGAAAGGACTCATGCTAGAGGAGAAGTGTTATAGTATTGATGTCATTGATTTTATATGCCATGACAGCTTACCTCAGGTTCTCTCACGAGATCCTTTAGAGGAAGTACTATGTTGTAAACTTAATGCAGGTGACGCTGACATATGGAGCAAAGAGGTGGATGAAATTGAGCATGCTCTATCAAACGAGCAACTTAGCCCTGATGAGAATGGTAATGTGGAATATTTTATTCAGGAATCATACTCTGTGGGCGTAAAGAAACCTGAACTTAAACCTCTTCCTTCCCATTTAAAATATGTATTTTTGGATGAGCAGGAATTGCACCCTGTGATCATTAATACTGTACTTGATGATGCACAAACTTTCCAACTTCTAGAGGTTCTTTGAACCCACAAGAAGGCAATCGGGTACAGTATTGATGATCTAAAGAGTATTAGCCCTAATTTTTGCATGCGCAGGTGATCCGTGCCATTTATGGCACCTTTAGGCTATGTTTTTTTTTATATTTCTATGCTCATTTTTAGTCGTTTATGTCGTGTTTTTAGGGAATAATGCTTGATTTGTGTGTTTGTGTGTTAGTTTAGAGAAATGCGTGCTTTTAATGGTTTTCTTATTATTTTATTCATTTCTCGGCTATTTCCCTCGTTTCTCCGTTTGTTTGACTTGTTTTGTAGGTGTGTCGAGCTTCCCGGGATTTAATCATCAAGGAGGGAGCTCAAGTGAATTCAAGGAATTTAACGGAGCCAAGTTAGGGAAGCCAAGCACGCAAGTCAAGCCAATCCAAGAAACAAAGGAAAATGAAGGCTTACAAAGTATCAAAAAGGACCTTTGTGCATTGTTTTGGCCATATCTCGAGTTCTACAGATCGGATTGAGGGGATTCAAGTTGGGTTGGAAACTAGACTTGAAGAGCTTTCCAATTAAAGGTTGCACGCCTTCATACAATTCCTAGATCGTGAGTTACATCCTTCCAAAGTTGGCCCTGCAAATCTGCCGTAACCCATTTCTGCCATTTTGGGCAGTAACTCTCCGCGGGCTGGCCGCGGGCTCCCCGCGGGCGCGGGATTTGGCCGCGGGCGCGGCTTTCGGGATGTCCGCGGGCGCGGCCGATTTCTCCAAGGGCGCGGACTTCTGGGTCTTTTACGATTTTAAGTTTCTTTTCTCCTTTTGTTTATATATTGTTTTTGGGGATTTTTATTATCATTCATTCACATAATTCTTAGTCTTAGAATAGTTCTCTCTCTTAGGTTGAGAGCTTCTCTCTCTAAATTAGGCTAAATTAGGAGTAGTTTTAGAGAGAGAAAGTGAAGGATTTCAATGGTGATTGAGAGATTGAAGATACAAGGGTGACAATTGTGTTCAAGATCTTCTCTATTATCAATGAGCATTCTTAACTCTATATCACCTTATTTCTTTGTTTAATTTCATGTTTGTTTGGTTTTATTTTGATGTTTGATGCTTGATTAGTGTAATTGTTCTTGGTATTTTGTTGATTCTTGATTTCCATAGTTGTTAGTTGATAGATGATGATTCTTGAATAGTTGTTTGGCTAGGAATTGGGTGAAACTTGTATGATTGATTAATTGTGATTAATTTGGGAATTGTGTTGATTGATTGTTGAGATTGAAGTGATTAGTGAAGGTTTGCATGTGTGTAATTCAATTTGGCCTTGAGAATTATGCTAGATTGCATTGTAATTGCTAATGACATGAACAATTGTTTTAGGAATTGCAATTATCAATTGGTTTTGATTGTGATTCTCTTAGTTTGTTATTCATAGTGAACCCTAGCTTAACAATTAGGAGATAGCTCTTTGATTCCTATTGATTTCTCTTATCATTAGTCCTCACAACCTTTGATTGGCATGCTCTTCCCAAGTTGTTGCAATTGACATGATCACTCGTTGATCCCCGTTCCTAGTGTTTTATTTCCTTGGTGACTTGTTTTGTTAGTTGTTAGTATTCTCTCTTACCTTCGTCTTCGACCTAGCTTAGGCGCATAATTCAAAGTGCTTGAACATTACCGTTCCTTTGGGTTCGGCCCTTGACTTTCATCTATACTCGTATTAAGGTTTGTTAAGTGTTTATAAATTTAGTTTGATCGAGGGAAGATTAGATAACGACCTAGTTTTCCCCTCGTTAGCAGGATACACCTAGAGGATGATCATAAACCAGTTATTCAACCATAGAGAAAGTTGAATCCTAACATGCAAGAGGTTGTTAAAAAGGAAATCATGAAACTACTTGATGCATGTATTATCTATCCTATATATCTCTAATTTAAAGTGGGTAAGCCCTGTGCAGGTAGTTCCAAAGAAGGGTGGGATGACAGTAGTAAAAATGATAAGAATGAATTAATTCCCACTAGAACTGTAACAGGATGGCGGGTGTGCATTGACTATCATAGATTAAACACCTCCACTAAAAAGGATAATTTTCCCCTCCCATTTATTGATCAAATGTTAGAAAGATTGGTTAACCATAAATTTTTTTGTTATTTGGATTGGTACTTGGGATTCTTTCAAATCCTAATTCACCCTGATGATCAGGAGAAAACAATATTTACATGTCCTTATGGTACTTTTACTTATCGTAGGATGCCCTTTGGATTATTGCATGAACGTGCCACTTCAGCGTTGTATAATGAGCATCTTTTCTAAGTTCATAGAGTCTATTATGGAAGTCTTTATGGATGATTTTAGTGTCTATGATTCATCATTCGATAATTGTTTATCTAACCTCGCTAAAGTTTTGAAAAGATGTGAAGAATGCAATTTGGTTTTAAATTGGGAGAAGTGTCACTTTATGGTGACAGAAGGGGTAGTATTGGGTCACATTGTTTCTGACCAAGGTATGCAGGTAGACAAAGAAAAGGTAGAAGTGATTGAGCAATTACCCCCACCAGTTAATGTTAAGGGGGTAAGGAGTTTCCTTGGTCACGCAGGGTTTTATCGCCGTTTTATCAAGGATTTTTCTAAGATTCCAAAACCACTAACCCAACTTCTACTTAAAGATGCTCCTTTTGATTTTATTGATGAGTTTCTTGAGTCTTTCAACGGGATCAAGAAAGCCTTGATTTCGGCTCCCATCTATGTGCCGTCGATTGGAATCTTCCATTCGAGATCATGTGTGACGCTAGTGACTATGCTTTAGGCGCCGTGCTTGGACAAAGAAAGAATAAAGTTTTGCATGCTATTTACTATGCTAGTAAAACTTTAGATGAGACTCAAGTCAACTATGCTACTACAGAGAAGGAGTTTCTAGCTGTGATTTTTGCCTTGGAGAAATTTAGATCATATACTTGGTTGGTTCTAAAATTATTGTTTTTACTGATCATGCAGCTGTAGACACCTAATTGTGTCTCCCAAAAACCAAACACAGTGATGAATACCTTTCGCGTCATTGATTATTGAACAAAGTGAAAGTGTGAAAAGTCTTGTGATGCGGTTGTTTTAATAAAAAATACTTTCATTCTGTTTTCAAAAATGTACTCTATTTATGAAAATGTCCAGTCCAATTTTAGTATTTGGTCCATGATAAGGGTCCAATAATAGTGTAGTTAGATTGGGCTCGAAAAGAGCTTTCCAACGATATTATTATAAGCCCAATTCCAATGAACACTACAAGAATCAGGTCGAATTCCGACAGATTAGTTCCAATGGACAGGGAAATCCGTCGGAAAAGCCAAAATTTCCGACGGATTTATATTCCGTCAGATATTTCCGACGAATTTATATTTTCCGTCCCAAATCCATCGGGAATTTCCGACAAAATCTGAATTCGTCGGAATATATGCACTTTTCGACGGATTTTTCGTCAGAAATAACTATTTCCGACGGAATATTTCTGACGGATTTTCCGTCGAAAAATAATTAAAAAAAAAAAGCAAAAACCCCTTTTAAAAGTGAAACCCTAAAGCAACTCCTCTTTCCTCCTCTTGGCTTCCCATTTCTCTTTATCTCTCCTCTTCTCTTTCCTCTTCTTTTACGGATTTGTCCTCTTCTTTCCCCTGTTTCTTACCATCACCACAAAAACCATGCTCTTTCTTCTCTCCTCTCTTTCCCCTATTTCTTCCCACCACCGCGACTGCAACAACCACCACGAACATCAACATCAACCTCAAACAACACCACCACCTCCAACATTAACCTCAAACAACGACACACTGCCCAACAACAACCACCGCAAAACAACAACCACCGTCACAACAACAACACCGCCTCTTTCAACAGCCACCGTTGCGAGTATCTAAAGGTTTTTATTGTAGATCTAATTTTAACTTAGGTTAAATTGTAGATCTTGTTTTAATTTTGGTTAAATTGTAGATCTTGTTTTATTTTTTGAACATTTATGATAATAGTTAATTATTTATGTAAATGTTAGTTTATGAATTTATTAAATTATTGTAATTATCATAGTTAATTGTTGTTTTTTCTTTTTATTGAAATTCCGATCAAATATGTTTAACTATTGGTTTGGATATTTTGTGGTAATAATCGTTTTTTTGCCCTATTTTTCTTTATAATATTGTTTGTTATTTTGGTGCTGTGGGGTGGAGTATAGTGGTCTTTTAAGGTGTTGTGTGGTGGTAGGGTGTATTGTGGTGGAGGTGCAGGTGTGGGGCTGGTGGCGGTGGTGCCATCAGATTTTTTTAATGCATTTTCCGAAGGAAATTCTGTCGTAACTTTCCGACGACATGATTCCGTTGGAAATTTACGACGGATTTTTCCGAGTCGGAAATCATCTTCTGACAGACTGATTTCCGTTGGAATTTCTGTCGGAAAAGTGGTTGTCTCTGACGGAATTTTTCGGTCGGAAATCGGCTTTTTTCTAGTAGTGGAATAATGAGGAAGTTGGTTGAAAATTTCTGAGGGTTTGGTCCCAAATCCCTATTTCAATTATTTAATTTAATATTTTCATTGAAGTTACTAACGTGTGTCTTTTGTTATTAGAAAGAGATACGAGGCAACAAAGTAAGTTATTTAATTGCTCTATTTCTATAGAAAGCATGCTTAGATTATTTTAATTCCTAGTATCATGTTAGGATACTTTTATTGCTTCCTAATATCATGCTTAGGTTGCTTCCTATTTTCTTCTATCATGTTAGTATCATGTTATGGCTAAAGCTTTGATCTTTATTGTTTAGTAACATGTTAGGATTTGTTATTAATCTTGTAAGTATCATGCATAGGATCTTGCTAATATTATTATGCTTTGATGAATATATGATGATGATGATGATTTGTTGTATCAATATATATTGTTGCTTGATATTATATTATTATTGTTATTGCTTGATCACGCCCTCTCTTGCAGGTTTGAAGGGAATTTGTACTTGAAATCACGCTTAATAAGATAACTAATAATTTGATTTAGGCTAATGTGATTTTAATTCAAGTGATCGCCAATAATAGTTTTGTTTGTGCATTAATATTCAACCAACATAGTTAAACAGGTTTAGGATTAATATATTGATTGTATGTTAGTCAGAAAGCGCACATGAATATGAGAAGAATAAATTATAGGCCTCTTTTTAGGGCAGATTCAATCTCTTTTAGGTTGGATTTATACCTTCATCCTCGAATATTCAGTCATGGTTCCAAACCACTATGGAGTTAGCAATCTCATGGATTGTGAAGGGGTGTAAGCTTCACCCTGCGAATGGTTTACATGTTCCTATAACTTGTTGGCGACTCTTTTACTCTAGCTTCATTCCCTTTGGACGCCACCATGCTTAAGTGCGTGTATGATTACAGTGGGGCTCAATTGTGGGATGCTTGAAATATAACCCACATCAGCATTAAAATATCTCATTGCCAATTTATAGACACCCAAATGTGTCTCCCCAACAACCAAACCCAGTGATGAATTTATCGAATGAGGTGAAAGTGTGAAAAGTCTTGTGATGTTTTAGTTTTAATAAAAATATTTCTTTCTGTTTTTGAAAATCTTCTCTATTTATGAAATTACCCAGTCCAATTTAGTTTGGTCCGTGACAAGGGTCCAATAATAGTGTAGTTGGGTCGAGCTCGTAATGACCTTTCCAATGATATATTATAAGCCCAATTCCAATGAATAATGAGGAAGTTATGGTCCAAATACTAATTGGCAGTAAAATGGTTATATGGCCCAATGATCTAGTGGAGGGCCTATTAATTATTATTCCTAAAATTACTAGGATTGATTATAGTCTTCTAGAATAGTCTAGAAGGTTATTTTGAGTTCTAATAGCATTAGGATTGATAATTAATCTTTTAGAAAAATTAATGAATTTGTTTTGAAATTAATTTAAAATTAATTAAAATGGAGTTTTAATTGCTTAATTGTATTAAGAAGAGGATTCCGTATAAAAGCGCGTTTTATCTTAAACCAGCGTCGAACGACAAGCCTGTTGCCATGCGTGATCCTTGTCATTTCGCGCTGGGTCAGTCGCTGGTGACAGAGGTCAGTTTTATTCCAATTCAAGTTCTGATTTGTTTCTATTGATTCCAGACTATTTTCTTATAAATAGGGGTCGTATTTCCCCGTTTTTATGCATTGACAACCATCTAATTCTATTCTTTCTCTATCTAAAAAGCTAGAAGCTTATTCTTATCTCTCTTTCTAAACCTTCCCCTTTTACAAAATTCCACATTCACAAGTTCTAGACACACCTAGCCAAGTTTGAAGTTGCCTTCACCCTAGACGTGAAAGAGATACGAGGCATCCAAGTAAGTAATTACTTTAATTATTCTTTTGATATAGAAATCATTCTTTAAGTATTTTAATTCCTAGTATCATGTTAGGAAGTCTTTATGAATCCTAGTATTATGTTTGGGTTTTAACTAATATTCTAGTATCATGCTTAGGTTGCTTCTTATTTCTTCTATCATGTTATTATCATGTTAGGGCTAAAGCTTTGATCTTTATTGTTTAGTGACATGCTAAAATTTGTTATTAATCTTGTTAGTATCATGCCTAGGATCTTGCTAAAATTATTGCTTTGAGACTGATAATATTATGATGATGATGATGATTGTTGTTATGTTGCTTGATTATTATTGTTATTGCTTGATCACACCTTTTATGCATGTTTAAAGGGAATTGGTATTTGTAATCACGCTTAATAATATAATTAATAATCTTGTTTAGGCTAATATGATTATAATTCAGGTGATCGCCATAAATAGGTTCGTTTGTACATTAATATTAAACCAACATAGATTAAATAGTTTAGGGTTAACCTATTTATTGTATGTTAGATAGAAAGTGCACATGAATATGAGAAGAATAAAGTAGAGGCTTATTTTTAGGGCAAGTTCAATCTCTTTTAGGTTGGAATTGTACCTTCATCCACGAATATCCTGTCATGGTTCTAGACCACTATGGATTTAGCAATCTCATGGATCGTGAAGGGGGGTAACCTTCACCCTATGAACGGTTTACAAGTTCCTAAAATTGGTTGGCGACTCTTTTACTCTAGCTTTCTTCCCTTTGGACGCCACCATACTTAAGTGTATGATCACAGTGGGGCTCAAGTGTGGGATGCTTGAAATATTCCTTACACAAGTCAGAATCCAAACCTAGACTCCTTTGTTGGGTGCTCATACTCCAAGACTTTGATGTTGAAATCAGAGGCAAAAAAGGAGCAGAGAATGTAGTTGCAGATCACTTGTCTAGGATCAGGTATGATGGAGGTAAGGACTCTACACCTATTGATGATTCTCATCCTGACAATAATATCCTTGCAGTTGTGTCACAAGGACCTTGGTGTGCCGATTATGCCAATTATTTGGTAGGCGGTATACTACCTCCGGATATGTCCTACCAACAAAAGAAAAGTTTTCTCCATGATGTTAAATATTATTTTTGGGATGATCCTTTTTTGTTTCGTGAGTGTGCAGATGGACTATTTCGCAGGTGTGTCCCTGAATAGGAAGTGAACGACATCTTACAACATTGCCATAACTCTCCATATGGTGGGCATCATGGCCCTTCTAGAACCGTAGCCAAGCTTAACAAGTCAGGCTTCTTTTGGCCTACCATGTTCAAGGATGCGCGATTTTTTATCATGTCTTGTGATTCTTGCCAGAGGACCGACAATATTTTGAGGAGACACGAGATGCCCCAAACTAGGATCCTTGAAATTAAAATTTTTGATGTTTTGGGTATTGACTATATGGGACCGTTTCTATCTTCCAAAGGGAATTGTTACATACTGGTGGTCGTTGATTATATGTCCAAATGGGTCGAGGCCATTGCTTCACCAACAAATGATGCCAAGGTGGTCATGAAGCTCTTCAAGAAGACCATATTTCCAAGGTTTGGTGTCCCACGAGCTATCATTAGTGATGGAGGTACTCACTTCCATGAAAGACAACTGGACAACCTTATAAAGAAGTATAGAGTATATCATAGGACCGGGCTTAGTTATCATCCTCAAACTAGTGGTCAAGTTGAGGTCTCTAATAGGGAAATCAAGTTGATTCTAGAGAAAGTGGTCGCTAAGTCAAGGAAAGATTGGAGTATGAAGCTAGATGACACACTTTGGGCGTATAAAACCGCATTCAAAACACCAATTGGTACCTCACCTTATTGACTAGTGTACGGTAAGGCATGTCATCTTGCTGTGGAGTTAAAGTACATAGCTTTTTGGGCAATCAAGGAGCTTAACATGGACTCTAAGGTCGTGGGAGAGAAAAGGCTTCTCCAACTTGAGTTGGATGAGTTTAGATTATCGGCGTATGATAGTGCACGAATGTACAAGTAGAAGACAAAGAAGTGGCACGACAAGAAGATCCTATCAAGAGAGTTTGCATCGGGTGATAAGGTTCTACTCTTTAATTCTAAATTAAAGCTTTTTCCAGGAAAACTAAAGTCTAGGTGGTCGGGCCCCTTTACTGTCACTAAGGTAAACAAATTTGGTTCGGCTAAGCTAGTGAATGAAAAGGGTGAAGAGTTTAAAGTAAATGGTCAACGATTGAAGGTGTATCATGATGGAGCTACTGTTGGAGTGGTGGAGGAAACCCACCTAACTCTACTCTCATCTTAGAGCTAAGTTTAATGGTCGTGCGAGACCTATTAAACCAGCGCTTTGCGGGAGGCAACCCGTATTTCTTGCTTTCTAGACTAGTTTTTCTTTATTTTATTTTTCCTTTATTTAGAGAGGTGAGGAGAGTGCAATTTTACCTTTTTGAAGTGATTTTGTGCAGGTTTTGAGCTATCAAGTAAGGAGACTTAAAGAGAAAAAGTTGCAAAAAAAGAGAATTCCAAACTGAGCAGAGGCTCGTTCGCGCGCGAGAGTGAAGCAAAAATCAAGCGTAAAATCGCCCGATCGGGTAGAGCTCGCCCGACCGGGCGTGCAAGCTTCCAAAGTTTGGGGCTGTAAAATCGCCTGATTGGGCGCGCAAGCATGAAATTGAAGGGAAATTCGCCAATTAGACACAAATTTAAAGAAATCGAGTGTTCTCAAAAAGAAATTCCGGACGAGGCTTGCCCGATCGGGCGAGCGATCGAGAGAGAAATCAAGGGCAAGCTCGCGCCCGATCGGGCAGAGCTCGCCCAATCGGGCGCTCAAGTAAAATTTTAGAACGGGAATCCTTCGCCCGATTGGGCGCACCTATAATCCAGAGCTTACATAATTCCTTTTCTCCTCTTTTCTTTTCCCTTTATTCTTTCTTTCATCTCTTTCACCTTCTCTCTCTAACCTTCATTTTCAAACCTTCAAACTCACTTTTAAATCAAGATCTTCTCCAATTCTCTCATCAAAACTTTAAATTTTTTTACATATTCTTAATCCTTTCACCTTCCTTTACATTCTCCATCTAATTTCTACTTATTTTCTCACACTTTTAGGAAACCCTAGAGAGGGAAAATCTCAAGTTTGTCAAGAAATCAACTCAAATGGCTTCCAAAAGAACAAGAAATCAAAGAGGTGAACAATCTAGGCAACAATCAACACAAATGGTCGACCCGGAACTTCAAATTGCGAGGTAGAGTGAGGTGGTGGTCACTAGCCAACAAGAACAAAAGAATAGGATGCCCAACCCCATCTTGAGGCAAGTAATCGCTACTCGTTTTGTTCACCATCCTACTTTGATTAGATTAGGAATTGACAAACAAGTAGAAAATTTGTTTAAGGAGATTAGCATGAATAGTTTGTTTAACTTGCATCATGATACATATGACTATTTAACTGTAGAATTCATCTCTACTTTTAATTTATTTAATTCAAGTTCAACTGTTTATCATGTTCAATTTTGATCGCTTAATAATGATATGCGAATTTCTTTAAAAGGCTTTGGAAATTTTTTTGATTTGAAAACCGATAAACCCATGTGTAGACACCTAAAAATGTCTCCCCAAAACCAAACCCGATGATGAACAACCTTTCACCGCCATTATTGGTCGGGTTGAGTATTTAACCTTTTGAGTGCTTGAATCCATGTTTCCATTCAATACATTTCATAAACCAATCCATTTCCTAGCTCATTTCCCTAAACCAAAACTTGTTTTCCTCTTTTCGTGTCCACATCACAAAACCGAGAGAAGATGATTTTGTGGCTTAATAATTTTGATCCAATTATTAATTGGTTGGATAGGCCTTGAAATAAGCTTTCAAACAATATATCATAAGCCCAATTCTCATTTAAAACGAAGAAGATGTGAGCCAAACACTAAACTCATCCCAAAACCGACACCCTTCTACTAAAACGGTCATATATTAAAATCTACAAATTTATTAACCGGATTCTAATTGGGTTGGAAAGTAGACTTGATAAGATTTCTAATGATATATTATATGCCTTATTATGAGTTACGGATCAAAAGTTATCGTAATTTTAAAAACGCATAAAAAATTGGAATTATCGCGTAGTGTAAAATTGTCGTGTCGCCGGGAGATGGTGACGTGGCATGGGGCCTGGTACCGTGACACGGGAATTCTCAACGTGTCACTGTGCATGGTACCGTGACACGGGAATTCTCATGATTTTCTTTCCACGTGAAAATTCCCCGCGTCACGGGAAACTCTGCCACGACACGGGAATTAATGACGTGTCACGGTATAATTTCCCGTGTCACGGCGCCCATCCCCTGAAACGGGGTAGCTCCGTGTCTTCTCCGCGTAATTCTTCACGCGTTTTACCTCCTGCGTCACACAAAGTTCTCCCGTGTCACGGGGATTTGTGTCGTGTCGCGGTAGTTTTTTTAGGGTTTTTATCCTTTTTAGGGTTCCATGTGTTTCCCCTACTCATTTTTCCTATAAATACCCCCTCCTTTCTACAGTTTGGGGCACCAAATCCTGCTCTCTTTCTCTCTTTTACACCAAAAATCATTCTCTTCTCTCTCTCTATCATATTCTAAGCCTTAAACCTATATTCTTAATTACACCATTCTCCCCTTAAGCACTCCAAGGAGTCATACTTGACCCGAGGTTCCGTCCTTAATCCAAGGCGTGAAAGGTATAATTAACTGAGGGCTTGGAACAAATCAAATCTACATTTATTTAATTTAATTTCTATTTGATTTATATTTTTTTTATTGAAGTTACTAACAATTTATTCATGATGTAGCTATTTTAAGGAACGCGCGGAATGTGAGTAATTAATAAATTTAATTCCTCTTATTTTATTTTAATATTGCTAGTATCATGATTAGGTTATTTTATATTTGATTTGACTAACGCTATTATTGTTAAATTGCTTCCAATATTAATGTTTATTCTATTATTATTTATGATCACCATATTGCATGTTTAAAGGGAATATGTAATTGAAAATCATGCCTAATAAGATAATTTGGACGATCGATTTAGGTTCCTTTTTAATCTTATTGTTTAATCAAGTGATCACTAATATTTTAGAATAATGTGCTGCATTAATATTCAACCAATTTAGCCTAATAATAGTTTGGAGCAAATTGAATCTTTGTTTGCATGCCTTTGAGATCGCAGGAATCACTTTTCACTATAAGAATCGAGTAGAGGCCAATACGGGCGAATGTGACTCCATGACTCACTTCGTACCATCATCCCCGATCCTCCTTTCGTGGTTCCGAACCATATGGAGTTAGTAATCTCATGGATTATGAATGGGGTGTAACCTTCACGGGTCAATCGTTGTCCCTTAATCGTGGTTGCCTTTTATGATCTGTGAACGGTTTACAAGTTCCTTAAAAAAACTTGTTGGCGGCTCCCTACTTTTCTTTGTCCCTAATCGTAATGTCAATTCCCACTTCCTATGAGTGCCAAGCATATTCACCACGTGTTTTAACGTAGGCGCACTTCAAACGACGCCTACACCATGGAACCACCTCGAGACTTTTGTGCCGAAGTTTACCTAGCCCTCACGGAGGAGGTTTTAGAAAGCATCCAACATGCCAAGGGGACCATCATTCACCATCCCATGCCAAAATTTGTGCAAAGATTTGTTGGCCTCACCATCTTTGGGAGGGCATGAACCGGCTAATGTTAGGAGGGATGAGTTGGAATTGTTGGCCTCCTATTTAATACCTAGTTGTGGGAAGTTGAACATTCCCCTTTGGATGGCCCAACAATTTCAACGTAGTGCTAAGGAGGCCAAGGATTCTAGAGCTAGGACTCCTATCTATTTTGGTGGGTTAGCCACCCACATTGCGGTAAAACTGATGGGTTTTACACCCAATGACCATAGGAGATTAGATGGCCCTACCCTAATGGACCTTAGCTACTTAGGAGGCCTCAATTGGATCCAACCTACCCATAGTGTGACTCAACCTAACGAAATGTGGTGGGTAATCCATAGGGAGTCGGGTAGGAGAGACTAAGCTTTTAAATTGCCTAACCCCAACTGAACCATGTTTGATAAGGGTAAGACCACCTATACCTTTGAGTTAGGTAATTTAGGAGAGGCATAAGAGGCTCACCATTCTCCACCTCAACCACAACCATATTTCCAACCACCACCCCAACCCTACATGCATGACATCCCTACCTCTTCCGTTAACTACAACATCGATCCTAATGCACCTTGTGATGACTTCTTGAATTTTCGGAGCCAACTTAATAGGATTGAGATGGGCCAAGGAAGGTTAGAGGGTTTGGTCTAAAATCTTGACTATAGGGTGGGTTCTTTAGATAGATGGGTTGGGTATGTGTAACGGAACCTAGGGAGGGGCTTATACCCCATGTATGATAACTATGCACGCCAAGGGGCTATTCCCCCTAAGGCTCTAGTTCCCAATTGGTTTCAATATCCTAAATCAAGATATTCGAACCTCGGTGCTTTTGGTAGTTATGTGGACTATTCTTCCGTCCATGGTTATAGGGTCGATGTTCCTTTTGGTCGGCTTGGGGAGAATGTGGATCCTAACTATTTTGTTGGTGGTTCAGGTCACGGAGGAGCCGACTCTAGTCATGGAGGTGGGAGCGGTTATACTCATATAGAGGATGATGATGAGGAGTAGCTCTTCGTAGCTACACTCCCAAGATAATGAGGGCATTGCTTGATTTGGCTTGGGGGGAGATAATTTTGTATATATGGTAGTACTCTCTCTCTTTTCTCTTTTTATTGCATTCTAGGTTAGATTTATTGCTTTTAAAAAAAATGCAAAAATACGTTCCAATGAAAAAATGAATCATGCTTCCCTGTGCCCCTTGATAAAAATTGTTTTAAACTCTTGGTTATTGATAATGAACATTGTGGATTAGTTGATCGTGATTTGATGTTTGATTTCCTTGGAGCTTTATCATGCGTCAATTTTGTCCAACTGCTTGTGAATATAGTTCTTGACTAGTGTAGGGAATATTTCAAGCATTATCCCAAACTTGAACCCCACTGTGATCATACAGTTAAGCATGGTGGCGTCCAAAAAGGGAAGGAAGCTAGAGCAAAAGAGTCTCTAACAAGTTTTAGGAACTTGTAAACCGTTCACAGGGTGAAGATTACACCCCTTAATGATCCAACAGATCGTTAACTCCAATAGGTCTGGAACCATGACTGGAAGTTCGAGGATAAAGGTACAAATCCAACCTAAAAGAGATTAAACTTGCCCTAAAAATAGGCCTCTACTTTATTCTTCTAGTATTCATGTGCGCTTTATGACTAACATGCAATCATTAGGTTTACCCTAAACCTGTTTAATCTATGTTGGTTGAATATTAATGTACAAATAAAACTATTATTGGCGATCCCTTGAACTATAATCATATTAAACCTAAACAAGATTATTAATTATCTTATTAGGCGTGATTACAAGTACAAATTCTCTTTAAACATGCATAAAAGGCGTGATCAAGCAATAACAATAATAATATATCAAGCAACATAATAATCATCATAATAATCATATTAATAATAATCACAATTGAAACAACAATCATAATTAAAATAATCATGTTAAAGCATAATATTAATAGCATGATCCTAGGCATGATACTAACAAGAATAATATATAACAAATCCTTACATGTCACTAAACATATAAAGATCAAAGCTTTAGCCCTAACATGACACTAACATTATATTAGGAAAGAGAATAGGAAGTATCATAGAAATCATTATTGATATAAGAAACTTAATTATTACCCTAAACATGATACTAGGAAGCAGCAAAACATCCTAACATGATACTAGGAATCAAAATAACAATCTAAACATGATTTCTATATCATAATATCAATAAAACAATCAAAGTACTTACTTCTATGCCTCGTACCTCTTTTTAATAACAACATACACGCGTTAGTAACTTCAAGGAAAATATCAAATCAAAAAAATTAAATTAAATAATTGAAATAGAGATTTGGGACCAAACCCTCAGAAGGTATCAACCTTTCACGTCTAGGGAGAAGGCAACTTCGTCGAACTTGGCTAGGTGTGTCTAGTGCTAATGTATGAGGAATTGTGTTTGTAAAAGGTTAGGCTAGAAAGAGGGTGAGAGAATAAGCTTTAGCTTAGAGAGAGAAGTATTAGAGAATTCTGGTTATTGAAAACGGAGGTCCAAGGACCCTATTTATAAGAAAATAGTCTGGAATTGATAGAAAAGAATTAGAGTTTGAAAAGGAATAAAACACCATCCTGTTGCCAACGACAGAGCTCATCGCCAGGCGACGAACTTGTCATTTGGTGATGAAATGGAATTTGACACGTTTTCAACGCGGAATCCACTTCTTGATAAAATTAAGTCATTAAATCCGTGTTAAGGGTAAAATCGTATTTTCATATAAAACACTTTTTTTATTCCAAGTAAAACTCATATAACATAATTATCAATCCTAATCCCTTTAGGATTTAAGAGAACCTTCTAGATAATTCTAGAAGACTATAATTAATACTACTAACTTTAGAAATGGTAATTAATAACAAGCCCTCCTCTAGATCATTGGGCCGCATATAAGAACCAAACCTGACCCAATTTAGTATTTTGGCCATAACTTCCTCATTATTCATCGGAATTGGGCTTATAATATATCGTTGGAAAGCTCTTTTCGAGCCCCATACAAATATACCATTATTTTACCCTTTTCATGGACCAAACTGAACTAGACTGCTATTTTCATAAAATAGAGCAGGTTTTCGAAAACAGAAAGAAAGATTTTTTTATAAAAACTAACCGCAACTTAGACTTTTCACACTTTCACTTCATTCGATAATCATTCGACGTGAAATATATTCATCACTGGGTTTGGTTTTGGGGAGACACAAATGGGTGTCTACCGAATCCCCCACTTTGACTGAGTTCGGAGAAACTTAGGTTTTGAAAACAAAAGTCAAACTAGCGATAGGGACGGAGAATGATTCAGGACGTTCTGCGATCCTAAATCATTCTTGTAACGCCGATACCTTCAAACTAGCGTTAGTTAAAATAGATAAAAGAGTTAAGAAACGCGTATCTTGCACCGTCGAGCACACGTCTCTGGAGTAACCGGTTTTTGTTGCATTTGCTGAAGACCGCTCTGCTTGTAGCTGCCTCCAATTTCTGTTGTGATAGTCTTCCGCAAGATAGGAAAAACCATCGAAGATGACTCTGTTTGTAGTCATCCTCTGCCTTTTTTGACCGTCCTCCGCAAGCTAGGGAACGCCGTCGAAGATCATTCTGCTTGTAACGATCCTCATTTTTTTTGACAATCTTCCACATCCTAGGGAACATCGTCGATCATTGCTGCTACATCTCGAGATTTTTTCTTGAATCATAGTGACAACCTTCCCAATCATAGAAAAAGCCGTCGAAGACCGCCTCATCACGAACCGCTCTTCTCAAATCTTGGTGACAACCTCCACAATCTTAGCGAATACCGTCGAAGACCGCCCATATCGTGCTATCTTCTCGAATCTTGATGACAACCTCCACAATCTTAGCGAATGCTGTTGAAGGCCGCCCATCTCGTGCTATCTTCTCAAGTCTTGGTGACAACCTCCACAATCTTAGCGAATGCTGTCGAAGACTGCTCATCTCGTGCTATCTTCTCAAATCTAAGTGAGAGACCCTTTAATCTTAAAGTCCCCTATTGAAGACTTCTTCATCTTGAATATTCAAATCGACCCTTCCATCTTTGGAAAATCCTTCTCAAGAACCATATTTAAGATTCTTAAAGGCTTCAAATTGATTTATGGAAATCTCCCATCCTAGGAATTCTTTGTGAACCAATACTTCGGTGCTTGCGATGAGCCAATGCTTAGCGCTTTAAGCTAAGTGAGACGATCTTTTTCAGATCGATCACTTTATTGCGATTGTAATCAATTCGACTACTTAATCAGGTCAAATTGCTTATAGGGGCTAACTAGCGTACCAAGGAACCCGGAAATTGCTACACTGGGTCCGCATAATCTAATATGGGGGCCAAGCATTGTGTCGCCGCACCAGCGCCCGCTGGAAAATGTGTCGCCGCACTTTTCTTCTGTCGTCAGGCGACAGCCTTATCATCTGGCGCTGGAGTCAGGTCTTCCCTATTTTGCCCTTGCTGCTGCTGTTCATTGCTCGGTTTTGCTCCGAACTTTGAACTTGGTCGTTTCCTTTCAACTAAATCCGCTTAAATATTTTGTAAATTAAAGCTCTTCATCTCTAATTTACTGATCCATGTAATTTTGCTCAAACTCCTCTCATCTTAGAAGAATCTCATGTGGTCATATTCGCGGTTTTTTTCGAAAAAATTCGGGAATATTATTTCTTGCTGGGATGTACTTGCATTTATATTTTGGACTATAGGACTTTGCTCATCTTTTTAGTCATCATAGGGTTGACCTAAGGCTCAATTAAGACTTAATGTGTCTTTAACACATATGACTTGTCATGACTCGACTCAAAATGCTTGACACATGTGTTAGACTCAATTCAAGATGATATGACACGACATGACTCAATGTTCATGACTCGTGTGTGCATTATAGTGTGATTGTGCGACTCAAAAAATGCAAAAAAGAAAAAAATTCCGTCATTTTTTATGGAGGGTACCGACTTTCTCCCGAAAAAGAAAGACACAAAAAGGAAGAAGTTTTTTATGGTGCATGTTGAATGAGCTTAGTAAAATGTTGTTTGATAATATCTCTCAAGGTGCAAGGATTAATTCATCCTAGGCTATCTCAATTGTTGACTCAATGATGAAAGTATTTGGGTAACTTAGGCACGGAGGCTAAGCACTTCATACTTTGTGATGCAATGATGAGTGATGAGTGATTTTGTTATGACAAAGTATGCTTCAACGTTGTGTTAAGATTTCATGACAAAGGGCTCCTAAGGGAAGGACTATTTGGTCATGTATCTGTGCAGTGTGTGAAAGTGACACTAAGGTTAGGCTGCAAAGGCTAACGGTGGAAAAGTATTTTGAGAAGAGTCAAAAGATGGTGACTCTTAGGCTACGAAAGCTAACAATGTAGGGATCAATCCCCCAAGTCTAGCTCTAAGTGGATAAGGATGAGCATAGGAGATCCTTTGATATGATCATGGTGTGAGTGTGTGAATGTGAATATGAATTAATTTTTATTATGGTTGCACCCCAATGTAAGGTTGCCTATGTATTCGTTAGGAATCAGGCCGAACATAGCTCTAGGAGAACCTCGTACAAGTGTGTGTATACCTCAAAAAGGTCTTTTTAAGGGTTGTAGCGTGGTTAGGCTAAAGGTTAAAGAAGAAGGGGATAAAAGGCTCAAGACCCTAGATAAGCCCCCAAGGTGTGCAACCTTGCTTTTAAATCTTTTTTTTATGCTTGAGTTTTCTCACTCTGAACTCTCTGTTGTTTATATTTTTGCTCTTTTTCTTTTTTTGCTTTTGCATTTTTTTTATATGATAAGTGTGGGCAATCTCGATCATGCGGTCTATCACTCACTTGGCATTCATGTTTCTCAGGCACGGTACCGAGCACTCGATAAGAAACGTAATCTGAGACGTGTTCATATCACAGACATGTTGATAAGTCGTGTATAATACGTGTTTTTAGAGTATATTTAGGTAGTTTTCGAGTTTAGATTAATTGTTCATAGCTCATTTTTGGATTCATTTGGTTTAGTTGTGATCATACGATGATTTTATGGGTAGATTCGTTGTTTTTGATGTATTTCACGATTTAACGAAGATTTTTGGAAGTTTTACGGAGTTGCGGATCGTGATCATAGCTTGCAATTCACCCAGAAAGCCAAAGTTTGAAGTTGAATTCACTTAAGGGTAATTTCCATCTAGACACGCCCATGTCACTCAGAGACATGGGCATGTCAGTGTGTTTTGAGAAGGCAGAAAGTTGGAAGTTGAAGTTTCATCTGAGGCATACCCATGTTCATTTGAGGCACGCCCATGTCGAGTCGAGTGTTTTGAGCTAGCAGCTACGTGCTAAGGGAAGAATGGCCGTGTTGAATGCGAGCATGATCATGCCTCAGTGAGTGAAGTTGGCCCAGCGAGACACGCCCATGTCAGAATTTGACATGCCCATGTCTCGTTGGAGATTAAAGAAAAATTGAATGTGACTTTTGACATGGGCATGTCCTGTGTGACACGCCCATGCCTGGAAGAATTTGGTCGGTTTTAATCCGATTTCTTTCCTTATTCTATCCTATCTTTTATCCTTATTATAAATACGCTTTAGCATTATAATTTGATAATCTATCATCTTAGAACCCTTGTTTTCTCTCTAGACTTTATTTTCATTGTAATTCAAGATTATGCACTCTAGTTTCTTCATTTATCTCTCATAATTAAAGTTTTGGTATTTTCTTATTCTTTTTAATTCCTTTTATTATTAATTATGCTTTCTTCAATTCTTGTTATTGTTTTCATTAATATGTGCGAGTAATTTCCCTATTCCAAGATCTAGCAGAACCCGAATATGATTGATGCATGATTTGATTCTTTAAATTCTCTAATGATAATTGCAATTGATATGGTTAATTGATTGTGCTCATGCCAATACTAGATTAGGGATGATTGGTATTGTTATTAATCCATTGTTTTAATCGCAAGGGGAGTTGGGTTTCGACGGATTTGAATAAATCAATTAAGGGTTTGAAGTTCATCACGGGAGTAGTTGAATGGATGATTAGGAAGTTAGAGTAATGTGCTTAAGGTCTTTAATTTACATAATTCCACGAAAGTAGGCTTGATTGTGATTAGAGAAGCCATTGATAACTCGGGAGAGACCATTGGTACTATATAGGGATTACTTTTCCTCTTTAATCAATTGAATTATGTGTTAGGGGTAGAACGACTATTGCATTAATTGTATTCGTGGTGATGCTTGATCTTGGATGTTTTTAGCATTGAATTGTCTTATTGTTTAGATTTAATCGTTTTAATGAGTTCTTTAGTTATTGATTCTTACTTATTTGAATTGGTTACTTGCTTAGTAATTGCTTGAGTCTATTTAATTCGTTGAACCATAGTCTCTTGGGATCCGACCCTTTCTTGTCCGTCTACATAGTAGTGGTCTAGTTAGGTTTATTTTTGTTCGGTATGTGATACGCCTATCACATGTTCATGTCAAAGACATTGGAACACTTGCCCTTTTGTACACTTTTATTTATTTTTTATTGCTTTTTATTTATTTTGATCTTTTGAAATCACTCAAGCTTTTTAAAATTGCATAAGCTGCACACTGTCCCATCCCAAGGTTGTGTAGATGTGGGTCAAAGAAAGAATGGTCTATCGTTAGACGAGGCTCAAAGTGCTTTATCAAGAAAAGATTGTATATATTGAAGGGTGAAAGGTATAACATGGCTACAAGGGGTGCGTCTAATCATGGGTATACCTTGTGCTTAGTTCAACATGATTTTTTTTTTTTTGCAATGCAATGATCATATGCAAGGAAAGAAATGCTCATTTTATTAAAGGAAAATAAAGAAAACTCCTACAAAGTAAATCTAAGGAAAATAAAAGATGCCTATGCTAGACTTATTGGGGAAAGGAAGAATGAAAAAGAAATAGAAAAAGATGTCATGAAATCTTGTTGTTGAAGCTCTCCTTGTGTCGTTTGCTTTATCATCACTCGCTCTTCTTGCTAGCTAGAGGTATGAGAAGCTTGTTATTATCGATCAAATGTTGGATAGCCTCTTTTAGCTTCCAACAACTCTCAGTGGTATGTCCCCTACCATGATGGTAATTGTAATGTGCATCTGGGTTCCAACTAGGCAATATCTTCTCAGGTGCGGGATCTTGAATAGGTTCAATGGGAGTAATGAGTCCCTTAGTATGGAGTCGATTGAAGGCAGTATCATAGCTCATCGCAATAGGAGTGAAATCTTTCCTTAGTTGCTTTTTAGACCCTTGATTATCCATGGCTAAGACTTCAGTGAGATCAAAGGTGCTAACATTGTTACTAGAGTGGGCGTTTTCGGAAGAAGAAGGATTGTCATTCTTCTTTCCTTTCCAGCCACTGTTGTTGCTATTGTTAGCAGCTTTTGCCCTGCAAGGTCATCTTCTATTTCAATTCCTATGTCATAGACGGTTTTGAAAGTATTCAAGTTGTGTTGATATTTCAAATTCTTCAATACTTGTCTTGAAGGTTCTTGATGAACATCCTTACAGATTCTTTTTCGGTGGGCACCTCAATCATCTTAGCGGAAGTTTCCCTCCACTTATTAAAGAAAGAAGTAAAGCCTTCATTCTTTTTTTGTCTTAGCATCTCAAGTTGTCTATAATCGGTTTCGACTTGAATATTACATTTATATCTATCAATGAAAGCGTTTACAATAGCATCCCAAGTAGAGGTTTTCTCTTTATCAAGTGAAAAGAACCATTGTTGACAAACGGTTTCAAGAGATAAAGAAAACAAGGAATAAAAGACTTTCCTATCAATCCCCTTAATGTTCATTATAGTCTAGAATGCCCTTAAGTGGAAGTAAGGATTATCTGTTGCCTTGAACTTAGAGATGTCAGTGGCATTGAATTTCTACGGAAGAAGTTCCTTGTCCACTACGACCTCTTGCGAGATAATGCCCTGGAATCTATAGTCATTGGATATCTTGCTCAAGCTTTCTTGCATGAGCTCCATTTGTTGTTGTTTCACAGGGTCATTGATTTGAAGGGTTAAAGTCTTCAACACCTCAGTTACGCTAGCCATTTGCTTCTTAAGCTCATCAACTTCTTCTTAACTTGCCATTATCTTCTTATCTTTTCTTTTTTGACGAATCGGTTTAGCAAAAAGTTGAACTTGAATAAAGGTGTTGTCCTTAATTAATCGCCCTTCTCTCCTTGATCAAGCACTGTGGAAAGGGAAATTAGGGATAAGTTTTTTATTTTTATTTTTTATTTTGACTCAAGCTCTATTCAACATGGAAGAGAAGGTGGAAAATAATGGAATAGATTGGACCCCCCACTCGAATGACGAAAAAACGACTCATGCATGAACCTACACTAGTACAAAACTAACCTAAGGTAACACCACATGGTATCACTTTCAAATGCTAGTACACAACAAATTTATAAGTAACACTATTGTAACACTTTGACATAATGTAACACTTCATTGTAACACCTTGATATTAAGTAACACTTGATTGTAACACTTTGATATTAAGTATCACTTGATTATACCACTTTAAAATAGGTAACATTTTTGTGGTAACATTAAGAGGTGTTAATTATTTATGAGGAAAAAATAAATTAAACTTTCAATAAAAATAAGTAAATGTATTAATTGTTTCAAAAAGTAAATGTGTTAATTAATTCCCAATTTTTGTTTTAAAAAAAAAATTAATTCCTAATTTTAACAATTTTAACAATTCATTTAGCAGCTAGCAGCTAGGTTTATTATCATTGCCGCTAAAGGAAAATTAAAAAACACGAAAAAATTAAGAGCAAAGTTAATTTCAAAATTGCGTGCTTAATGAATCATGAATTTTGAAACCGCCAAAATTAAAAAAAAAAAACACAACATTGGTTCTGATTTCACCCTCCTAGAAAATCTTTGACCTAACTTTATTATACCAGTTCGCTGAGCGTGAATCTCATCCTCCTAGAGCCTTTCGAAAATCTCCTTGAGCGTGAAATTGGGTATTATCAAAATTGTTCCTCCGATTCAAGGTATGTGCTGATTTTTTTTAATCTTAATTTACTTGGGTTTTTATTCATTAATTCTCAAGAACTTGTGAAAATTAATCGTTTAATATTTTTTATAATTGAATTTTGAACATAAGTTTTTTTTTAATGTAGATTACATGCAAATTCGGGTAGAGATTGTAAATTGAATTCTGATGTCAATTTGAACTGATTTACTGAATTTTGAAGATATAATTATATATGTTAGTGTAGGCGTCGTTCGAAGTGCGCCTACGTTAAAGCATGTTGTGAATATGCTTGACACTCATAGGAAGTGGGAATTGACATATACGATTAGTGACAAGGAAAGTAGGGAGCCGCCAACAAGTTTTTAAGGAACTTATAAACCGTTCACGGATCATTTAAGGCAACCACGAATAGAGGGACAACGATAGGCAACAACGATTGACCCGTGAAGGTTACACCCCATTCATAATCCATGAGATTACTAACTCCATATGGTTCGAAACCACAAAAGGAGGATCGGGGATGATGGTACGAAGTGAGTCATAGAGTCACATTCTCCCGTATTGGCCTCTACTGGATTCTTATAGTGAAAAGTGATTCATGCGATCTCAAAGGCATACAAACAAAATATTCAATTTGCTCCAAACTATTATTATGCTAAATTGGTTGTATATTAATGCACCACATAATTCTAAAATATCGTGATCACTTGATTAAACAACAAGATTAAAAAGGAACCTAAACCGGTTGTCCAAATTATCTTATTAGTCGTGATTTTCAATTACATATTCCCTTTAAACATGCAATATAGTGATCATAATAATAAATAATAGAACAAACATTAATATTAGAAGCAATTCAACAATAATAATATTAGTCAAATCAAATATAAAATTAACCTAATCATGATACTAGCAATATTAAAATGAAATAAGAGTAATTAAATTATTTAATTACTCACATTCTGCGTGTTCCTTTAAATTGCTACATCATGAATAAACTATTAGTAACTTCAATAAAAATATAAAGCAAATGAAAATTAAATTAAATAAATATAGATTTGATTTTGTCCAAACCCTCAGTTATTTATACCTTTCACGCCTTGGTTTAAGGACGGAACCTCGGGTTTAGTATAGACTCTTTGGAGTGCTTAAGGGAAGAATGGTGTAATTAGGAATATAGGTTTAAGGCTTAGGATATTGGAGAGAGAGAAGAGAATGATTTTTGGTGTAAAAGATAGAAAGAGAAAAGGATTTGATGATCAAGCTTGTTGATGATTGGAAAATGGGTGATATGACCTCTATTTATAGAGAAAAAAAAGAAGGGTTGAAGAATTAAGATAACACCCGAATTAAATCGGAATAAAACTCGATAGACTGCAGTTTTTGCGGTTTTTGTTTTTATCATATCTTTTGATCCAGAAATCGGAATAAGATGAATAAGATATCGTTGGAAATGTTTTGAAGTCTACTTTATAACCCATTTAGAATCAGATTAAAATATTTCATAGAATAAAAGATATGGCCGAAATAGTGAGACGGTGTCAGTTTTGGATAGAGTTTGACATTTTATTCATATCTTTTCCGTTATAGATCAGAATTCATATTATAATATATCATTGGAAAGAAAATTTCAAGGGATATAAAATCATATAAAATTTTGATAAAAACTATGAGGCACGAAAATAATATCTGTCTATCTTTGATTGTCTTTCAATTCGAATAAAATTAGGACTTTCAAAAAAAGGAGTTTTAATCAATTTCAAACTCTTTAATCTTATCTTTTCAAAAAGGATAATTAGGATCTTTTAGAAACTTATGGATGCTTCTAATTAATCCTAATTGGTTTAGAAATGGGATTAAATCATTTGGACCCTCCACACGATCATTGGGTCGTAGGTAAGGTGAGCTTAGGTTCGGTTTGGGCTCAGTTTAATATTTTAGTCATAACTTATTCGTTATAACTCGGATTTGGGCTTATAATATATCGTTGGAAATCTCTTTTAAAGACCCATAAAATTATTAAATCCTTGGACCTAGATTATGGACCAAAATAAACTGGATTAAACGTTTTTATAAAAAGGACACGAAATGAATGATTTTAAAAGACACGAAATGAATTATTTTGGGTTTAAAGGCACGAAAAGAGAAAAATAAGTTATGGTTTGGGGAAATGGTCTAGAATTTGGGTTGGTTTATGAAATGGAAATATGGATTTAAGCACTCTAAGATTAAATACTCAACCCGACCAATAATGGCGGTGAAAGGTTGTTCATCATCGGGTTTGGTTTTGGGGAGACATTTTTAGGTGTCTACAGTTAGTGTTATTAATTATAGTCCTTGCTTGGATTTCTGCTTATTGGGGTTTTTGTGAGGCATATTGCAATTTCAGAGGTTTGGATTGTAAGATCAAAATTGCAGTTTTCATTTTATATGTATGCATGTATATCTGCTTTGCTTGGTGTGATGTGCAATCGAATGAATATAAAAACTGAAGATGTAATTAGTCAAATTAGCTTGGGGTAATTGGTCCTTAAATCTAATAGTAATTATACTAGCAGCTAATTTAACAGAATTCTATGCCTTTTGGAACCTATTTATCCAGAGGCCGTATCCGTATTTAGTTGCCTGTGTTTTTATAGGGGTGATAATTGACATAGGTAGTCATGTGTTCTTGGCTTCTCGCTTTGTGGTTTGGGTTACAACCTTTGGCAGAGTCTTTTTTAGGTTCATTCATATATTCGAGGCGGTCCACTTTATTGTGGATATCATTAATTTGTAGGTTCGTGGTATGAGTTTGAGAGGGCATAGGTTGTAGCTATTTTGGTTGTGGTGTGATGTCAGAATGTTAAAAATAAGTTAATAGTATTTATTCATATTTTTATTAGCGAAGCAAAGTAGCATGCTAAGGTAAATTTGATGAAAAAAGTAGCTAATTATTAGTTTGATCTGTTAAAAGTAGCATGCTAAGATACTTGTAGTTATTTTGTAATGAAGATGAGATGGTAGTAACCTAAAGACACAAAAATAGTCCCCAAACATTAAGTTATTTTCTTCTCTTACGTATAGCAGTCTTCTTTTCTTTAAATTCACTTATGTTAATATTTTGGTAAAGGAGACAAAATGAGTAGTTGGACCAACTTCTTACTATCTAGTCATGAGTATGAGAAAGGTGTAGAGGATTATATAGATAAAGCGTTTTCAACACAAGCAATTGGAGATCAAATTTCTTGCCCGTGTAAGGTGTGCTATCATCGCTTTTGGCATCATAGAGAGACAATTTTCAATCATTTGATTGCAAACGGGATCGAGCCTGACACTGAAGGTTGGCATTGTTATGAAAAGGGCTTGTCATCAACATCAAATAACGAGAGGGATGTTGAAGACATGCATGATGATATTGAACGTCTGATATATGATGTTCATAGAGATGTGGTAGAAAGGTGTGAAGGGGTTGGAGATGAGCCAAATGATGAAGCTAAGAAGTTTTATAAGTTAGTTGAAGACGGAAAACAAGAGCTATATCCTTGGTGCAAAAAAATTTCAAAGCTATCATTTCTTATTCGTTTTTACCTTTTGAAGTGTACTCATGGGTTAACTAATATAGCAGTTTTAGATTTTTTGGAGCTTTTTCGAGAAGTGTTACAAGATGCATCCAATTTGCCTAACTCTTTTAATGAGGCAAGGAAATTGATAAAAGATCTAGGTCTTCATTATGACAAGATTGATGCATGTTGTAATGATTGTATGCTATATTGGAAGGAGCACGAAGCTGCCACGTCTTGCCATGTTTGTCATGCTCCAAGGTGGAAAGAAACACAGACTGAAAACCAAAAAGATATTACCAATCAACCATCTAAGAAAGTGCATCAAGTCCCCGCAAAAGTTCTTTGGCATTTTCCTCTTAAACCAAGGCTTCAAAGGTTATACATGTGTTCAGAAACAGCAAAGCTAATGAGGTGGCATGATGAAGAAAGAAAGAAAGATGAGTTATTGAGGCATCCTACTGACGGTGAGGCGTGGAAAGAGTTTGACCAAAAGTACCCAGATTTTGCTAATGAAACACGTAATGTTCGTTTGGGGCTTGCAAGTGACGGATTTAATCCATTTCGAACTATGAGCACACAACATAGTACATGGCCTATTTTTATAATTAATTACAACTTACCACCATGGATGTGTATGAAACCAGAATTCTTAATGTTATATCTCCTTATTCCTGGGCCCACCTCTCCTGGAAATGACGTTGATGTCTACCTTCAACCATTGGTTCAAGAACTTAAAGATTTGTGGGAGTATGGGTTGGACACATATGATGCGTAGAAGCGTCAAACATTTAAGATGCGTGCTGCCTTACAATCAACGACCAGCGACTTTCCAGGTTATGCTATGCTATCTGGTTGGAGCACAAAAGGGAAGTTTGCATGCCCCTATTGTCACTATGAGACTGATCATCATCACTTGAATAATAGCAACAAATCCTGCTATTGGGCTCATCGTCGATGGTTAGATGAAAATCATCCTTGGCGGTATGATATGGAGTCTTTTAACGAGGAAAAGGAAGAGAGGACATCTCCAGATCCTTTAACAGGGGATCAAATTTTAAGCTTGTTGGAAAACTGGGAAAACAAGTTTGGAAAGTTATAACCAAAAAAGAAATATGTAGATTGTCCATGGAGAAAGTCCTCTGTCTTCCACACTTTGCCTTATTGGAAAGATTGTGGGTGTCATCATCATTTGGATGTCATGCACATTGAAAAAAATGTATGTGATAATGTGCTAGCAACTTTGTTAGACATACCTGGAAAGCCAAAAGATCTTCATAAGGCTCGATTAGATCTACAAGAAATTGGTATAAGGGAACAGCTACACCCTATAGATGCAGGTGACGGGCGGTATGTTTTGCTGCCCAAAGCATCAATCTCAATGACGAAGGAAGAGAAAAGCATATTTTGTAGTGTTTTGAAGAAGGCAAAGCTGCCCCAAGGTTGTGCATAGAATATTGCAAGGTGTGTGCAAGTGAAGGAGGGGAAAATATCGGGGTACAAGAATCATTATGCTCATACAATAATGCAACACTTGCTTCCGTCAGCTATTAGAAAAACTTTACCAAAGCATGTTGCTTTACCTCTTATAAGATTGAGTGGCTTTTTTTTAGAGAAATATGCAAGAGAGTCATCAATCCAAAAGATTTGGATCGCCTTCAAACACAAATTGTTGAGACTCTTTGTGAACTAGAAAGAATATTTCCACCATCTTTTTTTGACATAATGGTCCACTTACCGATTCATTTAATTAATGAAATAAAGCGTGGTGGACTAGTTTGTGATTGGTGGATGTACCCTATAGAAAGGTACCTTGGAAAGTTAAAATCATATGTTAAAAATTGATGTCGCCCCGAGGCTTCTATAGCTGAAGGTTATTTGGCTGAAGAGTGCTTGATATTATGCTCTAGGTATTTAAATGCAAGTGTAAAGAAGCGATCTAAGTGGTTTAACAAAAGTCAAGAGAAAAGTAATGAAATTGATTAAGAATCACCTTTTTTCCCTAAGGCAGGTTATCCTCTTGGGAGGAAAAAGAAAGGGAAGAAGAAAGGGAATTCATACACTCTTGATTCAAACACAATGACTCTAGCACATCTTTATGTGTTGTTTAATTGTGAAGATGACCAAGTTGAGAATTACATCAAGTGAGTAATTTTTCGATTATCTTTTTCCGTTGTGTTTGAATTTATATTGTTTTATTATCTTACTTATATGGTTGTTTAATACCATGAAGGGAACATGAAGAGTTTGTAAAGAAGAAGTCTAGAGACAAATGAAAAAGAAGGTGGAAAGAGGCACAAGAGCATAGCAATGATTTCATGGTTTGGTTTAGAGGAAAGGTTGAGGTGGATAATGTCCTAGATCATATCAAGTGGCTATCCAAAGGTCCTTCTAGTGTTGCACGGAGCTACACCGGATATTTTTGTAATGGATATAAGTTCTACACAAGAGATCATGATGAAAAGTGTAAAACGCAAAATAGTGGAGTCTTTGTGACAACTTTGACTCCAAGCTTCGCGAGTAGCAAGGATCACAATACCGTTCTTGGTGATGTCACATACTATGGGATTATAAGGTCTATAATAAAGATATATTATTGGAGTGCTTTCAGCGTTGTGTTATTCAAGTGTGATTGGTTCCATATGGAAGTAGACGATTATGGACTCACTCGTGTTAACTTTAAGAAACTGTGCTCTAAAGATGATCCTTTTGTCTTGGCATCACAAGTGCATCAAGTGTTCTATACTCAAGATAGCCTTGAAGAAGATTAGTACTATGTGAACCGAAATTTGCCAAGAGACTTTTTTTATGTCGAGGGGCAATCTGAACAAACGTTTATGAGTGAAGTTCATGAACCCGCGGAGGATGTAATTTCTGATACAAGTGATGTTGAACATCATAATTGGTGCAGAGAAGCTGCTTATGACAGAGTTGAGGTTCCTGTGAACAATGAAATTTTGGATGATAATCGAGAAGAAAGTTCCGTTATAGATGACACAGATTGGGATTGGATGGAACCATCAAAGTGACGTGTCTGGAGAATTTAATTAGAATTATTATCATAGATTTAAACCTATTTTGTGGATTTGACAAACTATCATTGTACTGTTTTATTTTTCTATCTTAACTTCTTGTGTTATTTTTTTTGTTTTTAAGTCAGTGGTCAAATTAAGTGTTGTGCAACAGAGCACCTCTATGTTGCTAGTTGATTTGATTTGAGGTTTGATATTATAGTGGCAGTTGAATATTCAAAGGGTCATTCTTATTTTCACAAGGACCCAAATTACATTTAGCCAACTGTTGAAATATCCTTTCTACTTAGAATATGTAAATTAATCTAGACTTTGTTTTATGTGCAGTCAGGTGTGCTGAGGTGCTCATTCTTTTCTGAGGTACTCAAACTTCTAATCAGGTGCTCTTTCTTTGTTCCCTTCTCTCTTATTTTTTCTTTTTTTGACTTATATTGAAATCAGTGTGGTAAATAAATTGGAGCCTTAGAATCTTGGGGTGGTTGGCTTGTATGTCCTTCTTTTGAATCCTATTTAATTTACACCTTTTACAGAATAAACTTTCTTGCTGACAACTTGCATTGAACGATAAATGTTTATGAATGTGTGTTATCTAGCACTGTGAGCAGTAGCTGAAAAAGGTCATATGTGTGTTGCAACGAACGTTGTGGTTCAAATATGTTAAAGTGATTGTTGGTGGCTGTGTCCTGCTACTGCTTCCTTTTGTTTTTTTTTCCCCTGTGTCCTGCTACTGCTGCTTTTGCTTTTTTTTTTCCCCTGCTGTCCTGCTGCTGCTACTTTTGTTTTTCTAGTTGTGGGTTCATTGCATGTGTGCAAGTAGTTAGAATTTTCATCAATGATGATAAATGCCTTGATTTAGCACTGTCAACTTGTCATGACTCTTGAGGTTTAGACTTAGAGTGTGATTACAATTCTTGCAATGATGGACCTTGGTGTCTTAATTGAACTTTGTTGCAGCCAACTTGCAAAAACATATGTTAAAAATCTTTGGGACCTTTGAGTATTGTGAAATTCACCTTTATTTTTCTGTTTGCAAAACCAGATAGTGCTCGAATGTAGCTCAAAGCTGCACTATTTTTTACCATGTTTAGTTGTGAATGTTAATTCATGTTGCATTTGCAAAAATAATCATTATCTCAAAGTAACTCTATAGCAGCACTATGTTATCAAGTCAAGATAACGGCAAGGTTCCCTAAACCAGAACATGTACCCATTGGTTCTAATTTTCCAATTTTGGGAATTTTGACAAAGTTTTATGCATTGCTCACCCCTAGAAGCAACCTGTTCCCTCACTACTCTCACTTTTGACAAAATCAGAACTGAAATCAGACCTGAATTTTAGAACTGAAATCAGACCTGAATATTAGAACTGAAATCAAACCTAAATTTCACAACTGAAATCAGACCTGAATTTCACAACTAAAATTAGACCTGGAATTTAGACCTAAATTCAGACCTGAATTTCAGATCTGAAGTTCAGAACTGAAAATCAGATATGAAATCAGAGCTTAAATGTGTGTGTGTGTGTGTGTGTGTGTGTGTGTGTGTGTGTGTGCGTCAAATTCAGAGCTAATGCTGAGTTCTTGAGGGATGTCATAGTGGCTTAGTGTCATAAAAGGCTGAATCCATATCTGTATTATTATTGTCATAAAAGGCTGAGTTTTGAATGCTATTTGTACCAAACTGAATGCCAACAATACATACATATTTCCATGACTCATCACTGCAAGTACACTCTTCCATTCCCTCTTCTTTGTGTTTCAAGGACTAATCACTGCAGGACTAATCTGATGTTTTTGGTATGAGTTTTCCTGTAGGAAGCGATGGCAGATTATGAGAAAGCTAGACAAGCAAGGATAGAACAAAATAGAAGCAGAATGAAGGATTTGGAGGTTATGTCCATGGATTATCAATTAAAACAATCTATGAAGGGATCAAAACAAACGAAAAAAAGCAAGAAGGTGACTAAAGATACTGACGAGTACACACCTGATGAAGAGGGTGAATTGAACCACTCAAGTGAAGAGGATGAAAATCAGATAAGGAAAAACAGTGTAAACTTGAGGTCTCATTCAAAAAAGGTGTTTCTATTTTTTTTTTTCTGACAACTTAATTATGTGAATCAGAATAGATAAAAACTCATGTAATACTTTTAATGTTTTACGAATACATTATTACAGGTTGTGGCATTGAGAGGGAAGATTCCCACAAACATTAAAGACACGACAAGTGTCTCTTCAGTACCAATGGCTAATCTTGTTAAGATGCGTCATCAAAACACCGAAAAAACAACAAGTAGGGCAAGGGTTGCAAGGGAGAGATTCAACGCAAAGAAAAATCCAATTAGGCAAGTCTACTGCACAGAAAAATCTATCGTCCTATAGTCAGCAAAAGAAAGAGGTTGAGATTGGGAATGGTGTCTAAGCTAAAATAGCGCAGAGTAAGGCAATGGTTGCTCCTGGTTCACTCAGTGCTTTCAGGAAAATGAAAACACAATTGATAGAAAAAGAGAAAAGAGCAAAACAAACTGATTTATTACAACGACAACTACAACCTGTAAACAGGGCTAGTTCACAAGTGCTTTTAGGGGGTTCGCAAGCACACATTTTTTCACAACCACAAAGAATTGAACCTGAATTACATGAAGATTACGAGAATCATATGGGTTCAAATGAATGCAATTTGGAACAATATGCAGATGAAGAAGATGAGTATAGTGAAGATTTGAGTACTCTTACCCCCAAGGAGCTAGGAATGCAAGTTGAGCCATTAATGAATCAAGATCACGAAAGTGAACAATTAGGTAATGATCACTATTATTCCGTTCTAAATATTTTAAGATAGATATGTTAAGAGAAATACATGATTTTAATGACTTTGTTCAGTTAATGTTGATGTAGCACTTCCAAAAAAGAAGCGTACCAGAGGACCAACTATGTGTAAGGATGTTCATGAATGGACATTAGAAGAGCGTAAGCTTATTTTTCTTAATGAAATGGGAAAGCCTATTGGCCCTAACGATAAGACCGTAGATACATTTACAAGATTCTTAGGGACAATAGCTCGTAATGCTTCTCTAGCGCCGTTGAACAAGATTAATTGGCATCATGTTAAAGACAAGGAAGAAATCTAGAGTTATGTGAAGGTATGTACCTTTTATTATGCATTCAAAAGCCAGTATTTTGTGTCTTTTATACAGAGTATGAGTTACATAGCTACTGTAATTTTCATAGAGATCAATGTTTTTTATTGTGAGAAGATACAACATACACTTGACTTTATCTAGCAGCCACATATTTAACATACTTGCAAAAGACCTGACCTTCACAATAGCAAACAAGTAGGCCTCTGCCAAGTAGCTATCTTAACTAGATCCCCCTTGTAATTTTTTTTTTCACACATCCAGCACCCTACATAGCAAAAAATTTCTGATATAAAAAATAATATAGCGTGATAAATTCTGATACATTATAATACAAGTACAATTCTGATACAAGTACAATTTGAAATATATTATGATAAAAAGAATAATGTAGTGTTCTTGGTTAAGATGCGCTTCTTTTGGTGCTCCCTAATTTTAATGTTTAATGTTTTGCTTAATGCAGAAGAAATTCATTATCCCTGGAGAAGGTAAAGGCAGTGTATTGTCATCCGTGGGAAGGCTTTGGCGTAAATATAAATGTAGTGTAAAGGCAAGACACTTTACTCCATACAAAAATGATGGTGATAGGTTGGCCGATCCACCTAATACAATTCCAGAAGCGCATTTCAAAGAGTTGCTAGAATTTTGGAATTTGGAACAAGTTTAGGTAAAGTTTATTGTTTGTATCCGTTATATATATTACAATTGCTTATTACCCTCTCAAAATAAAAGAGGTTAAGCTATGAAATGTGTGCTATGCCTGCATGTAGGAAGATAGCAAAAAGAAAAGTGAAATAAGTAAAGATCAAATAGATAGGCACACTATGGGTCCGATGACTTTCGCGAGGAAACAACATAAATTGGTATTTTTTATACCGTTATTCCTTTTTTTTTTATTGTTCTCACTATTATCATTTAACAATCTTAATTGAATTCTTATTTGGATGTATTTTTTTTTTATTTTAGCAACAACTAGATGTTGAAAAGAAGCCACTGTCCTTAGCACACGTGTACAAAGAAAGTCGTAAAAGGAAAGCAGACAAACAATACAAAACTTCTTATGAGCCCACCCAAAGTAACATTGTAAGTCCCGTTGTCTCTATTTTTCTTTTTGGAATATACTTATTTGTGTGAAATTAGCTAGTTATTTATTTGTTATATTTCCATTATAGGACAAGATGGAGGAGGTTCAAATGCAAAGTGAAATTGATGGAGATTTTGCATACTATGAAGTAATGAATAAACCAAATAACTTTGGACATAAAAAAAAAAAAGCATCCAGGGATATGTTCACTAAGGAGAAAGAGCAACAAACCAATAATTCCCGATGAGTTTTTAAAGCCTTATAAAGACGAAATTGTGAAAGAAACAGTAGCAGAATTAATGAAGACGCTCAAGCAAATTGATCCTAAAGTGGTGGATACTTTGACTCGATCACTTGAAAATGTGTCATCCATTCCAGAACTTAGAGATCATGTTCCTAATTTACAGTCTACTGAACAACAACAAAATGAGGTAATGGTTAAATATTCACTTTTAGAAAGCACTAAATGTGATTATTATTTTTTGTTCTGGTTGTCTGATATATGTTGCTTTTACAAATACATAGGATCAAATGGTTGAAGATGAAGGATTGGAGTAGCAATTCAGATGCCATGAGCGTGATTGCATACAAGTACATAGTACTAGTAGTTGATGTTGTTACCGTCGCTGCTGTTTCCGCTTTCTGTTGCTGTTTTTGCTCTTCGCCTGTTACTGCTTTCTGCTGTAAGCTATTACTGCTTTCTGCTGCTAGCTGTTACTACTATCTGCTGCTGTTTTCTGCCCAATGTTGCTGATGCATGCTGCTGTTTTCTTCCCGATGTTGCTGATGCATGCTGCTGTCACTGCTATCTACTACTATCGTTGTCTGCTGCTACTGCTATTTGCTGCCTTGGTACTGCTATATTTCCTTGTAGCTGCTGCTTATGCTTTCTCTGTCCGGACAATGTCAACTGTTGCGCTGCCTGCTGATGTTACTATTGCCATTCTTTTTTTTTTTAATAAGTTTTGAAACAAAGAAGTGGGAAGAATTTGGTGGTCTAATTTAAAGGCCGAAGCTGACTTATTTCTGTTTTGTTTTTTTTATTTTTTTATTTTATTTTATTTTATTTTTTTACTTATCCGATTCAAACAAAAAATTGGTGTTTATGGATTTTTGTAAACAAACTATGAAATTACATAAATTCAAATAATTGTTTATCGTATATGTTAAATTCACTATCGTTGTTGTTGAACATGTAATAATAATAATAATAGTAATATTAATAATAATAATAATAATAATAATAATAATAATAATAATAATAATAATAATAATAATAATAATAATAATAATAATAAATAAATAAATAAATAAATAAATAAATAAATAAATGGTACCTATTAATTAATAAGGTGTTACAGTAGTATGGAAAAAGTGATACATAATGTCGAATAAAGTGCTACAATATGTCATAAGATGATTGAAAAATGTTACCTTATAATCAACTATGTGATACATTTGTTCGAAAAAGTGATACGTAATGTTAGATAAAGTGTTCCTAAATGATCCAAAAATGTTACTAAAGATGAGTAAGTGTTACTTGAGAAATAAAAGGTATCACTTTAAAAATGATACTAAAAATATAAAAAAGTGTTACATAAGGGGGTTTAAAGGAGCACTTTTAAAAGTGTTACTATATGTTACCCAAAGTGTTACATAAGACCTTAGGGAACATGGGCGGAAGTATCACCCACTAAAGTGTTACCTATTGTCTATAATAACACTTTTATCACATTATGTAACACTTTTTGGGTGTTACCTTAGGTTAGTTTTGTACTAGTGCTAAGACATGGTCATGACATGGTCATGGTGACATATACAAAGTGTGTTCTAAGACTAGTGAGTGCAAGTGACATATTAAGACTCTTGTGTATGACCATGGAACTAAGTGCTTAGGCTCAATTATGGAATAAATATGGCTACTGCCATTAACAAACTGGTCAAACTGTTTAATTAGACTCCTCGTGATGACTCGAGTAATAAACTGAACTGTCGCCAAAGCAACAGGACTGTCGCCGCACACTGAAGTGCAGCGCCAGACGACAAGGCTGTCGCAAGGCGTTGCACAGTAGTGTTTGGCGCCACATCCTAGACCTTTGTGCCATTGCTGAAACATCGATCTAGGACTGTTTTCAGTATTTTTACTCTAGAGGGACAGGCCTAAAGTCGTACTAAGCTGATTTGATTAATTTATGGGCCTTTAAATTACTCAAATTAATTAATTAATTAAGCAAAGTCCTTTTAGTCATTAATTAGTTTATTTAGACTCAATCACAAGTCAAACCAACGGTTAGCTTAGCCACATAATAAGTATGCACACGTAAGAGATGCACAAGTAGTCAAGTAGTCACAATATGATGCAATGAGTTTGTAACCTAACCATGGCTCTAGTTCTCTAAATTTCAGGATATGGGTTAGTCAAAGAGGGTCCATGGTTATGAGTCCAGATGCACCGCGCGGAATCCTTACCTTTGGAAGGGTTGGCGCATGTGGATGGGACCCTGCGAGTTAAACTCGCTTCCATGGTTTGGTGAATTCAACAATCTCGGATGTACCCTTCGTTTCCAGGAAGCGTTCGATTGGGTAGATGGAGCATGAATTCCTAGAGGATTATTGTAGACACCCATTTATGTCTCCCCAAAACCTAACCCTGTGATGAATACCTTTCATGTCATTTGATTATCGAACAAAGCGAAAGTGTGAAAAGTCTAGTGATGAGGATGTTTTTATTAAAATATATTTTCTTTCTGTTTTTGAAAATATTTCTTTTCTTACCTTATTTATGAAAAACATGCAATCCTGTTTATTTTGGTCCATGATAAGGGTCCAATAATGGTGTAGTTGGACAGGGCTTGAAAAGACCTTTCCAACGATATATTATAAGCCCAATTTCGATGAGTAATGAGGAAGTTAAGGCCAAAATACTAAACTGAGCCCGATTTGGTTTTTATATGCGGCCCAATGATCTAGGAGAGGGCCTATTATTAATTATCATTCCTAAAGCTATTAGGATTGATTATAGTCTTCTAGAATACTCTAGAAGGTTCTTTTAGATCCTAATGGAGTTAGGATTGATAATTATGTTTCAAAGAGTTTGACATTGAATAAATTACTCCTTTTAAGAATCCTTGTTTTGTACGAAGTGGAATATATTCAGATTTTATTTTCGTGCCACATAATATTTATCCAAACTTTATATGGTTGGATAGATCTTGAAATTATCTTTCCAATGATATATTATAATATTAAATCCGAGCTATAACGAAAAAGATATGAATGAGATATGAAACTCTATCTAAAACTGACACCTGTTTGGGGTAATTTTACCCTGACACGTGGTCCAATCAGAAGGTGACACGTGTCACCTTACGGTTAGTCAAAACTGGACCAACCCCTATTTGACACGTGTCCTCCCAAAGGAATGGGAAAAAGGCGGCCTTCATGGCCCAAATCCCGAGAAAGACGCAATGCGGCGCAGCCCACCAATGATTAGGGCTTGATGACCTAATCAGGGGCACAATTCCCAAGGACCCTATAAATAGGGAGATTTCCTCCATTTGGAGGCACGTTTTTCCATTTATTACACATTTACTCTTGGATAGAGACATCCTGAGCTTGGAATCCGAGCAGATCCCCACCTAAATTTCCGCACCTTTTTACTCCTATTCAAGTTACTAACTTGATCGTCAGAGGCGGAGCTCCAACCACCCAGAGTCTCCGTTGTTTTTCAGGTACAGCTCATGCCGGACCAGACTTTGTGACGTAACTCTTCCGAGGGACAAAATACCCAAAACAACACCCTTCCACTATTTCGGCCATATCTTTTTATCTATACAAGATTTTAATCTGATTCTAATTGGGTTGGAAAGTAGACTTCAAGAGCTTTCCAACGACATATTATATACTTTATTGGACTTCCGGATCAAAAGATATGATAAAAGCAAAAACGCGTGAAACTGATTATTAGCGCTTGGCGACAAGCATTAACGCTTGGCGCTAACCTTCAGCGCCTGGCGCTAATTACCAGCGTCTGGCGCTAATCGAGTTTTATTCTCGTCGAAACTCTGATTCGTTTTTTTATTCGTTCGACTTATTTTCTCTATAAATAGCCTCTTAAAATTCTGTTTTCGATCATCAATTTCTATCAATTTTCATCAATTCTTCTCATCAATTCTTATTCTCTCTAATTATCTCTTTCACCAACTGTCATCAAGAAATTCTTGATTCTCTCTCTCTTTCTAGCCAACCCTTTTACAAATACAATTTCTCATACATTAGCACTAGACACACCTAGCCAAGTTCGAAGTTGCCTTCGCCCTAGACGTGAAAGGTTTGATATTTCTGAGGGTTTGGTCCCAAATCTCTATTTTAATTATTTAATTTAATTGTTTGATTTTATTTCCTTGAAGTTACTAATGTGTGTATTTTGTTATTAAAAAGATATACGAGGCATCAAGTAAGTGCTTTAATTGATTTATTGATATAGAAATCATGTCTAGGTTGTTATTATGATTCCTAGTTTCATGTTAGGGTGCTTTGATCTTCCTAGTATCATGTTTAGGGTAACAACTATAATTTCTAATATCAAATATGACAATTGTGATTCCTGCGATGCTTCCTATTCTTTTCCTAAAAGCATATTAGTATCATGTTAGGGTTAAAGCTTTGATTTTTTTATTGTTTAGTGACATGCTAGGGTTTGTTATTAATTTTGTTAGTATCATGCCTAGGATCTTGCCATTATTATGCTTTAACATTATTATTTTGATTATTATTATGTTGCTTGATATTTATTGTTATTGCTTGATCACACCTTTTATGTATGTTTAAAGGGAATTGGTATTTGTAATCACGCTTAATAAGATAATTAATAATCTTGTTTAGGGTTAATTTGATTATAATTTAAGTGATCGCCAATAATAGTTTTATTTGTGCATTACTATTCAACCAACATAGATAAAAAGGTTTAGGGTAAACCTATTGATTGCATGTTAGTCAGAAAGCGCACATGAATACGAGAAGAATAAAGTAGAGGTCGATTATTAAGGCAGGTTCAATCTCTTTTAGGTTAGATTTGTACCTTCATCCCCGAACTACCAATCATGGTTCCAGACTTATTGGACTTAACGATCTCCTGGATCGTTAAGGGGTGTAACCTTCACCTCGTGAACGGTTTACAAGTTCCTAAAACTTGTTGGCGACCCTTTTGCTCTATCTTCCTTCCCTTTGGACGCCACCATACTTTAGTGTATGATCACAGTGGGGTTCAAGCTAGGGATAATGCTTGAAATATTTCCTACAGTTATGTCCATATGTAGAACACATATGGGTTTCAGAAAAGAGAGAAAAACTCAATCAGGAAGTAGAATCGAGCCAACAGAGCTAGAACCAGTCAAAACAAGAAGGTAGAGTTCTGGCTCGGTATTGGAAAACTTGGCGCCAGACAAAAGGGTCTGTCGCCAGGATATATCCCTATCGCTAGAAGACAATGTTGTCACCAGGCGACAGAGCCATATCATTGGCGACAGGCTCAGTTTTCTAGACGCCAGTTCCTACATGCCTCAACAGCTTTTTGTGTTCTTAGAATTTTCCAGTTTTCGTAGTATTATTTCGATTCTAGTTGTGAAAGATATTTCTCAAATTTCTTACGTGCATAAATCCTATGTTTTTGACTCATTGCTGATGGTCTTTCCAATGAGAACCTTTTTTATGCATATGACAATAATGTTAATCAAAATTACGCACATGAAATACTTAGAACTTTTCGAGTCTCATCTACTCATTCTAAATCATTGCCAAAATAAATTTTAGGAATTAAAATAGAAATCCTCCCAAGCGGAGTCGCCAAAAAAGCTGTAGGGAATATTTCAAGCATTATCCCAAACTAGAACCCCATTGTGATCATACACTTAAGCATGGTGGCGTCCAAAGGGAAGGAAGCTAGAGCAAAAGAGTCGCCAACAAGTTTTAGGAACTTGTAAACCATTCATAGGGTGAAGATTACACCCCTTAACGATCTAGGAGATCGTTAACTCCAATAGGTCTGGAACCATGACTGGAAGTTCGGGGATGAAGGTACAAATCCAACCTTATAAAAGAGATTAAACTTGCCCTAAAAATAGGCCTCTACTTTATTCTTCTCGTATTCATGTGCGCTTTCTGACTAACACGCAATCATTAAGTTTACCCTAAACCTGTTTAATCTATGTTGGTTGAATATTAATGTACAAATAAAACTATTATTGGCGATCACTTGAATTATAATCATATTAACCCTAAACAAGATTATTAATTATCTTATTAAGCGTGATTACAAGTACAAATTCCCTTTAAACATGCATAAAAGGCGTGATCAAGCAATAACAATAATAATATATCAAGCAACATAATAATCATCATAATAATCATATTAATAATAATCACAATTGAAATAACAATCATAATTAAAATAATCATGTTAAAGCATAATATTAATTGCATGATCCTAGGCATGATACTAACAAGATTAATAACAAATCCTAACATGTCACTGAACATATAAAGATCAAAGCTTTAGCCCTAACATGATACTAACATGATATTAGGAAAGAGAATAGGAGCATCATAGAAATCATAATTGATATAAGAAACTTAATTATTACCCTAAACATGATACTAGGAAGCAACAAAACATCCTAACATGATACTAGGAATCAAAATAACAATATAAACATGAATTCTATATCATAATATCAATAAAACAATTAAAGTACTTACTTCGATGCCTCGTACCTCTTTTTAATAACAAAATACACGTGTTAGTAACTTCAAGGAAAATATCAAATCAAAATAATTAAATTAAATAATTGAAATAGAGATTTGGGACCGAACCCTCAAAAGGTATCAATATTTCACGTTTAGGGAGAAGGCAACTTAGAACTTGGCTAGGTGTGTTTAGTGCTAATGTATGAGGAATTGTGTTTGTAAAAGGTTAGGCTAGAAAGAGGGAGAAAGAATAAGCTTTAGCTTAGAGAGAGAGAAGTATTAGAGAATTCTGGTTATTGAAAACGGAGGTCCAAGGACCTTATTTATAAGAAAATAGTCCGGAATTGATAGAAAAGAATTAGAGTTTGAAAAGGAATAAATTACCATCCTGTCGCCAACGAAAGAGGCGAACTTGTCGCCAGGCGCTGCACTGCAGCGCTAGGCGACAAACTTGTCGTTTTGCAATGCAATGGAATATGACAAGTTTTCAACGCGGAATCCACTTCTTGATAAAATTAAGTCATAAAATCCGTGTTAAGGGTGAAATCGTGTTTTCATATAAAACACTTTTTTTATTCCAAGTAAAACTCATAAAACATAATTATCAATCCTAATCCCTTAAGGATTTAAGAGAACCTTGTAGATAATTCTAGAAGACTATAACTAATCCTAATAACTTTAGAAATGATAATTAATATTTAATAACAGGCCCTCCTCTAGATCATTGGGCCGCATATAAGAACCAAACCGGACCCATTTTAGTATTTTGGCCATAAATTCCTCATTATTCATCGGAATTGGGCTTATAATGTATCGTTGGAAAGCTCTTTTCGAGCCCCATCCAACTATATCATTATTGGACCCTTGTCATGGACCAAAATGAACTAGACTGACTATTTTTATAAAATAGAGCAGGTTTTCGAAAACAAAAAGAAAGATTTTTTAAAAAAACTAACCGCAACTTAGACTTTTCACACTTTCACTTCATTCGATAATCATTCGACGTGAAAGATATTCATCACTGGGTTTGGTTTTGGGGAGACACAAATGGGTGTCTACAACTAGTTGATTTGATTATGAATTGAATGTGTGTTAGTTCCTGGTATGTCAATGAACTTGAGTATTGGTTTGCAACTATGAGTAATGTTTATATGATTCATTGTTATTCACATTGAGGAGGACGAAGGCGTTCATTCCTTTAGGTAGCCTTCAAACAATATTAGATACATTTGTTCCCTTCTTGCTACCCATGCATGTTGTTGCTTGTGCCCTTTTATTGTTTATTTAACCACATTACAAGCCTATTTAAGCCCCATTGGTTACTAGTCCCAAGCTTGGCTTGGGGGAGCTAATAGTTAGTGAGGCGAGGGAGATGTAGTGTGCACATGTTTTGTACAATGTGGGAGAATAAGAAGAGTAATTTGTTCTTTGATATTGTGATTGGAAAAAAAATGAGAATTTGTGTTTCAAAGTTAAAAAATTTCATTGTGACATAAAAAAGAAAAAAAGAGCAAAAGGAAAAAAAAAATATTTCTCAAAAAGAAAAGAAAAGAAAAGAAAATGAAGAATTCAAAAGAATTTTTTTTTTTTCAAGTTTGAAGAAAAGAAAGAAATAATTCATTGTTTGTTATTCACTCAAGTTTTATATTATCATATCTTTATGAGTGAAGTTGTAAGTGATTGTAATTTTGGGAGATATTAATTTGATTGTTTGGTGAATTTTTGTGGAGTTGAGTCGTGTTGGAAATGGTTGGTCATAATTTATTTTTGGCCTTGGTTTTATGAGGATTTGGCTCCCTTAAGCATAGCTTTGCTCTCACATTTTCCCAAATATTTCTTGCCCTTTACCTAAGCCTTACATTACAAGCTTTAAAGACCTTCCGACCTTTGTGCATGGAATTGTATGGATGTGAAAGTAGTTGTTTATCAATACAAAGGATGACTTGATATATTCCGAGTCGACTATATAGGTTAAAGTGCTTATGTCTTTAAACACACGAGTGTTGTGAGTTTGGGAGGGCATTGTTCACAATAAAGGGGTTGGTTGGAGAGCGATCAAGTACATTCTTTACACGCCACATAAATGAGAGTCGAGTGTGTGAGCACTAGTCTTGAATTCTATATGCTCTTGTGGCTTGCTCTACTTGAAAATTGTTAGGGAAGATAGGTATAATTGGATGGATTTGAGTGATTGATTATGATGCATGTTTGTTGGATCGGCTTTGAGTTGTATTATGGATTTTGGATTTTAAATTGGGGTGAAGTTATGATTTGTTTTGATTCATTGCCTTGCTTAGGGACAAGCAAGGGTTTGGCTTGGGGGATTTTGATATTCGCGTTTTATGTGCTATTTTATCTCCAGTCCCACGGTCATTTATATGCCTATTTGAGCTCTTCGGAGCTACTTTTAGCACTAGTGTGTGGTTTCTAGTGTTTTGTAGAGTTTACATTTGTTTTGTAGGAATTTCCCGGATTTGTCGATTTTTCATATGGTTTTCCGGCCACTACGGGATATTGGAGCTTGTAGCATATTATGACCGTTGATCGTAGCCCAAGACCGATTGTATCGGTGATTAAGGGCTTGGTTCGTGAAATTGGTCCGAGCAATGGACCAAGAAGAGGTGTTGGGCCTTGTCATTTGAAGCCCAAAAGATTTAGAAGAGAAGCTCAAGGTTTTGGCCAAAGAAAGCCGGGCCCGATCAGGCGACCATTAGCTCGATTGGGCGGCTGCCCAGAAAGCAGCATTCGAGGAAAAAGGCGGGCTCGATCAGGCGGTCCTTCACCTAATCGGGCATGAGTAATTTCAGGCGTTTAGGTATTTTGTTTGGGCTAATCTTTGAGCTTAGAATCAATACTCTTTTGTAATCTTTCTTAGGGACGGTTTTTCATTATTCTCTTTCATATTCAAAACAATAGAGAGATTTTAGTTGGTGATTATTGTTAACTCAAGTTCTTCCCTTTTAGTGCAATTTCATATTTCCTTGTTTCGGTATTTCTTCTTCTCTCCCTTATTGTTTATTTTCTTGTTTTAATCTTAATCATGTCTTTTTCATATGCTTTGATTTGTTTAGATTTAATTATGCGTGAGTAGTTTAATTCTAGGGTTCTTAGGGGATCCATAATTAATATGAATGGATAATTTGTTATTATTGATTATTGATATTTCATGATAATTTCTTATTGAATTGGTTGAATTCCTTACAATTGGATTATGATGTGATTTGATTGTAAAAGTATAACAATATTGAATTGATGAATCGAGCAGATGTTAATTTGATATTAAAGACTATTTTCAATAGGAAATTAGATTTAGTAAATTGAGAGAGCCTGCTAGATCTATGTTTATTTATAAATTGGAGAGCCTGTTAATCATGTTATATGTGCAATGTTGATTATTGATTGTCATGTTTTATCTCGGAATATTAATTATTGGTGAACCTATGACCCTAGGCTTCTTTATTATTGATTTTTCCATATTCTTAATCTCCGTAGTTAATTCCCTTTTGATAACAACAATTTTGGTTACTAAATAGTCTAGATTATATTAATTAATTAGGATTAGAAAGACTTGTTTTCTTGAGGATTTAACTCTACTTCCCTATCTACATTAGTTAGAGGATTTAGGTACTACTTTTGATTAGGTGATACGACTTTAGCCTATCACCTATTGACCCACCGCACCCATGAACTCACAAGCTGCAACAACCCATCGAACCCACGAGCCGCAAAAACTCATTGAACCCACCAAACATACGACCCATAGCAACCCAGACCACCAAATCCACGAACCCACAAGCCGGAGCAACCCACCAAACCCATGAGCCTGAACAACCCACCAAACCCACCGACCCCGGCTAACCCACATATTTGGAATAAATTAAAACCACCCACAAGCCACCAACCACGAACCTATCGATCTACCCACAAACCACCCACGAACCCACCAATCCGAACCCATCAACTTACCACCAACGAACCCCACGATCTGAAACCTCCAACGAACCCATGTTCATAAACCACCGACGAACCCATGATATGAAACCTACCACCGTCGATCTCACCACTCTTAACCCACGAAGCCACCATGAGAATGGGGTTGGAGGATCGAGGAGAGAGAAAAATAATGGGAATGAGGGTGAAATTAATTAAGCTTGGGGTTTAATCAAATGAAATTACATTTGTAGTTTATTAAGGTTGGTTTTTATTTTTTTAAAAAAGGTTAGAGTGTAATTTTCAATTGGCACCCAAAAACTTACTACAAAAGGAAAGAAAAATATTTGTTGCGACTTGCGAGTAATCTGAACCATCCACTTTTGGCAAATGTTGCGACTCCTTGCGAGTAATAAGAACCAGAGGTAGTATTTAAAGTTTAATCTATTTTGGAGATGTCTTTACTATTCCAAAAAAAATAAAATCTATAACACAACCAAAATTTTAAATTGACCCAATCCAACCCAACCAGTATTCAGCAAAACCGACCTAGACAACCAAATCGACACCTCTAACCGTCATTAAATACAAATAGTCTAATCCAACATAGAAAGACCAAGATGAAGAAGATCAGAGTTCCCGCCATGGCGCCATGTTAGACCATTTCCAACAGAAAATGAAAGTGGCCGGTTTAAGATTGTATATTATAATGTTGTCAATTAACTAATATTCAAAATTTCAACGGTCTCCAATTTGTTTTATTCCTACAACAAAGGCATGCCATTTACATCTCCTCATGTTTCTTTCCCAATATACCCACGTCACATCATCTTCCATTTTTCTTCTGGTATTAACTAATTCTTCCTTATTTTTTAAATTTCTCTAATTTTAAATTTTTTGATACCCCCTTTTTTTTTGTGGGATTATTTGATTCAGCCATTGTTGATTAAGTGTAAGTTGTTATATAATTTCTGTAATTACTGTCAATTTGTTGGTTTTTTTTCTACATACCTTTATGTTGGTTGATTTGAATTTGTCCAATTTTATATAATGTGATAAAGTCAATTGGGTTGTCTACCAAATGTTCGATTATATGTTCTTTAAATGGTTATGACTTTCTTTATTGGATGATAGAATTGATCTTGTTATGTTGGCATGAATAGCCCGGTTTCGAGTATTGTTGTGGTTTTGATTGGTGTTGTAGAATGAAGATATATGTTATTTACAATGTCCCTCTTAGGGATGGGTCCATCAAGTGTGTTGAAGTTACCGCGATTTCTTCATAATGTCTATATAAATTCGTTTTTAGTACAGTTGCATTATGTCATATGACAATTATCTGCACAATGTAGAGATTGAGCTACTTCTTTATAAGCTTAGGTTAAAGTTTTTTGGCTGATTTTCTTTCAAAGGTTTATCTCTTTGATTCTCATGATATTCTTCAAGAATTGATGTTCTTGAAAGTGATGGAAGACTCGTATTTACTTAACTCCATAATATGAATTTATTAAAATGTGTGAATCATCTGTTGCTGGTGAATGTTATTAGTATGTTTCTACAGGTTGTAATTGACTGTTGCATCCTTCTTTGTAGGGTATTCCTATTAAGGTAGCGTGGAAGACAATAGAGTTAGAATCTCTCCGCTGTCTAGATTTTCACAGCAATTGAATTGATGTGGAGCTTCGTATACCCTATCATATATGAATGAGTTTTGGAGTTCATGTCTGAAAAGTTTGACATAATGAATACCAGTCCGAGGTTTAACATTAAAGGAAATGCTTTTGAAATGGTGTCTAGTCCCACATTCGAGGCTGAGGGTAAGGAATGCAGACTGTGTTTGTCATGTCTCTCAACCACAATCCTCTTAAAATGACTGAATGTACTTGTTACTTGCAGTCCAAAAGCGTATGTCTCTCGTTGAATGGATAAACACGATAGTCCCTCATTTTTACCTATCAGTAAAAGCTTCAGATGAGGAAATGAGAGCGTCTTTGCTTGATGGCGACATATTATGTCAGATATTGCACAAGTTAAAATACACTTCTAATGATGAGGTTAGTAAGATGCTTTATATATATATATACTCTTTCTTCGTATGGTGTTGGCTATATTTATTGTTACATTTTTCTCACAGTAAGTTATCGATTTTCTGTAGGTTGATGATTCTAGTCCTTCTCCAGAGTCCAAGAGAAGAAAAATTCAGAGGTTTATCACTGCCATGTCTGAAAATGGGCTGCCTAGTTTTGAAACATCAGACTTAGAGAAGGTATTATTGACTGCAAATAAATATGTGGATTTTAAGTTGCAAGTGTCATTTTGATAGCTTATGATAAGCGTATGAACGCGTGAATACTATTCTTTTCCATAAAGGTAACATGCACACTGCTAAGAATGAATATCAGAATGGCTGTTCTTTTTTTGAAGACAGAATTGCTGTTCTTGACATATGCTATTAATGTAACAAGATTCTGATATCTTTCCTCCATTCCCATTCTTTTTGGTGCACTGTGTAACCTATCCTCTAGAGAATATGATAGTATTATTCCAATTCAATTAGACTCGTAAAATTATTTTAACAATGTTTTCAAATAACCATGAGCAGCTATAGTATTATAAGTTTCTGAGCTTAGTATAGAAAATGCTAAGGGTAAGGCAACCCAGACTAATCGAATAAACTTTCTGCTTTATATGGCTTGAAGGGATCAATGAAACCTGTTCTAGATTGCCTTTTAGCACTCAAAGAACATTCAATGCCAAATTTTGGTGGATCAGTTCTGAAAGCTGTGGATGAAAGGCGGAAGGCATTGTCAGACTCAAAATTTCAACGTGGATGTAGTCCACTTTCACCAGGTTAGAGACCCTTTTTACTAATTTCAGATGTTAATATAAGTTCAAGGTTTATAAGTTCAGGAACAATACATCCAGGGCTGTATTCTCCCACCTTTTATTCACTTAATCAGTTCTAATAAGTTCACTGAAAATCAGATCAGATAAGTTTAGGAATAATAAGTTTAGAGAAGCTTAGGGCTAATTGTTTAAATAAGAAGTTGAGGTCCAATAAGTTCAGATATGTTCAGGTCTAATGGGTTCATGACCTGCTTTATTTTTCCTTACCACATTTTTCTCTTTTTTAGAATCACCAACTAAGCTACTGCATGGTGGAAATAAGCTCCATGAAGTGTTTCAGATGAAACAAGGATTTTATACTGATCTTTCTGCTACGAAAATTTCAGAAATGTTAAAGTCAAATAGCTTAGATGTAAGTTCTACATATTTGTGAATCTCAGCATTCGAGATGCAAATTCTTTCAAGGTCATAATCATCATCTTTTGTGCAGAATGCTCCAACTCAGTCACTTTTGAGTGTCATCAATGGAATTCTGGATGAAAGCATAGAGAGAAAAAATGCTGAAATACCTCAAGTACTATAAATTTGTTCTTCATTTTCTGAAAGTTAATGTTGTGTTTGGAGATGATTGAGTAAATAATCTAATTTATCTTTTCTTTCATTTATCTGTTGTGATTTCCTTTTGTCAGCGTGTAGCATGCCTTCTAAGAAAAGTTGTGCTGGAGATAGAGAGACGGATAGCAACTCAAGCAGAGCATTTGCGCACTGTAATGTGTTCCTCAAAATTATTTTTTGTTACCAAATTTCTTTGAATATATTAACAGTATCCATATTTTTCTCTTCTGCAGCAAAGCAATGTATTTAAGGCACGAGAAGAAAAATATCAGTCTAGAATTAAAGTGCTTGAAGCCCTTGCCAAAGGGACCAGTGAGGAGAGTGAGGTAGTTCAAAAAGTATTTTAATTGTTTTTTTGGTCTTGCTTTAGCAAACTACCATTTTCTGCCATCATTTTGTGACTCAAATATTGTCCATCTTTTGACAGATTGTGATGAACCAGCTCCAGCATATAAAGGTACAGTTGATGATGTTTATGAATTATAATACGTTTTTTTGTATATTTTTGTCAATCTTGGAAAGATGTTCATTACAGTTTTTCATAAAAAGTGTGAAGTGGATCTGTTTATTTCAATAAATGTGCCACTTCAATCACGTTAATTGTTACAATAATTTTATGTTGAGCCTTTTTTTTTACCTGTTACACCTGAAAACATCATGTGCTGATTTAGACTAGCTAACTCTTGTACAATGGACTTGAATGGGCCAAAGACAAGTTCTAAAGTTTTGGATTGATTTTCATTCAAAATTCAGACGTCTGACTTATTCCTTGCAATTATCGTGTACTTATTCTGTTTACTTCTAGATGTGAAAGGCTCATGAAACTCTTAAACTTCTTGTCATTTTAATTTATTAATGCACAGTCTGAGAAAAGCAAGATGGAGGAGAAGAAAAGGTTTGAACAACAGGAAGCTACCAAGTTACAGAAACAGAAGGATGAAAATAATCTTGAGGTCTCAACACTGAGACAGGAGCTGGAATTGGCCAAAAGAATGCATGATCTGCGCTACATGGAGTTGGAGACACAGGCCAAACTGGAGAGATTTGACTTAGAAAAGCGGTTAAAGGAGCAAGAAAAACTTCTAGAAGATTCAAAGGTTAAGGAAGAAGACCTGGTTGAAATCTCATCTCTAAAACAGGAGCTGGAAATGGCCAAAAAAACGAATGAAATCCATAGTTTGCAGCTTGAAAGTGAGGCCAAATTGGTAAAATCTGAATTGGAGGAAAGGTTAAGGAAACAAGAGCAGCTTCTGGAAGATTCAAAGGTCAAAGTCAAAGAACTTGAAATGAGTTGTGAGACAAAAAATCATAGATGGAGCAAGAAAGAGCATGTATATGAAGCCTTTGTGAAGATTCAGTGGTCTGGCTTAAAGGTACGTATTTTATTATTTTGTGTTATCGGTTTTGTCATGGGAAATCAACTTGTCATAACTCTATGAATTCATACATTGCCAACACTCAGGAGCTTAGGTGCTCTTCTGATAACATCAAGCAAGAAATGTTGTTGTCACAGAGGACCTACCTGGAGGAATTGAACCATGTAGGTAAGAAGTGGATCTTGTTCTGCAGATTATGGATAGCATTGTTTTTTCTACTATATAACTCAGGTTCTTAATTAGCTCAGGTACAAAGCTTAAAGATTTAGCAAAAGCAGCTCAGAGTTATCATGAAGTTCTTAATGAAAATCGCAAATTATTTAATGAGCTTCAGGATTTAAAAGGTTTGTTTTCTTGATGTTGTTTTAGCTATGCCACAGTTAGTGCAGGGAAGGGGAGATATGATTATTTATTTATGTTATCCTTTGTGTTCTACTTATTTGCACAGGTAGTATTAGGGTATATTGTCGAGTAAGGCCACTCCGTCCCTGGGAGAATCAAAAGCAAACAATCTTAGAGAACATTGGGGAACATGGAGAATTGACTGTTGCAAATCCTGTCAAACCAAACGATGCACAAAAATCATTCAGATTCAATAAGGTTTATGGTCCTATGGCTACTCAAGGTTTCTTTTTTCTTCTTGTTCTCTTTTATTTAGGATCTAATTATACCATTATGATACTTCTTTTTTCTCCCCTTTTTGGTTGGTGTTAGTATAACTTTCTATTGACTTGTATATTCTTACTTGTAATAGCTGAAGTTTTCTCTGATACTCAACCGTTGATACGAACTATTCTTGATGGGTACAATGTTTGCATATTTGCTTATGGTCAAACTGGCTCTGGAAAAACATACACAATGGTATGCCTTTCTCCTTTCCCTTGTATTCAAAAGGATGTGTTGTCTCCTTGAGAGATATTCATTTCATTGGTCTTGTGGCAGAGTGGACCGGATAATGCATCTAAGGAGGATTGGGGGGTCAATTACCGTGCTTTAGATGACCTTTTCCAACTCTCTGAAGACAGAAAGAGCTTTTTTTCCTATGAGATAGGAGTTCAAATGATTGAAATATATAATGAACAAATTCGGGATTTACTCTCAAATGATGGTTCGCAAAAGAAATATCCTTTTATTACAGTTTTTGTAGCATGATGACTGATAAGTTCTAGCGTCATATAAGTTATTTTTATAGCTATGTTAGATAATTGTTTCCTTAACTTGCGCACACTAGGGATTTTAGCCACTCCTCAACCGCATGGACTTGCTGTCCCAGATGCAAGTATGCATCCAGTCAGATCCACTGAAGATGTCATTGAATTGATGGAAATTGGACTATCAAACAGATCTGTTAGTTCTACTGCAATGAATGAAAGAAGTAGCCGCTCGCACAGGTGAGGCGCAATGCTGTTAAGAGTTTATGACTTACTTTTTCTTATCCATTTTAAAATACTTCACTTTTTTTTTTTTCAATTTTTTTTGTACAGCACTTCGATTAATGTAATATTCACATTTTAAATTTTGACTACATTTTATGATTTATAGATAAGGAAAAATATAGCCTGTTGGATCTTGGTGTATTCATATTAAATTAAGCTTACATAATATCAATTATAAACTTTTCTTATTGATTATTAAAGATACTACTGATTGATAATATGCATTGGCAAGTGTGAAATAAAAAGTGTTGCAAGTAAAAAGAAATAGAGGAAGTAATAGCATACATTTGACTTTGATGTCTAAGGTGCATTAGAATTGGTAATTATTTTGTTATATAATGTGTGAGACTATGATAAAGCATCATTTGGTATATACTAAAAAATACATTCATTAGATTGTGCTTTCATTGTTATACTGTAGGACTGAATGATTGAAAGGGATGGTCAAACTGACAAGATTTCACGTCAAAATTGATCTGAAATGAGTATTATTAGTAGCTTGACCTTATGCATTGTAAATACTTGTGCAGTGTTGTCACCATTCATGTTCAGGGAATAGAGTTAAAATCTGGAGCAACGTCACATGGCAGTCTTCATTTGGTAGATCTTGCTGGTAGTGAGAGAGTTGACAGGTCTGAAGCAACTGGGGATAGGTTAAAGGAAGCACAACACATCAACAAATCACTATCTGCTCTCGGGGATGTTATCTTTTCACTTTCTCAGAAAAATCCCCATGTACCATACAGAAATAGCAAGCTTACGCAGGTTCTTCAGGCCTCTCTAGGTATTAATTCTCTTTTCTTGCCCATTGGGTGCACGCATTAACTTCATTCCTGTCCCTCTCTTCTTCCTGCAACTCACTTTTTGATAACTTTCCTCATGGTGTTTACCAAAACTTGATAGTTTGACTCATGCCTTCAATGTTTCAGGTGGTCGAGCAAAAACACTTATGTTTGTTCAGATTAATCCTGACGTGAATTCATACACTGAATCATTAAGCACCTTAAAATTTGCTGAAAGGGTGTCTGGTGTTGAGCTAGGTGCTGCACGGAGTAATAAAGAGGGCAGAGATGTCAGAGAATTAATGGATCAGGTGCTTGTTATGTTATGTAACTCAATGCTTACACAGATTGACTTTAAATGAAGTAGAACAATCTGCTTGACATGATAGTTAAATATGAAAAAGCCACAAAGATCAACATTTATAATAATTTTAGAAATCAAGACGTATACAAACATTTAGTTTATCTTATATAATACTTTCACAAACCATTCAACTTATCACCATAAAGTGTTGGTTGATATTAAGTATAGTAGTCTTGGTTCTAGAAATGTGTATAATCTGTATGTGGTGCATTCAAGAACATATTGCATGCTGCACCTAGCTAATCTGTTCGCTGATGAATAATGACTATAACTTAATATTTATTGAATCAAAATGTTTAACTTATGTTAATAATATCAATAACCCTTTAGCAGCTTAATAATCCAAACTATAACTTCTTCAAAACTAAAATTAAGCTTTCCTAGCTTGTTAACAAAATAACAACTAAATCATCAGCTTTCTTGGAATGGAAAAAGAGTAAGAAGATAAAGTAGTAGTTGCAAGTTTGAAAATGTTAGATAAAATAATTTGAAGGGTTGAGATTTCATTGATGACCTCACATTGTTATCAAATTGTGTTTAGTACTTTTAGTTTGCTGTAGGTTATTATGTTTTATACAAATACATCTACTCTCTACAGTTTTGATAAGAGGTTCATTTTTCAAAATGACTATAAAAAGAATTACATTAGTGACATTGAATTGATTGGTTATCAGCATGCCTCAACAATGCTTCATATGTGGTTGTAAACATGTCACTTGGAAATAGTAAAATTAATTTGAAGTTCATTTCAATGGTAATCTATAGGTAAAGTTTAATGATGTGCAAAAACTTGATGGAATTGTGGCAAATAGCATTGATATTTAGTTTTAAAATTATATGTTATCACTAGTATTCAGCTTTGAAGTTCAATTCGATAAAAGTTCATAATTAGTTTCATATGTGGTCCATGTTTGGTGCTTTTGGGTGTACTGTATCAGTTGTCATATTATGGGTTTATAAAATCAGAGCTACCGGTGTAGTTGCTTAAAAACCCACACAGAAAAGATTCAATGTGTAGCTAAACGAAGTATGAAGACCTTAATTAAGAGTTTAACTGTTATGAGACCATACAGAGATGATCTGGAATATCAATGCCAATTTTAGTGCAATGGATGCTGCGAAAATCAATCAGTAAGGTTCAAAACTGCAGAAGAAAATATACCATGTACCATAAAAGCAATAGATCGAGATCCTTTGATACATGTAGGCATGTAGCTCTGCCATTTTCCAATTGAAATATGATTGCTAGCTCAGTTAAGGACTTTTGCATGTATAACAGAAATCTTCTAGACTATTAGGTGTCACAATATTGGATTTATTCATTGAAACTTTTTCTTAAGTGATACGAAAGAAAGGACACAGAAATGAAATTTATTACTTGTAAAGTACCTTATTGCTTATGACCTTATGTTTTATTTTGACAAAAAATTTGATTTTAAAAAATCAACCTCTTTTGTTTTAAGTATGCCCTTCAAATTGGTTGTTCTTGTAATGAGAATGCTTTAAATTTGCGATGATCTCCATCACCTCTTCCCTTTCCCATCTAAATTATACATTGCTTTTGAGATTTATGAGATACATTTTGGACAATATATTTCTTATAATTGTGTTAAATATTACTTCAAAGTATAATTTTGTGAACATTAAACATTCTTGAATGTTGTTACTATATGGATTGTTTAGAATCATACACCTTATTGTTGATTTATGTGTGACTTTCAGGTGGCATCTCTCAAAGATACAATAGCTAAAAAAGATGAGGAGATTGAACGATTACTGAAAGATCCCAGAAGTCCAATCTCTAGGCGGAGCTTAAGCTCCTTAAAGAATGGATCTTTATCACCATCAACAAAGTCCATTGGAAGTAGTCCTCAACGAAGTCCAAAAGTATCTAATGTTAAACGCATGGGAATTCGTACAAAATCAGCTTCTGATCAGGATGGAGTTTTGAAGAACTATGACCCTAGTGTCCTTTCCATACATGAAGATGAAAATGAAGGGTTACGAGCATCATGGTCCATGAATGACTTAAACGACCAAAAGGATTCTCCCCGGCTACCAAATAACTCTGGTGGGACTTCAATGGTTGATGATGTGATTGGTATGGGGGACTCTAGTAATGATGACAGATTGAGTGAAATATCTGATGGTGATCTCTCTGTTGGCACAGACATCGATGGCACTTACGAAGCAAGCTCTTCACATGAGGCAACCAAACCATCAAATAGTGCAGAGAAGCGAGGAGAAAAGTACGTTTTTTAACTACGGTGACTATTTTGTGCTCTGTGTTTTTCTCTTGTTTTGAGGTTTTGCATAAGTTATTTTTTTTTTTCTCCTGCTATAAGATTTTCTTCTTGTCCTGAGCGTGTTTGATATCCTGATTCCTCTGCAACCGTACAATTCATGTGTCGCATTCATTATATGTTCTACAATAGTATGTGAAGTCATAAATAACTAGTATACTATCAAAACTTCAGTTAGCATAACTCTGCTTATTTTCCACTCTTAATTTTTAATGGCAAATACCTTGGATGTTGGGAATGCAGTCAAAACCAAAACTATAAAGTACTTTATTAATCATATTATGTGGGTATAGGCCAAATAAAAAGTTCATTAAAACAGGAAAATGTCAGAATGATCATTAAATTTGTCTTACAAACTACTGTAATATGCACGAGTACACACTAGAATTACAATAACGCGATCTTCTTTTGTGTGCAGACCAAGAATGCTTGCAAGGCCTTCTCAACCATCAAGGTTAGCAACAGCCAGAAAAGCAGCCGGCATATCCCGTTTGTCAGAAGTAAAGTCCACTCTAAGAGCAGCTTCTGGTGTGTTATAAGCACTCTTTTGTTTTCTGATCAAAATGTTTTTTAGTGTCGCGTTCTTAAACATTCACTATTTTTTTTTTCGCAGCATTGAAAAAACCTGCTAGTGCAAGCTCTTCTCCTGTTGATTCAGTCAGTGGCCGAAGACGAGTGTAGGTTAGTCAAAAACAGTAATTCTAAAAAAAAAAAAAAACACTATGCACAGTTCTACATTTTTTGTGTGCCATAATACTCTTTGAAATACTAAAAGTTTTATGGTTGGTTCTTGTTTTCTTTTTTTATAATTTTTTTTTTTTTAACATTAGTTCCATTATTTTCTTTATTTGTTCTCATGGCTTGTAATATGTTATTCTTTTTCATGTAATCTGGTACTGGCAAGAAGCAATTTTGTGCCAATGTATATGAAAGTAGAGAAAAGCTTTCTTTCACTATGAGGCAAACAATTCTCAATGGCCCTTATTCTGGGTAATGATAGTAATTGTATCTATATTATGGTTACTCGCAGAGTCGTAGATGAACTCGTGCAATTATGTTTATTTACGCTTTTGGTTGATTAGCATTTGAAAAAAAGGGGAGGGAAATAGAGGAATGGAATGGGAGATGAATAGGCTCGTCTCAATTATAATGGAGGCCATGAGCAGCAGCAGCAACAACAACAACAACAAAAAAGTGGGCCCTCAACCTATAAATTAAAGGAAAATTTGCGAGGAAAGTACTTTTAAGTGGACAACCTTTCTCGCAAATTTTCCTAAATTAAATGAGAAATCTATAAATTTTTACCTACACCCCTATACTCCTAATGTAGAACTGTGGTAGATTTGCCTACACTACCTTTCCATCACAGTGGCGTCATCTTATGATTTTTCGGGTTTTGAATCACATATAAAATGTTTATTTTTATAAATATATAAAAGTTTAATTATGTATTTGTCAAAAAAAAAGTTCAATTTTGTATCATTAAATGTTCAATCCTGTTAATACGATGTGTTATATTCAAATTAGTATTTTCTTTTCTCCATTTTTATTTTTAGACAGTTTTTATTTTATTTTATAATTAATTTGTCTTATTATTTAGTTAAATTAATAGGCTTAATTTGAAAAAAATATATTTCAATGTAGTATAATATCATTTCAAATTAATACATACTCATTGTTTCTTAAGCATTAAAGGTAATCCTTTTTTTCCAAAAAAATAAAAAATAAAAATAAATAAAAGGTTACCCTTTTAACTTCTCAAATGAACACATGCTTCATTTATTAAAAACAATTAAAAAAAAGTGCAAAACTTAAACTTAAATATACATATGATATGTGCCTTACACAATGATTATTGTCTTTTAATTTAATACATTTGGTATAAATAAAAGTATATAGAATCATCGCCCTTGTCATATGGTTATTATATCCTTTCTACTCTTATGATGTTTGTGCATTTTCCTTTACACGTATTTTTTTCTCAATATACACATAATCGTTTCAACTTTTCTTATTTCATTGTCCTACGTAATAAGAGATCAAAATATTTTACAGAAAAATGTTAGTAACAATCAAAATACACTATAAACAAAACAAGATAATTAAATACACATTTATAAAAACAAATTTGAAAACACTGGCAGAAACTGAACATAGTTGTAATCCCCCATATTTTAAAATATATTATAAATGAAATTATATATTATTTATAATATTTACTTGTATTTTTCCGGAATTTAATTTCAAAAGTTTCAAATTATTTTTGGGGTTGATAAACGATTTTATTACAAAGAACTTTTTATGAACCTTCCTTCTATAATTTATGTCCAACAAACAAACCAAACCCAGTTTACTTTCTTAATTGACCCATTAATTTAATGAGGCCCAATATCCCTACTTACCCTACTACCCTCTCTCCTATAAATACCCCATACATCCCCAAAAATTTCCCCACACAAAGGTTAGTCTTATTTTCTTTCTCCTTTGTTTTATTAATTTGTGTAATTATAATTATTGATTATGGGTTTTGATTTTATTGTTTGAAATTAATTTAATTAGTATCAAATTGTATTTTGATGATTAAACTTTATAATTTCAGATTTTATAAATGTTATAATTTTCAGATTTTGTAAATTTAATAACCTAGGGTTTTTAATCATTGAAAATCATGATTTTAGGGTTTTTATGAACAATCGATTTAGGGCTTTTATAGTAATGATGTTTTGAAATTTTGGTGATTATACTACTAATTAGTTTAACTTAATTCCAGATTATTTTGAACACGTAAATTCGTGTTTTAATGTTTAGATTTTGGTTCGTTAATATTAATCCCGTTTAAATCCCGATCAGGTTCTGAACTCATCCGATTTTGACAAAAGAAGTAGTGTTTTCCATGTGGAAACAATGTTTTAAGAAGTGGCCAAATTCAGCCTCTAAATATGATTTTCGGGCAGTTTTTGATTTTTAACGAAGTTTTTTTTATGCTTAATGTTTATGATTAGTTTTGGGTTTTGATTTTATAGTATAAAGTTTATATTTTTAGTATCAAAATCATGTTTTTATGTTTTAAACTAATAATTTCAGATTATAATTGTTGTTATAATTTTCAGATTTTATAAGTTTAAAAACCTAGGGTTTCAATTTATTTAAATTGGGATTTTAGGGTTCTTATGACTAATTAAATTGGGGCTTTTGTTCCTATTGTATTTCTAATGCATAATTAACCATAAAAACATGTTTTTAATGAATTTTTAAGGAGTTTTAATCTAAATTATATTGCTGGAAATTTGGTTAAGTATTAATTTATTATTGTTGCTTGTTTTCTAGGAAGTGATTATTTCTTAGGAGACTTTTAAGTGATTAAAAGTGGCACAAGGGATTGTTTATACGAGGTACGTGCATGTCTACTTCGTTGTAAGTAGTATCATGTTTAGGTACCAAAGAAAAGAACTTAGTTTCATGATTAGAGAACACTTGGATGAAAATTGTTTGGTTATACATTTAATTAATTCATGTGCTTATGTTTATGAGACAAGTTTTGGTGAATTGATTATGTTTGTATGGAATTATGGATGCAAACATGTTGAATTATATTGGATTAATTGTTTGTATGGAATGTTGATACAAACATATTTTTATTGGATCGGTTTGTTAACCACATTTGGATTATTAAAGGATTGAAATTGAATGGTTTAAGTGGAGTGAATTTATTAATTATTTCACAAGGTTGTTATTTATTTTATTACTCGAGCATGACTTGTTAGTATGTTGAGTAAAAGTGGATTAAGCCGAAATGGCTAGGTGGGTTGACTATGTTCAACAATTTTGAATAATTTGGAAGTTTAATGGAATTAAAGGTCAACTTGTGATGTGATCACCATTGTCCTAAATAAGATTAAAAGTGAATTGATGTATGATTGTTATGTATGGTCTTCTTGATTGAGTCGGCTATTAATTAAAATTGTAATCACGTAAAGTGAAACATGGATGAGCAGTAAAACTCTAGAAAGCGTGCACTTCTAGAGTATTGACAATTATGGGTTGGGGTACACGGTGGTAGCCCGTGGCTTTCCGAGGCTTGTTTGATCAACATGTCCTCTTCTCTTTTGGTATTTACATTTTTATTTTATAATGAAAGTTAGATGGGATCCTAGACTAACTTTGTGAGAATGGAGTCGCGCCCATTCTTGCATCGCGCTAAACTTTTATTTTAAATGGTCATTTGGGACCAAAATGATTTGGTGGATTGGACAACCTCGTCTATTGCTTACTCCAACTAAATTAATTAAATTAAGTATAAAGAATCAAGTGTTTGGAATTTATTAGCAAGTATGTTGAGTCGTTTGAATTGTTTAAGTGTAGAGTCTTGATTAATGAATTCGAGTTGTATATTTATTTACTTTAACTAGTTGAGCATGCTAGATTTTGTGCGTTGTAGCTTGTATGTACTCAGCTTTGCTGATTGCGTGCTTTTGTGTGTTTTCTTTTGGTCATGGCCTTCGCCTTTCAATGACCCTGTGATGATCCAATTATTACACTTGTATTATTGGGGAGCAGTATTGCACAGGTTAGCTTGATGATGTGAAGTTCGGGGATTTGACATACGCATTGTCAAGGGATTGGTGTGATTGAGAGTATTCGTTCTTTGTGTTGAACTTATTTATGTTTTACTATTTTAATTATGTTTTGGGATTTTGGAATATTGGTTTGGTTTTAATAAGGGCCTTTATGGTTCCAATTTGTAAGCTTTGACTTATTGGTTTTCTAAATTATATTATTTTAATATTTAAGTTGGATTTCCGCTGCAATACTTTGATAAAGCCTTAACGTTTTAACACGTGGCGGTAACATGCCAATGGTTCTCCTCTCTTTTTATTTAAAGTAAGTGGTTTGGAAAAGGGAGAATTATTGGGGTGTTACAATAGTTCAATAGGAGAATGAACAAGTATTAAAATATAAATGAACATCTATCTACATTAAACTGAACATATACCAAAAGTCAAATGAACATCTTCAATACGAGAATGAACAAATATAAAAGTTTAATCGAGGAATTTTTGATATATTAAACAAGTATCGAAAATTGAAACAAATATTTTTTAATATGAGAATGAACAAGTGTAAAACTAAATGAGTATGTTTACATATAAAAATAAATGTTGTATTAGATTGCAAATGAACAACAATCAATATGAGAATGGACATGTAACGCAAAGAGCGAGATGAACATGTATCAAATTTAAATGAACATATATTAATATCAAATGATCACAAATGAACATGAATTCCATTTAAAATGATCTTTTTTCCATCTAAAACAAACATTTATGATAGATTAAAATTTACTAGCTAAAATTCGTCAAATAACAGTTTTAGTGAAAAAAATAAGTAATATTAAATGATAACTGATGTTTCAATTTCATAAATCATTTTGATAATTTGTCTTTAATTTAAGTTACTATAATTTGAATATTATTCCTTCTACAAATGAACATTAATACCATCTGATGTGAACATTTACGATAGATTATATGTACTTGTCAAAATTCACCGAATAACAATTTTAATTAAATTATGTTGTAATTATGGAAAATTCTTATAACATAACTCAATTATTATTATAAAATTCACTTTCATTAAAAACTATAAGAAACTACACCGTCTAATTGAAATTTCTTATTAGATATGTGAAGAATTATAATGATTATTTATTAATTTGAATGTCCGTATACTAATATATAAATGAACATTAATTAAATGAAAACGAACATTCATACAAAAAAAAAAAAAAAAAAAAAACTGCTACAAACTAAATTTACATTTCTGTAATCCTACGAAATAGACCAAACTGTCCATTATATTAGGATATTGAACTCTATTTTTATTATTTTTGTCCAGAAATTTCAATTTATAAGCTAATAACACACACCACAAGTTAAATCAACTTAAAATAGATTATACAAACATCATTCTACTATAATCATAAGAAATCATTATTATGCTAAAAGTTATCAGAAATCATTATTATGCTAAAAGTTATTAGAAATCATGAACTGCTGCTATATTAAAATTTCATTTTATTGAAGAATAAGACAAATAAAAAGTTAGGTTTTGAACTTTTTTTCGAAAAATAAGCAAAATTATTAATTTACTATTTGATTATTGGTTGGTCTTTTGTAGAGATTTCCTTCAATTTTTTGATTTCGTCTCTTACATCAAATGTTTTAGTAGAGATCTAAAAGTATATATGTTTAAACAGACTTTTTTTCAAATTATGTACACAATGCCCTTGACTTCTTAATTATGATCATCTTTCATCGCATTCAAGAATTTCATGATGTTCAATTTAAAAAAAAAAAAAAAACGTTTCTTTGCCTGCAAAAGTTGTACGTTTATTTGTGTGGGACATTAGATGAGTTTATATAGGATTGAAATTATGTTGAATTTAAAGTGGTGCTAAAGTTTATCATTAGATATGATAATTTTTTCTATTGTAGTACTTAATTTAGATGAATACGATTTTTTTTTTATTTTTTTTATTTTTTTTCATGATAAAGAGAAAATGCTTTTGTTTTTATTTTCAAAGATTTTTCATAGTTTTGTATCTAATCATTTTTTAAAATTAAACGTGGTTTCCTTTTTTTTTTTTTTAGTTTATTTTTGTTATTATAATCACTCCTCATATTTCTTTATTTTCTTTATCTAATCCATTTTTTTAAAAAAATTATCAATTGAATGTGAATATCAATTTCTTATAATAATATTTTTTTAATCATTTTTATTAAATGTATGAGGTGTATATTATTGTAACCAATTCTCATATGTTATTATCTTTTTTTTTTCAATCTAATCCAAAATTAAATAATTTTTTATTTTAATTGAACCTGATTTTCATAATTTTCGATTTAATAGTTTGTTTAAAAAAATTAAAATTATATGTAATGACATTATGAGAATCTTATGTGGTGCTCTAAAATTATTTATATATCTTAGATTTTGTATATTTCTTGTGATCTCTTAACCTCAAACATTTTTTTATTTAATTTTTTAAACATAAATTCACACCATCATATCACTAATAAATAAATCTAGTATCATAGCTAGGTCACGAGACAACAACACTTGGCATTCCAAGTGTCGCGGCACGTAAACCTCAAGTATTATTGTGACTAGATTAGATTAGATTAGTTTGGATATGTTTATTTAGGATAAAAGTATACTTAAAATAATTTATAATACTTTTCACAACAAATATCAATCATCAATAATCAATAATATATACTAAAAGACACACCAGCAATGACACGTGTCATTTTCTGGTGTATCCTTAGTTTTTTTTTTTTTATATAAAAAATTATTTTAAAATAAAATCATTTACATATATAAAGTATAATAGAAGATTTGATGCATCTTTCCAAAAAAAAAAAACATATGAACAACTATAAGCTTAAGAAAAAAAAAAATTTATTCTTATCATATTTGTGACATAGAAGACACACCATCAACGGCACATGCCAGTTTCTGGTGTGTCCTTAGTATTTTTTTTTAAAAAAATCAATAATCAATAACATAATACTAAAGGTGAATCTGACATGACACTTGTCATGTTTTGATTAAAATTTTTCCCGCCAGTTTTTACTTTCCTTTCTTTTTTTTTTACAAATCTTCATGAATATTAATTTATATATATTAGAATATTTAACCTTCAATTTGGCAACTATATTATATACAAAGTATATTCTATATGCATTCAATGATAATAATATTTTAACCTATCTTTCATTATCAATAATCAATCAATAAGATAATACTAAAGGTGAAATCTGACATGACACTTGTCATGTTCTGATTAAAATTTTTCCGGCCATTTTTTACTTTCCTTTCTTTTTTTTTTTTTACAAATATTCGTGAATATTAATTTATATATATTAGAATATTTAACATTCAATTTGGCAACTATATTATATACAAAGTATATTCTATATGCATTCAATGATAATAATATTTTAACCTATCTTTCATTATTTTATAATAAGTATTTTTTTCTAAAATAAACAAATATATACGAAGTAATATATTACAATAATAATGTACTACTCCGTATCATTTTGTATCGTTTTTTTTTTGGAAGTTTTTTTTTTTTTTTTTTTTGCTCCAACCTCGATTGACTCTTTAACTTTTATTACGAATTATATATTTGTTGATTTATTTATAATAATAACACTACAATTCAATAAATAAAAATAAAAAACCTTGATTATTAATTATCACAAAAAAAAAAGTCAATTAAATTTGTATAAAACATTATATTGGTCAAAGTAAGCTATAAAACATTGTGCCGGTCAAAACATGCCAACAAAATTAGGACGTTGAGGTATGTACATTGCACATGTTTCTCTAAAAAAAAAGTACATTGCACGGGTTATAATTAATAACATAAAATTTAATTCTTAAGTAAAATCCTATTATTTTTTTTTTAAAAAAAAACAAATGTTTAATGATCAATAACTTTTGACATCAATATAATATTAAACTCAAGTTTTGTTTTCCCTTTATTATTATTATTATTATTATTTGTTTTTTTTAAAAGAAATTCAAGTATCTATTTCAAGTTTTTGTTAAATTAATATTGTAATTAAAAATTAGGTTAAGTAAAAACCGTGCATTGCACGGGATTTAAACTAGTTATAAATAATAGGAATATCCAATTCAATAAAATTTTACTCCTATACTTATACCCACACAATTATACTTATAAATATGGTCCTGTATCGTTAATTTGAATACACTCTCTAAAATGGGTATCCAGGACAACTCTCAGGGGCACGTACTAAAGAAGGTAAAGTTTTTTTGTTGCATTATAAGTTTTAAATTTTTTTTATGAAAATACCATCTCATCCATAGGATATTTATATAAAACCATTAATATTAAGAGATAATATTTATTTTTTAAGTAATTTAAATCTTAATATCAAAATATAATTTTTATAGTTTTAAATAATTTAAATCCTACTCTCTCCGTCCCTATTTGATTGTCACTTTTGTCATTTTGGGTGCCCCTAAATGTTTGTCACATTTCACATTTTCATAATTATTAAGACACATAAAAAAGACATTTATACCCTCATTTTTTTTTGTCCTTATTAAGTATTCTTCCTAGTTTACCTTGACATTTTCCATAAATATTTTGTCAATTGTTGACTAATTTAATGTTTTACAATCTTTAATCTATCAATTTATCTTTCCCATGTACTTTAATTATTTTTTTAATGGAAAATGTCTCATTCCCATGCACTTTCATTACTTTATTAATTGGAAATTTTACTTTCCCATATAATTTCATTACTTCACATTCCCCACCTTAATTCTCGTGATTTTTCTTCAAAAGTGACAAACAAAAGGGATGGAGGGAGTAATATCCAAACATAAACTTTTGTTCTTTAAAAAAATGTATAATTTTTTGTTTTTAAATAATATAAATCCTAATAAATCACTATTCGTTGTTTTTAGATACGTGGAAAAATTCTTAAATATCCTTCGTCCCTTTTACTTAAGTGGTGAGTGAATTTTCTAACTGTAAAATAAAATACAAATCTAATTTTTAATTTGGTCAAAATAATACTTTTGATTATGTGGTGCGCCGAATACTCTCCAAAAATTCCTACTTTATATATATATATATATATTAGATTTGCAGATCACTAAGCCTTTACTTTAACTGTGTCACAATTTTGAAGCACTTGTTACATGTTCACTTTGTCCCAAAATATTGTTCTTGTATTGATTTTTTTATGTCAGCCTTAAAATTATTACCAAGCTTTCATTAATATAAATTTAAAAATAAAAAATGTAGCGATATATTGTTAGAATTTTCTCAATATGAAGTTTATAACATCAAATCATTACAATTTTTGTCAATGTATATTTAAAGATATTGATGCTTACATGTAAGTCTTAAACATTATGCAAAGTCAAAGGTATCTTGATTTTGTAAGAGCTGGCTTAGGTTGATCTCGGAGATTAACATGGGGTGTTTATCTCGGGGTAAAATTGTATTTTCGTGTGGAAAGTAAAGGGTGAAAATGTCAAAATATTGTTCACGAATTTCTAGTTTCATCGAAACGTAAGCGAAAGCTTTCTATTGTTTGCTCTTCAATTCAGCTATTTATATTATTTTTTATCACTCTTTCATCTTCATCTTTGAACCAGACCATCAAAACCAACCATCACCACAACCTCCATCTTCATCCTCGAACAAACATCATATTTTTCCTCGAACCAATCACTATTTTCATCGGCCGTTACCAACACCAATGTTAATGGCGGCTTCGTCACAAAATTTAATAATTAAAAACCCTAAAGAAAAAAGTAATAGAGAAATTTAAGGATGGGTAAACCCCAAATTAAAGGGTAACTGAGTTTTTCTCTCTGATTGATTTTTCCATTAAAAGCTTAAAGTTAATGTTAATTAATTTTTCTCTACCATTAAAGCTCTGACCTTTCCTTTCTAACATTAAAGCTCTTGGCTGGTTCACAAGAAGAAGGTAAGATGGTGGTCAGTTTATTTCTGGTTGTGGGTTGAAGGAGGAAGGAGAAGGTGGTTGTGGTCGTTTTTGGTGGTTGAAGCAGGAAGGAATCAGCTAGTGTTTTACAATTTCTCTCTCATCACCAAGATGAAGTTAATTTCACCTGAAGTTTAGTTGAGGTAATACCTTAACTCACGTTCAGTTATGGTGAGTTAAGCACAAACAACTCCCAAGATACAATTTGTATTAGACGTTATCTTACTTTTCCTTGCCAACTTGCGATATGTCAGTACTTTTGTTCAAAAACAATTTTTTATTGCTTGGGCACGTACATCTGTAGACACCTGATTGTGTCTCCCCAAAAAACCAAACCTAGTGATGAGTATTTTCACGTTATTGAATATCGAATGAGGAGAAATGTTGAAGAGTTTCGTGAGTGCTTCTGTTTTCTAAATAATGGTTTCAAAAATCATTTATTTCGTGTTCTATTTATGAAAAACGTCCAATCCAATTTAGTTTGATCCATGATATGGGTGCAATAGTTGTGTAGTTGGATAAGGCTTGAAAAGATCTTTCCAACGATATATTATAAGTTTAGTTTCGAGTTATAATAGGGAAGTTATGGTCAAAATACTAAGTTGAGTCTGAAATGAGTTTTATGGGCGGCCCAATGATCACGTGGAGGGTCTATTAATTATAATTGTATTCCTAAAGTCATTAGGATTTATCTTGGTCTTTTAGAATTATCTAGATAGTTATTTTGAGTTCTAAATGGATTAAGATTAGTAATTGTAATTATTATTGATTTTGAAAAGATAAAGAATTTTGTTTGGAATAAATAAGTATTTTACAAGGATTGAATCCAGCTTAATAAAAGATAAGTACGAACTCTAAGTAACCTAATTCAATTGGAAGAATTCCGTGCGGATTTTTATCATGGAGCTTCCATCGCGCCGCGATAGGCCTGTCGCGTCGCGTTGGAGCTGGATTTACTCCGAGTCAAATTCTGACTATTTTTTTATAGTTTATGGTCGATTTTTCTCTATAAATAGGGTCGATTTCCCGTTTTCAATCATCAACAATCAACAATCTTCTCTCCTCTCTAAGCTAAAGATTATTCTTTCTTTCTCTCTCGATTTCTAAGCCTAGCCTTTTCAAAATACACCACACGTCCATCATGAGATTTGAATACACATAACCAAGCTCGAAGTTGCCTTAAACCTCGACGTGAAAGGTTGATAGTTCTGAGTGTTTAGCTCCCAAATCTAATCTCTAATTTTAATTCAGATTATTTTGATTGTTTGATTTAATATTTTCATTGAAGTTACTAATGCGTGTATTGTTTTTATAGAACGAAGTACGAGGCATCAAAGGGAGTAATTCAATTGCTCTATTCCTTTAGGAATCATGCTTAGATTATTTTATTAAATCCTAGTATCATGTTAGGATTCTTTTATTGATTTTTAATATCATGTATGTTTCTAGTATCATGTTAGGGCTAAAGCTTTGATTTTTATTGTTTAGTGGCATGCTAAGATTTGTTATTAATCATGTTAGCATCATGGCTAGGATCTTGCTAATATTATTATGCTTTGATGAGATTGTTATGATGATGATGATTGTTGTGTCAATATTATTATGCTACTTGATATTATTGTTATTGCTTGATCACACCCTCTCTTGTAGGTTTAAAGGGAATTTGTATTTGAAATCACGCTTCATAAGATAATTAATAATTTGATTTTAGGTTAATGTGATTTTAATTCAAGTTATCTCCAATAATAGATGTATTTGTGAATTAATAATCAACCAACATAGAGTAAACAGGTTCAGGAATAATTTATTGATTGTATGTTAATCGAAAATCGCACATGAATAATAAAGTTCGTCTAGCTGCGTGATACTATGCTCGTAAAAACAGAGTACGTAGTAATAAAACAGAGCATGTTTTTTATTCGAGTAAAAGCAAGATTTTTGAGTGTAGACACCCATTTGTGTCTCCCCAAAACCAAACCCAGTGATGAGTACCTTTCGCGTCGAATCATAATCGAATGAAGTGAAAGTGTGGAAAGTCTAGTGTTGCGGATAGTTTTAATTTCTTTTCTCTTCTCTATGTTTTTGAAAACTTATTTTAAGAAAACAGCCAATCCCGCTGGTCCATGATATGGGTCCAATAGTAGTGTAGTTGGATGAGGCTTGACAAGAGCTTTCCAACGATATATTATAAGCCCAATTCCGATGAATATTGAGGAAGTTATGGCCAATTTACTAACTGGGCCCGGTTTGAGCCTAATATGCGGCCCAATGATCTAGGGGAGGGCCTAATATAGATTTATCATTCCTAATGCAATTAGGAATGGTTTTAGTCTTCTAGATTCTTCTAGAAGGTTCTTTTCATTCCTAATTCAATTAGCATTGATAAATTGACTTTTGTTGACTTTTCAGAGTTTTAATTAAAATCAAAGAACATTTTTGAGGAAAAATACGATTTTATCCCCTGTACGGCAATTTTTATCTGATTTTAAGAAAATGCGTGGATTTCTGAGTCAGCGCCAAATGCCAGCTGTAGCGCCTGACGCTACGATTGGCGCCAGACTTGGCGTCTGGCGCAATCTTAGTGTCTGGCGCTAAGGTCAGCGTCTGGCGCCAACTCGGTTTTTCGCGTCAGAACTCTGTTTTTGATATTTTATCTTTTTGGCTGATTTTCTTTATAAATAACGTCGTAAAAACTCTGTTTTCATTCACCTACAATCATCAATTCTCATCAATTTTCACCAATTCTCACCAACTCTCATGAAGATTCTCTTGATCCATCTCTCTTACTCTCTCTCTCTCTTTTTTTCTAAACTAGTCTTTCACATACAAAATTCCGCATTCATTAGATCTAGAAACACCTAGCCATATTCGAAGTTGCCTTCGCCCTAGACGTGAAAGGTTTAATTTCTGAGGGTTTGGTCCCAAATCTCTCTTCCAATTATTTTATTTAATTGTTTTGTTTATTATTTTCCTTGAAGTTACTAACGCGTGTATTTTGTTATTAGAAAGAGATACGAAGCATCCAAGTAAGTGCTTTAATTGATTTATTGATATTATGATATAGAAATCATGTCTAGGTTTTTATTTTGATTCCTAATATCATGTTCGGATGTTTTATTGCTTCCTAGTATCATGTCTAGGGTAAATTTAATACTAAGTATGATTGTTATGATGCCTTCTATTTTCTTTCCTAATATTCATGTTAGTATCATGTTAGGGCTAAATATTTTATTTTTATTGCTTAGTGACATGCTAGGGTTTGTTATTAATCTTGTTAGTATCATGCCTAGGATCTTGCTATTATTATTATGCTTTAACATGATTTATGATTATTTTTATAATTGTTATAATTATTTTTATGATTATTATGTTGCTTGATTATATTTATTGTTATTGCTTGATCACACCTTTTATGCATGTTTAAAGGGAATTAGTACTTGTAATCACGCTTAATAAGATAATTAATAATCTTGTTAGGGTTAATATGATTATAATTCAAGTGATCGCCAATAATAGTTTTGTTTGTGCATTAATATTCAACCAACATAGATAAACAGGTTTAGGGTAACCTAATGATTGTATGTTAGTCAGAAAGCGCACATGAATACGATCAGAATAAAGTAGAGGCCTATTATTAGGGCACGTTCAATCTCTTTTAGGTGGGATTTGTACTTTCATCCCCGAACCCTATTTGGTTCAAGACCTTATGGAGTTGACGATCTCTTGGATTGTTAAGGGGTGTAACCTTCACCTCGTGAACGGTTTACAAGTTCCTAAAAAAACTTGTTGGCGACTCTTTTGCTCTATTTTCTTTCCCTTTGGATGCCACCGTACTTTAGTGTATGATCACAGTGGGGTTCAAGCTAGGGGTTAACGCTTGAAATATTCCCTACATTGAGCAACCAAAAAATTTCTTGCAATAATATGACAAATATTGCGACAAATTAAGCACAAAAAATCAAGCAAAAACATGTAGATCAAGTCACATTATGCTCACAAACTTAAAGTGCTCAATAATGGCAAATCGCTCATTTCTTCACCAAATCGAGTCAAACAAGTCTCAAAATACTCCTAAAGCAATATAAAAACATAAATAAGCAATTTCATGGCAAGAAATTCAACAAACAAAGCAAAATAAGCAAATTCATTTTCAGATTTTTTGGAAATTCGCATAGAAAACATGCGAAATTCTTCCAAACTAGGAAAAGTTGGAGCAAAACTTACATAGATCAGCAAACTAGAGATGAAGGGCGTCGATTTGCAAAATATTTGAGTGAATTCGGTTGAGAAACGAAAGGGAACGAGCAATTCGAATTTTGAGCGAAAAACCGAGTAAAATGATGAACAGCGAAAATGAAGAAGAAGAAGGGGGTTAAATACGGAAAACGTTACTTTATCGCGTTGCCATAACGCTGTCGCGACGTGATGCTCCTGATGTGTCGCGATAGCACGTAGCGGCACGCGTTGGACTTTCTTTCTTCAGCGATGCAATTCCTGGGCCCCATAAGTGGTTTATGTGGACATGGATCATCATTTTGAGTTCCTTGGCACGCCATTTATCTCCTAAGAGAAAATTGACATGATTAGTAGTCAGCTCGATTACAATCGCGCTTAGTGATCGTCCTAACAACGATCATCTCATTTGACTTAAGAACCTAAACATTGGCTCATTACAAGCACCCAGGTATAGGTTCACAAGCAAGAACAAGCGCCAAGGTAACAGCTCATTACATCTAAAATGGACCGAGGTACCGGCAAAGCAAACTATACCAAAGTATTGAGCACGCATTCAACAAAATGAAGCATCAACAAACTGAGGATCACAAGGTATCAAGGTCTTCGACAACTTTCACTAGGGTGTGAAGGTTGTTAATAAATTGGTCGAATCAAGGTAAATAAAAAGATTATGAAGATGGCAACATGCAGCAGTCTTCGATGATGTCCCGAGTTACAAAGGAGATTGTCTACAGCGGTGAGGTACCGTCGTGGCAAGGTACGACCACAAAACTAAAGATGACGAGGTACAATCACCTTTGACGATGTTCCCGAGGTACTGTGGAAGATTGTCACAACAAATGAAGATAGCGAGGCATTGTTACCTTCATATGGCATTCACGAGGCACTGTGGAGGTCGTCACAACAAAATGCAGCAACAAAATTGGTTACTCTAGAGACGTGTGCTCAACGGTTCAAGAACGCCTAAAAAAATTTGGTCTTTTAGCGACAGGTGAAATTTGTTGCTAATTTCTAAAAATCCGTCGCTACACATAGCTAGTTGCGGATAAATCGACAGAATCACTCCGTTGGTAAAAACCTTGTCGCAAAATGGATTTAGAGAGGGAAAAAAAATCCGTCACTGGATTTAGCAACGGAAAAAAATCCGTTGCTTGATTTAGCAACGGAAAAAATAAATTCGTCGCTGGAATTAGCAACATAAAAAATTAATCTGCCACTAGCTTTAGCAACGGATAAAAAAAACAATTGCTAGATTCAGCAACTGAAAACAAATCTGTCGCTCATATCAACAATGTAAAAAAATATTTTGACTAAAAAAAAGTCTATTTGGTTCGACCTCACTCGGGTCAATCCGACTCAGCTTCGCATGTAAGGCTCCTAAAATCCCCAATCACAAGAATCGCAATTAGTAGGAATTGAACTCGTGATCTCAAAGTCACATAATGAAACTCTTATCAACTATAACAAATATTATTTGTTAACTTCTACGCACATAATTGATAATAAGTAAAAGAAATATTAGAGACGGAATTTAAATCCGTCAATTCTGTCTCGAGTTTAGAAACGATATTTAAAATCCGTCGCCCCTATTAGCAACGGAAAAAATTAAAAAAAATCGTCTCTAACTTAGCAACGGACAAAAATCTGTTTCTAATTATAGCAACAGAAAATAAATCCGTTGCTAGATTCAGCAACGGAAAAAAAAATCCGTTTCTAATTTAGAGACGGATTTTCAATTTCGTTGCTAATTTAGAGATGGATTATTTTTTTTAATTCCGTCACTGAATTAATTTAGAGACGGATTTTTTTAATTCTGTACTAAATTACTTTAGAGACGGATTTTTTAATTCCGTCTCTAATTTACAAACGGATTGAATTCCGTCACTAGAATTCTGTTTCTATATGGACTTTTTTTTGTAGTGCGTGTTTCTAACTCTTTTATATGTTTATCTAAAGCTAGTTTCCAGGTATCGGCGTTGCAAGAATGATTTAGGATTGCAGAATGTTCTGAATCATTCTCCGTTCCTATCGCTACTTTGACTTTTGTTTTCAAACTCAGTCAAAGTGGGGGCTTCTATAGACACCTGATTGTGTCTCCCCAAAAAACCAAACCCATTGATAAGCACCTTTCACATTATTGAATAACAAACGAGGTGAAATGTTGAAAAGTCTCGTGAGTTCTTCTGTTTTCTAAAAAATGTTTTAATAAACAATTCATTTCTTATTTTGAAAGTCATTCATTTCGTGTCCTATTTATGAAAAACATCCAATCCAGTTTAGTTTGGTCCATGATATGGGTGCAATAATTGTGTAGTTGGATAGGGCCTGAAAAGAGCTTTCCAACGATATATTTTAAGCCCAATTCCGAGTTATAAAAAAGAAGTTATAGTCAAAATACTATACTGGGTCTGATGAAAGGAGTTTTATGTGCAGCCTAATGATCACGTGGAGGGTCCATTAATTATAATTGTATTCCTAAAGTCATTAGGATTTATCTTGGTTTTCTAGAATTATCTAGAAAGTTATTTTGAGTTCTAAAGGGATTAGGATTAGTAATTATAATTATTATTGATTTTGAAAAGATAAAGAATTCTATTTGGAATAAAACAAGTGTTTTAAAAGGATTGAACCCAATTTAATAAAAGATAAGTACGGACTCTAAGTAACCCAGTTCAATTGAAAGAAGGACTCCGTGCGGATTTTTATCATGCAGCTTCTATCGCGCCACTATAGGTCCATCGCGCCGCGATAGGCCTTTCGCGTCGTGATAGCCATGTCGCGTTGCGATGGAGCTCGATTTTCTCCGAGTCAAATTCTGAATCTTTTCTTATAGTTTATGGTCGATTTTTCTCTATAAATAGGGTCGATTTCCCCATTTTCAATCATCAACAATCATCAATCTTCTCTCCTCTCTAAGTTAAAGCTTATTCTTTTTTTTCCCTCTTAATTTCTAAGCCTAGCCTTTTCAAAATACACCATACATCCATTATGAGACTCGAATACACATAACCATGCTCGAAGTTGCCTTAGACCTCAACGTGAAAGGTTGATAGTTTTGAGGGCTTGGTTCTGTAGACACCTGATAGGCTAAAGTCGTAATCACCCAATCAAAAATAATACCTAAATCCACTAACTATGTAGATAGGGAAGAAGGGTCGAACCACAGGGAAACAAGTCAATTTATTTCTAATTAATTAAAAGCAATCTAAATTATCAAGTAACCAAATTATTATTATAAGGGTAACTAAACTACTAAGAGTAAGAGTAGGAAGGAATAAGAGTAAGAGGGAATTCAATGAAACAAAAGCCTAGGGCATAGGTTCACCAATAAACAATATTCCAGGGAAAAACATAATAACCAGTCATCAATACATCAATTAAACAGATCATAAAGGGCTTTCGCTACGTATTACAATCACAGAGTTAATTTACCGGTATTAAATCTCATCTCTCGAATCTCGACTTAACCATTTATAAATTAGTCCGCCTATTGAAACTAAGCCTAAACATCAATTCTCATCTCTCGAATCTCGAATCAATATTGCTAAACTCATACAATTAAACCAGTAAGCATTGACAATCAACAATCACAAATTACCCCTTCATATTAATTATTGGTTCCCCACAAACCCTAGAAATAAAACTATTCACACATAATGAAATCTAAACTAATCAAAGCAATAAAATAAGACATGATGAAAGAATTAAAGTGAATAACTGAGATTAAAGTAGAAGAAATCGTTACCAAATAATCTGAATTAAGGAGTTGAGTTAAGAAAAAAGTTGAGAGAATTTTAGAGAGAGAAAATAATCTAAGTAGAGAGAGAAAGTCTAAGAAAGAAGGTAAACATAAAATAATTCTAAAATCGTACTTAAACAACTCTAAAAACAATTCTAATTAGAAACTAATAACTCGGCAAAACAGGTCACTCAAAAACACGCGCCCGATCGGGCCCGCCTTTTTCTTCATATATATCTCTCCTGGGCAGCTGCGCCCGATTGAGCTAACGCTCACCCGATCGGGCGTGCCTTGCTCGATGCCTCTGACTGCGCGCCCGCCCGATCGGGCGTAAGCTTGCCCGATCTGGCCCGGTTTCTTCCTCGAGGCTTGGACTTCGATTGGGCTTGATTCTTCGGCCCAATCCGGATTTCCTCTTCAGGTCTTGAATACTTGGTCCAATTGACCCGACATCACACACTGAGCCCTTAATCACCGGCTCTAACCGGTCTTGGGCTTCAAAGATGGTTTTGTTCTCCTAATATCCGTAGTTGCTCCATGAAAAACCCGGAAAATGCTCCAAAAGTGCAATTTCCTACAAAACTCAAGAAAAACTACAAAAACACTAGAAAACACCAATTGGTAATAAAAGTGGCTCTAAAGAGCCAAAAACACTACTAATTATGACCAAGGGACGGGGGTAAAATACTATATAAATTTGACACATCAAACTCCCCCAAGCCAAACCTTTGCTTGTCTCTAAGCAAAGAGCTCATTAATGAACATATAAAACATGCTTCATCCAAAGTAAACAAAATCAAGCACAAAAGATTCACGAAAAATCTAATGAACATGCTTCAATGTCAATCAATCTCATTCATCTAATCACTCTTTCTCCCCAACAATTGTCAAGTAGAGCAAACCACATGAGCATATAGAATTCAAGACTAGTGCTCACACACTCAACTCTTATTTATCTGGCGAGTAAAAGATGTACTCGATCGCTCTCCAACCAACCCCTTTAATATGAACAATGCCCTCCCAACTCACACTCTCGTGTGTTTAAAAAGATGTACACTCAACCTACTAGTCGACTCGAAATATGTCAAATCATAACTTGCATTGATAAACAACACTTTCGCATTCATACAACTCTATGCACAAAGGTCGGAAGGTCTTTAAAGCTTGTAATGTAAGTCTAGGGTAAAGGGTAGGATAAATTTAGGAAAAAGTGAGAGAAAAGCCATGCTTAAGGGAGCCATATCCTAACAAAACCCAAGGTCAAAAACAAGTAATGACCAAATCATCTCCAATCACAACTTAACTCCACAAAAGTTCACCAAACAATCCCAAACACAACAACAATCTCAACACTTACACATTCACTCACAAAATATGATAATAAAGAAATAGAGTGAACTAAAAAAAACTTTGAACTCATTCTTTTTCTTTCCTTTCTTTTTTTTTTTCAAACTTGAACTTTTTTTCTTTGAATTTTTTTTCTCCTTTTTTTTTTCTTGAGCAACCCTCACATAGAACATTTGAAACAATTTTTTTTTTTCTTTTTATCTCACATTGGAAAATTTCAACTTTGAAACACAAACTATCAACATTTTTCCAATCACAATATCAAAAGAACAATCACTCTTCTTTTATTCCCACATTGTGCAAATAAAGTGCACATCACAACTCCCTCACCTCACCAACTAATATCTCCCCTAAGCCAAGCTTTGGACTAGTAACCAACGAGGCTCATATAGGCTTGTAATGTGGCTAAATAATCAATAAAAAAGGGCACAAGCAACAACATGAGTAGCAAGAAGGGAACAAATGTATCTAATATCGTCTGAAGGCTACCTAAGAGAACAAATGCCTTCGTCCTCCTCAATGTGCATAATATTGAGCTATACAAACATTACTAATAGTTGTAAACCAATACTCAAATTCCTTGACATGCCAGGAACTATCACACAATTCCTCATCAAATAAACTAGTCAAGCACTATATTCACAAACGGTTGGAAAAATTGACGCATGTTTAGGCATCCAAACAATTAAACTTCAAATCATGATCAACAAATTCACAATGCTTATTATCATATACCAAAAATCAAAACAATATTTTCTAAGTATGGGACACAGGAAAGCATGATTTATAATTCATTGGAACGTATTTTTGGATTTTTTATTTTTTAATTTTTTTTGTATTTTTCATATAGGAAAGCAATAAAAACTACACTAGAAATCAATTAAATCTATACTAGAAAGCGATAAATAGAGAAAAGAGAGAAAGAGTTACCATATGTATAAGATATCTCCCCCCCAAGCCAAATCAAGCAATGCCCTCATTGACTTGGGGGTGTAGCTAGGAGTAGCTACTCATCATCATCATCCTCATCCATCCTCTGATAGCCACCTCCATAGCTAGAGCCGGCGCCACCATGGCTCGTACCAACACCACCATAACCCGAACCACCTGCAAAGTAGTTAGGGTCTTGTAGGGAATATTTTCAAGCTTTAAATCCCACTAGCTTGAACCCCACTGTGATCATACACTAAAGTACGGTGGCGTCCAAAAGGGAAGAAGATAGAGCAAAAGAGTCGCCAACAAGTTTTAGGAACTTGTAAACCGTTCACGAGGTGAAGGTTACACCCCTTAACGATCCAAGAGATCGTCAACTCCATAAGGTCTAGAACCAAATAAGGGTTCGGGGATGAAGGTACAAATCCAACCTAAAAGAGATTGAACCTGCCCTAATAATAGGCCTCTACTTTATTCTGATTGTATTCATGTGCGCTTTTCAATTAACATGCAATCAATAGGATTAGCCCTAAACCTGTTTAATCTATGTTGGTTGAATATAATGCACAAATAAATCTATTATTGGCGATCACTTGAATTATAATCATATTAACCCTAACAAGATTATTAATTATCTTATTAAGCGTGATTACAAGTACCAATTCCCTTTAAACATGCATAAAAGGCGTGATCAAGCAATAACAATAATCATCAAGCAACAATAATAAATCATCAATAATAATAATCATGAATAATAATTATAATCATAATAATAATATCATAAAATAATCATCATCAAAATAATAATAATAATATTCATAATCATCATAAATGATAACAATTATAATCATAATCATGTTCATGTTAATATTAAAGCATAATAAAAATAGCAAGATCCTAGGCATGATACTAACAAGATTAATAACAAACCCTAGCATGTCACTAAGCAATAAAAATCAAATCTTTAGCCCTAACATGATACTAGCATGAATAAATATTAGGAAGAACATAGGAAGCATCGCAGGAATCATAATAAGCATATTTGATATTATAACCTTTTCCCTAAACATGATACTAGGAATATCATAATAACAATGTAAACATGATTTCTACATCATAATATCAATTAATCAATTAAAGTACTTACTTTGACGCTTCGTACCTCTTTCTAATAACAAAATACACACGTTAGTAACTTCAAGGAAAATAATAATCAAACAATTAAATTAAATAATTGAAAGAGAGATTTGGGACCAAACCCTCAGAAATTAAACCTTTCACGTCTAGGGCGAAGACAACTTCGAATATGGCTAGGTGTTTCTAGATCTTGTGAATGCGGAATTTTGTATGTGAAAGCAAAGTTTAGAGAAAGAAAGAATTGAAAATTAAAGAAAACTGATTGTAGATGAATGTAGATGATTGATGATGAAAATTGGTGAATGAGGAGAATTGATGATGAATTGGTGTTTTTAATACGATATTTATAGAGAAAATCAGCCAAAAAGATAAATTAAACAAAACAGAGTCAGACACACAAAAAGCAGAGCTGGCGCCAACCCTGGCTAGCTGGCGCCAGGCACCAACACCAGCGCCAGGCGCCAAGGCCTGGGGTTAGGCGCCAAGCCTATTTTCAACGTGTTTTAAAAAATCAGATAAGTTTGCCGACTGGAGGATAAAATCATACAATTTCCTCGAAAATGCTATTTGATTTTGATTAAAACTCTGAAAAGTTAACAAAAGTCAATTTATCAATGCTAATTGAATTAGGAATGAAAAGAACCTTCTAGAAGATTCTAGAAGACTAAAACCATTCCTAATTGCATTAGGAATGATAAATCATATTAGGCCCTCCCCTAGATCATTTGGCCGTACATAAAGCTCAAACCGGGCCCAGTTTGGTAAAGTGGCCATAACTTCCTCAATATTCATCGGAATTGGGCTTATAATATATCGTTGGAAAGGTCGCAAGCCCCATCCAACTACACTACTATTGGACCCATATCATGGACCAACCAAACTAGATTGGCTATTTTCTTAAAATAAGTTTTCAAAAACAGAGAGAAGAGAAAAGAAATTAAAACTTTCCGCAACACGAGACTTTCCACACTTTAACTTCATTCGATTATGATTCGACGTGAAAGGTACTCATCACTGGGTTTGGTTTTGGGGAGACACAAATGGGTGTCTACAGAAGCCCCCAATTTGACTGAGTTTTGAGAAACGCAAGTTTCGAAAACAAAAGTCAAAGTATCGATAGGGATGGAGAATGATTCAGAATGTTCTGCGATCCTAAATCACTTTTGTAACGCCGATACCTGCAAAACTAGCGTTAGTTAAACAGATAAAAGAGTTAAGAAACGCGTATCTTGCACCGTCGAGCACATGTCTCTGAAAGTAACCGATTGTTTTGATGACCTCCTGCAAGCTAGAGAATGCCATCTCGCTTGAAAACTGCTACGCCCGTAACTCCTTCCAATATAGAAGATTGCCTCGCCTGAAACTATCCTCCTCCGCTTTGATAATATTCCACGTCCAAGGGAATACCATCGAAGATCGCTTCTCTTGAAACAATCCTCATCCGCATTGATAATATTCCACGTCCAAGGGAATACTATCGAAGATTATTTCTCTTGAAATCACCTTCAGTTGCTTTTTGACAACTTTCCATAATCTATGGAACGCCATCTTGCTGTTTGTTTTGACGATCTTCCGCAATCTAGGGAACGCCGTCGATCAATGTTGCTACATCTTGAGCCTTTCTTGAGTCATAGTGACAACCTTTCCAATCATAGCAAAAGTCATCGAAGACCGCCCATCTCGTGCTATCTTCTCAAATCTTGGTGACAACCTCCACAATCTTAGCGAACGCCGTCGAAGACCGCCCATCTCGTGCTATCTTCTCAAATCTTGGGTGACAATCTCCACAATCTTAGCGAATGTCGTCGAAGACCGCCCATCTCGTGCTATCTTCTCAAATCTTGGGTGACAACCCCCACAATCTTAGCGAATTCCGTCGAAGACCGCCCATCTCGTGCTATCTTCTCAAATCTTGGGTGACAACCTCCACAATCTTAGCGAATGCCGTCGAAGACCGCCCATCTCGTGCTATCTTCTCAAATCTTTAGTGACAACTTCCACAATCTTAGCGAACGCTGTCGAGGACCGCCCATCTTGTGCTATCTTCTCAAATCTTTAGTGACAACCTCCACAATATTAGCAAACGTTGTCGAAAATAACTTTACTTGAAGTCATCCTCAGTTGTTGCGATAATATTCCGAAGAAAATTACCGAAGACCAACACTTGTCGATCTTTAAAGCTCGCTCGAACTTTGCTTCCGCTATGCCTGTACGTCGGCGCTTTCGTTGCTTTGAACCTATACGTCGGTGCCTTTTATGCTTTTGAGCCAATGCTTAGGCGCTTTAAGCTAAGTGAGACGATCTTTCATCAGGTCAATCACTTATTTGTTGTCGTAATCAAACCGACTACTTAATCATGTCAAATTGCTTATAGGGGCTAACTGGCGTGCCAAGGAACCCGAAATCGCTGTATGAGGTCGAAATCACCTTTCTGAGAGGTTTCGAGCTCTGTCGCTGCTGAAATATCTCTGGCGCCAAGAATTGGAGTAGGGTCCTCCCTATTTTGCTGCACCTGTATTTATTTTTTACTATAGAACTTTGTCAATCTCTTTAATTATCTTAGGGTTGACCTAAGGCTTAACGTCGCTTGACTCATCGACTTGACACGACTCAAGGTATAAACTTGACTCGATGTGATCGACTCGAGGTTGACTCGACTCAAAGTAAAATGACACATGTGACTCATGACCCGTGTGTGCATTGTAATGTGATCGTGCGACTCGAAAATGCAAAAAGCAAAAATTTTCAAAAATTTTCCGTCATTTTTGTGGAGGGTACCGTCTTTCTCCCGAAAAAGAAAGACGTGAAAAAGAATCGAAGTTTGGAGATGCATGTTGAATGAGCTTAGTCAAATGTCATTTGATACTATCACTCAGGGTGCAAGGATTAATCCATCCTAGGCTATCTCAATGGTTGACTCAATGATGAAAGTATTTGGGTAACTTAGGCACGGAGGCTAAGCACTTCATACTTCGTGATGCAATGATAATTATGATTGATGAGTGATGTTGATATGACAAGGCATGCTTCAACGTTGTGTTAAGATTCCATGACAAAGGGTTCCTAAGGGAAGTATATTTGGTCATGTATCTATGCAGTGTGTGAAAGTGACACTAAAGTTAGGCCGCAAAGGCTAAGTGTGTGGAGAAAATATTTTAAAAGAGTCAAATGGTGGTGACTCTTAGGCTAGGTAAGCTAATGATATAGGGAACAAGCCCCCAAGTCTAGCTCTAAGTGAATAGGGATGAGCATTGGAGATCCCTTGAAATGATCATGGTGTAAGTGTGTGAATGTGAATGTGAATGCATGTTTATTACGGCCGCACCTCGATGTGAGGTTGCCTACGTATCCGTTAGGAATCAGGTCGAACGTAGCTCTAGCCGAACCTCGCACAAGTGTGTATACCTCAAAAAGGTCTTTTGAAGGGTTGTAACGTGGTTAGGATAAAGGTTTAAAGAAGAAGGGGATAAAGGCTCAAGACCCTAGATAAGCCCCCAAGGTGTGCAACTTTGCTTTTGAATCTTTATAATTTTATGCTTGAGTTTCTACTCTTTTTTAGCTCTCTTTGATTTAGCATTTATTTTATTTTTATAAGTGTGGGCAATCCCGATCATGCGGTCTATCACTCACTTGGCATTCATGTTTCTCAGGCACGGTACCGAGCACTCGATAAGAGACGCAATCTGAGACGTGTTCATATCAAAGATATTTTCATATCAAAGACATTGGAACACTTGCCCTTTTGTACCCTTTTATTTATTTATTTTTTTTCTTATTTTTGCTATTTTAATTTTTTTTGAAGTCACTCAAGCTTTTATTCTTTGAAAAATTGCATAAGTTGCACACCATCCCATCCCAAGGTTAGGTAGATGTAGGTTGAAAAAAGAAGGGTCTATCATTAGACGAGGCTCAAAGTGGTTTATGAAGAAAGGATGTATAATTGAAGGGTGAAAGGAGATATGATGTGGCTACAAGGGTTGCCTTAAATCATTGGTATACCTTGTGCTTAATTCGACATGGATTTTTTTTTTTTTTTTTTTTTTTTTGATGTAATATAATGAAATGATCATATATAAGGAAATAAATGCTCATCTTATTAAAAGAAAATAAAGAATCTATAAAATTAATCTAAGGGAAAAGAAAGGTGTCTATGCTAGACTTATTGGGGAAAGGAAAAAAATGAAAAAGAAATATAAAAAGAGGTCACAAAATCTTGTCGCTGAAGCTCGCCTCTTGTCTTGTGTTGTTCGCTTCATCATCACCCAGTCTTCTCGCTAGCTAGAGGCAATGGGATCTTGTTTGCTTCTATAAGATATTGAATGAGATTTTGAAACCTGTAGCATTCATCAGTGGTATGACCGTTTCCTCGATGGTACTTGCAATAGGAATTTGGATTCCATCTCGAAGATCGATTTTCTGGTGTTGGATCCTCGGTAGGGCCAATAGGTTTGAATAATCCTCGATCATAGAGACGATCGAAAGCAGCATCGTAGGTCATTCCAATGGGTGTGAACTCTCGCCTGGGTTTCCTTTTATATCCTTGATTGTCCATGGCTAAGACACCATTATGGTCAAAGGTACTAACATTATTACTAGAGTGGGCGTTTTCGGAAGAAGAAGGATTGTCGTTCTTCTTTCCTTTCCAGCCACCGTGGTTACTATTGTTAGTAGCTTTTTGCTTTGCGAGGTCATCTTCGATTTCAATTCCGATGTCATAAACGGCCTTGAAAGTATTCAAATTGTGTTGATATTTTAAATGCTTCGAATACTTCTCTTGGAGATTCTTGATAAACATCCTCACAGACTCCTTTTCGGCGGGGACCTCAATCATCTTAGCGGAAGTTTCCCTCCACTTATTAAAGAAAGAAGTAAAGCCTTCATTCTCTTTTTGTCTTAGCATCTCAAGTTGTCTATGGTCGGTTTCAACTTGAATATTGCACTTGTACCTATCAACGAAAGCGTTTACTATCGATTCCCAGGTAGAGGTTTTCTCTTTATCAAGGGAGAAGTACCATTGTTGGCAAGCGGTTTCAAGAGATAGTGAGAACAGAGAGGGAAAAACCTTCTTATCGATACCCTTAATGTTCATTATGGTTTCAAAAGCTCTTAGATGGAAGTAAGGGTTATCTGTTGCCTTGAATTTAGGGATGTCAGTGGCGTTGAACTTATGCGGAAGAAGTTCCTTGTCCAGCGATACCCCTTGTGAACTCATGCCCTGAAATTTATAGTCACTAGATAGCTTCCTCAAACTTTCTTGCATGAGGTTCATTTGTTGTTGCTTCACGGGATCATCAACCTTGAGGGTGAGAAGATTCAGTGTTTCAGTCATGGTAACTAGTTGGTTCCTAAGCTCATCGACTTCTTCTTGAGTTGCCATTATCCTTTTAGCCTTCCTCTTTTGACGAATCGGTTTATCGAAAAGTGAAACTTGAATAAAGAGATTGTCCTTGATTAATCGCCCTTCTCTCCTCGACCAAGTACTGTGGAAAAGGAATTTGGGGATGTTCATTGTTAATTATTTGACTCAAACTTTATTCAACATGCAATGGATGGAAGAAGTGAAGAAAGATTGGAATAGAATGTGAAGGAAAATGATGTAGATGGAGGGGTATGAAGAATGAGGAATAGAATGTACCCCCCAACTCAAATGACGGAAAAAGACCGACTCATGCATGAACCTAAGACATGGTCATGGTGACATATACTCAAAGTGTGTGCTAAGACTAGTGAGTGTAAGTGACATGTTAAGACTCGTGTCATGACCATGTGGCTAGACTCTGTGACTAGACTCAAGCAAAGACTAAGTTAAGACTTCACGTATATGCATTAAACTGGACAGACTGTGGTATTTTAGTCATAACTTTTTATCTGTGACTCTGATTTGGATGAAACCAACGCCAAATTAAAGATAAAACTCGGGGCTACCGATCCATAGGTTGTAAGACTCGCAGTTCTTCTTAGAACTCCAGATATGACCAAAACAAGTTGACGTTTGTGCAGTATACGGGAATAAAAATCCGGGTTGACTTAAAGGAACTATGAATCGATTTTATATTTATTTATTAGCTCAAATTAATTAATTAATTAATTAAACAAAGTCCTTTAGTCATTAATCAGTTTATTTAGTCTTAACACAAGTCAAACAAACGGTTAAGAGAAACATAGAATATATGCACAACAAATAATGCACAATTAGTCAAGTAGGCACAATATGATGCAATGAGTTTGCAACCTAACCATGGCTCTATCTCTAAAGTTCGGGATATGGTTTAGTCAAAGAGGGTCCATGGTTAATTGTCTGGATGCACCGCGCGGAAGCCTAACCGTGAAGGGTTGGCGCGAGTGTATGAGACACCGCGAGCCTTAGAAAAAACTCGCTTCCATGGTTTGGTGAATTCAACATCTCGGATGTACCCTTTGTTGCACGGAGCGTTCAATCGGGTAGATGGAGCATGAATTCCCAGAGGGTTATTTCCATATGTAGAACACATATGGGTTTCAGAAAAGTGAGAAAAAAATTCAATCAGGAAGTAGGATCGAGCAAACAATACGAAAAAACCGGTCGAAATTAGAACGCATATTTCTGGCTCGGTATTGGGGGAAATTGGCGCCAGCAAACAGAGACTGGCGCCAGCTTTTAACTGTAGCGCCTGGCGCCATTATTGGCGTCTGGCGCTACGACTAAAAGGCTGGTGCCAAGCTCTGGCCCCTGACGCTACTTCCCACATGCCTCAGCAGCTTTCTGTGCTCGATAAAATTTTCAGTTTCGCGCGGTGTTATTTCAGTCCTAGTTGTGAAAGATATTTCTCAAATTTCCTACGTGTAAAATCCTATGTTTTTAACTCATTACGGATGGTCTTTCTAATGAGATCTTTTTTTATGCATATGACAATAATGTTAATCAAAATTACGCACATGAAATACTTAGAACGTTTCAAGTCTCATTCACTCATTCTAAATCATTGCCGAAACAAATTCAGGAACTAAAATAGAAATCCTCCCCAGTGGAGTCGCCAAAAACTGTAGGGAATAGATTTCAAGCTTTAAATCCCACTAGCTTGAACCCCACTGTGATCGTACACTAAAGTACGGTGGCGTCCAAAAGGGAAGAAGATAGAGCAAAAGAGTCGCCAACAAGTTCTAGGAACTTGTAAACCATTCACGAGGTGAAGGTTACACCCCTTAACGATCCAAGAGATCGTCAACTCCATAAGGTCTAGAACCAAATAAAGGTTCGGGGATGAAGGTACAAATCCAACCTAAAAGAGATTGAACCTGCCCTAATAATAGGCCTCTACTTTATTCTGATCGTATTCATGTGCGCTTTTCAATTAACATGCAATCAATAGGATTAGCCCTAAACCTGTTTAATCTATGTTGGTTGAATATAATGCACAAATAAATCTATTATTGGCGATCACTTGAATTATAATAATATTAACCCTAACAAGATTATTAATTATCTTATTAAGCGTGATTACAAGTACCAATTCCCTTTAAATATGCATAAAAGGCGTGATCAAGCAATAACAATAATCATCAAGCAACAATAATAAATCATCAATAATAATAATCATGAATAATAATTATAATCATAATAATAATATCATAAAATAATCATCATCAAAATAATAATAATAATAATATTCATAATTATCATAAATTATAACAATTATAATCATAATCATGTTCATGTTAATATTAAAGCATAATAAAAATAGCAAGATCCTAGGCATGATACTAACAAGATTAATAACAAACCCTAGCATGTCACTAAGCAATAAAAATCAAATCTTTAGCCCTAACATGATACTAGCATGAATAAATATTAGGAAGAACATAGGAAGCATCGCAGGAATCATAATAAGCATATTTGATATTATAACCTTTTCCCTAAATATGATACTAGGAATATCATAATAACAATGTAAACATGATTTCTACATCATAATATCAATTAATCAATTAAAGTACTTACTTTGTTGCTTCGTACCTATTTCTAATAACAAAATACACACGTTAGTAACTTCAAGGAAAATAATAATCAAACAATTAAATTAAATAATTGAAAGAGAGATTTGGGACCAAACCCTCAGAAATTAAACCTTTCACGTCTAGGGCGAAGGCAACTTCGAATATGGCTAGGTGTTTCTAGATCTTGTGAATGCAGAATTTTGTATGTGAAAGCAAAGTTTAGAGAAAGAAAGAATTGAAAATTAAAGAAAACTGATTGTAGATGAATGTAGATGATTGATGATGAGAATTGGTGAATGAGGAGAATTGATGATGAATCAGTGTTTTTAATACGATATTTATAGAGAAAATCAGCCAAAAAGATAAATTAAACAAAACAGAGTCAGACGCACAAAAAACAGAGCTGGCGCCAACCCTGGCTAGCTGGCGCCAGGCACCAACACTAGCGCCAGGCGCCAATGGCTAGCGACAGGCGCCAAGGCCTGGGGTTAGGCGCCAAGCCTATTTTCAATGCGTTTTCGAAATTCAGATAAGTTTGCCGTACTGGAGGATAAAATCATATAATTTCCTCGAAAATGCTATTTGATTTTGATTAAAACTCTGAAAAGTCAACAAAAGTCAATTTATCAATGCTAATTGAATTAGGAATGAAAATAACCTTCTAGAAGATTCTAGAAGACTAAAACCATTCCTAATTGCATTAGGAATGATAAATCATATTAGGCCCTCCCCTAGATCATTAGGCCGTACATAAAGCTCAAACCGGGCCCAGTTTCGTAAATTGGCCATAACTTCCTCAATATTCATCGGAATTGGGCTTATAATATATCGTTGGAAAGGTCTTTGCAAGCCCCATCCAAGTACACTACTATTGGACCCATATCATGGACCAACCAAACTGGATTGGCTATTTTCTTAAAATAAGTTTTCAAAAACAGAGAGAAGAGAAAAGAAATTAAAACTTTCCGCAACACTAGACTTTCCACACTTTCACTTCATTCGATTATGATTCGACGTGAAAGGTACTCATCACTGGGTTTGGTTTTTGGGAGACACAAATGGGTGTCTATAGGTCTACATTCCCCCCATCCTACCAAAAGGAGCATCGACCCCATAACCATGGACCTAAGAGTAGTCCACATAAGTACCATAGGCTTCGGGGGTCGAATACCCTCCTTGGGGGTATTGGAACCAGTCAGGAACAAGAGCCTCGGGGGGAATAGCCCCTCGGGGTGCATAATCATCATAGATGGGGTATAAACCCCTCCCGGGGTTCCTCTCCACATGCCCAACCCTCATATCTAGAGAACCTAACCTAGAGTCTAGGTTTTGCACCATACCCTCTACTCTCCCTTGCCCTCTCTCAATCCTGTCAAGTTAGCTCCTAAAAGCCGAAAAGTCATATGGGGCGTGGGGGTCAATGTTGTAATCAACGGAGGAGGTAGGGATGTCATATGTGTAGGGTTGGGGTGGTGGTTGGAATTGGGGTGATGAGTGGAGTGGTGGTGAATGGTGAGCCTCTTGAGCCTCTCCTTGACCGTTTAACTCAAAGGTGTATGAAGGCTTTCCCTTCTCAAATTTGGTCAAGGTGGGGTTGGGTAGCATAAAAGCTTGGTCTCTCCTACCCGACTCTCGGTGGACTATCCACTATGTCTCGCCTCCCATGGGTTGAACCCAGTTAAGGCCTCCTAAGTAAGCTAGGTCCATAAGGGTATAACCCTCCTCTTTCCTATGGCCGGTCGGGGTCCAACCTAGATGTTTTACCGCTATATGGGTAACAACCCCCTAAAATAGATAGGCGCCCTAGACCTACCCCCATCGGCCGCATTGGCCGCCCTTTGGAAGTGTTGGGCTATCCTATGCGGTATATTTAGTTTTTCAGCATTAGGGTGTTAGGGTTTGGTAAGTCCAACTTACCGCGGAAACGACCCCGACCCAAAAAACCACTCGCAATTAATAAAACCATAAAGCATAACAAATAAACATAAAAGGATAAAATCGGAATTTACCTTTGACGCGTGCTTCGCCCGACCTAATGGGCTCTTACTTGAAAGCTTTAGCTCCGAAAATACCGTGCCTCCAACGGTATCCACCCACAAAGGACGAACACCAACTTTTTAGGTCCGCTACCTTGGAGTTAGCAAGGTCCGACCAAAACCCAAGTGTTAATGGAGTTTAAGAGTTTTTGCCAAAATGCAATGATCTTTCTAACTCCCACTCAAGCAAAGAATTCTCAAGCCATGCTTTGGCTATAAGGAAGGATAGCTTGTGAATTCCACTCATCTTTCAATGAGGGACTTTTTCACAAAAAGATCCCATATGGAAAGATTGATGAATTCAATCCTTAGTTAAATAAACCAAGGAATAAGTAACAAGTGTCACATGGTTAGGTGAGGACCACTTTCCTACTTGGTCCCCAAGGCAATTCACATGCAATGTGAACTAACCATGTGTCACCCAACCTTGAGCCCCAAGTTGGGTTTTGTTGGGCTATTTTATTTTAGCCCGTGTCCATGACCCATTGCCCCGGGTCCATAGCCCTTGTCACATGTGTCGCCACAGTGGCGCGCTGCCACGTGGCACGCTATCCACGTGGCATGTTGCCTACGTGGCACGCTGCCACGTGTGCTGCCACATGGCGCTTCGCCATCTGTGCTTCCACGTGGCACGCACCTATTGGGCGCGCTTTCCTAGCCTTTTGCGTGGCTAGGATTTTACTTGTTACTTGAAGCATTTTCCCGTCTCGCCAAATCCTAAATTTTGGCTCGACATTTGAGATTCTCCAACGCTCGGTTTCGACGCTCTAAGCTCGAATTTCTGACGTCTAAATATTTAACATTCGGGCGACAATTAATTTCTTCCGAATTAATTCGTCGAGTCGGTTCGTATATTTTCTAGGGTGTGACCCGAAGGGTTCAGTCAAGATTAAGCTGTAATATTAATTATACATTAATATTATTGATCGGAAGCGGCCTCCACCCAGGCATTCCGATCACGTGACCTTACTGAATATATTAGCTTTCTAATAATTTTGAACCCGCTAACAGAATAGTACACTTGTTCGAAGGACACCATTCCTTTCATAGGGATCACGTAGGAGGCCAACAAATCAAGCTCATCTCTCCTAACATTTGCCGGCTCGTGCCTCCCAAAGATTGTGAGGCCGACAAACCTTTGCCAAAACTTTGGGACGGGATGTTGAATCCACGTCCCCTTGGCATGTTGGAGGTTGGTTAAACCCTCCCCGGTAAGTCTTTTATAGACCACGACAATGTGGTCTTGAGAGGGTTCAATGGGTTTATCCGATTTTAGCTCAAACAATTTTCCAAATTCTTTCAAAGTAAAACGCACATCATTGTTAAGCAATCGTAATTGAACATGAGTAATCAAAGCATTACTTTTAATCACATTGAAACTAGAAACAAATTCCAAAGTCAAATAATCATAAGTGTCATAATGCATTTGAAAAAAGCCACTCATTCCAATACCCTTGAATAGTTTTTCTACCGGTTTATCAAGTCCTAATCTAGACAAAGTAGGGTGATGAAAAAAAACGTGTAGAAATTACCTGCCTCTCAATGAGGTTAATTATCCTAGTTCGTTGCTCGGTTGAGGTGATTACCACTTCGTTCCATCCCGGAATTTGGAGTTCCGGGTCAACCATTGGTTGTTGTTGTTGCCTCGAACCCTCACCCCTTTGTTGCCTTGATCTTTTGGAAGCCATTTGTATATGAATGGTAGGATTTTGAAGCTTTCTCTCTCTAAGGGTTTTGAGAAATCTTGAGAGTAAGTGGTATAAATTCAGTGGAGAATGTAGAGGAAGGTGAAAGGATGAAGAACATGTAAAAATTTTGGAGTTTTGATGGATGAATTTTAGGAGATCTTGGAAAGAAAGTGAGGTTGAAGGTGTAAAAATGGAGGTTTTAGAGAGAGAAAGTGTGAACAAAGAAGAAGAAGTAAGAAGGAAAAAGAAAAGAAGGGAGGAGAAAAAGAAATAAAGGGTGAACGACCAAATAGGCGCGCCCGATCGGGCAAATAGATGATTCTAGATTTGTGCATTTGCGCACCCGATCGGGCGCTAACTCGAAGAAAATTTTCGCCCCTTGTTCGCCCGATCGGGCGAGCTTTGCCCGACAAATCTTTTTCCTTCACTCGATTTCTCCAAAAATCTGCCCGATCGGGCGAATTTCCCTTGATTTTTCTTCCTCACTTGCGCGCCCAATCGGGCGAAATAAAGCTCCGAAAAATCTTCACTTGCACGCCCGATCGGGACTCCTTGCCAGATCGGGCGTGTTTTTGCTCGATTTCCACTCTTAGGTGCGTGCCCGATCGGGCGACCTTCGCCCAATCGAGCCTGTGCCCAGCTCGGAGTGCTTATTCTTCTAACTTTTTCTCTTTAAATCTCCTTACTTATTGATCTAATACCTGTACAAAAACACATTGAAAAGGTATAATAGAACTTTCCTCACCTCTCTAAAAAAAATAAAAATAAGATAAAGGAAAAACTAGTCTAAAAAGCAAGAAATACGGGTTGCCTCTCGCAAAGCGCTGGTTTATCTAGGTCCCGTACGACCCTCTTACCACATTGAAGCTCAAGATGAACCGAAACCGCTTAGGTGAAGTGTTCAACCGCACCAATCGTAGCCCCCTCATGATATAGCTTAAGTCTTTGGCCATTAACCTTGAACTCAATACCATGCTAATCAAATAACTCCACAGAACCAAATTTGTTAACCCTTTTGATAGTAAAAGGACCCGACCACCTTGAATTTAACATTCCTGGGAATAGTTTAAGTCTAGAGTTGAACAACAACACTTTATCACCCTCTTTGAACTCTCTCGGAAGGATCATCTTGTCATGCCATCTCTTTGTCTTCTCCTTGTAGACACGAGCACTATCATTGGCCGTCAACCTAAACTCGTCAAGTTGGTTAAGTTGAAGTAACCTCTTTTCTCCCGCTAGTTTAGAATCCAAATTGAGCTCCTTAATAGCCCAATATGGCTTATATTCTAATTCCACCGGAAAATGACATGCTTTACCGTACACGAGTCTATATGGAGTAGTAGCTATCGGGGTCTTAAACGTAATCTGTATGCCCAAAGGGTGTCATCCAACTTATCTCTCCAATCTTTCCTTGATTTTTCCACCACCTTCTCTAGAATGGCCTTGACCTCACGGTTGGAAACTTCAACTTGGCCACTAGTTTGGGGATGGTAGGCTAAACCTGTCCTATGGTAAACACCATACTTTTTGAGGATGGTATCTAGCTTCCGCTCATGAAAGTGAGATCCTCCGTCACTGATTATAGCTTTAGGTACTCCAAATCTTTGAAAGATGGTCTTCTTGAAAAGTCTGTGGACCACCTTGGCATCATTAGTAGGAGTGACAACGGCCTCAACCCATTTGGATACATAGTCAATGACGACAAGTATATAGCGGTTCCCATTTGAAGAAGGGAACGGTCCCATGTAATCAACACCCCAAACATCAAAAATCTCAACTTCTAGAATCCCAGTTTAAGGCATATCATGCCGCCACGAGATGTTGCCAGTCCTTTAGCAAGAATCACAAGCCTGCACAAAAGTGTTAGCATCCTTAAGCATAGTAGGCCAATAGAAACCTGACTCATTAATCTTGGCCACCGTTTTGGTAGGGCCATGATGTCCTCCATAAGGTGAGGTGTGGCAAATAGTAAGCGCACCATGAACTTCCCATTTGGGAACACACTTGTGAAATAATCCATCTGCACACTCACGAAACAAAAAAGGATCATCCCAAAAATAATGTTTGACATCAGAAATGAATTTCTTTTTCTGTTGGTAGGAAAAGTCAGGAGGTAGAGTACCAACCACTAAATAATTAGTAAGATCAGCATACCAAGGGTGTTGCTCTACAACTGCATACAGGTTGTCATCAGGGAAAAAATCATCTATAGGAAGAGAATCCTGACCCTCATCATACCTGATACGTGACAAGTGGTCTGCCACTACGTTCTCTGCTCCCTTTTTATGCTTTATCTCAATATTGAAATCCTAGAGCAAAAGAACCCAAAGGAGTAGCCTAGGCTTTGATTCCGCCTTGGCTATCAAGTACTTCAGAGCTGCATGGTAAGTAAAACAATAACTTTAGAACCAACAAGATATGATCTAAATTTTTCTAAAGCATAAATCACAGCAAGAAACTCCTTCTCTGTGGTGGCATAGTTGACTTTGGCTTCATCTAAAGTAATACTTGCATAATAAATAGCATGCAAAACTTTGCTCTTCCTCTGTCCGAGCACGGCTCCTAGTGCAAAGTCACTTGCATCATACATAATCTCGAAAGGAAGATTCCAATCGGGAGCACATATGATGGGTGCCGATATCAAAGCCTGCTTTATCCTGTTAAAAGCTTCAAGACACTCATCAGTTAAAATAAAAGGGGCATCCTTGAGTAAAATTTGAGTTAGTGGTTTAGCAATTTTAGAAAAATCTTTGATAAAGCGACGATAAAAACCCGCATGACCTAAGAAACTTCGAACTCCCTTGACATTAACTGGGGGAGGTAATTGCTCAATCACTGAAATCTTAGCTTTCTCTACCTGTATACCCTTATCAGATACAATATGACCTAGAACTACTCCCTCTGTCATCATAAAGTGACATTTCTTCCAATTTAGCACCAAATTGCATTCTTCACATCGTTTCAAAATTTTAGCGAGATTTATTAAACATGCATCAAATGAAGAACCATACACGCTAAAATCGTCCATAAAGACTTCCATAATAGACTCTATGAAATCAGAAAAAATGCTCATCATGCAACGTTGAAAGGTAGCGGGGGCATTACATAAATCAAAGGGCATCCTACGATATGCAAAATTACCATAAGGACATGTAAATGTAGTCTTTTCCTGATCTTCAGGGTGAATTGGAATTTGGAAAAATCCCGAATACCCATCCAAATAGCAAAAGAACTTATGATTAGCTAACCTTTCAAGCACTTGATCTATGAATGGAAGGGGGAAGTGGTCCTTTTTAGTAACGATATTTAATCTACGATAATCAATGCACATACGCCACCCTATAACAGTTCTAGTGGGAATCAATTCATTTTTCTCGTTTCTAATCACAGTCATCCCACCCTTTTTAGGCACCACCTGCACAAGACTTACCCACTTACAGTCAGAAATAGGATAGATAATACCTGCATCAAGTAGTTTCATAACCTCTTTCTTGACTACTTCTTGCATATTAGGATTCAACCTTCTCTGGGGTTGAATGCAGGGCTTATAGTTATCCTCTAGATGTACCCTGTGCATACAAAAATCAGGGCTAATACCCTTAAAATCATCAATACTATACCCAATTGCTCTTTTATGGGTTTGAAGAACCTCTAGAAGTTGGGAAGTTTGTAGGTCATCAAGTGCAGTACTGATGATCACAGGGTATAGTTCCTGCTCATCAAGAAAAATATATTTTAAATGAGAAGGGAGAGGTTTTAGTTCAGGTTTCTTAACCTCTGCAGGTCTTGATTCCTGAACTAAATTTACTACCTTCATGGTCTCTTAGGGTCCAACTCTTTTAAGGAAAGAGTTTTTTCAATAGCATTTACTTCATTACCCCAGACGCTTGCATTATCTGCAGATAAATTTCCACAAAGAATTTCCTCCAAGGGATCCCTTGCAAGAACCTGTGGTAAGCTATTATCACAAATATCATCCATTATATCAATCACATCAATAAAACAACAGTTTTCCTCTAACATAGGTCCTTTCAAAACTTTTCCTAAATTAAAAGTAACATTATCATCACCAACAGGAAGGGTTAGTTTACCATTTTTTACATCAATAATGGCTCCTGTAGTATGGACATAAGGCCTACCTAATATAATGAGAATTTGTGTATCCTCAGCCATGTCTAAAACAAAAAAATCAACAGGGATAAAAAATTTACCAACTTTGACAGGGACATCCTCTAAAATACCTAAAGGGTACTTAACAGAACGATCTGCCATTTGCAAAGTTATATTAGTAACTTTTAAATCACCCATATTAAGTTTAGCACAAACAGACGATGGCATAACACTGACACTGGCACCCAAATCACACAAAGCTTTATCAATGAAAACATATGACAAAGGATAGAAAAACTACCAGGATCCTTTAACTTAGGAGGTGATTTATTTTGCAAAAAAGCACTACATTCCTCTGTAAAAGCTACAGTTTCTACCTCATTAAAGGCCCTTTTCCTAGTCAGAATATCTTTCATAAACTTAGCATATGCAGGAACCTAAGTGATTAAATAAGGGAAAGTAACTGTTACCTGCAAGTTTTTCACAACCTCCAAAAACTTACCGAATTGTTTATCAAACTTACTCTTCAATTGTCTATTAGGGAATGGTAGTTTGATAACTGGGCTCTGCATATCTCCTCCCTTATCCTGAGATTTACCTTGCAAAGAAACATTAGAAGGGTTAGTATCTTTTTGTAGCCCTGCAGGGTTAGCAGGATTAGCGTTTGGTATAGAGGAATCAGGATCAGGAACAGGTCCATCTTCCTTCGGCATAGGAGGTCCATCATAATGTGAACCACTCCTTAGAGTGATTGCATTGGCATGATCTGTGGGATGGATTGGTTGCGATGGTAGAGCTCCCTGCTGACTGGTTTGTAGGGTAGATGAAAGTTGCGCAATTTGATTATCCATAATTTTATTATGAGCTATAATTGAATCAATTTGTGCATCCCTACTCTCCATGTGCTTTTGCATGTTTGTAAGCATTGCTCTAATTTCTGTGATAGCAGGGTCAGAAGATGATGAGGGTTGTGCTTGGTTTTTCTGGCCAGAATTAGGATGGTAATATTTCTGTTGTGGTGGAGGTTGCTGTTGTGGTTGTTATGAAGTTGGAGCGTTTTGTACATTGGTATTCCGGTAAGAAAGATATGGATGCTTCCGGAGACCAGGATTATAAGAGTTGGAGTATGGGTTATTTTTCCTATAGGTTTGAAAGGCGTTAACTTGCTCCATGGAACTCCTACAATCTTGCTTCCAATGCCCTACAATTCCACAATTTTCACAAAAAGCTTCATTGTTAGTGTAGACACCCATTTGTGTCTCCCCAAAACCAAACCCAGTGATGAGTACCTTTCGCGTCGAATCATAATCGAATGAAGTGAAACTGTGGAAAGTCTAGTGTTGCGGATAGTTTTAAATTCTTTTCTCTTCTCTCTGTTTTTGAAAACTTATTTTAAGAAAACAGCCAATCCAGTTTGGTTGGTCCATGATATGGTTCCAATAGTAGTGTTGTTGTATGGGGCTTGACTAGTGCTTTCCAACAATATATTATAAGCCCAATTCCGATGAATATTGAGGAAGTTATGGCCAATTTACTGAACTAAGCCCGGTTTGGGCCTTATATGCGGCCCAATGATCTAGGGGAGGGCCTAATATGATTTATCATTCCTAATGCAATTAGGAATGGTTTTAGTCTTCTAGAATCTTCTAGAAGGTTCTTTTCCTTCCTAATTCAATTAGCATTGATAAATTGACTTTTGTTGACTTTTCAGAGTTTTAATTAAAATCAGAGAGCATTTTTGAGGGAAATACGATTTCATCCTCCTGTACGGCAATTTTTATCTGATTTTAAGAAAACGCGTGAATTTCTGAATCAGCGCCAAACGCCAGCTGTAGCGCCTGGCGCTAGCATTGGCGCTTGGCGCTAATGTTGGCGCCTGGCGCCAATATCCAGCGTTGGCGCTAATTCAGTTTTATCTGCGCCAGAACTCTGTTTTGATATTTTATCTTTTTGGCTGATTTTCTTTATTAATAACGTCGTAAAAACTCCGTTTTAATTCACCAACTCTCATCAAGATTCTCTTGATTACTCTCTCTCTCTCTCTCTCTTTTCTAAACTAGCTTCTCTCAAACATAATTCCGTATTCATTAGATCTAGATGCACCTAGCCATATTCAAAGTTGCCTTCGCCCTAGACTTGAAAGGTTTAATTTCTGAGGGTTTGGTCCCAAATCTCTATTTCAATTATTTAATTTAATTGTTTGCTTTATTATTTTCCTTGAAGTTACTAACGTGTGTATTTTGTTATTAGAAAGAGGTACGAGGCATCAAAGTAAGTACTTTAATGGTTTTTATTGATGTTATGATATAGAGTTCATGCTTAGATTGTTATTATGATTCCTAGTATCATGTCTAGAGTAACTTTAATATCAAGTATGATTAAAAGTACGATGCCTTTTATGTTCTCCCTAATATTTATGATTGTTAGTATCATGTTACGGTTAAAACTTTGATCTTTATTATTTAGTGACATGCTAGGGTTTGTTATTAATCTTGTTAGTATCATGCCTAGGATCTTGCTATTAATATTATGCTTTGTTGTTAACATGATTATTTTAATTATGATAATTATGATTATTATGATTATGATTTTGATTATTATTTTGATTTATTATGTTGCTTGATTATTTATTGTTATTGCTTGATCACACCTTTTATGCATGTTTAAAGGGAATTGGTATTTGTAATCACGCTTAATAAGATAATTAATAATCTTATTTAGGGTTAATATGATTATAATTCGAGTGATCGCCAATAATAGTTTTATTTGTGCATTAAATTCAACCAACATAGATAAACAGGTTTAGGGTAATCCTATTGATTGCATGTTAGTCAGAAAGCGCACATGAATACGATCAGAATAAAGTAGAGGCTTATTATTAGGGCAGGTTCAATCTCTTTTAGGTTGGATTTGTACCTTCATCCCCGAACCCTATTTGGTTTAATACCTTATGGAGTTGACGATCTCTTGGATCGTTAAGGGGTGTAACCTTCACCCTGTGAACGGTTTACAAATTCCTAAAACTTGTTGGCGACTCTTTTGCTCTATCTTCTTCCCTTTTGGACGCCACCGTACTTTAGTGTATGATCACAGTGGGGTTCAAATTATGGGATTAACGCTTGAAATATTCCCTACAGTTTTATGCGACTCCACTGGGGAGGATTTCTATTTTAATTCCTGAATTTGTTTCAGCAATGATTTAGAATGAGTAGATGAGACTCGAAACGTTCTAAGTATTTCATGTGCGTAATTTTGATTAACATTATTGTCATATGCATAAAAAAAGATCTCATTGGAAAGACCATCCGTAATGAGTTAAAAACATAGGATTTTTACACGTAGGAAATTTGAGAAATATCTTTCTTAACTATGACCGAAATAACACTGCGCGAAACTGGAAAATTTTATCGAGCACAGAAAGCTACTGAGGCATGTAGGAATTAGCGTCAGCGACTAGAGCATTGGCGCCAGACAATTAACTGTAGCGCCAGATGACAGGTTTGTCGCCAGGCGCTACAACTAAAACCTGGCGCCAATCTCCGATTGCTGGCGCCAAATTCTTCCAATACCGAGCCAGAAATATGCGTTCTAATTTCGACCAGTTTTTCGTATCGTTTGCTCGATCCTACTTCCTAATTGAGTTTTTCTCACTTTTCTGAAACCCATATGTGTTCTACATATGGACATAACCCTCTGGGAATTCATGCTCCATCTACCTGATTGAACGCTCTGAGCAACAAAGGGTACATCCGAGAATGTTGAATTCACCAAACCATGGAAGCGAGTTTTTCTAAAACTCGCGGTGTCCCATCCACTCGCGCCAACCCTTCACGGTTAGGCTTCCGCGCGGTGCATCCGGACAATTAACCATGGACCCTCTATTGACTAAACCATATCCCGAACTTTAGAGAACTAGAGCCATGGTTAGGTTGCAAACTCATTGCATCATATTATGCCTACTTGATTAATTGTGCATTAATTGTTGTGCATATATATGTTTTCTTAACCGTTTGTTTGACTTGTGTTGAGATTAAATAAATTAATGACTTAAATAACTTTGCCTAATTAATTAATTAATTAATTTGAGCCAATAAAGTCCAATATTTTAATCAGAATTGACCTAGTACGACTTTAGGCATACCCCTGTTGATTAATAACACCGAAAACAGTCCCAGATTGAAGCTCCAACATTGGCACCAAAGTCTGGACTGTAGCGCCACTTTGTGGAGTGTGGCGCCTAGCGACATCTCTGTCGTTTGGCGCTACACTACACAGTGTGACGCCAGTCTTGTCGTTTTGCCGATAGTTCGGATTATTGGTCGAGTCATCACCTAGTGTCTAATTAACCAGTTTGCTAATTAATTCGGTTAATTTTCGCTGTTAATAGTACTTGGTTGAGTCATTAATCGAGTTTAGGCACTAAGTCCCATGGTCTTACACAAGAGTCCAAACATGTCACTTACACTCAACGCACACACCAATACACATACTTTGACCATGTCTAAGAGAGTCTTGTATGCGCGTTTTTTCCGTCATTTTTTTAGGGGGGTAAGTCGGATATTAATCCTCCATTTTTTCTAAATAAAATAAAAATACTATACTTAGCTCTTAAAAATATACACATTATTTTTGCTAAAAATATGCACCCATTTTTTTTTTATAATTTTTTCCTCTTTAAAAAACCGTAAAGTCAAGTCGATTCGAGTCAAGTAATTAAAATGCAAAATGGTTTAAATTACAGTGCGTGGTCAAGAAAGGAAGGACGGTTAATCAAAGACAACCTTTTCGTACAAGTCCAACTTTTTGACAAACCCATAGCTCGTAAGAGGAAAGCTAAGACCATAATGGCAACAAAAGAAGAAGTCAATGAGCTTAGAAACCAACTGGTTACCGTGACTGAGGCACTGAAGCTCCTCACACTTAATAACGATGATCCTGTGAAACAACAACAGATGGACCTTGTAGGCGTCGCTTGAAGTGCGCCTACGTTAAAAGCATGTTATGAATATGCTTGGCACTCATAGGAAGTGGAAATTGACATATACGATTAGGGACAAGGAAAGTAGGGAGCCGCCAACAAGTTTTTAAGGAACTTGTAAACCGTTCACGGATCATAAAAGGCAACCACGATAAAGGGACAACGATAGGCAACAACGGGGAAAATGTGCTGAGGGAGCACACGGAACCCTAAAATGATAAAAACCCTAAAAAAAGTATCCCGTGACACGGTCAGACTGTACCGTGACACGGGAAGCCCCACCGTCAGACGGTACACTTTCCCGTGACACGGTACTGTTTTGGAGTGACGCGGGAAATTTTCAGAAAACAGGATGAAAAACGCGTTAAGGGTTTACGCGGAAAGGACACGGAACGTCCCGTGTCACGGCAGACCTCCCGTGTCACGGGATGTCCCACCGTCAGACGGGAAAGATTCCCGTGACACGGTGGCAGTCTGCCGTGGCGCGGGAACTTCCAGTCCATTTTTCCGTCTAAATTCATTTTTAACCCTAATTTCTTTCGGCTTTTTAAGTACCGATTGATAATTTCGGGCGTTTTTCTGACTTTTATTATTCGGGCTAAAATAAGAAAATAATTAAATAAAAATAAATAAAAGGTTTGGGCCAAAAAATAAATAATAAAACAATAAAATAAAATAAAAAGGTTTGGGCTTAAAATTAATTAATAAGTTTGGGCTCAAACTATGCTTTTACCAAACATCAAGACTAATCCATGGACCATTCAAAAATATGAATTTAATAAAATATGATTTTTTAATCACTCTCGGGATTAAATACTAAACCCGACCAATAGTGGCAGTGAAAGGTTATTTATCATCGGGTTTGGTTTTGGGGAGACATTTTTAGGTGTCTACAGAAGCCCCCACTTTGACTGAGTTTGTAGAAACGTCAGTTTCGAAAACGATAGTCAAAGTAGCCGATAGGGACGGAGAATGATTTGAGACGTTCTGCGATCTTAAATCATTCTGTATACGCCGATACCTGCAGAAAAATGGTAATTCCACAGATAAAAGAGTAAAGGGATAGAATAAATATCTGGCACCAGTGTATCGGTGACAAACGAATTTGGCAGCTTCCTAAGCTTGAAAGAATCCACCGAGTGACATTTGTTGAAATGCTTTCCATGCTTGAGGAAAGCCGACTTAAGAGTTTGGTAGTTTTCTAAGCCTGAAGAAAGCTACCGGATAATACTTTCCATGCCTGAGGAAAGTCGACGTATGAATTTGGTGTCATTTTATGCTTGAAAAATTCCACCGATAATGCCTTCCATGCTTGAGGAAAGCCGACAAAAGAATTTGGCGGTTTTCTATACTTGAAGAAAAATCCACCGACAATGCTTTCCATGCCTGAGGAAAGCCGACTTGGCGGTTTTCTATACTCGAAGAAAAATCCACCGATAACGCTTTCCATGCCCGAGGAAAGCCGATGATTGATGAAATTGGTAAGTGTATGATGGTTAGATTATCCCCGAACGTGGGCCGCAGATGATTCACAATTTTAAGCCGATTATCCGACCATATTAAATGCTTAAAATGCCGAAAAATAGACTTTGACGCTTGCCAGGGGTAAAATAGTAATTTTAGTCCCCCTTAAATATTAGTTAGAATTTTCCGCGTAATTCTAGCGAAAAATAATCGCCCAATAAGCTCGAAAAATCGTTCAAACTGGTCAAAAACGTCAGGAATATTCGCTGACAATGCTCAGAATTGCCGCGCCATGTCACAGGATCGCCGTGACACGGGAGTAACTCCCGTCAGACGGGACAGAATCCCGTGTCACGGGAACATTTTTTTTCTCTTTTTATTTTGCTGTTTGAATTGGTCAACGCGCCACGTCAAATTGTGCCGTTACACAATAACGGTAACCGTGGCACGGTTAACGGGGTCCGTTGCACGATTACTTTTTTCCTTTAAATTCGCATTTTTGCTCTACCATTTTCGCCATTTCTCATCTCCACTCTCACTCCAAAAAGTTCAAAAAACTCCTTGGGTTGCCGTGTCTCGTCGAGCTCTCACTGGTGCCCGGTTTTGCTTCCCGTCGGCTGGTTTCCACCACCGTGTCACGGGATTCCTGCCTTCTCTCTCTCTCTCTTTTTTTTATATTTTATTGCGGGCTGCTGCTACTGTTGTTTCGTGCTTCCTACTGCTGTTGCTGTTGTTCGAAGTCGCTGACAGAGTCACCGGAGCTGTCGTCTGAGTCGCCGGAGCTCCGTCGCCTGTGAAGCTCACCGTGACACGGGACAGCCTCGCCGTGTCACGGATTTTGTTGACCGTGTCGCGGCGGTCCTGCTGGTGGCCGGAAGTTTTTTCGCGCTTTTGGAGTTCGAATTTTCACCAATTTGCTGTAATTGCTTGCTATTTTCCTTATTTTCGACCCTCTAAAAGCATCCATGTAAGTTTTCCTTGATTTTTTTGTCTTAAATTTGCTTCACGTAAATAATCTCATGACAAACCCTTAAAAATCAATTTGGGGGTTTTTGATTTTGAAGTTTTATGTTGAAATTCTTGCCATGATTTTACTTGTATATGTATGTATGTGTGTTTGTGAGAAATTTGAGACAAAAATTGCATGATTTGATGGAGAATTGAGCAAATCACCATTTTTGGGTGCTACTTTGTGAAATAATGTTCTTGTTTTGCTCTTGAAATGGTGAAAAAATGGTGGTGAATCTTGTGAAATGATGTGTTGATTCATATTTTGCGTATGTACTATATTGTCATGGAGAACATAGTATCATGCGGCTAGGAGAACTGTAGTATTAGTTTGTCATGGAGAAACTAAATACCATAATTTTGCCAATTTTTAGCCTTGAGGTAAAAATTTAGCATATAATTTCAAAAAAAATTAAATAACTTAGGAAATGATGCTAAGTATTTTTATTTTTGCAACTTGAATTAAATGTTTAGGAAATGATGCTAAACATTTAGATTTTGATAATAGCATGCCTAGACGACGAAATTGCGATCTTTCTACCTACGGTCGGCGTCGGGCTTTTCGGGAGGACACTCCCACTGTCCCTGAGGGCATGGACGACGACGTCTTAGAGTCCGAGCCTCGAACTTCTACGAGTAGGGGTAGGTGGGTTCCACCTCCGTGGACTCCGGACCAGTTGGTTTTCTGCCGTGAAAACCACGTCTCTCATCGCGCACTCTCCGGCATAGTCGATGGCACGCTTCGCCAGCATGGTTCCGGAGCCGGCGATTTGATCCCTCGACTTCACCAGGTCATTACGAGGGATCCTGCTACGAGCGCCTTATGGGAATCGGCTGGCTTGGTCGATTTCTACGCGGTGGTTGTAGGGTTTCGCAGCCCCCGGGGTTGCGGCGCGACAGTCGTTCGCGCATTGTTGGAGTATTTCTGGGATACTACCAACACCTTTCATTTTGCTTGGGGGGAGATGACGGTGACCCCTCTAGACTTCAGCATGATCAGCGGGCTGCGCTTCACCGACCGGGCTGTAGGTCAGATGTCCGATCTATCTTGGGGATCGGCTGAGGTAGCTGATTTTTTGGGTCCGATTGTTCAGCACATCAGGACCCGACCAGTGTCTCGAGGTGGTCCTAGGAGTGGACGATCGGAGCTGGCTTCAGTTTTAACTCGCGGCTTCGAGATGGAGGATACGACGGCTGAGCAGCGGGTGCGGATCTTCATCTTGATCCTGATCTCTATGACCCTCTCTCCCGACAGGAGTTCACGCGTGCTCCTTTGCTACCTCCCCTCTTTGGCCAGGATCCCCGAGATAGGATCCTATAGTTGGGCCAGTCTTGGGTACGTGGATCTTCTTTTGTCTCTACGTCATGGCTGCCGGCAGCTGAACGACGAGTCCCCTATCACCGTTTATGGCATGTGGAGAGTCGTAGAGGTGATGATCTTTTCCCTTTTTTGCTTCACTTTAGCTTGTTCGACTCATGTGCTAAAGATTACTTTTATCGCAGCTATGGTTCTACGAGTACTTCCCAGGCTTGGCTCCTCACCGGCGTCGCGGAGCGGTCCATGCCAACTTTTTGTGGTTTCCAAGTTCCCATTGATGTCCAGTATCGTCCTTGGGCCGGGATGACTGATCTACCTGAGGCCCTCCGTCTTTTAATGTACCGTACCATTTTGGTTGGTACCGGACGCTTTGTCTGGTATTTGGGGGAGCGAGTCGTCCGTCAGCATAGCGGCGATCGCTTTGTGGTGCCCTCATCCCCACCAGAGTCGATGCTGGACTCCCGCTTGATCAGAGAGCTGATCAACAGGGGAGAGCGCTATACTCTTCCATGGCAGGAGCTGGTTCACATGGAGAGTGACTATGCGCGGGACTTGCTTCCCTCTCTGGCTCCTCCACCCCGTCTTCCTGAGGTATGATTTCTTTTGAGAATCTTCTTTACTAGTCTCTGTTTTAAATAGTCGAATAACTTGATTATTCGATCATATTTTCAGACGACCATCCGTCCTGTGGGGAGGATCGAGATTCCTCCTCAGTCTGTCCGCTATCCAGGGCCGATTGGTATCACGGAGGACCATATTGCTGACGCGCCAGAGGGTTATAGACAGGCGCAGGAGTCTCTGCCCGAGGTCTTTGAGCCAGTGAGTTTTCTTCGACACATTATCCACCCTTTTAATACTGCTTGTTACTGACTTTTCCTTGTTTTATCCTCAGCCTAACCGCCCGGAGATGATGGGATTCATGAAGCTGGTGGACGCCCTGAAGTATTGCATCATCAAGCTTCGGCGTGGTGCGAGTTGTCGGAGCTCTAGCGACGTTCTTGAGGTATCACTTATTTTTTTCATTTCTACCATTTGTTTTATTTTGCATTGTTGACACCTTTTGATTTTGTGTCTTTCAGGAGCGACGGAGGTCCCGCTCGCGCTCGAGGCCTAGAGGCTCGGACGAGGAGGAGCTTGGTCGTGGTAGACGATCTCCTGAGGCTCACCGACGTTCTCATTTTCAGCGAGAGCCTCAAACTACTCAACCATTTCAGGAGGCTCAATGACAGCAGGGTCATTCTTCCCAGCGCTTTCCGGGCCAGAATCAGGGGCAGCGACAATCGTTTTCACAGCCTCCACAGCCTGAGTTTGGGTCTGTTCTGACTCCTTTGGATCCTAGTTCATTTTCAGCTCCGTTATCCGGGATTCCTCCACCGCTGTCGGGCTTGTTCTCGGTTCCGATGTATGGGACGATGCCTTCACCGACGATTCCAGTGTCTCTGGGCCAGTCTACTCCGTTTTCCGGTTGGACGGGTCCTGCCTTGAGCTTGGCTACTGCTGGGGCTACGGGGACTAGTAGGGACGCTACTCCCCGTACTCGGATGGTCGAGGGACTCTTCGGTTCGCCGTTCCCATATGCACAGGGTGGACCACATGCACAGGGTGGAGATGAGACCGATTCTGGCTCTAGGGATTTTTGACCGAGGGTTTTTGTTTGTACATATTATGATGACACTTGACATATTTATGTATTACGACTCTTTGTACATTATTTACGGCTTATGTATTTATTATTGTGTGTTAGTGTGTGTTTGAGACTCCTTGTGTGTGATTGTGTATTTATTAACGACACGACGAAAAAACATAAGTGGAGTAATGGAGGGTACCGACCTTCCCCAAAAGAAAAAGAAATAAAAAGACAAGAAAAATAAAATTACTTTCCCCAAAAGAAGAGGAATAAAAATAAAAATAAAATGATAAATAAATAAAATTACCCTCCCCAAAAATAAAATGATAAAAAATAAAAATAAATGAAATTACTTTCCCCAAGACAAAATATAAATAATGTGATAAAGAAATAAAATCTTAAAATAAATAAAATAAAGATAAAATTAAGAATATAAAAGGTGAGAATTTTATTAGAAATAAAACTCTCAGAAAAAAAACTGAAAAATAAACGGTGAAGATAAAATATTATAAAAAATCCGGATAGATACGGGAAAAGATGAAAAAAAAGAGAACGCGTGAAGTGCCGTGACACGGCACTGTGTACCGTGTCACGGCAGGGCTTGCCGTGTCACGGCAAAGGTTCCCGTGACACGGTGGAACTTCCCGTGTCACGGGACGCGTATTATTCAGCGGTGTGTTTTACGCGTATGAAAAGATAAATTCTGGGCAGTTTCGAGCGCTTTTGCTATAAAATAAGACCAGTTTATCCATGATATGCATAATTACGAAACACAAAATAATTTAGAATTTCATATTTCAATAATCATGTCTCAAAATTTTGATAATACATTGCGCGACTGGTCTTATTCTTTGACCAATGCTGAAAAAAGAGAGTTAGAATTATTTCATGTTAGGGGTTTGCTAGCCCTGCGACACGTAGCTATTGAACATGATTTTCTTAGGGCAGGATTAGATTATTGGAGTCCAGAAATTTGATTATGATGAAATCTGTCCTCTGCCAGAGGAATTTGGTGCAATTTTTGGATTTCCTGCTAGAAATCTTATTGCCATGCCTACCCTACGTGAATATTATTACCAAGATTTTGAACGCCACTTAAATCTAACAGATCCAGATTTAAATAGAATTGTTTGTGGTAATGAAGTAGACTTAGAAAAACTTGCTAATTTATATTTTAATCGCCCTATCTCTGAGTCTTATCATGTATATCATAGAAGGGCATATATTTTTTGCATGTTTAGCAAGCTACTATTTGCAAACGGTAGGGTAGGACATGCTTGTCTAGCGTCTGTGCTTGAGCATGTTGAATCCGGAAGATCTCCTATGCCGATGTGCCTTGGAGAAACATTTCGTGGTCTTGACGAGGCAAAAGCTGACTGGAAAGCCATTAGGAAGGGCTCTCTGGTACTACTGCAGGTAAAAACACGCTCCGAATAGCCCCCGTGACACAAAATAGGCACCGTGTCACGGTGGGTGTTTGCCGTGACACGGTTAAAACTGTCGTGTCACGGGAATCTGCAATTTTTTTTTTATTTTTTTTTTATTAATTTTTTTTTATTTTTTTTTTTGCAGATTTGGTTGATGGAGCGTTTGGAATTATTTGAAGCCCCCGACGATATTGAAAAATATGGCCCTAACGACCTAGTCCGTAGGAAAAAGAATTACTCTGCGAACATGTCGTATGAAGATTAGAAAAATTTCTTTGCAAAGAGGGAATTTTCCATTCGTTGGGTGGTGCCTTGGTGGAGGCTTACTAGGATGGTTGGCACGAATGAAACTCCATATTGCCGTGTTCCAAGTATCTCCAAACTGACCTTTTACAGTCCTTCTCGACTGATGCGACAGTATGGACTTGAACAAATAATCCCACGCTATAACGATAGTCCTCGTGAAGTGTCGTTGCATGAGAGTAACGTTCACAAGTACGAGGCTTATTGGATTGGAAGACCTTTGTGGACCGTTTCTGCAAGTGACCAAGCTCCTCCTCCTTTATCTAGTGCATACAAGGCATGGTTGAACCCTAGAAGTAGGAGGGAACGATTCGGATCACGCAAGTCTGATGTGAAGGGTCGTCTTGGAAATAAGAAAGCTCCTCCTAAAGATCGTCTAGGTCCGAGAACACAAGGAATTGAGTTTAAGACTCTTATGATGCCAAGAAAGAAGAACTATATATGTGAAAGGGAAGGGTAAAGAAAAAATGGTGTATAGGGAGAAACAACCGAAAAAGTTCAAGAGAGGTGAAAGGGGTGAAAGTTCGACTAGGGGTGTGACGGTTCGGGCTACAAAAGACACATTAATGGTGAAGGCCGACCTAATTGAGCAAGAGAAGGATGTTCCTAAAGAGAAGAGAGATTAGATCAATACTGCTTTGCATTTTATGATTTATAATTATTATTTAAAATAAGGCATATGATGCCAATACTTGTAGTCGCATTTATTTTAACAATAGCACCTTTATTTCAGCCTTAAAAATAAAAATTACAATGACTTTTATTTATTATTTATTTATCCGAGTCAAGGAGTCGGACGCAATGGAAGAACGAAAATAAAAACTCGAACAAATAATTCGCAACGAATGCGCCAATATTCCGAAAATAAAACGGAAAATATGAAATTCCACCGTGTCATGGTGAAAGGGTCCCGTGACACGGTACAAATTCCCGCGTCACGACAATATTTTTTTTTTTTTTTTTTTTTGCTGACAGAGGGTGACGTGGCACGGGAACTACTCCCATCAGACGGGATAAATTCCCGTGTCACGGGAGTTCCTCTTCCCCTTTTTTTTCGTTCAGGCCCACCGTGTCACGGTGAACAGTACCGTGACACGGTAGGATGTCCCGTGTTGTGGCAATTCCCCATTTTTTTTTTGGGCCGTGACGCAGTGCTGAACCGACGCGCGTATTTGATCAACAGAGGGCGGATTTTTTTATTTTAAAGTGGCCGGGCCCCCTTGAGGGGTTGCCTACGTATCCTAAAAAGGAATCAGGCCAAACGTAGCTCTATTGGGTCATGAACCCATGCGACTAGGCATAGAATTTCTTGAGTTGATCTAAGTTGGTTAAATTATGGAAGCCGTTACCATCCATGTTTACCAATTGTGCCGCTCCGCCAGACAGGATGGCTTTAACAATGTACGGGCCTGACCAGTTCGGTCTGAATTTTCCTCTTGGATCTAACACATTTTTACGAAGTGCCTTTAAGCACTAGGTCACCCTCTTTGATATTTCTGGTCTTGACTTTTTTATTAAAATGTCGTGCCATACGCTGTTGGTAGGTTTGGACATGATGCAAAGCTGCCAAGCATTTTTCATCAAGCAAGACCAGTTCGTCGTATCTTGCTCTAATCCAGTCGACTTCATCTAGTTGGCTTTCCAATGCGATTCGAAGAGAAGGTATTTCGAGCTCGATTGGTTGTACAGCTTCAACTCCATAGACCAAAGAGAAAGGGGTAGCCCCTGTCGATGTACGAACAGAGGTTCGATAACCCCAAAGGGCGAAATGTAGCTTACTTGGCCAATCTTTATAATGTTCTGTCATCTTTTCGATGATAGTTTTCACATTTTTGTTGGCCGATTCGACTGCTCCGTTTGTTTGTGGTCTGTAAGGTGATGATCGGTGATGTTTGATATGATATTTCTGTAATAATTCCGCGCATTCGGCTTGGAAATGTGTTCCATTATCACTGATCATCTCATGTGGTACCCCATAGCGGCATATGATATTTTTCTTAATGAATTGAGCTACGTGTTTTGCCGTCAGCTTGGCATATGAGGCAGCCTCGACCCATTTAGTGAAGTAGTCGATTGCTACGAGAATGAATTCATGCCCCCCTTGTCCTGGTGGTGTTATTTTTCCAATGATGTCAATGCCCCAAGTGGAGAAAGGCCATGGAGAAGTATACGTGTAGAGAAGCGAAGGTGGAACATGCTGTAAGTTTGCGTAGATTTGACACTTCATACATTTCTTAGCGTATTCGTGACAATCTCTCTCCATAGTAGTCCAATAGTAACCTTGTCGTTGAATTTTCTGGACTAACATCTTTGCATTCATGTGAGTTCCACTTATACCAGCATGAAGGTTTTCCATGGTTTTATGTGCTTCTTTCTTGGCTATACATAAGAGATTCCTTCCCATTGCAGTTCTCTTGTGGAGTTCTCCTCTGATGAGCACATACTGTGAGGCCAAGAGCCTCAAAGCACGACGTGCCCTTTTATCAGTATTAGGAGGGTATTCTCCTCTTGTCACATAATTAAGGATGTCCGTATACCATGGCTCTTCGTCTTCTTGATGTGGTTCTTGTTCATCGTCAAGTGCATGAACATAAGCTGGTTCATATCTTCTCTCTATGGTCAGTGGCATTCTGATTGTGTCGGCTGGAATTCGTACCATTGATGCTAATTTAGCTAGTGCGTCGGCGAACTGGTTTTCTTCTCTTGGCAAATACGTATATTCCACTTCATCTAGTTGCTCCGTGAGAGTTTCTAAATGAGCTTGATACGTAGCGAGACTTTCACTTCTCACTTTCCATCTCTTGGAGATTTGGTTAATGATTAGTGAAGAATCACCGTAGATTCTGAGTTTATTAATTCCCAAGGCGACAGCTGTTTCTAACCCCAAAATGCATGTTTCATATTCTGCGGCATTGTTGGTGACATCAAAGTTGAGCTTCATGGAAATTGGGATGTGCTCTTGATTGGGTGATACGAGCAAGACTCCTACACCACATCCCTTTTGGTTTGAAGCTCCATCGAAATAGAGCGTCCAGCTATCATCTTCGGTCATGAGTAAATCTTCGTCAGGGAAATCGTACTCATCTTCTTCTTTTTCAACTTCTTCTAGCGGAAAGTCTGCTAAGAAGTCAGAAACTGCAGAACCTTTGATGGCTTTTTGTGGCACAAATCTCAAGTCAAACTGAGCCAGATTGACTATCCACCTTGATAATCTGCTGTTGAGTGTTGCTTTCTTGAACAAGTATTTGAGAGGATCCATCTTGGACACGACATGCACTGTATGAGTGAGCATATAATGTCTTAGTTTCTGTGCGGCCAATACAAGTGCGAGACACAACTTCTCGAGTGGTGTGTATCGCGTCTCATATCCTTGAAGTTTCTTGCTCAAGTAATAGATTGCATTCTCCTTGCTTTCGATCACTTGTGCTAGCATTGCCCCCATCGTTTCTCTTGTGACCGTAAGGTAGAGTCGAAGAGGAAAGTCAGGTATTGCTGGCGCTAGCACGGGTGGGTTTGCCAAATACTCTTTGATTTTGTCGAAAGCCTTTTGGCAATCATCATCCCATGTGACTGGGACATTCTTCTTAAGCTTCTTGAATATAGGTTCACATATCGCTGTGAGCTTTGATATGAACCTACTTATATACTGCAACCTTCCAATGAAGCCTCGAATCTCCTTCTCATTTTTGGGTGGTAGCATGGCCATGATCGCTTTTACTTTTGAAGGATCTATTTCAATCCCTCGAGAACTGATCACATATCCAAGTAATTTGCCTGACGTGACTCCGAATGCACATTTTGCTGGATTTAATCTCATGTTGTACTTACGGAGTCTTTAAAAAAACTTGCGAAGTGCAATAATATGGCCTGGGCGATCTTTAGACTTGACAATCATATCATCGACATAGAACTCCACCTCTTTGTGCATCATGTCATGTAACAATGCTGTAGCTGCTCTTTGGTAGGTGGCACCCGCGTTTTTCAACCCGAATGGCATTACCGTATAGCAATATGTACCCCATTGCGTGATGAATGTGGTTTTCTCCATGTCTTCTTCGGCCATCAATACCTGATTATATCCGGCGTAACCATCCATGAATGACAGGAGTGCATGGTTTGCTGTATTATCGACCAGAATGTCAATGTGAGGTAGAGGGAACCCATCTTTTGGGCTTGCTTTATTGAGATCCCTGTAATCAACACACATTCTGACCCTTCCATCCTTCTTTGGAACTGGAACCACATTTGCTATCCATTCCGGATACTTGGATACTCTGATGAAACCTGCGGCCAATTGCTTCCTGATTTCTTCCTTGATTTTGAGAGCCACATCTGGTTTCATTCGACGCAGCTTTTGTTTGACAGGCTTCATACCTGGAATGAGTGGTATCGTATGCTGAGCTATATCCCTGTCAATTCCTGGCATATCTTGGTATGACCAAGCAAATACATCAACAAATTCACTAAGCAAGTTAATTAGCTCTTTGCGTTCATCTTGACTTAGTGTTAATCCAATTTTTACTTCTTTAACAGTCGTATCATTGGAAATGTTAACTGTTTCTGTATCTTCAATAACTGCTGTTTTATTTTCGTGTTCTTCCATTGCTTTTATTATTTCTTTGTCATTTTTATCATTAGCAAAGCAATATTGATCAAGGCTAGGGGAATGGCACGCATCGTAAGCAAAGGTACTCATTTCATTGAATTCATTGGCTAATACATCAAGAGAGGCAAGGTCGGCTGCGACCTCACCAGAATTATTAGGACTAGAAAGAGAGGACTCAACAAGAGACTCAGGGTTGAACTCTATAGCAGAAAGAGGGTCGGCCTCAGACTCTAAGGACTCGTCTACAGACTTAGACTCAGACTCGGACTCGGACTCAGACGATTCAGACTCATCAAACATAGGACCCTTGCCAGCGGTTATTTCCAACTTCTCTCCACTCGGCGTAGTGATCCTCAATGTCTTGCGCCATCCCCTTGAAATGTTGTCAGCTTGGACGATTAACTCGGAGTGGTCAAAATCCTTGTTCGCTATGATGGCTTGAACGAGCTCGGAGTTATCATTGCAGACCGGCTTGGATTCATTTTTCTCCATTCCAAAAAGAAGGTTGATTCCCAGATCATCAGAGTTCAGGCTAGCTGGCTTCTCGGCTGTGGAGAGCTCTTCATCGATGAAGTCACAATTGAGGAACACCTCGAATCCCGGTTCACGGATCCCATTATGGACAAATGATTTAGGGAATTCATGGCATGGGAAGTCTTCCCCTTCTTTGATGTACTGGCCATTGAGGGTGAACGGATATGGATCCATGGCCATTTCTGTCTTCGTGATTCGAGCGTTGTTGCGAGCCTTCATTTTCAATGCAGCTTGTTTCAGATCTTCTTTTGTTGGCTCGAATCCCAAGCTGAAAGTATCCTTCTTGAGCGCACCAGGATGGCCCCAAGATTTAGCCATTTTCTTCTTGAGCCCAAGGGTCATTCCAGGGAAGTGACCTTGCTTCTTCAGAATGGCGTTGATACTGGTGTTTGAATAGGGATCTAAGTCGAGATGGCACTTTTCCTCTTCTTCGATCACAAGAACATCATCTAGTGAAAACCCCCAAAGATCTTCATCTTCTTCGTCATGTTCAACATGGACGATAGGAGTATCAATAACTTGAATGCAGATAGGAGAAGCATTGATAGTAATCGGAACCCCTCCAACTATGGCTTTCACTTTCTGGTGAAGCGATGACGGAATCACCTTTAGCTCATGAAGCCAAGGGCGTCCTAACAACAGATTGAAAGAGGCCTTAATGTCCACCACCTGAAATTTGGTGCGACGTTCAATGGCCCCAGTAGTTATATTCAATATGATAGTACCCACGACTTGACGACGAGTATTATCGTAAGCTCAAATCCCTTGAGTGGAGGAAATCAATTCTTCATTCTTTATACCCAACTTCTTTGTAGTACGGAGTGGGCACACATTGATTGCAGAGCCATTATCAACTAGGCTCATAGGAACATTCATCTGCCTACACACTACAGTGAGGTGTAAGGCCTTATTATGTTGGTCCCCTTCCGGTGGTAGATCCTTATCAGAAAAGGAAATCAGATTGCTAGTACTCGGCAGCTCAGTAGTGAGAAAGTTGACCAATCCTTGAGGAGTCATGTCATCATCGACTCCTATTTTCACCAGAGCATTCATCACAGCCTTTCGATGCTCGTGGGAAGTGGCCAAAAGCTTCCATACATTCATCTCCACCTTGGTCTTTTGCAGTTGTTTGACCACATCGCTATTCACAGGGTCGATGGGATCAACTATCGGATGTGATTGTGGTGGAGGTGGAGGTGGGTTAGGTTGTTGCAACCGTCCACTTCTGGGGAGAACCTTGACCTCAAAGTCCCCCCAAACATCTTCACTTGTGCCGAGAGATGAACAGGCTATGTCTTTGAGATAGACGTCTTCATCATCACTATCCCAGATCCCATACAACTTCCGGCAAAGGTTCATTCACAGGTTGAATGAGTATTGACGGATCAAAGGAGACTTCATCTCCCACGATAACCAAAGCATCAGAAAGAGGACCTGTTTGAATGTTAGGCTTCTTGCCCCCTGGAGGGACAGGAAGTTGGTTAGCATCAATCAGGTCTTGGATTGCATCTTTCAGCCTCCAACACTTCTCAGTGTTATGACCCTTGCCTTGATGATACTTACAATAAGCATTGGGGTCATAGCTAGCGGTCCTATTCTCAGGTCGAGGTTCTGGAAATGGTCCGATTGGCATAATCAGTCCCTGACCATGCAAACGGTCATGAGCAGCATCATAAGTCATTCCCAAATGCGTATAAACCCTCCTTTGCCTTTGGAATCTTTGAGGAGGAGCATTAAGGGCCAGCACATCATTGATGTTGATATTGTTGGTAGCATTATTGGGCTTAGAAGACGAAAAAGAAGGAGTGTCGTTCTTCTTGTTTTTCCAAGTGCTGTTGTTATTGTTACTACCAACAGACTTCATCAGTTCATCTTCGATATTGATTCCAATATCGTATACAGCTTCAAAGGTACTTAGAGGCAGAAACTTTAAGTGTTGCTTGTACTTATGAGTCAGATTGGCAATGAACAAGCGAACCATTTCCTTCTCCTTGGGAGGATCCACCAGGAGCGCAGCTGTTTCTCTCCACCTGCTTAAGTAAGTGGTGAAGCCTTCATTCTCTTTCTATTTGAGAATGGAGAGTTTACGTTCAGAAGTCTTGGCCTGGATGTTACACTTGTACCGGTTCATAAAGCTTTCAGCAACATCTTCCCAGGTCGCGACATGCTTGGATTCCAAAGAATAGAACCACTGTTGACAGGCATGCTCTAAGGAAAGAGGAAACACCATAGGGAAGAGTGTCACATCTACTCCCTTAAGAGCCATAGTTGCAGAAAAAGCCTTCAAATGGAAAAGCGGATTATCAGTAGGCTTGAATTTGGGAATGTCAGCAGTGGAAAACTTCTCAGGAAGCTTCTCTCTTATGGAGGAAGAGGTGACAGGCTGTTCCACATAAGTGAACTCTTCAGAAATCTTGCTCATCTATTCCTTGATCTTGTCCATTGCAGCAGTAGTGACATTGTTTTGATTGTCTTGCTCTACAGTGCTGACTCTAGTGGTGAGCGTCTGCATCATGTCAGACAATCTTTCGATTGTCCTGTTGAGGTTCTCAATGTCTTCCTTAGTGGCCATTGGTTGAAAGTAGACTGGAGACGGATCTTGTGGAGATGATTGAGGTGGTTTCCTTGTACGCCTCTTTGGTATAAGAGGTTGTTGAGGTATGGACTCGAACCGTAACAATCTACCCCTGCTTCTTGTCCAAGTGCTGTGACACCGAAATAAACACACCTTTAATGACCAAACTTAACCTTAACCTATCCGGATTAAAAAGAAATTTTTTTTTTTATTAAAAATCTATAATTTTGAAACTCTACTTATTATTTTTTTTTTAAAAAAAACATGGGAGGATACCATCCGACTTACTCCGAAAAAAAAACGACACAAAAACGAGACTTCCCTAAAATACGGTCAAAAAGTGGTGCACGACTAAAAAAAGTGTGTGAACACGATATGTGAGTGATTAGGTGAGGTTATAGACGCGTGTTTTGACCGTATAGCTAGACACGACACAAAACAGGACACATCATTCGCACAAAAATCGAAAAAAAGACTGACAGGACACTTTCCTGGGCACCGTGTCACGGTACGGATTGTCGTGACACGGTGCAGTCTACCGTCAGACGGCAGGCAGCCCCGTGTCACGGCACTGTTCACCGTGGCACGGCAGAAAATGCCGTGACACGGTGCGCAGTTCCAGGTCAGTTTTGTGATTTTTCCAGATTTTAACCGATTTTAGGTCCGTACTAATTACTATGTGAGAATAAAAACCCTCGGTCATGGGTTAAAAAAAAGAGCAAACACATAAAGGTTAGCATCAAACAACCACATAGCATTTACGCACGATGATGTAAAAAAAGTTTGCAACCTAGAGTCGAGATCTATGTTCAACTATTGGTCAAGCTTTGGGTGTCAAAAGGGTACCATAGTTAAGAGTTTGGACGCGTTAGCAAGGCAGCCTCCCTTGAGGGTGTATGCCAACGGGCGGCTCCGCGAGTTCGTGATAAAATCGAACTCGACTCCATGGTTTGGGTGGATTTAATAACTCGGATGAACCCTTATTGCCATGAGCGTTTTTGGGTCGATAGAGCTTAAATCCCCCGGGGCTAAGATGCATGTAGAACACATACGTTTTTTCAGAAAAATCAAAGGAAGTCGATTGTGGAAAAAGAAAATAAGCCACCGGACTGATTTTAGGACTACCGTGACACGGCAGAAATTCCCGACTGATTAATCCTCCATTTTTTCTAAATAAAATAAAAATACTATACTTAGCTCTTAAAAATATACACATTATTTTTGCTAAAAATATGCACCCATTTTTTTAAAAAATTTTTTCCTCTTTAAAAAACCGTAAAGTCCAGTCGATTCGAGTCAAGTAATTAAAACGCAAAATGGTTTAAATTATAGCGCGTGGTCAAGAAAGGAAGGACGGTTAATCAAAGACAACCTTTTCGTACAAGTCCAACTTTTCGACAAACCCATAGCTCGTAAGAGGAAAGCTAAGACCATAATGGCAACAAAAGAAGAAGTCAATGAGCTTAGAAACCAACTGGTTACCGTGACTGAGGCACTGAAGCTCCTCACACTTAACAACGATGATCCTGTGAAACAACAACAGATGGACCTTGTAGGCGTCGCTTGAAGTGCGCCTACGTTAAAAGCATGTTATGAATATGCTTGGCACTCATAGGAAGTGGAAATTGACATATACGATTAGGGACAAGGAAATTAGGGAGCCGCCAACAAGTTTTTAAGGAACTTGTAAACTGTTCACGGATCATAAAAGGCAACCACGATAAAGGGACAACGATAGGCAACAACGATTGACCCGTGAAGGTTACACCCCATTCATAATCCATGAGATTACTAACTCCATATGGTTCGGAACCACGAAAAGAGTATCGGGGATGATGGTACGAAGTGAGTCATGGAGTCACATTCGCCCGTATTGGCCTCTACTCGATTCTTATAGTGAAAAATGATTCCTGCGATCTCAAAGGCATACAAACAAAGATTCAATTTGCTCCAATCTATTATTATGCTAAATTGGTTGAATATTAATGCAACACATAATTCTAAAATATTGTGATCACTTGAATTAAGCAACAAGATTAAAAGGAACCTAAACCGGTTTGTCCAAATTATCTTATTAGGCGTGATTTTCAATTACATATTCCCTTTAAACATGCAATATGGTGATCATAAAAATAATAGAATAAACATTAATATTAAAACCAATTTAATCGCAATTCCAACAACATAAAATCGTTAGAAAAATAATAATAATAAAAGGAACATGATCCTTACTTTGAATCTGTTTGTTTGCAACTACAAAATAATAAACGATTTAGTAACTTCAAGGAAATAAATAAACAGTAATTAAATTAAATTAAATAAAATAAAGTTGATTTTGGGGCCAAACCCTCAAACAATTCTACCTTTCATGCCTTGGCTTAAGGACAGAACCTCGAGTAAAATATGGACTCCTTTGAGTGCTTGAAGAAGGAATTTTGAAGTGAAAAGGGTAGGCTAGTGTTTAGGCTAATAGCATAGAAGAGAGAAAATAATAAAATTCTCGGTGCCCCGTTCATCAGAAATGAAGGGGTATTTATAGGGAAAATGTGCTGAGGGAGCACACGGAACCCTAAAATGATAAAAACCCTAAAAAAGTATCCCGTGACACGGTCAGACTGTACCGTGACACGGGAAGCCCCACCGTCAGACGGTACACTTTCCCGTGACACAATACTGTTTTGGAGTGACGCGGGAAATTTTCAGAAAACAGGATAAAAAACGCGTTAAGGGTTTACGCGGAAAGGACACGGAACGTCCCGTGTCACGGCAGACCTCCCGTGTCACGGGAAGTCCCACCGTCAGACGGGAAAGATTCCCGTGACACGGTGGCAGTCTGCCGTGGCGCGGGAACTTCCAGTCCATTTTTCCGTCTAAATTCATTTTTAACCCTAATTTCTTTCGGCTTTTTAAGTGCCGATTGATAATTTCGGGCTTTTTTCTGACTTTTATTATTCGGGCTAAAATAAGAAAATAATTAAATAAAAATAAATAAAAGGTTTGGGCCAAAAAATAAATAATAAAACAATAAAATAAAATAAAAAGGTTTGGGCTTAAAATTAATTAATAAGTTTGGGCTCAAACTATGCTTTTACCAAACATCAAGACTAATCCATGGACCATTCAAAAATATGAATTTAATAAAATATGATTTTTTAAGCACTCTCGGGATTAAATACTAAACCCGACCAATAGTGGCAGTGAAAGGTTATTTATCATCGGGTTTGGTTTTGGGGAGACAGTTTTAGGTGTCTACAGACCTCATGCAAGAGAGTCTAAGCAAGCTATCTAGCGACTACAAGTTTCAAGGTCTTACTTCACAAGGGGTCTCGGTGGACAAAGATCTTCTTCCGCAAAAGTTCAATGCCAACGACATCCCAAACTTCAAAGCAACTGATAACCCTTATTTTCATTTAAGAGCCTTCGAAACAATAATGAGTATTAAGAGTATCGATAAGAAGGTTTTCCCCTCTCTGTTCTCACTATCTCTCGAGACCGTTTGCCAACAATGGTTCTTTTCTCTCGAGAAAGAAAAGACCTCTACCTGGGAGTCCATAGCAAACGCTTTCGTTGATAGATACAAGTGCAACATTCAAGTTGAGACTGACCATAGAGAACTTGAAATCCTCAAGCAGAAGGAGAACGAAGGCTTCACCTCTTTCTTTGACAAATGGAGAGAAACCTCAGCTAAGATGATTGAGGTGCCAAGTGAAAAAGAGTCTGTAAGGTTGTTCATAAAAAACCTTCAAGAAAAATATTCCAAGCATCTCAAGTATCAAAATAACGTCCATACCTTCAAGGCCGTCTACGACATTGGGATCAATATTGAAGGCGACCTGGCTAAGTTAAAAGCTGCCAACAATAACTCCAACAGTGGCTGGAAAGGAAAGAAGAATGACAATCCTTCTTCTTCCAAAACCACCCACTCAAACAACGTTAACACTTTTAATTTAGGTGAAGTCCTTGCTATGAACAATCAAGGACAAAAGAAACCATTTAGGAGAAACTTTACTCCTATTGGCATGAGTTATGACACCGCATTTGATCGATTAAATGCAAAAGGTCTTATAACTCCTATTGGACCATTTAGGGACCCACCAGTCGAAAAGAGGTCGGCTAATTGGAACCCCAATGCACACTGTAAGTATCACCAAGGTAGGGGCCATCTCACCGAAAACTGTTGGAAGCTTAAGGAAGCTATCCAAGACTTAATCGATAATAACAAGCTGCCATTGCCCCCTGCCAGTAAGAAGCCAAGCATTGATAACGCACCTTTCGCTCATGCCTTGGCTATCTCTGATGAGGAAAACGAGGTTGACCCCTCGTCTCTCATTAAACTTGTCAAAGAAATCCATGCCATTGAAGAAGACGAGAAGAAATTCTTCGACGCCATGGATAGCCTTCCAGATGCGGCAAGTAAACAAGACATACAATCGCTCACACTGTCTATGATGGAAGGATCGCGTTTTCTACGTGAAACTCTCAAAGCTATAAAGGAACTTCAAAAGAAATATGACGAGGTTCCACTCCCGAAAGATGAACCCAAGAGAGAATTCACACCCATGAGAACGACTTATGAGGCAAAATGTTTTCCTTTACAAGTCACTGAAAAACCCAAGAAGATTAATAGAATTTACACTCCAATTGGGATCCCATATGCACAAATGTTCGAAATGCTCTCCGAGAGTGGCGAGATCATACCTCTCGAACCGAGACCATTCGAATCATTGAAAAGGACATATAGATATTACTGTCAGTATCATCAATCAGGGGGTCACACTATCGAAAATTGTTTCAAATTCAAGGATTTAGTTCAGAAAATGATTGATGAAAAGAAACTAGTCCAAGTTCCACAAGAGGACGATGCAACCATTAATGGAGTTTGGGACAGTGATGAAGAAGACGTCTACTTAAAAGACATAGTAGGATCTCCACCGTCTGTGTCATACACCATGGATGACTTTTGGGCTGAGGAAGATTCATCGATAGACGTCCTCACAAGATCCGGGAGAATGCAACCTCCCGTTTCAACACAACCTATGCCGACCACACAATAAGTTCCCATACCTATCATTGAAGATAATGATATCGTTAAGCAGTTTAAGAAGACAAAAGTTGAGATGAACGTATGGAAACTTTTGGCGACATTTCGAGAACATAGGTTGGCTGTAATGAATGCCTTGGACAAAATAGGGATAGATTCTAACACTACTCCTGAAGGGTTGGCCAACTTTCTCACAAGTGATCTTCCTAGTCCAATTAATTTGATCACCTTTCCTGACAAGGATTTAGCTCCAAAAGGTGACAAACATTACAAGGCATTAAACCTCACAGTAGTTTGCAAGAGAATGAATGTCCCTATGACTCTTGTAGACAATGGATCGGCCATCAACGTCTGTCCACTTAGAACTGCGAGGATGCTAGGCATAAGGGATGATGATTTAAATCCGTCTACAAAAGGAATAAGGGCCTACGACAACACTCGTCGTCAAGATCTTAGTAAAATTACCCTGAATGTAACAGCGGGAGCAATAGAACATGCTACTACTTTCCAAGTTGTAGACATTAAAGCTTCGTTCAATTTGCTGTTAGGGCGCCCTTGGCTTTATGACCTAAAGGCCGTCCCCTCATCTCTCCACCAATAAGTAAAATCTATAGTTGGGGGAATTCCTATTACCATCGATGCGTCGCCTATGAGGATCAAGTCCATAGAAAATACAATCATTAATGTGGAGCACGACGAGGATGATGAAGACTTATGGGGCTTTAACGAAGAAGTCTCCTTAATCCAGGAGGATGAAAGGACCCCTCTTTTCCATGACCCCCATTCCAACATGATTGTAAATGCTATTCTAAAGAAATAAGGACATTTTCCTAGGATGGCCTTAGGAAAGAAGAAAGGAATAGCAAAATCGCTGGAGTCATCTGGCCTCCCTAAGTTAGACACTTTCGGACTTGGTTTCGAACCGACTCGGAAAGATCTCAAGTGAGCCCAGGAAAAATCATAGGCACGTAGAGACGCTCGCACTCAAAATAAAGCAATCCCAATGGATCAGTACCCTCTTACACTTAATGGTCAATTTATAAAAGAAGGAGAGTACTATCCATGCCATGAATTTCCCGAGCCATTTGTTGTAAACGGCATAAGGCAACCGGGATTTGAGATTTTCTTGGATTGTTACTTCACAGATGAAATCCCAACTCACGTCCATAAGGAGAAAGCACCCCCATGCTTTGACTTTAACGTCATGGGATTACTATTTGGGCGAGAAAAGAATGAGCCAACTTACAGAGAAGATAACTCCTCGCTCATTCAAACAGTCTTACAAAGCGAAAGCTTCAATCCCTCGAAGCTAATCACTCCAGCTGAAGGATCACTACAAGGGTGGGGCAAGACTATCAAGGTGACTACTCCAAGCGGAAGAAAAATATCCATCACGACAAGGCAAGGACCAATGTTTGAAGAGTCGTCTGAGTCAGAGTCTCTCTCTATAGAGTCTTCTAGGTCTTTAGTAGTAGCACCTTCCCCTCCTATTTCTTCTCCTAGAATAGTTAGTGATCAAGTCCCTGAGGACATATCACTCTTTGATGTAATGATCTCAGAGTATAATAATATTTCCTCTTCTCCTTATTTCTTGTGTTCTTCTTCTTACCCAAGATGACGAGCATTGCTTAACTAACAATGAAAAAGACAAAGAAATTATTAAAGAAATGGAAACACTCGAAAAGAAAACACCGGTAATTGAAGAAACTGAAACGGTTGATATCTCAAATGATTCAACCAATAAAAGAGAAGTTAAAATCGGATTAACACTTAATGAACAAGAAAGAACCGATTTAATTAACTTACTTAAAGAATTTATTGATATATTTGCTTGGTCATACGAAGATATGCCAGGCATTAATAGAGAAAAAGCTCAACACACTATACCACTAATTCCAGGAATGAAATCCGTAAAACAAAAGTTACGTCGAATGAAACCCGATGTAGCTCTTAAAATAAAAGAAGAAGTCCAAAAACAAATAACTGCAGGTTTCATCAAGATATCCAAATACCCCGAATGGGTCGCCAACGTCGTCCCAGTTCTGAAAAAATATGGAAGGGTAAGAATGTGTGTCGACTATCGAGATCTAAATAAGGCAAGTCCAAAGGACGACTTCCCTTTACCACACATCGACATTCTGGTAGATAACACAGCAAATCACGCGCTTCTCTCATTCATGGATGGGTACGCAGGTTATAATCAGATTCTCATGGCAGAAGAAGACATGGAGAAAACAACTTTCATAACACCATGGGGCACTTACTGCTACACGGTAATGCCATTCGGGTTGAAAAACGCGGGTGCTACTTACCAACGTGCAGCAACTGCCTTACTCCATGACATGATGCATAAAGAAGTCAAAGTATATGTCGACGACATGATTGTAAAATCAAAGGACCGTCTAGGCCATCAAGTAGCCTTAAGGAAATTTTTCAAAAGGCTAAGAAAATATAATATGAGGTTGAACCCGTCTAAGTGTGCTTTTGGAGTTACCTCAGACAAGCTGTTGGGTTATGTCATAAGCTCTACAGGAATAGAGATAGACCCAACAAAGATCAAAGCAATCATGTCAATGCCACTGCCCAAAACCGAGAAACAGATTCGAGGATTTATTGGACGGTTGCAATACATAAGTAGGTTCATATCAAAATTGACGACAATATGTAAACCAATCTTCAAAAAGCTCAAGAAGAATGTACCAGTGATATGGGATGAAGAGTGTCAAAAAGCCTTTGAAAATATCAAAGCCTATCTCGCAAATCCTCCCGTATTAGCACCGGCACTTCACGGAATACCTCTTAGGTTATATTTGACGGTTACCAAAGAGACAATGGGAGCTATGCTAGCACAAGAAGTAGAAGGCAAAGAAAACTCAACCTACTATCTAAGCAAGAAGATGCTCGAATACGAAGCACGCTATACACCACCTGAGAAGTTGTGCCTCGCCTTGGTGTGGGCCACGACCAAGTTAAGACATTACATGCTAGTGCATACTATCTTTGTAGTCTCCAGATTAGATCCATTCAAGTATCTATTTGAGAAATCTACACTCAATGGACGCATATCAAGATGGATAGTCAATTTAGCCTAGTTTGATGTAAGGTTTATGCCGCAAAAAGCTATCAAAGGATATGTGGTGTAAGACTTTTTAGCAGACTTTCCAATAGAAGACTCGACGCCAATACAAGACAATGAATTTCCAGATGAAGACTTAATGGTCACTGAAGATGTACTTGGACCTTGTACTTTGACGGAGCCTCAAACCAAAAGGGATGTGGCGTCGGAGTATTACTAGTATCACCTAAAGAAGAGCTTGTTCCAATCTCCATAAAGCTTGATTTCGACGTTACCAACAATGCTGCTGAATATGAAGCATGCGTGGTAGGCCTTGAAACAGCTTTGGCATTGGGGGTAAAAAAGTTAAGGATATTCGGAGACTCTTCTTTGATTATTAATCAAATAACTAAGAGGTGGAAAGTAAGGAGCGAAAGTCTATCCCCTTACCAAACCTATCTGGAAACTCTTACCGATCAGTTAGAAAAGGTAGAATACACATATCTACATAGGGAAGAAAATCAATTCGCTGATGCCTTGGCAAGACTAGCCTCAATGGTTAGGATTCCCACGGAAATCGAGCAAATGCCTCTAACTATAGAGAAAAGGCACAAACCAGCATACATCCAGGCTATAGAAGACGACGAAGTAGTCCGAGACGAGGAAGAAGAAGAAGAAGAACTGTGGTACACGGATATACTCAATTATGTCACCAAAGGAGAATACCCTCCCCACGCTGACAAAAGATCAAAACGAGCAATAAGACTCTTGGCTTCCCAATATGTACTCATAGACAACGAGCTACATAAAAGGGTACCTAAGGGTCGAGCTCTCTTATGTGTAGGAAAAAAAGATGCACAAAGAGCAATGAGAATAGTCCACGAAGGAATCTGTGGCGCGCACATAAATGGCAAAATGTTAGTCCAAAAAATAATGCGAGAAGGATATTATTGGACTACGATGAATAGGGATTGCCATCAATATGTAAAAAGATGCCCTAAGTGCCAAATCTATGCCAATTTACAACATGTTCCTCCATCCTTGCTCTACACCTATACATCGCCATGGCCATTCTCTACATGGGGAATTGACATCATCGGAAAAATCACTCCCCCAAGAACAGTAGGCCACGAATATATCTTAGTAGCAATTGATTACTTCACAAAGTGGGTTGAAGCACAATCGTACGCTAAACTCACTGCAAAACATGTAGCACTCTTTATCGAGAGAAATATTATTTGTCGATATGGAGTCCCACATGAAATGATAAGTGACAATGGAACTCACTTTCAAGCCGAATGTGAAGAATTGTTACAAAAATATGGCATTCAACATCATCATTCTTCCCCTTACAGACCTCAAGCAAATGGAGCAGTCGAGGCAGCTAATAAAAATTTAAAGACTATCATCGAGAAAATGACAGAAAATTATAAGGATTGGCCTGACAAACTTCACTTCGCATTGTGGGGTTACCGCACGTCAATTCGCACATCAACAGGAAATACGCCATTTTCCTTGGTATATGGAATGGATGTCGTACAACCTGTCGAACTAGAAATTCCATCTCTACGCATTGCATTAGAGAGTAAACTCGATGAAGTTGAATGGACTAGGGCAAGATATGAAGAATTAATTCTACTCGATGAAAAACGACTAGAAGCTCTACATCACACTCAGTGTTATCAAACTCGTATGGCTAGGCATTTTAATAAGAAGGTCAAGACAAGAAACATCAAAGTAGGAGACTTAGTGTTAAAAGCATTAAGGAAAAATGTTTTAGATCCAAGGGGAAAATTTAGACCTAATTGGTCTGGACCCTACATTGTCAAAACAATCCTGTCAGGAGGTGCAACAAAACTAACTGATATGGATGGCAATGAGTTCTCAAACATGACAAATCTTGACAACCTTAAGAAATACTACCCATAATTACTTGAGTAGGATACTCAAGAGAGCTACGTTTGGCCTGATTCCTTAAGAAAGGATACGTAGGCAACCCTTTACGGGTGCGGCCACTTTATTTTTCAAAAAAAAATCTCGCGCCCAGAATTAATTAAAAATTCGATAGAAGCTCAGCGAAATATCGGTGTCACGGAAAACAGTCCAGCGCCAACAGTTGGGCATTAGCGCCAGCCGACGGCACCGTCGCCTGACGCCAGACTTCCCTGGCTGGCGCCAGCCGCAGACAAGTGGCGCCAATTCACAGTTTAAATTCTGGGAATATTTCGGTGTTTTTCGGAAAATTTTCGACTTCCATACTCGAAGAATTTCTGGAAAATTAATTTTTTCGGTTTTCATTGCTTTAATAAAATAAATTTAAAGTAAATAATTTAATTAAAAGCTGAAATTTTATTAATGAAATAAAGTTACATTATTGATGGAATTTTAATAAAGCTGAAATAAATTAACTTTAAATAAAAAATATAAACTAAGTCTAATAATTTGAAATTAAGCAATGCTCCTAATCTTTCTTTTCTTTCCTAGCCCTTTTCCAATTTTTGTCTACTTCCTCCTCCTCATCCATAACCTTAGCTAGTAGGCATCCTTTAGAGGACCTACATTCAATTTTAGAATAGATAGTTTCCCCTTCAGCTAGGACTCCATGCTTCTTTTCTACCCAAGCTTTTTCTCTGTGGTGTCAGCTTTCCTTTTGCCCTTATCTTTTGTAGTACTTTTCTTCCTAGGCATTGCAGGTGTCTTGAATTCAACTCTTTCACCTAAGCGTTCCTTGGCAGGAATCACCCTGTCACCTAGACGACTCTTCACATCAGTTTTACCCTGATTTTTCTTCGAATCCTTGGAAGGTTTCTTCAGCAGCCACTTCTTCACATCATTGGGCAAGGAAGGAGGAACCTTTTGGGCAATCACTTCCCATAAAGGTCTGGCACTCCAATAAGCATCAAATCTGTCTACTTCCTGGGAGACAGGGAACTCATAGGGAGGACGAAGATCTCCGGAAGGAATATTCTGAAGCAAGCCGTATTGTCTTTTTACCCTGCAGGGATAGTAATAAGTCATACGGGACAAACTTGGAAGACGGCAGAAAGGTTGCTTGTTGACACCAACCATCCTTTCTATTTTCCACCATGGGATGACCCACTTGATAGCAAAATTGCGAGATTCGAAGACCCTTCTCCATTCATGGCGCCCCATCTTAGAGAAGCGTTTCTTCCTCCTCACGAAGAAATTCGGAGTGTACTTCTCAATGTTGTCCGGAGGGCTAATTAATTCTAGCCTTTCCATTAGCCACATCTGTAAAAAAATTGCAATGCAAATAAATTATTATTACTATACAAAAATATATTTTTTGATTTCTGTAATTAAAATTATTATTTTTCTACCTGTAATAAAATTGGAGAGCCTCGAAAAGGTGCTTTTGGGTTCCTTTTCAATTCATCAAGACTAATCATAGTCTCTCCAACTATCAATGGCATTGGATTTCTCCCTGATTCAATTTGTTCTAGTACAGTGGTTATAATTGATTGACCCTCATTATTTTTACCACTACTAAGAAAAAATTGATTAAGCATGCAAAATAAGAAAGCCCTTCTTCTATAAATATGAAAAGATTCGGAGAGAGGTTTATCAAAATAATGGCGAGCAAATTCTTTCAAATTAACTATGTTGCCATCTACTATTTTTTATAGATCCCTTTCTTTTAAATTGAAGAATCGTTCAAAATCCTTGTAATAATATGCATCTATTCTAGGGATTACTATGAGGTCTATTGCAGGGAAACCTAAAATAGTACCAAATTCCTCCGGCAAAGGGCTAATTTCATCATACCCTATTCTAAAGCAATGAGTATCAACATTCCAATATTCTAGAGCGGTATGAATAAAATCTAAGTCAAGATCTACCCCTTTGATACCATAAATTTCCCCCAAGTGGAACAAATCTAATTCTTTTCTTTCTTTAGCATTAAGAGACCGACACCATTCATGGGTGTATTGGGTAAAAGTTTTGGTGACTAGAGACATGGTATTATTTTTCTAAGGCCAAGAATTATTTTATTTGCTGAAATTATAAAAATAATCGGCTGGGCAGGGGGCTATTTATGCACGAATTAGGAGTGATTTGGGTATTTTATACCCGGCCAGGTGGCCCAATCAGAAAGCGCCACGTGTCCTCCATAGAGGTGCCATTTGGACCCATGTAATGATGACACATGGAGGGCGGACACTCCTCTGTCCTACGTGGACTGAAGATCCAACATGGACCATTCAGATGGCGACACGTGTCACTCAAAAGGTGCCTCAAAAACCTTTTGGGCTCAGTGACACATGTCACTCAGACATTGGCCCTGGGATGGCGGCCTTCAAAGGCCCAAATCCCGAGGCGCCGCAAAACGGCGTGACCTAATTCCTAGGTCACCAAATCCTAGGAGGGGCACACTTTTCAAAAAGACCCTATAAATAGGGACATTCTGGCATTTATGACAGAACAGAGAATTTACACGCAATACGAGACAATACGTCACTTATCACACCTTACCTGAGATTGGAATCCGAGCAGATAACTCTACTTCCGCACGTTTTATTACCGAACGCTTACTAACTTAATCTTCGGAGGCGGACCACCGACCATCCGGCGGTCCGTTTGCTTTGCAGGTACAGGCGTCCTTTGCTGAATCCAGTCTCAGTGTTGTAACTCTCCCAAGGGACAAAAACCCCCGAAACATTTGGCGCCGTCTGTGGGGAGAGTACCTCTTAAATGGCTTCACAAGAACATGTACCAAATTAAGAGGCCATTCGGCCTCCAAATGATATACTGGTCCAAACGGACCATGACTTAGGGGACGACGCTGACGTCGAAACCTATGTGGATCCAAATGGATCCCTCACCTCTAAGCGCATCCGCAGTAAGGAGAGGTAGGAGCGCCACCATGACCAGCCAGGCCCAAGCAAAAATGCTTGCCAGCCAAAGAAGCCCTCGGGGCGGCCAGTTGATCCTTCCCAGGCGGCAAGATCGACTCCCGTCACTCGAGATGAACTAATGACACTCCTGAGCAGCCTCAGGGGTGAAATCAAGCAGCTCGCCTCAAAGAAATCGCCTGCTCCTAGAAAGGAGCAGTCGGCTAAGAAGCCAGCCCAAGCTGGCAAACAGAAGTCGGTCAGGGACCGTCAGCCGACTCCTCATCCTGCCCCTAAGAAGAAGGCCAGGCCCCAATTTGACCTTACTCGGCTCCGTTTCCCAGAAACGGGCACAAGAAAACCCATCCGCCACGTACAGCCGGATGGCAGCAAGAAGACGTTCTTTGACGCTCGGCAATACATTGAGGAGAAGAGAACCCAGCTATCAGAGTCGGCTTCAACGTCGACTTATCATGATAGCTTTCGGAATACCTCTGTGAGGTGTTCCCAGTCTGTACATGAGACCCCAGCAAGTAGCCAACGGGTTCAGTCTGGGCCTCATATGATTCAGTCCGCCCAGTACATGGCACAGCCATTATACCAGGCGCCAGTTTTACCTTACATGCAACCTGCTCTCTATGGAGGACAGGCGGCATACGGCTATCAGCCGATGGACTGGCAGCTTAGGCTGCAAAACCTTGGAGATCAACCCTCTGCTTTCTCCAGGGAAATAACTGAAGCCGTACAGCCGGCTAAAGTTAAAAACGTACTGGTTGGAGCCTATGACGGGACCTCCAACCCAGAAGACCACCTGTTAGCATACACCCACCTCATGTATTTACAAGGGTTGGATGATGCCGCATGGTGTCGTTGCTTTCCAGCCACCCTGAAGGGCATAGCCCAGCAGTGGTTTGGCAATCTGCCGGCTGGTTGCATAAATAGCTTCAAGACGCTTGCGTTCTTGTTTGCTTCAAACTTCTCTATGAACATCCCTACCAAAAAGACAAGTCTTGACTTGGGCAATGTACAGCAGGGAGATAGAGAAGGCTTGCGTTCCTACGTCAGGCGGTTCAATCTGGTCCGAATCCAGATTCATGGGCTGTCTAATGAGGTCGCTTTCACAGACTTTTTTAAGGGTCTGAAGGACGGGTCTACTTTTAAGTACGAACTCGTCCGCAAACAAATCTTTACTCTGCAAGGAGCCTTGCGAGAGGCAGAAGCCTATATATAGACGACCGAACTCTGCTCCTCCAATAAGCAGTCGGACCATAAGAAGTCCGACCGGCAGAAAGAGAGTCGGCCTGCTCAGCCGGCTCCTAAGCCAGAAGAGAGCAAAAAGAAAAAGCAAGTCTGGGCCATTGATAACTCTGATCAACCGGCCCAGAAGAAGAAAAAGGAGTGGAAACCGTACGTCCCAAGGTACGAATTCCACAAGGACTGCTGCTCCATCCTCTTGGAAATTAAGGATCGGCTGACTCTTGAAAAGCCGACTCCTATGAAAGGTTCCGCTGAAAATCGGAACAAAAACAAGCATTGCCATTTCCATGAGGATGTTGGCCATGACACGAACGACTGCTTTAGTCTCAAGCGGGAGCTCGACCGTCTGGCCGACAAAGGACAAGTCCTATGTGAAGTCCAAAGTGACTTCAAAGGCAAATCCGGGCAGTCCAAGAAGAAGACTCCCTAGCCTGCTGTGAGTGCCGAAACTGATGAAGATCCGGTATACACCATAGCAGGCGGATTTGCCGGTGGTGGCCCGACCATTCGAGGCACCAAGGACCATCTGAGAAAGATGGTCAACTCTGTTGAGAAAGGGGATGCGACAGGCACATCCACCTTCCCTAAAGTTGTCATCACCGAGCAGGACAGAGGCAAGGTCCGTCTGCCGCATGATGACCCTGTTGTCATTGAGTGCAAAGTCGCCAACCAGTTGGTTGGCCGAATTCTGATTGACATAGGAAGCTCCTCTGACCTCATCAGCCTCAAATGCTTATCAAATCTCAAGTACAAACCGGATAGCATGATGGAGGTCTCCCACACCCTTGTTGGGTTTGGGGGAGGACTTGTGCACCCAGTCGGACGAATTGACCTACCTGTCCGCCTGGGAAGCAGGGGATACGGTCGGCACATGACCATCCGTTTCCTAGTAGTTGAAGAGCTCACAGCTTACAACCTTATCTTTGGCCGACCCACTCTTAACGAGTGTAAGGCCGTCATCATCCCCGCTCTCATGTTACTCAAGTATGAGAAGGATGATGGCACAGTCGGCTCCCTTAATGGGGACCAAAAGACGGCTCGAGAGTGTTACCTCTCGGACGTCAAGCCCGCGGCCGTAGCCTGCGGCCAGGGCAAGCAAACGATCGACCTCGACGATGTTGAGGAAGAACAGTCGGCCCCACCAGCCGGAAAGAAAAGAAAGACTGATCAGTTGGTGGTGGTCAAAAAAGAAAAACAATAGCAATCACTGACCGGGGAACGGTCGGATGATCTTCGTCCCTAGCCTGCTGGTGAACACATTGATATCCCTCTGGACGACAGCCGTCCAGAGCGGACTGTTAAGGTGGGGACGATTGCCTTTGCAAAGCTGGGTGAAAGCCTTCACCAGCTGTTGAGGGAATTCAAAGACATCTTTGCCTTTGAAGTGGAGGAGATGCCAGGCATCAGCCCGGATCTCGCTGTCCACAAACTCGCAGTGGATCCTAAAAAGAAGCCCATCCGGCAAAAGAAAAGAAACCACGGCGAAGAAAGAAGTCAGGCGGCAGCTGCCGAAGTAAAAAAGCTGTTAGATGCCAAGTTCATTCGGCCGTGCAATTTCCCTGAGTGGGTAGCTAACGTTGTGTTAGTAAAAAAGCCGAATGGAACTTGGCGGATGTGTGTTGACTACACAGACCTCAACAAGGCATGTCCAAAGGATAGCTATCCATTGCCTAAGATCGACAGTCTGGTCGACTCAACAGCCGGACATGCCCTGATGAGTTTCATGGACGCCTATTCAGGTTTCCATCAGATCCCCCTGTGGAAAAAAGATCAAGAAAAGACGGCATTCGTCACTGATCAGGGGTTGTTCTGTTATACGGTGATGCTGTTTGGTTTGAAGAATGCGCCTGCTACTTTCCAACGAATGATTACTACGGTCTTCATTAATCAAATCGGAAGGAATGTAGAGGCGTACATTGATGACATGATAGTCAAATCCAAACTACAGGCGGATCATCTTGCTGATCTCCGAGAAACATTCGCCACACTCAGGCGGCAAAAGGTCATGCTTAACCCAAAAAAGTGTGTCTTTGGTGTTGAGTGTGGGAAGTTTCTCGGATTTTTGATTGACCAAAGGGGAATAGAGGTCAACCCTGAGAAAATACAGGCGGTGATCGACATGCAGTCGCCCCGTACTGTGAAAGAAGTGCAAAAACTAATAGGTTGTCTGGCGGCCCTGGGGAGATTCCTCAGTCGGTCAGGCGACAAGTGCCTCTACTTTTTCCAGGCAATCAAAAAGAAGACAAACTTTGAATGGGGGGATGATGTAGAGGCGGCCCTTCAAAAGCTGATAACTCATCTGCACTCTTTGCCGAGGCTTGTCAGCCCTTTGCCCAAAGAGAAGCTCTTCATGTACTTAGTCGTTTCTGATCATGCCCTCAATGCCGTTCTCTTAGCTGAAAGAGACGGCATCCAGCTCCCGGTGTATTTCATTAGCCATGTTCTGAGAAACGCGGAGCTTCGGTACCCCATGGTTGAGAAATTCGGCCTTGCCCTTTACATGGCCATCAAGAATCTTAAACCCTACTTTTTGGCGCATGCGGTAGAAGTCTATACTGACCAACCGATCAAACGGCCACTCACAACCTTGGAGTCTTCTGGACGAATGCTCAAATGGGCGATTGAAATGCAAGGACTAGAAATCACTTACGAACCAAGGAAGGCAATAAAGGGACAAGCATTCGCTGACTTTATTGTCGAAATGACAAGGCCGGTTGTACCGGACAATACAGACCATGTTTGGAAAGTGTATGTGGATGGGAGCTCCACTGTGAACGGCTGTGGTGCAGGGATTATCTGTCAGTCTCCTGAAGGAGATAAGTACGAATACGCACTACGGTTCAAGTTCCAGGTCTCTAACAATGAGGCCGAGTATGAGGCCCTGCTGGCCGGCATTCGGTGCTGCAAGGCGACAGGGGCAAAGAAGATAGCCGCCTGCTCTGATTCTCAACTGGTCGTACTCCAGGTTAATGGAACGTACAAGGCCACTCATCCGGCCATGATAAAATATTTGCAGGCGGTCAAGAGTGAAGTTGGGTCACTTGAAGAATTTCATCTAACTCAAGTGCCCAGGTCTTCAAATAATCAGGCGGATGCTTTGTCAAAACTAGCATCATCCGCCTCTTGTGAAACGCCTCGGTCAGTTTTCTGGGAGGTCATGGAAAGAAGAATTATATCTGAGGAAGACCCCATTGGAATTCTTGAACGAAGCTCAACCTGGATGGACAACATCCGGGCCTATCTTGCAGACGACACGCTCCCTGACTCACCACAGGAGGTGGCTGTTCTGAAAAAACGAGCGACTAACTTCGAGTTGCGACAAGGAGAACTCTTCAGGGCTGGCTTTTTGAAGCCCCTGTTGAAGTGTGTTACCCCTGAGAAGGGTAAGGAAGTCCTCGAAGAGTTGCATTCGGGGTTTTGCGCCTCCCATATAGGCGGCAGATCCCTCGCTGCCAAGGCCAGGCGGCTTTACTTCTAGCCAACTTTGGAGTCAGATGCCATGGAAATGGTAAAAAAATGTGATAAGTGCCAAAAATTTGGCAAGCTCATCCATCGTCCGGCTACAGACCTGACGGCCATCCACAACCCAATACCTTTTGCCAAATGGGGCATGGATATTCTGGGGCCATATACAACTGCACCAGGTGGCAAGCGCTATATACTGGTAGCTGTGGATTACTTTACCAAGTGGGTAGAGGTGGAGGCAGTCAAAAACATCAAGACTAAAGACGTCATTTCCTTCATCTGAAGGAACATAATCACTCGTTTCGGGGTGCCCATGTCTATGGTTTTTGACAATGGTCCTCAATTTGAGACGCCTCAACTCAAGACTTGGCTGGGAGACCAGGGGGTCTCAAGCTTCTTTGCATCAGTCGGCCGGCCGCAAGCAAACGGCCAGGTCGAAGCCTTCAACAAGTTAATCTCAGACGGGATTAAAAAGAAAATTGAGCGGGCTGGTGGTCTCTGGGCGGATGAATTACCACACGTCCTCTAGTCCATCAGAACGACTGCTAAAGGGGCAACTGGAGAAACCCCGTTTCTCATGGTGTATGGTGCAGAAGCTGTCCTGCCCATTGAACATTATGAGCCGACTCTTCGAGTCATGTTATATGACGAGGAAGCTAACTGGGAGGCCATACGGCTGGCATTGGACTCACTTCCAGAGCGTAGGGGCAATGCTGCCTTACGCCATGAGATTTACCGTCTGAGAATGACACGAGCTTACAATAAGAGAGTACACAAGCGTCCTCTCAAAGTAGGAGACTTTGTGTTACAAAAAATGGAGGCAGTCGGTAGGGCGAATGAACAGGGAAAGCTAACCCCAAATTGGGAAGGCCCCTACCGAATCTATGAGGAAGTAAGAGACGGCACCTACCGCCTGGAAGACCCAGACGGCAGGCGGCTGCCTAGAACTTGGAATGTAGACAACTTGAAAAAGTACTACTTCTAAGTACAAATGTAAAGACTTAAAATTTGTTATCTCAAGTTTTGTTAATGAGAATAGGCCTTTCATTTCCTAACTTGTCTTTTTATTTAAAGTTTCTTAGTGTCGCCTGTATAAAGTACAGACGGCCAATGCGTTTGGAAAGCGTCTGTCCCAACAGCAGACGCCCCAATCCTTCTGAAGGAGCCGATTGCTTTAAAACAGTCGCTCCTACGAAATCCACTAAGTAAATATCGACACTTAACGAATATTTACCCAACCATTTAAGAGGCCTAAGGCCAGATAAAATAATGATAAGGCCGATGGCCGGATATTAATAAACAAAAAGAGATCGAATGGTCACAGTCTGCTCCGACATGAGTATGACCGTCTGCTCCAACACGAGTTAGATAACCGGCGACGTCCATTCGGGCAAATTCGTCGAGGAGAAGCATCTCCCATTTGGGTGGCACATTGCTCTACAAATATAACAAGCGGCCCTACCGAATGCTAAGGCAGCATTCGCAGTCATTTGTTTTAATCGAAAGTGAAATCTAAAAGGCCTGAATTTTCTAACTTTTCTAGCACAGCTCGAAAATGGTCACTGTTTCGTAAGTAGAGGCTAATGAGGCATTAAGCCGGATGCGCCTGTTTTTGCCCAGGAGCAAAGCAGGCGGAACATTCTTATTAATATACGAGTTAAGTTAACTACTTAAGCACCTAATGAGGCTTTTGGACCGGATGACGCCTGTTCTTTGCTTTTGGGGCAAGACAGGCGGACAGTTCTTTTTAAAGAACATTTGCTAAGTTATAAACTTATCTTATCTCAAAATAGGCCTATGGCCGGATGCGCCTGTTTTTAGCTCACGGGGCAAAACAGGCGGAAGTTTTCCCCTAGTCAAATTTGCTAAGTTGGAAATTTGAGTTTTGTTCGAGCCAATAGCCGAATGAAAACTTTAAGTTGCCTATTCAGGATGGACGTCTGCCGAGTGGTTTGGGGCAATCACCATAGTGATTGATTGAATTAGAAACCATGCATACTCTTCTAAGTTTCAATAATTTCTAAGTCAATCAATCCAATAAACCGAAACCACTCGACATCCGTCCAGGGGCAAGAACATTCGCATGGTATACAGGTTATAATACTTAGCCAAAAACATGCAATGAAAAATTCAAAAATGCAAAGGACAACAATATGAATAACTTCAGCCAAATGGCCGAATGATTTAAATTAAAAAGACCAATCGCCATCGGACGACTGGTTAAGATTGTTTTCTGGCAAAGCCAGAGAAATTGTTAAAGTACCCGACCCCTTGGTCGGTAAAGATACATCCATACTCGGCACGCAGGCTGGAAAAGCAAAGTACATGGCCATCCGGCCGCAGAAAACATAAAAAGCTTAAGTGATCAGGGGAGAGCCTCTTCATTGGCAGCTGGCCTGTTGTCCTTCGGCTGCTCTTCATCATTTTTCTCTTGGTCCTCCACCTGATCTTCCTCCTCGCCACCAGAGGACGACTCCCCAGAAGAGTCGGACCCCTCAACGAGTCCATAAGAAGTGATCCCGTTTTTTTTAAGGAAGGTGACGTACTCCTTAATCGTAGAGCTAACAAAGGATCCTGCGATGCTTTACCGGCCCTTTCAGAACCAACTCACGAATCAACTAAAAGCCCCTCCGAGAACCGCTACCTATTGCAAAGCGGGGGCTTTAGCTTAGGGATTGAGGTAATTCGAAGGCCATGTATCGAATGCTCATACGGGAAAGTTGACTCCTGGGTCTGGAACCTGGGGGGTTGCTCCGAGAAATCCTTTCTTTCTCGTCCACTCAGGGGGGTGCGGACACACCTGCGCGCCCGATGTGGCGAAAAAGACTGACTGATTCAACAATACATAATGCCTGCATTAAAATTTAAAACTTCCGGAGCTTTCCTCGGCCGCAGCAGCATTCTCAGCCTCTTCAATAAGGCGAGCGTCGAATGCTTTGTTGGCTTCATCAAACTTAGATTTCCAAGTCTGATAGTCCGAGTCCGGCTGCACAGCCACCCAAGTGTCTCGCATGATGGCATCATAGTCGCTCATCATTTGCTTAACAAGAGCCTCTCTCTCTTGTTCAGCCACGGACTCAAACTTGGACTTCAGCTGATGCTCCTGGTTGCTGAGGCGCTGCTCCAGGCGGCCCACCTTCTGCTTGGCTCTCTCGGCCTCTTCTTTGGCATCCTGAAGAGGCTCGAGCTTCTCCTTAAGATTTGTAATCTCTTTCTTAAGGGAAGTGATGCGCAGGCGGGCCGAGTCCAGGTCCTTCTTCACCTGCATATTGGCTTCCGCCTGCGAATACATCATATCAAGCGTCAGAAACTCATTTTGAGCAATATCAAACTGAGCTCGATCCAAGGCGGACTCGGCCCGAGCCTTAGCGACTGTTACCTCTTTGGACTTCTCCTTGAGGGGTTGACTGAGCCCTTGGACGCGCAGCATGGCCTGTAAAAAGAGCCGAATGGTTAAAACCAGGCGGATAAAGACTCGAGCAAAAAAAAAAAAAAAAAAAAAAAAAAAAAAAAAAAAAAGAGAATTGAATTGCTTAAGTTAAGACTCATACCTCGCAGAGGTTCCCCAAGATGCCATCCAAGTCCAGGGTGCCGACTCCTCTGACAGACGCCTTGTCGTCAGGATCAACCGCCCTCAGCATGGACTTGGCCATCTGGATTACAGTCGGCCTCTGCACAAGATCTGAGAAGGAAAGAAAGTTAGAAAAATAACACAAGTATATCTAAATGGAAGAACAATAAAGACGAATGGTTTTTACCGTCGTCCTTCGGTTCCTCCTCTCTCCCCAAACTCCTCCTCTCTCCTGCTGAACCGACAGTAGCGGTGGGTTGCTTGAAGCCACCCTTCGATGCCCTCTGGGCATCCAGTTTGTTGATCTCTTTTTCAGCTTCGAGAGAAGAGGCGTCTGGGCCCTTCTTGGGCTTGTGAGCAATGTGCTTCCGGCCGCCCTTGCCGGATGCACTCACATCACCCGCCCTTGTCTTTTGGACCTTAGGGTCGGATGGTTTTGAAGGAGATTTGGAAGGCGCACCCTACATCAACACAAGATAAAAGCAAGTTAGAAATCATTCGGGCAAATTTAACATTGGTCAGAAATGAAAGTATAACAATTTCCTACCTTGGGGGTGCCGCCAGTTTTCTGCTCATCCACTTTGGTGTGGGTGGTTGCCTCTGCCCTGTTTAAGACATTCGACCTGTATCGAGCAGCAGATACAGTTGGCTTCCTTGTGGCCGAGAGCTTCTCCATTGCCTTGTCTGCAAAAATGAACAAGTGTTAGCACCGTCAAACAAGTACTGAAAAGCAAAATGAAATTGCATATAAAACAGACGGCCGACTACCTCTCGGCATTTCAGAACTTAGCCCACAAGCGGCTAAGAATGTTCCTTCTTCAAACCATTTGTACAAAGGGAGATAGCATTGAGGGGTGACCTCCTTGTCCCCCTCATCATTCGTCCACACGGACACGGCAAACAACCCCGTGTCCATGATCTCCTCCTTTGCCCGCCTGGGAATAGGCGGCAATGCACTCCTGCCTGCTAGGAGAGGTGGATTCTTATTCCACCTGTTATACTTTTGGTTCAGGCGGCTGTCGGCAGACTTGACTATGTAAAACTTAGTCCTCTAGTCTTTACACTTGTTCTCTTTGCCAACAGCCATCATGTACCCCTTGCAAGTGGTCAAGGTGTACCAGCCCTCACCGCCCCTAGCAGGCGCCCTGCTCAGATAGTGCATGTGGGCGAACGCTTCAAAGCTCGCCTCCACCTGCAACATCTCACAGGCGGCAACGTACCCCAGAATATTAATCCAGGAGTTGGGTACAAGTTGCCAGATACCCAGTTGGTATCCGTCCAAGATCCTCTCCACGGCCGGATGGAGAGGGAAGCGGAGGCCAGCTTGGAAAACCGCTTCATAGCAGCCGAATGCTTTGTCCTAATAGCTGGCCAGGCTCGGCCAGGTTATGGTGTCGCCCTCGTTAGGGACCGACAAAGTTTAGCCATAGCCTAGGAAGACCTTGCGCCTAAAATTGGCAAGGTCGGATGCCATGGAGCTCCGCCTGCCGAGCGGAACATGATGATAGTAGGGGGCTCTCTCCAAGCGCCTGGAAGCACTCGGCTCGGCCCAACTTTCCCCCTTGTCCATTGCCAGGGACTCCCTGGCAGAATCTATTTTTGATCTAGCCTCCTCTGAAGTTATGGAGGCGTTCTCTGAAGAAGATGACGAGGCCGACTCGTCATCAGAGCTCTCATCAGAGCTAGGGGACCGCCGACTGGTGCCAGCGGGGTTCTCCCCTAGACTCTCTTCCGGCGCCTGTCCAGAAGGCCCGGGTTGATATTCTTCATCCGCCTCCCCTAGGATTCCATCACTGGGAGTTCCACTAGATGTGGGCGAATGGTTATAGATGGGGGTTGGAGGAAGATAAGAAGGGCTGTCAGGATGTTCCGACAGCTCACTTCGAGGCACCCTTATTGAGCCGTCCGAATAAACAATCGACCCATCCGAATGGTAGAAAATTTCATCGGAGCTACACTGCCTTGCTGTTCTTTTGGTTCTGGCCATAGTGTCCTGCACAGTCACGGAAACGGTCGGATTCGGAGAAGCTCGCAAAGCAGGGTCTTTGGCCAAGCATTCGGCACTGCTAGTTCTAGATTAAGCCGTCCCCGGTGACCGGCTGATCACTATCCTACGCCGTGCCGCATGCAATTTGGGAGCCATTTTTTCGAAAACAAAGAAAAAATGAAGACTAAAAGAAAAAACAGGCGTTACCTTTAGAAGAAGGGTGAAAGACGATTGGTTGACTAAAGAACGGTCGGACTGTTGGCCGAGTGACGGATGCTTGACAAGTAAAAGCGCTTAGGGAAATGATTTGGGTATTTTTGAATCTGACCATTCAGATGCTGACACCTGTCACAGGTGTCACGTGCAATGCACGTGACCCCTGTGAGGGGCAAATGATTTGGGTATTTTATACCCGGCCACATGGCCCAATCAGAAAGCGCCACGTGTCCTCCATAGAGGTGCCATTTGGACCCATGGAATGATGACACGTGGAGGGCGGACACTCCTCTGTCCTACGTGGACTGAAGATCCAACATGGACCATTCAGATGGCGACACGTGTCACTCAAAAGGTGCCTCAAAAACCTTTTGGGCTCAGTGACACATGTCACTCAGACATTGGCCCTAGGATGGCGGCCTTCAAAGGCCCAAATCCCGAGGCGTCGCAAAACGGCGTGACCTAATTCCTAGGTCACCAGATCCTAGGAGGGGCACACTTTTCAAAAAGACCCTATAAATAGGGACATTCTGGCATTTATGACAGAATAGAGAATTTACACGCAATACGAGACAATACGTCACTTATCACATCTTACCTGAGCTTGGAATCCGAGCAGATAACTCTACTTCCGCACGTTTTATTACCGAACGCTTACTAACTTAATCTTCGGAGGCGGACCACCGACCATCCGGCGGTCCGTTTGCTTTGCAGGTACAGGCGTCCTTTGCTGAATCCAGTCTCAGTGTTGTAACTCTCCCAAGGGACAAAAACCCCCGAAACATTTGGCGCCGTCTGTAGGGAGAGTACCTCTTAAATGGCTTCACAAGAACCTGTACCAAATCAAGAGGCCATTCGGCCTCCAAATGATATACTGGTCCAAACTACGACGCCGGGGAGGTAAACCCATCATCGCATAGAACTCTGCCGTACAAGGAGTAACCTCTCCACCAGCTCCAGCTCCAGTATCAGCTCTAGTCTCCGCAGGCGGAGGAAAACTCAACGTGGGACCAGTCCACCCAAGATCAACCTGAGGCTGAGGCTGAGGCTGCGGAGGCTGCTGCGATGACGAGCCAACCTCGTACATCCCACCACCTCTAAGAGCCGAGGTAGCCTCTCCCTTGCCTACCGGCGCAGCATGAGCACCCTCAGAGGAGGAACCTGAGCCCTCTACCACATCAGTACGGGCAGCCTCAAAGCGACCCCCTCCACCTCCCGAAGTAGTGCGGCGATGTCTCGAGCTAGACCTCGCCGGATCCCTCCACACCTCAGGTCTCGTGCGGGTACGAGAAGGAATAGGCTGACCCTGCAAAAGGAATTAAAATCAGAAACAAGGAAAAATCGAAGCGGTAGTACAAAAACATATGAAAGAAAGACTACCTCCTGAACGGCGTCGTTCCGACGGCAGGTAGCCACGTTCCTCATCCAAACAAGCTGGCTCCGGAAGGCATCTATACACCGTGCCATCGCTAAAACCACCTCACGCGAGAACTGTCAAAGAAATAAGTCAATAAACATGCATAATATATATGGACAAAAGTTGCAAATAAATAAGCTTACCCGAGTCTGGTGGCGAGGAATCGACCGCTCCACAAAGCGCTCGTCCTCGGGAGCTGGAGGAATCATCTCCTCAATTGGCCCATATTTCCCTTGGTAATGGATAGACATACGGGGTGGCACGAACTCAGCAGCATCGTCCTAATAAAGCAAAACAAAGTCAGTGAGCATTACTTGGGGGCTACTTAACGAAAGATAAAAGCTGAAAAATTGTACCGCCACATCCTCAGCCGGTACAGGAACTGGAGCTAACAACGGCAGTAGCTCCTCCGCATAGCATCGCCCAAGGATTGTGCAAGATCGCCAAGGGGTACCAGCTCCCTCTGATATACTCAACAACCTCGCGGCATTAAACATGTGACGTGGTGGAGGAGCAGGAACGACAAAAATATCGGAGGAATGCTGTCTAGCAACTCTCTCCAAGGTATGCGGTCGCTCCATAGGTCCCCAAGAAATAGCGACGCTCAGCGGAATACTGCGCGGCTAACCCAGGGACTGCCAGATCGACCCACGACCGGTACAACACCTCAGGGTCCTGCAAAGAGTTTCAATCAGGAAAGAGTCTATCTAAAGCATCACAAAAGGTCAAATAAGAAAGGAATCATACCGAGATGATCCAATCTCGAACGTACGCAATGGACATCCCTACACGGCGGCTGCCCTAGGAAGCACCGACTGGAAACCTGCGCGGCAACGGTCTGCCGGCGCAGTAGAAGGGAAGTACTCGTAGAACCAGATCTACAAGGAGTTAAAATTATCAGCAAGTGCTAGCTAAAATGTAGAGCTAAACTTTATAGGGGATAGTGTTTACCTCTACGACCCTCCAAAAGCTGGGTAGAGCAACATTTGTCCCAAAAGACCGGTGTCGACACGAGTCCCTCAGCGCTCGAATGAAGTCAGCATAGGCCAAGCTGGCCCAGTCGTAATTCCCGATCCGATGTAGATCGCGGACGGCAGGAAGGTAATAAAGTTGCGTCCTACTACCCTTGTCAGGGGAGAACGTCCCTGTAGACACCTAAAAATGTCTCCCCGAAATCAAACCCGTTGATGAACACCTTTCACCGCCATTATTGGTCGAGTTGAGTATTTAATCTTTGGAGTGCTTAAATTCATGTTCTATCCAATATATTTCATGAACCAATCAAATTTCTAGCTCATTTCCCTAAACCATAACCTATTTTCCACTTTTCGTGTCCACATCGCAAAACTGAGAAAAACTGAATTTATTGATATACAATTTTGACCCAATTATTATTTTTTTGGATAGGCCTTTAAATAAGCTTTCCAAACATATATCATAAGCCCAATTCCGAGCTATAACGAAAAAGATATGAGCAAAACACTAAACTCGGCCTAAAACCGACACCCTTCCACTAAAACGGCCATATCATAAAATCTACATATCATTTTGATTTTATTCCAATGGGGTTGGAAAGTATACTTGATAAGATTTCCAATGATATATTATATGCCTTATTCCGAGTTACGGATCAAAATTTATGATTATTTTAAAACGGGTAAAAAACTGAAATTACCGCGCAGCAGCAAAAATGCCGCGACGCGGCAAAAGCTGACGTGTCACGGGGCTGATTCCCGTGACACGGTGCCCATTTTTGTATTTCTTCACAATTTTCTCCCGTGTCACGAGATGTTGCACCGTGTCATGGTGCAATTTCCCGTGTCACGGTGCCCATTCTGTGACACTGGAATATTCCGTGTAATTTCCGCGTACTTTTTACACCGTGACACGGCATACTGCACTGTTCCACGGTGGACAATGCCATGTTACGACATTTCTTCCCGTGTCACGGTGCACATCCCGTGCCACGAGATTGCTCCGCGTAATCCCTAAACGCGTTTTCACTTCCCGTAACCTAATTATTTCCCGCGTCACTCAATTTTTCCCCGTGTCACGGGATCTTCCCCCGTCTGACGGTGCCTCTCACCGTGTCACGGTGCTCTTTGCCGTGAAACGGCGTGTCACGGTGCTCTTTGCCGTGAAACGGTATTATTTTTTAGGGTTTTTATCTTTTTAGGGTTCCGCGTGTTCCCTCTGCTCATTTTCCCAATAAATAGGACCCCTCTTTCTGCAGTTCGGGGCAGCAATAATCATTCTCTCTCACCTTACACCAAAAATCATTCTCTTCTCCCTCTTTAACCTAATTTCTAGCCTCCTTATTCTTCTATAACAATTCCCCTAAGCACTCCAAGGAGTCTATACTTAACCCGAGGTTCCGTCCTTAAACCAAGGCGTAAAAGGTACAAATAACTGAGGGTTTGGACCAAATCAACTCTACTTTTAATTTAATTTAATTTCCATTTAATTTATATTTTTATTGAAGTTACTAACAGTTTATTCATGATGTAGCAATTTAAAGGAACGCGCGGAATGTGAGTAATTAATTAATTTAATTACTCTTATTTTATTTTCTTATTGCTAGTATCACGATTAGGTTATTTTATATTTAATTTGACTAACGTTATTATTGTTGAAAATCTTCCAATATTGATGTTATTCTATTATTTTTATGATCACTATATTGCATGTTTAAAGGGAATATGTAATTGAAAATCACGCCTAATAAGATAATTTGGACAACCGGTTTAGGTTCCTTTTTAATCTTGTTGTTTAATCAAGTGATCACGATATTTTAGAATAATGTGTTGCATTAATATTCAACCAATTTAGCATAATAATAGTTTGGAGCAAATTGAATATTTTGTCTGTATGGCTTTGAGATCGCAGGAATCACTTTTCACTATAAGAATCGAGTAGAGGCCAATACGGGCGAATGTGACTCCATGACTCACTTCGTACCATCATCCCCGATCCTCCTTTCGTGGTTCCGAACCATATGGAGTTAGTAATCTCATGGATTATGAATGGGGTGTAACCTTCACGGGTCAATCGTTGTTGCCTATCGTTGTCCCTTTATTCGTGGTTGCCTTTTATGATCCGTGAACGGTTTACAAGTTCCTTAAAAAACTTGTTGGCGGCTCCCTACTTTCCTTGTCCCTAATCATATTATGGCATTTCCCACTTCCTATGAGTGCCAAGCATATTCATCACATGCTTTTTACATAGGCGCACTTCGAATGACGCCTACAATTTGGCGACTCCACTGGGGATGATTCTTGGTTATTTATCGATTTGAGTGATCGATATTTAATTAAGATGAGTGGATGAGACTTGAAAGATTCTTGAAAAATATTCCTGTGATTAATTTGGCATTTTTGCATATGCATAGACGTTTTAACGTCGCATTTAGGTCTGTCCCGTAGGAAAAATTGAATAACTTGATTGCGTACGAAGGAAAACGGGGCACCAGTCAGATTTTCTGACTGCCGTGCCACGGCAAAATCTGTCGTGTCACGGTACAGTGCACCGTCTGACGGTGTGCCGTACCGTGGCACGGGAATCTTTGCCGTGTCACGGCAGTGCTAAAATCAGTCCGGTGGTTTATTTTCTCTTCTCACAGTCAACTTCCTTTGATTTTTCTGAAAAAACGTTTGTGTTCTACATATGTCTTAGCCCCGGGGGATTTAAGCTCTATCAACCCAAAAACGCTCATGGCAATAAGGGTTCATCCGAGTTATTAAATCCACCCAAACCATGGAGTCGAGTTCGATTTCATCACGAACTCGCGGAGCCGCCCTTTCGTATTCACCCTCAAGGGAGGCTGCCTTGCTAACGCGTCCAAACTCTTAACCATGGTACCCTATTGACACCAAATAAACTTGACCATAGTCGAACATAGAACTTGACCTTAGGTTGCGAACTATTCTTTGCATCATTGTGCCTACATGTTTTATTTTTGGTCGTTTTGATCCTAACCTTAACATGTGTTCTTTGTCTTTGATTGTGGTTGATCTTATTTATGACTAACGATTGCCAATGGACCGTTTTCACCTAGTAAATAGCATAAACATTAAAATTGGACAAAATAAATCAAGTTAGTTTGTCTTTTAGTCTTCCGTGCTATTTGGTCATTGTGTCCTTTGTTTTTCACAGCGTCCTCATGTCTAGCCATGCAATCATACCACGAGTCTTAATAAACTCACCTAATCACACATGTTGAGTCATTGCACACACTTTGTCTTCGAGTAATGCACTATATTGTTTATGATCGTATACTAGGACCACGCATGAATCGCTTTCCGTCGTAATAGGAATGAGTGGAGTATTTCCCATAAGTTTTCAAAATTGTTTCATACACTCTTCCTTTCCAATCCGAGTATTGAGTTAATGCATTAGATGAGTTTGTTCTTACACAGTACTTGAGTCTAAAATCAATAGGCAATAGTTGGAAGAATAAGGGGAACGTCACTCCTTCCTTCTTTCCTTCCAATCAAAGCATCAACAACAAGAAACTTTTTTCCTCAGTAGGCGGCAAGAAGTAACTCATAAACAGCCATGAAGACAAAGCACGATGCAAGCTTCTCATCAAGATTTCATGTTTTCTTCTTCTTTTGTTTCAAACCCTTCCCCTTAAAAAGTCTAGCATAGGTTCTCCTTATCCATGTGTCTATGTGTCACATTTCTTACCTTCTTCATAAATGAGCATCTCTTTCTTACATCGGTCATGTGATTAGCAAAAAAAAAAAAAAAAAAAAAAAAAAAAAAAAAAAAAAATTGCCGAACTAAACACAAGGTACGCCAATGACTTGAGGCACCTTTGCAACCCATTCATTCCCCATTAACCATTCAATCACATATCCATTTTTTCATCAACCACTTTGAGCCTCGTCTAACGTTTGTCCTTCATTTTTTCAACCCACATTCACTCAACCCTGGAATTGGAAGATGTGCAATTTGTGTAACATTCAAAAAGCAAGTAAAAAAAAAAAGCAGAAAAGCAAAAATAAAACAATGTCTAAAGGCAAGTGTTCCAATGTCTTTGATACGAACACGTCTCGAATTGCGTCTCTCATCGAGTTCTTGGTACCGTGTCTGAGAAACATGAATGCTAAGTGAGTGATGGATCGCATGATCTGAGATTGCCTACATTGATTCAAAAGAACAAAAAAAAAAAAAAAAAAGAAATTCAAAACAAAAAAAAATATATATATGAAAAATAAAACTTGCAAAGTCTAATACATAATTGCATATCTTGGAGGCTTCTCTCGGGTCTTGAGCCTTTTACCCCTTTCTTCCTTAAACCTTCAGCTTAACCACATTACAACCCTTGAAAGACCTTTTTGAGGTGTACACACACTTGTGCAAAGTTCGGTTAGAGCTACGTTGGCCTGATTCCTAACGGATACGTAGGCAACCTCACATCGAGGTGCGGCCACATTCACATTCATATCCACATTCATATTCATATCCATGCATGATCGAGTCAAAGAATATCCAATGCTTACCCCTACCCATTTAGAGCTAGACTTGGGGGCTTGAACCCACATCATTTAGCCTACCCAACCTAAAGAGTCATCATCTTTGACTCTTCTCACATCTATTTCCATCACCATAACCCTTGCAGCCATCCTTAGTATCACATTCACACACTTCACTCACACATACATATTCATATCACCTTTCCTTCTAGGAACCTTCTATCATGAAATCTTACTTCAACGATGCACATGTTTCGTCATCTTTCAAGACAACATCAAAAGAGACATTGTATGCTTGCCTAGCTTCTAGACCTAAGCAATGTTCATTGTTTCATACATTGCATATTGTGCTTAGCTCCTTGACCTATGTGACATTCATTATGCGATATTCATCGATCACTTCATCTATATACGTGCTTAGCTTCCAAACCTAAGTAACGTTCAAGATCGTTTCTTTACACCATATGTGATGCTTAGCTCCATGACCTAAGTTCATTCATCTATCGTGTCACATGACGTAATTGTCCTTAGCCTCCTAGCCTAAGAACATACATCATGCATACATTATACTCAAGACGGGCAGTTCAATATGACAAGAAGAAAATCCATGTGATTCATTTCGTCTTTCTCAACAAGGAAGTTCAAAACTTCTTCCCTTTTCTTATCATGACTTTTATTTTGGGGAAGTTCAAAAACAAAACTTCATTTTTCACGTCTTTCTTTCTCGGGAGAAAGTCGGTACCCTCCACTCATGACAAAAATGACGGAAAATTTTGCTTTTGCATTTTTAATTGCTTGTGTCAGTGTACACACTCACTCAAGACACACACAATCACAAGTCATACACATGTCATGTCATGTCAAGTCAAACTTGGTCAAGTCTTTTGCTTTTGCATTTTTAATTGCTTGTGTCAGTGCACATACTCACTCAAGACACACACAATCACAAGTCATACACATGTCATGTCATGTCAAGTCAAACTTGGTCAAGTCAGTTGGTCAAGTCAATCATAGTCTATAAGAGTCCCTTGGCAAATTTTATTTTACAGGTCTCAATTACAGCCCACGTCCAAGGACAAGCGGACCATCTACAGCCCACGTCCGGAAACAAGCGGACCATCTATAGCCCACGTCCGGGGACAAGCGGACCATTTACAGCCCACGTCCGGGGACAAACGGACCATTTACAACCAGCCCACGTCCGGGGACAAGCGGTTCATCTACAGCCCACGTCCAGGGACAAGCGGACCATCTATAGCCCACGTTTGGGGACAAGCGGACCATCTACATCCCACGTCCGGGGACAAGCGGACCATATACAGCCCACGTCTGGGGACAAGCGGACCATCTACAACCCACGTTCGGGGACAATCAAACCACCATTATTTCACGGCGCAAGGTTCTCGATACACAGAGACTTGTAATCTCATCATCTGTCGAATTTCCTCAAGCATGGAAAGTATTATCCAGTGGATTTCTTCAAGCATAGAAAACCGCCAAATTCATACGTCGGCTTTCCTCAAGCATGGAAAGTATCATCTGGTAGATTTCTTCAGGCTTAGAAATCTACCAAATTCATCAGTCAACAATCCTCAGGTATGGAAAGTGTTTCAACAAACGTCATCCGGTGGATTCCTTCAAGCATAAGAAGCTACCAAGCTCATTTTCCACCGATACACTGGTGTTAGATAAGCATTCTATCCCTTTACTCTTTTATCTATAGAACTAACATTTCTCTACAGGTATCGGCGTATACAGAATAATTTAGGATCGCAGAACGTCTTAAATCATTCTTCGTCCCTATCGTCTACTTTGACTATCGTTTTCGAAACTGACGTTTCTACAAACTCAGTCAAAGTGGGGGCTTCTGTAGACACCTAAAAATGTCTCCCCAAAACCAAACCCGTTGATGAACACCTTTCACCGCCATTATTGGTCGAGTTGAGTATTTAATATTTGGAGTGCTTAAATTCATGTTCTATCCAATATATTTCATGAAACAATCAAATTTCTAGCTCATTTCCCTAAACCATAACCTATTTTCCACTTTTCGTGTCCACATCGCAAAACTGAGAAAAACTGATTTTATGGCTATACAATTTTGATCCAATTATTATTTTAATGGATAGGCCTTTAAATAAGCTTTCTAACCATATATCATAAGCCTAATTCTGAGCTATAACGAAAAAGATATGAGCAAAACACTAAACTCGGCCTAAAACTGACACCCTTCCACTAAAACGGCCATATCTTAAAATCTACATATCATTTTGACTTTATTCTAATGGGGTTGGAAATTAGACTTGATAAGATTTCCAATGATATATTATATTCCTTATTTCGAGTTACGATCAAAAGTTATGATTATTTTAAAAACGGGTAAAAAACTGAAATTACCGCGCAGCAACAAAAATGCCGCGACGCGGCAAAAGCTGACGTGTCACGGGGCTGATTCCCGTGAAACGGAGCCCATTTTTGTATTTCTGCACAATTTTCTCCCGTGTCACGGGATTTTGCACCGTGTCATGGTGCAATTTCTCGTGTCACGGTGCCCATTCTGTGACATGGGAATATTCCGTGTAATTTCTGCGTACTTTTTACACCGTGACACGGCATACTGCACTGTGCCACGGTGGACAATGCCGTGTCACGGCATTTCTTCCCGTGTCACGGTGCACATCCCGTGCCACGGGATTGCTCCGTGTTTTCTCCGCGTAATCCCTAAACGCGTTTTCACTTCCCGTAACCTAATTATTTCCCGCGTCACTCAGTTTTTCCCCGTGTCACGGGATCTTCCCCCGTCTGACGGTGCCTGTCACAGTGCTCCTTGCCATAAAACGGTATTATTTTTTAGGGTTTTTATCTTTTCAGGGTTCCGCGTGTTCCCTCTGCTCATTTTCCCAATAAATAGGATCCCCCTTTCTGCAGTTCGGGGCAGCAATAATCATTCTCTCTCACGTTACACCAAAAATCATTCTCTTCTCCCTCTTTAACCTAATTTCTAGCCTCCTTATTATTCCATAACAATTTCCCTAAGCACTCCAAGGAGTCTATACTTAACCTGAGGTTCCGTCCTTAAACCAAGGCGTGAAAGGTACAAATAACTGAGGGTTTGGACCAAATCAACTCTACTTTTAATTTAATTTAATTTCCATTTACTTTATATTTTTATTGAAGTTACTAACAGTTTATTCATGATGTAGAAATTTAAAGGAACGCGCGGAATGTGAGTAATTAATTAATTTAATTACTCTTATTTTATTTTCTTATTGCTAGTATCATGATTAGGTTATTTTATATTTAATTTAACTAACGCTATTATTGTTAAATTGCTTCCAATATTGATGTTATTCTATTATTTTTATGATCACTATATTGCATGTTTAAAGGGATATGTAATTGAAAATCACGCCTAATAAGATAATTTGGACAACCGGTTTAGGTTCCTTTTTAATCTTGTTGTTTAATCAAGTGATCACGATATTTTAGAATAATGTGTTTCATTAATATTCAACCAATTTAGCATAATAATAGTTTGGAGAAAATAGAATATTTTGTCTGTATGCCTTTGAGATCGCAGGAATCACTTTTCACTATAAGAATCGAGTAGAGGCCAATACGGGCGAATGTGACTCCATGACTCACTTCGTACCATCATCCTCGATCCTCCTTTCATGGTTCTGAACCATATGGAGTTAGTAATCTCATGGATTATTAATGGGGTGTAACCTTCACGGGTCAATCGTTGTTGCCTATCGTTATCCCTTTATTCGTGGTTGCCTTTTAAGATCCGTGAACGGTTTACAAGTTCCTTAAAAAACTTGTTGGCGGCTCCCTACTTTCCTTGTCCCTAATAGTATTATGTCAATTCCCACTTCCTATGAGTGCCAAGCATATTCGCCACATGCTTTTTACATAGGCGCACTTCGAACAACGCCTACAGTCCCTGACAACAAAATAAGCGCAAAGATGTGCACCTGCTGCTCTCGGGTGGTCGCACCATCGTCAAAAGCCGCTGCCAGAGTCGAGCGGCGAATCCCCCCTAGCGTTGAATTGAGACGACTCTACCTCAGCTCGAGCCCGAATGGTAATTGGCCCCAACAGCTCCTCGACCTCAGGGGAAAAGACGTCGATCCCGCTGTCGAACGGCAGTGGCACGGAGCTAAACTCTAGTCCTGTGATGAGACTTAAGTCGGTAGGAGTGACCATCATCTCACCCCAAGGAAAGTGGAAAGTGTTAGTGGTGTCCCAAAAGAACTCCACCAGAGCACGCACTACATGATGACCCCCGCTGGAGGCAACCATTGCCTCGGAGGTCTCGTACAGCGCAGTAAGACCGCAGGACTCCCATAGGAGTCTCGTCTCGACATCTCTGGCGATGTAAATCTTGTACAGGTCACCTAAACCGTCACAACCAGAGCCATGAACCAGAACCTCGCTGTCTAGCCATGCTAAATTGTGCAGAATTATCATGAATTAAGGTTCTATAGTATCTAAGGTTTGCCTAGCTGCATGATACTATGTTCGCAAAAAATAGAGTACGTAGTACTAAAACAGAGCATAAATTCAAATTGAGCATAACGTCATTTTTCAAGCAATCAAACAATTTCTTGCAATACTATGGTAATTATTGTGACAAATTGGACAAGAATTGCTAGCAAAAACATCAAGAACGAGCCACATTACATTCCCGACCTTAGGAGGTCCAACAATGGCAATTCGTTCATTTCTTCACCAAATTGAGTCAAACAAGTTTCAAATTACTCCCAAGGCAATATATAAACATAATCAAGCAATTTCATGGCAAAAAATTTGACAAACAAAGAGAATTAAGCATTCTAAGTTTTGAAATTTCATGAAATTCAAAAATAAACATATGCAAAATTCATAAAAACCGGTGTGAGTTCGAAGAAAACTTACATAGATCGGGAAAATGGATGAAATAAGCTTTGGTTTGCAACAAATTTGAGTGAATTTGGTTGAGAAATGAGCAAGAACGAAGCAAATGAATTTCTGGAAATTTTCGAGCAAAAAACGCGACGAGCAGCAGCGAAAATGAAGAAGAAAAGGGTATTTAAGGAATAAACTATTCTGGAGCCAAGCGCTAGACCTTGGCGTCAACAGATAGGCTTGGCGCCTGGCGCTAATCCCAGCGTCTGGCGCTACAGCCAGTTGTGTGGCGCTGACGTTATTTCACCGGCGCCAGAATGTTCAGCCACTCAGTGAGGTTGTTCTAATCTTTTTGCAATATGTTTTGGGTTCCTTGGTACGCCAGTTAGCCCCTCTAAGCAATTTGACACGATTTTTAGTAATCGGCTTGATTGCATAAAGTGATCGACCTGATGAAAGATCGTCTCACTTAGCTTAAAGCGCCTAAGCATTGGCTCATCGCAAAAGGCACCGACATACTGGTTCATTCGAAAAGGCACCGACGTACTGGTTCATTCGCAAAAGGAATCGACATATAGGTTCAAGTAACAAAAGCGCCGACGTACAGACATAGCGGAAGCAAAGTTCAAGCGAGCTTTTAAAGATCGACAAGCGGAGATCTTCAGTAATTTCCTTGGAAAATTATCACAACAAGTGAGGATAGCTTCAAGCGAGGATATCTTCGACGGCATCCCCTAGATTGTGGAGAGTTGTCACAAACAACTGAAGGTGGTCAAGCGAAGTTGTCTTCGATCATGTTCCCTTAGACGTGGAAGATGGTCACATAGCGGAAGAGGATTGTTTCAAGCGAAGCAATATTCGATAGTATTCCCTTGGACGTGGAATATTATCAAAGCGGAAGAGGATCGTTTCAAGCGAAGCAATCTTCAATATTAGAAGCAGTTACAAGCGTAGCGGTTTTCAAGCGGGATGGCATTCTCTTGGCAGAAGGTCATCAAAACAACAGTAAAGCAGCATCAAATCAGTTACTTTCAGAGACGTGTGCTCGACGGTGCAAGATACGCGTTTCTTAACTCTTTTATCTGTTTGACTAACGCTAGTTTGCAGGTATCGGCGTTACAAGAGTAATTTAGGATCGCAGAACATTCTGAATCATTCTCCGTCCCTATCGATACTTTGACTTTTGTTTTCGAAACTCGCGTTTCTCCAAACTCAGTCAAAGTGGGGGCTTCTGTAGACACCCATTTGTGTCTCCCCAAAACCAAACCCAGTGATGAGTACCTTTCGCGTCGAATCATTATCGAATGAAGTGAAAGTGTGGAAAGTCTAGTGTTGCGGATAGTTTTAAATTCTTTTCTCTTCTCTCTGTTTTTGAAAACTTATTTTAAGAAAACAGCCAATCCAGTTTGGTTGGTCCATGATATAGGTCCAATAGTAGTGTAGTTGGATGGGGCTTGACTAGAGCTTTCCAACGATATATTATAAGCCCAATTCCGATGAATATTGAGGAAGTTATGGCCAATTTACTAAACTGGGTCCGGTATGAGCCTTATATGCGGCCCAATGATCTAAGGGAGGGCCTAATATGATTTATCATTCCTAATGCAATTAGGAATGGTTTTAGTCTTCTAGATTCTTCTAGAAGGTTCTTTTCATTCCTAATTCAATTAGCATTGATAAATTGACTTTTGTTGACTTTTTAGAGTTTTAATTAAAATCAAAGAGCATTTTTGAGGGAAATACAATTTTATCCTCCTGTACGACAATTTTTATCTGATTTTAAGAAAACGCGTGAATTTCTGAATCAGCGCCAAACGCCAGCTGTAGCGCCTGGCGCTACGCTTGGCGCCTGGCGCCAATATCCAGCGTTGGCGCTAATTCAGTTTTATCTGCGCCAGAACTCTGTTTTGTTATTTTATCTTTTTGGCTGATTTTCTTTATAGATAACGTCGTAAAAACTCCGTTTTAATTCACCAACTCTCATCAAGATTCTCTTGATTACTCTCTCTCTCTCTCTCTTTTCTAAACTAGCTTCTCTAAAACATAATTCCGCATTCATTAGATCTAGATACACCTAGCCATATTCGAAGTTGCCTTCGCCCTAGACGTGAAAGGTTTAATTTTTTAGGGTTTGGTCCCAAATCTCTATTTCAATTATTTAATTTAATTGTTTGATTTATTATTTTCCTTGAAGTTACTAACGTGTGTGTTTTGTTATTAGAAAGAGGTACGAGGCATCCAAGTAAGTACTTTAATGGTTTTTATTGATGTTATGATATAGAGTTCATGCTTAGATTGTTATTATGATTCCTAGTATCATGTATAGGGTAACTTTAATATCAAGTATGATTAAAAGTACGATGCCTTTTATGTTCTCCCTAATATTTATGATTGTTAGTATCATGTTAGGGTTAAAGCTTTGATCTTTATTGTTTAGTGACATGCTAGGGTTTGTTATTAATCTTGTTAGTATCATGCCTAGGATCTTGCTATTAATATTATGCTTTATTGTTAACATGATTATTTTAATTATGATAATTATGATTATTATTTTGATTTATTATGTTGCTTGATTATTTATTGTTATTGCTTGATCACACCTTTTATGCATGTTTAAAGGGAATTAGTATTTGTAATCACACTTAATAAGATAATTAATAATCTTATTTAGGGTTAATATGATTATAATTCGAGTGATCTCCAATAATAGTTTTATTTGTGCATTAAATTCAACCAACATAGATAAACAGGTTTAGGGTAATCCTATTGATTGCATGTTAGTCAGAAAGCGCACATGAATACGATCAGAATAAAGTAGAGGCCTATTATTAGGGCAGGTTCAATCTCTTTTAGGTTGGATTTGTACCTTCATCCCCGAACCCTATTTGGTTCAAGACCTTATGGAGTTGACGATCTCTTGGATCGTTAAGGGGTGTAACCTTCACCCTGTGAACGGTTTACAAGTTCCTAAAACTTGTTGGCGACTCTTTTGCTCTATCTTCTTCCCTTTTGGACGCCACCGTACTTTAGTGTATGATCACAATGGGGTTCAAGCTAGGGGATTAACGCTTGAAATATTCCCTACAGCTAGCAACAGCAGAAACATTAGCTACAGAGTTAGGAGTAACAATAAGATTATCTAGTTTCTGACAAATAAATGTTAACTAAGCTTGCAAAAAGGATACGGAATCAACATTATGTTTCCCTTTATTTGCAAACCCTCTCGGATTCCCGTATTGGGAATTGTGTATTGTCATATCTTCGATAACCTGTCCTGCATCTTCCACATTAAGATTCATGAATCTCCCACTAGCTGCAGAATCTAGAACTGATCTAGATGAATTTCCAAGTCCATTGTAAAAGGCTATGATCAATTGCCATTGTGCCAGATTATGGTGGGGGAATTCTCTCTGTAGATCCTTGAACCTCTCCCAAGCCTCATATAAAGTTTCATCGGCCTCTTGGGCGAAGTTCTGAATAGCACTCCTTAGTACAGCTGTTCTCTCTGTAGGGTAATATTTATTATAAAAATTCAAGGCAAGAGTTTCCCAGTCAATAATACCAAGTGCAATTTTATTCAAACCATTAAACCATAATTTAGCTTTTCCACATAATGAAAAGGAAAAAGAAACTCCCTGATTTGGTCCTGCGTGACCCCGACTTGTCTAATGATGTTGCAATATTGGCATAAATCTGCAATGTGAAGATTAGGATCTTCACCCTTAGCTCCACTAAATCGTTTCCTCTCTATCATGGTGATAAATTGGGGTTTGATTTCAAATTGCTCAAGAGTCAGAGTGGGAGTAAGGTGTGGAAAATCTGTGAGCTTTGGCTGCGAGAAATCACTGTGCTTCTTTGGTACCGCCATCTCTGATTCTGGATCTGAAGGAATTTCTGAGTCACTAGAATCAGTTGTAGGATCTCTTCGCTTGTTGTCTTCCTCAGAACCAGCCAGGATTTGTCTATGAAGATTCTTTTGTCTATGAAACGAGCGCTCGATCTCAGGATAGATCGAATGGAATGTAACCTGTTCTGGAACACCTGGGCATAAACAAAGAACTAAAAGACAAATATGAGAATTGCCTCAAAGAACTAACGTTCTCTGAGACAAGAGGGGATAATCTAGACTACAAAAATAATCCGAAAAAAAAAAAAAAAAACCGTTTCCTCGGCAACGGTGCCAAAATTTGACAGGCTAAAGCCGTAATCACCCAATCAAAAATAATACCTAAATCCACTAATTACGTAGATAGGGAAGAAAGGTCGAACCACAGGGAAACAAGTCAATTTATTTCTAATTAATTAAAAGCAATCTAAATTATTAAGTAACCAAATTATTATTATTATTAAAAGGGTAACTAAACTACTAAGAGTAAGAGTAGGAAGGAATAAAAGTAAGAGGGAATTCAATGAAATAAAAGCCTAGGGCATAGGTTCACCAATAAACAATATTCCAGGGTAAAACATAATAATCAATCATCAATGCATCAATTAAACAAATCATAGAGGGCTTTCGCTACGTATTACAATCACAGAGTTAATTTACCAGTATTAAATCTCATATCTCGAATCTCGACTTAACCATTTATAAATTAGTCCGCCTATTGAAACTAAGCCTAAACATCAATTCTCATCTCTCGAATCTCGAATAAATATTGCTAAAATCATACAATTAAACCAGGCCTAATCTAATTGCATAGCATTAAATCAATCAATAGGAAAATAATTAAGCATTGACAATCAACAATCACAAATTACCCCTTCATATTAATTATTGGATCCCCACAAACCCTAGAAATAAAAATACTCACACATAATTAAATCTAAACAAATCAAAGCAATAAAATAAGACATGATGAAAGAATTAAAGTGAATAACTGAGATTAAAGTAGAAGATATCGTTACCAAATAATCTGAATTAAGGAGTTGAGTTAAGAACAAAGTTGAGAGAATTTTAGAGAGAGAGAAAATAATCTAAGTAGAGAGAGAAAGTCTAAGAAAGAAGGTAAACATAAATTAATTCTAAAATTGTACTTAATCAACTCTGAAAACAATCCTAATTTCGAAACTAATAACTCGGCAAAACAGGTCCCTCAAAAACACGCGCCCGATCGGGCCCGCCTTTTTCTTCATATCTCTCTTGGGCAGCTGCGCCTGATCGAGCTAACGCTCACCCGATCGGGCGCGCCTTGCTCGATTCCTCTGAATGTGCGCCCGCCCGATCGGGCGTAAGCTTGCCCCGATCGGGCCCAGTTTCTTCCTCGAGGCTTGGACTTCGATTGGGCTTGATTCTTCGGCCCAATCCAGATTTCCTCTTCGGGTTTTGAATACTTGGTCCAATTGCCCCGGTATCACACACCGAGCCCTTAATCACTGGCTATAACCGGTCTTGGGCTTCAAAGATGGTCGTGTTCTCCTAATATCCGTAGTTGCTCCATGAAAAACCCGGAAAACGCTCCAAAAGTGCAATTTCCTACAAAACTCAAGCGAAACTACACAAACACTAGAAAACACCAATTAGTAATAAAAGTAGCTCTAAAGAGCCAAAAACACTACTAATTATGACCAAGGGACGGGGGTAAAATATTATATAAATTGGACACATCAACACCTAAAAATATATCCCCAAAACCAAATTCGATGATGAACAACCTTTCACCGCCATTATTGGTCGGGTTGAGTATTTAATCTTGAAGTGCTTAAATCCATATTCAATCCCAGTCATTTCATAAACCAACTCAATTCCTAGCCCATTTCCCCAAACCATAACTTAGTTTCCTCTTTTCATGCCTTAAACCCAAAATAATTCATTTCGTGTCCCTTAAAATCATTCATTTTGTGTCCTTTTATAAAAACGTTTAGACCAGATTATTTTAGTCCATAATATGGGTCCAATGGTAATATTTGGATAGGATTTGAAAATATCTTTCCAACGATATATTATAAGCCCAAATCCAAGTAATAACGAATAAGTTATGGCCAAAATACTAAATTAAGCCCAAACCGAATCTAAACCCACCTTACCTACGACTCAATGATCATGTGGAGGGTCCAAAGGATTTCATCCTATTCCTAAACCAATTAGGATTAATAAGAAGCTTCTATAAGTTTCTAAAAGATCGTAATCATCCTTCTGAAAAAATAAGATTAAAGAGTTTGAAATTGAATAAAACTTTTCTTTTTGAAAGTTCTAATTCTATTTGAATTGAAAGACATTCAAAGATAGTTTATGTATTGACTAATGTGTTTAATCATATTATCAATTTCTTCATTTATTACATTTTTTAAACTTATTTTAAGATAATAATTTCATATAAGTTCAAATTCGAACCAATAAGATCAACTAAACATCCTACCTCATAACACTAGTTTAGGATAACATGAATTAATAAAAGATGTTTTGGTAGCGTAATATGTAGCGTGTTCTTCGTCAATGGAAATGGAAGATTGGGATGGCGACTTGGGGTCAAGCTGTATTGGGATAAAATAATGGTTTAATTGCTGCATCCGCACATGTATAATTATGTAATAATAAATTTGAGACTCAGTATATTTTCTCTATGTTTTGTTGTACCAATTTTTTTTAGATTATTACATAGAGTTTCTTGTGATAGAAACATGTATAGGTCGGTCTATGATTGGCTCGATAGTTACACTTGTTTGGTGTGGAATGAGTGAAAGATCTTTTCATACGGGTTAAGCTAGCTCACAATGCTTGCTTAGCAAGGGTATCAAGTCTTAGTTATGATGTATGTGGAATCCTAATTCACAAATTTAAGAACAGCGCAACATTAAACCATATAAGCATCTTAATTACTAAAGAAACATATACTTTTACATCCAAAACAACCAATCAATTTCTGAAGGTTTTGGTTTTCGATACCCTTATTTGTTTTTCTTGCTAAAATATGCTTGTAGTAATTTAGGAAAATCTAGAACTATGTCGTATGAAAATATTTTATAAAGAAATAATATGAAACATAAGAAAATCTAGAAAAATCTATGTAGAAAGTACTTAAGAAATATTTAGATGACATTATCCTAGAATAATAATCTAGATTAGTGTTACACTAGTTAGATTTAGAGAGTTCTAACCTAGGCTATAAATAGATGGCAACGTATGATGTTAGAGCATGTAAGAAGAAGCACTACCAAATTAATAAAAAGTCAATCTATTACATACTTTGCACTACTTTCCCTTTCAAACTACTACTCCAAATCACCACAAGCCCACATTAATTTGCTTTGATTTGCTGCTGTTTTGTGCTGATTTTGGTGATGTTGGCTGTGATGCGAGGGACGATAGCAGGTCGCAGGCTGCTGCTATGTGTGGAGGAGATGGTAGCTGGCGATTTTGGCGGCTGACGGTGGCTGGGTATTGGTGGTAATGGCTGCTGTGGGTTGCGTGAGGTGGAGCAGGGGTTGCGCGAAGGTGGATGAAGGTGGGTTGAGTAGTGCGGCTGCTGCAATTGGTTGGAGGTTGGGAACGGTAGTGAGGTGGAGTTAATTGGTGGCTGATGTTGCTGGTTTTTGCGGGGTTGCAGGCTGCGGATTGGAGCAGGGATTGCGTGGCTGCTGTTGTTATTGGTGAATTGGTGGCTGTGAGTGGTGGAGTTGCGTGATGGTTTTGTTGGGTGAAGTGCGGTGGCTGGGTATTGGTGTGTGTGGTTGTTGTTGATGTTGCAGTTGCTGTTGGTGTGTGTTGCGGTTGTGCGTGATTTGTGAGTGGAAAGCAGGGAGCAGCAGGGGAGGTGAGGTGGTGTTGTGTGGTGAAGGATAAAGAGGGAGGGTGGTGTAGTTTAAGCTGGCAGCAACAGGGCAGCAGCTTTAGAACAAATTTGCACCTCGAATCCCGGACTTTGAACTCAAACACGACTTTAAAACCTGAAACACCAAACTCGACCTACAACAAAAACACGAGGGCATAATCAAAAGACAAAATAAAAATAAAATAAATAAAATAGAGATAAATAAAATAAAATAGAAAATAAGGGACATAAAACTAAACTAATAAAAATAAAACAAAAACTATACAAGCAAACAAAGTAAAATAAAATACGAAAATAAACTAAAGCTAATAAAATAAAGAAAATAAACTAAAACGCTCCAAAATTACCGAATAAACAAGAAACTTTATTAAAAAGAAAACAAGAGAAAGAAAGGGAAAATAAGATAAAATAAACACGAAAATGACTCTAAAACTACTCCCTAAGAGTGACATAAATGTCACTCATCAAATTCCCCCAAGCTAAACCTTTGCTCGTCCTCGAGCAAAGCTAAGGCAAAAGAGAACAAGATGGAATTATTAAAGGCAAAAGAAACAAAATAGAAACAAAGAAAAAGAATGTACACTAACTCACTGTCGTAGGAATCACGGATGCATTTAGCGTATGCATCAAGCCCTTTAAACCCCTATGTCGCCAAAGAGGACGAGTAAGCTCTCGTGAGGGTTTCCTAAGAGGTTTAACCCACAACTCTCGACAAAACATAACATTCAAGGCAAAGGTGAAATCAAGAAAACTCGAGTTTTGATATTTCAAACCAAACACAAACAATGGGCTAAATGCACAAGAATACAAACCTTTCTAGACATTAAAGGTAGCCAAGCAAAAGAATAGTTAAGGTTGGTACACACATAAAGCATGCAAAGGGTAGAGAACTTAGAGGGACTTACACTCCTCCTTATCTCCAACCAAACTCCCGCATCCTCACTAGTTTTGCATCCACTTTTAAGGTGATATCTCGAGATTCCTCGAAGGAATCGGAAGAAATAATCAATGAAAAACATTTAGGCTACCCGACATCTTGGCATTGATAGCTCGCTCAATAGGCTTGGCTTGATTACCCTCCATCGGTAGTAACTAAACCTCACTAAGGTCAAAAGGACTTAAAAGGGTTGAAAAGTTTAGGCTAGGGTAAAGGGTGTGGAAATAAATTTGGAAATTGGTGGTAAACTTAGAAGTGAAGCAAGGTTGATCATTCCTCAATTCAAATTCAATAAACTACCAACCTTCAAATAAAAAATTCTAGCAACACCTCCCCCAAGCTTATTCTTTTTCAACCAAACAACAAATATTTTTGTATTTTCTCAATATTTTCTTCTTTTTTTTTTCATTTCTTTTTATTCTTTGCTCTCGCCTCTTTTAACTTTGAGCGGCTTTTTCTTTCATTTCCTTTATTTTCTTCTCATTTACTCAACCCATTCAACATAACAAAAATAATCTCAAGTACCAAAATTTGAGTTTTTAACTTCTTTTTCATTCTTTTTCTCACTTTCATTAACCAAAAATACAAATCAAGTCCCAAGAATGCTTCACAAAAACTAATAAAGGTGAAAATAAAGCAAAGGTCCATTGGTTTGTAATGTGGTTATGCCAAAGAAGGGTAAATGGCTCAAATTGGGTTACTAAATGAGCAAATGCAAAAGAAAAATAAAAGAATAGAAAATAATAAAACAAAACAAAAATCCTAATTGCCTTCGTCTTCCCCTAGGTTGGTTCGGTCTCGATCTTGGGTAGGTTAAGCCAAATTCTCGATATAAGCTAGCAATGCCAAGGATCCAAACGCCACACATGCAAGAAATGTAGAAGGCTAGAACAAAATAGACACATTCTCACAAAAATGACGGTAGTGGAGTAGCAAAAATCACCTTTAAAGCTTCAACTAGCTAGAGAGCGACAACCATCTTACCACAAACCAAGTGAGCTAAGGTCTCATAGCCCTTAAGTTCTTCCACCTTGGCAATGTTATATGTGTGAACCAACCTCGACATTCAAGTGCATGAAAACCTCTAACAACTAGCAAAGAGGGTATTCTAGGTGCTAAAGCCCAATTATGTCCAAGTTTAAAACAAAACATTTTGAAACTTGCCTTGAATGCCATGGAAAGACACTATACACACAAATATTCACAAAACCAACAATACTCAAGAATGCATATACAATAGTGCAATATGAAAGCATGATCAATCAAAACTACATATACCAAAAGTCAACTCAATAAGGCACTCATGGTCATCCAAACATAGAAAACCAATCTCAATAATAGACTTTGGCAAGTATGAGAGAAATAAATCAAGCAATCATGAGACTATGGATTAAGAAACCACCAAGAGATATAGATAACCCCCCAAGCTAGAGAATAGCTACTCCCCCAAGCTAGAATGGAGCATTGTCCTCAATGCTCAAAATAAAGGCACAAAGGGTGGGTGGGAGGGGAAGGAAGAAAACTAATTCACACAACAATTCATAATCATACAATCCAAATGCAATTAAGAAAGCAAATCCAAGATGAGGGAAGAAGGAAAGAGTAAACCAAATGTGAGGTGGGTGTTGAAACCCGCAATTGAGCATATTGTCCACAATTTCATCTAATTCCTCGTCTTTGTTGCTTTTCCAAATGCAAGCAATCATTGGTGTGCTTCTTCTCAAGGAGCTCAATCCAAAATCCTTGCACATGAGTATATGCATCGAGTACCTATACACATAGACAAGAGAGTAAACAAAAATGAGAAACACAAAAGAAAGAAAAAGAAAGCAATAAAACACGGGTTACTTCCCGCAAAGGCTTGCTTAACGTCCAAGCATGACCAATCTAGTAAATAACCCGACAAAGAACGCAATATCTTGTCATATGCACCGGCAAACATATCAAGAAATAGAGCATACGCGATGCTCATATGACAAGCAAACATAAAGTACAAGGAGACTTTATGCTTGAGAGAAGGGAGAAAAGAAAAAGTAAAAGAATCAAAAGAAAAATCAAGAAAATAAGAAGAAAAAGTAGAAGAAGAAAAAGAAAAATCCTCACAAAAATCTTTTTGGTTGGCATTATAACTCTTTTCCTCATCAACAATGAAAGAGTTAGGGGCTTCGGAAGCATGAATAGGAAGAGGATCCCTAAGAGGTTCTTTGAGAAAAGAAGGGAGGAACATAGGATAGTAGGAGATATGGTTAAACCTTTGGGAAAAAGGTGTATGAGAAAGGCAAAAAGGGGTAGCTAATCCCTCATCACAAGATCTCACATCACTAATGAGGGAATGAAAATCAATCATGGAATCCTCAAATGAAGAACCCTCATGTTCTACATCTCCCTCAAGCTCAAAAACTCCAAAGTAATCAACCTTATCCTCCTTTTCAACACAATAGACATCCTTTCCTTCTACTATCTCAAAATCAAGAGTGAATGGGGGCAAATTTCTCTCAAACTCATCTCTTTCTAATGAAGCCTTATCAATGAACTCACTCATAAGGTTATGAGCTACCGTTTGAAACTCAAGAAATATTTGGGCCATAATCTCAAATGAGTCCAAATCATCATGGATAGATGAGTCGAAAGCTTGCTCATTGGAATCATCTAGGGGACTATGGGGCACACCTTTAGAATTCATGCAAAAATCGGATGCAAAATGAGAAAGAACATGCACTTCATCATCATTAGAATGTACCTCATTACATTGAGCTATAGAGGGAGGGGAGTTGAAATCATGCATTACATGGTCACTATGGGGAGCATCAAGCACATCATGGGAATTCATATTAGACAAATCATGACAATTAGCATCAACATTAAAAGCATGAGAATCCCGAACATAAGTCTCATGATTGGCCCTCTCCCAATCATAATTATCCCTAGCTAACCATGAATAGAAATCCCAAGCTTCATCCGAAGACATGTCTTGAAATTTACCATTTAACATATTATCAACTACTCCTCTAAAATTCTCATTTAATCCCAAATTGATGATTTCACAATAATCACCCTTGGTTAAACCTTTAACACCATCTAGGAAATCCTCAAGTCTATTGAAATACACCCAAAACGGTTCATTATCAAATTGAGGAATAGAAATATAAGCCATTTTTTCTCAAACAAAACAAAGAGAACAAAAACAAATCAAAAGAAAATATAAACAATGGACTAGTCTCAATAAGATAACACGACGGTAATGGAAGTCGTTCCCCGGCAACGGCGCCAATTTGACAAGGGAATAAACGCGTCGTCAATTGTCTATCCCTAGATCAAATACAATTTATACAACCTAAACAAACCTAATACGAGTATAAGGCAAGCATAGGGGTCGAACCACAGAGAACGGTAAACACCACCAAATGTTATCAACATTTAAGCTAGTCCGGAATAAGGGATAAATAAACTAAAGTCTAAAAATGCTAAAACAAGAAATAAAACATTAAGGGAAATGGTTTAGGTATAGCATTCACTTGAACATAAACAAAGGCATAGAAATTGAATTAATTATGAACTAAACATGCTCGAATATCGAAATTAAGAATCCAATCTAGCCGCCTTCCGGGGTCAATTGGCTTCTCCTAACATAGCCTCTATGTTTCCACATTAGAACCATATACTAGGAGGTACTATTAAATAACAATCGATAGTAATGAACCTTAACTAAGTCAACTTCCGTTTCTTGTTAGCAAAGATTCACCTTTAATCAACCAACAATGTGCACTTGCAAGAAGATTAAAGAATATCAAGCATATAAAGACTTTAATCACAAATAAATCAATTCTAAACCCTAGAACATGCTCAAGGTCCAACTACACCACAACCATTCCCTTAATGGGGAAATTACTCACTAATCATGATAATAACAAGATTAATCAACAAATAATCAAGAATCAACATGATCAACAAGCAATACCAACAACTAAAATAACAATCAAAATAAACAAATAAAAATAGAGGAGAGAGAGTAAGAAATTGCTCATTAATTGAAGATGAAGGTCTACAAAGGATCGAACAAGCTCCTTCTTCAAAATCCAAGTTCATTAATGAAGAAAACCTCACTTTCTCTCTCTACCAAAGAAGACTAATCCTAACCTAACCTAAAACTAAAACTAACTAGAGAGAGGAATAGATAGTTATTGAATTCCTTCCTAATTACCCCAAAATTGGGTATTTATACTAAGCTAATAAAACTAGGAAAAATAAAAGAAGGAAATAAAATAAAGAAAGAAAAGGAAAATAAAAAGAAAATAAAAATAGAAAAAGGAAATAAAAGAGAAAAGAAAATAAGAAAAGGAAAAAGGAAAGGAAATAAAAATAAAAGAAAAAGGAAAAGAAAAATAAAAAAAAAAATCAAAATCAATTCCCCACCCAAAACCATCAGCACCACCATTTCCTTCTTCTTCTCCTTCGCATTGGCTGCTCTATCTCCATTGAAGCTCATCTTATCACCACCGTTCATCAACCATCATCATCAAATCGAGGTCGTTCGATCCTCATTAAAAGCCATGTGCATAGCTCGTGAAATGGTTCGATCGAATCGTGGGTTGGTGCGGCCGAACTACGGGGTTGGTTCGGTCGAACCATGGGTATGTTCGTCCACTCCTCTTCGATTAACGAAACCCCCAAAGTCTCTGACTCGAAGTTCGACCGAACCACCAACGGTTTGCCCGAACCCGATTGAAATCGAATTTGCTTTGATTTGCTGCTGTTTTGTGCTGATTTTGGTGATGTTGGCTGTGATGCGAGGGACGATAGCAGGTCGCAGGCTGCTGCTATGTGTGGAGGAGATGGTAGCTGGCGATTTTGGCGGCTGACGGTGGCTGGGTATTGGTGGTAATGGCTGCTGTGGGTTGCGTGAGGTGGAGCAGGGGTTGCGCGAAGGTGGATGAAGGTGGGTTGAGTAGTGCGGCTGCTGCAATTGGTTGGAGGTTGGGAACGGTGGTGAGGTGGAGTTAATTGGTGGCTGCTGTTGCTGGTTTTTGCGGGGTTGCAGGCTGCGGATTGGAGCAGGGATTGCGTGGCTGCTGTTGTTATTGGTGAATTGGTGGCTGTGAGTGGTGGAGTTGCGTGATGGTTTTGTTGGGTGAAGTGTGGTGGCTGGGTATTGGTGTGTGTGGTTGTTGTTGATGTTGCAGTTGCTGTTGGTGTGTGTTACGGTTGTGCGTGATTTGTGAGTGGAAAGCAGGGAGCAGCAGGGGAGGTGAGGTGGTGTTGTGTGGTGAAGGATAAAGAGGGAGGGTGGTGTAGTTTAAGCTGGCAGCAACAGGGCAGCAGCTTTAGAACAAATTTGCACCTCGAATCCCGGACTTTGAACTCAAACACGACTTTAAAACTCGAAACACCAAACTCGACCTACAACAAAAACACGAGGGCATAATCAAAAGACAAAATAAAAATAAAATAAATAAAATAGAGATAAATAAAATAAAATAGAAAATAAGGGACATAAAACTAAACTAATAAAAATAAAACAAAAACTATACAAGCAAACAAAGTAAAATAAAATACGAAAATAAACTAAAGCTAATAAAATAAAGAAAATAAACTAAAACGCTCCAAAATTACCGAATAAACAAGAAACTTTATTAAAAAGAAAACAAGAGAAAGAAAGGGAAAATAAGATAAAATAAACACGAAAATGACTCTAAAACTACTCCCTAAGAGTGACATAAATGTCACTCATCACAAGCCCACCAACACTTCCATAATTTCTAACATTTCTTTATAATTCAACTGAACTTAAATTCATATATCCTATCAAATGAAACCATTTCATAGCCAAAACACCCAATCAAAATTAAAAATCTAAATGAAGGTTTTTACCTTCACTACAGTTTTTTTAGCAATAAATTAAAAATGAATAAAATAAAATAACCCCGAAAAGATTTAAGATATAAACAACAAAATTCGAAAAAGAAAATAGAGAAGATGGAAGAAACATACGATTGTAGTTGTACCAAGAAGCAGTGTGAGCCACTCTTCTTGGAATCGATCCATAGCCAAAATCAACAGGAGAGAGAGAAAACTTGGGGATAAGAAAATTTAAGGATTTACATAAAAGCGGAATTGAAAAGTTAGGTATTTAAGAGAAAAGAAGAAAAAGTATTGAGGGTTGAATAGTAAAGATTCTTTCAAATTTGGCATTTTGATTAAATTTAATACTCGTACTCTGTAGTCCGTAGTATTTCCTCTCTACCTGTAAAATGTACAAGTATATATTTACTTGAGTATTTCGTATATCTATTGGCACGTGAGTTATTAACGTTAGTACGAGTTGATATGTTAATTTAATAGAGGTTGATATGTCAATATAATAGAATTTACACTGTTACTATTATAAGAATTACTCCGTTTTTTTTTAATCAATAAGTATATGTTTTAATCTTGTAAATGAAAAAAATAACAAAAATCATTCAATATATCTCATTTAGCAAAAATAAGCTTTAGTTGACAAAAATAAGTAAATTTGATATAAGTTTACTTATGTTAACATATAAAAAAATTTGAAGTTCACTTTGACTATGTTGCCGAATGCCCAAATTAGCTTATTAAGGAATGATAAATTTTAGCCATATTTACTATCCAATTGTGACACATTTGAATATGTTTAGGGTATGGTTGGCTAATTTGAGTCGCATCAGTTCTATTTAAACTAATCCTAAGCACTACATAGTATACTTTTAGAATTAATTGATAGGCTACCAGTCCACCACCATACATATTCATGTGCCAATTAGTACTTATTAAAATTAGCCCAAAGTAAATCCTATTCTTTTTCTAAAATAATGAAGTGGCTAGGATTACATTTGATCTTGGAAATTTGTAATGGGCCAAGATTCCTATGCCATGCTACATTTTACTCCACATAGCATCTACATTTAAATCAGTTGAAGACTAAATTCCAACATTGTCTATGTTTCCTACAAACTTTTGTTGGTTCTCTCCTTCAAGTTTGCACCACTTTATTTTAGGTGTCACTTATGGTCTTGTGTCCTTATACATCTACAACCTCGAAAATTGAGCACCACAAGTCTATATTGAGTTATTTTTCACCAGGGATTAAAGATGGCACTGGCCGGGCCAACCCAAGGCCTGACACGACCCATCAGAAAAAAGCACGACACGACACATTACTGTGTGTGTGGGCCATGGGTCGCTTTTATACAAAGAAGCATGATAGGCTAAAGTCGTATCACCCAATCAAAAGTAATTCCTAAATACTCAAACTAATGCAGATAAGGAAGTAGGGTCGAATCCACAGGGAAACTGGTCTTTCTATTCCTAATTAATTAAAGCAATCTAAATTATTAAGTAACCAATTTGTTATTAAAAAGTGGAACTAGGAGTAAAAGTGGGAAGGAATAAAAGTAGTAAAAAAATCGAGGGATAAAAGACCTAGGGCATAGGTTCACCAATAAATAATATTCCAGGGTAACATATAATAATCAATCATCAATGTATCAATTAATCAGATCATAAAGGGTTGTCGCTACGTATTACAATCACAGAGTTAATCTACATGTATTAAATCTCATCTCTCGAATCTCGACTTAACCATTTATAAATTAACCTACCTATTGAAACTAGAGCTAAACATCAATTCTCATCTCTCGAATCTCGAATCACGAATCAATATTGTCAAACTCATTCATAAATGATCAGGCCTAATCTAGTCACAGAGCATTAAATCAATCAATAGGATATTTATCTAGCATTGACAATCAACAACAATAAATTACCCCTTCATATTATTTATGGATCCCCATAAACCCTAGAAAGAAAACTACATATACTCAGACATAATTAAATATAAACTAATTAAACAAAGCAATTAAAGGAGACATGATGAAAGAAATAAAGTAAATAACGGAGATTAAAGTGGAAGAAATCGTTACCAAAGTAATCACAATTAAGGAGTTGAATTAAGAACAAAGTAGAGAACAAAGTTGTAGAGAGAGAAAATCATCTAAAATTAAGTAGAGAGAGAAAGTCCTAGAGAAGAGGTCATAATCAAAAGCATTAATATCGTATTTATACCCAAAAATAATTACTCCTAATTAAAACTAAGATAAATCGCCGAAATCAGCTCTTAAAAACCTCGCGCCCGGTCGGCACGAACTCGTACGCGAACTAATCTTCCTCGCCCGGCCGGGCGCGCCTTCGGGCGGTGCTTATTTTGGCCGGGCCCAGACACTTGGGCAAGTTTGGACTTCAATTGGGCTCCGATTCTTCGGCCTAATCCGGATTTCCTCTTCGGGTCTTGAGTACTCGGTCCAAATGCCACGGAATCTCAAATGCTAAGCCCTTAATCACCGGTTTGATGACTCTAACCGGCCCTGGGCTATGAAAACTTGTCGTGCTCCTCCAATGCTCGTAGTCACTTCATAATATCCCGGGAAAATGCTCCAAAAGTGCAAATCCTTACAAAAGTCAACCAAATCTACGAAAACACTAGAAAACACCAATTAGTAATAAAAGTGGCTCTAAAGAGCCAAAAACACTACCAATTATGACCAAGGGACGGGAGTAAAACACTATATAAAATGGACATATCAAACCCTCCCAAGCCAAACATTTGCTTGTCCCTAAGCAAAGATCTTATCAATGAATAAATAAATACATGTCTCACCCCAAATAGTAAAATCAAGAACAAAAAAATTCAAGGAAAATCTAATAAACATGTTTCAACATCAACCAATCTCATCTATCCAATCACTCATCCTCCCTAACAATTGTCAAATAGAGCAAACCACAAGAGCATATAGAATTCAAGACTAGTGCTCACACACTCAACTCTCATTTATGTGGCGAGTAAAAGATGTACTTGATCGCTCTCCATCCCAACCCCTTTACGTGAACAATGCCCTCCCAAACTCACAACTCTCGTGTGTTTAAAAAGACAAGCACTCAACCTAATAGTCGACTCGAAATATGTCAAGTCATTCCTTGCATTGATAAACAACTACTTTCACACTCACACAACTCTATGCACAAGGTCGAAAGGTCTTTAAAGGTTGTAATGTAAGGTTAGGGTAAAAGGGTAGGAAATATTTGGGAAAATGTGAGAGAAAAGCAAAGCTTAAGGGAGCAAAACCTAATAAACCCAAGGTCAAAAATAAATAATGACCAATCATCTCCAACATACTCAACTCCACAAAAAATTCACCAAATAACTCCAAACATAACAAGCAATCCCAACACTTACAATATCACTCACAAAAATATAATAATATAGAACTTGGGTGAATTAACAAACTTTATTTTCCAAACTCTGATTTTCATTGAAACTCATTTTTTTTTCTTTGTTTCTTTTTATCAACCTTTATCCAGAACACTTGAACATTAAACAATTTTTTTTTCTTATGCTCTTTTTTTCCTATTGAAGTTCACTTATTTTTTTCACTCTTTTTTTTTTGAACTTCTCTTTTTTTTCTATAACATCATACTTTATTTTTCTCAAGAAGATTAAACATTCAAGCTCATCAAAAATAAACTACGATCAAGAACAAAATAACTTCTCATAACCACCCAAATTGTGCAAATAATAAGCACACTACAAACACCCTCACCTCACTCACTAATAGCTCCCCCAAGACAAACTTGGGACTAGTAACCAATGGGGAAAAATAGGCTTGTAATGTGGTTTATAAACAACAAAAATTCAAGGCAACAACATGGGCAGCAAGAAGGGAACAAATGTATCTAAAATCATCTGAAGGTCACCTAAAAGAACAAATGCCTTCGTCCTCCACAATGTGCATAATAATGAGTCATGAAACACTACTCAAAGTTGCAAATCAATACTCAAATTCATTGACATACCAGGAATTAACACACATTCCTAACCAAATCAACTAGTCAAGCACTATATTCACAAGCAGTTGGACAAAATTGACGCATGTTAGGGCATCCAAGAAATCAAACTTAAAATCATGATCAACAAATCCACAATACTCATCATCATATACCAAGAATCAAAACAATATTTTCAAGTATGGGGCACAGGGAAGCATGATTTATAATTCATTGAAATGTATATTTGGATTTTTTTTTTCTAATTTTTTTGTATTTTTCATATAAGAAAGCTAAGCAATAAAACTATACTAGAAAGCAATAAATCTAATCTAAGAAAACACACCAAAAATAAAAGAAAAGGGGAAAAAGAAAGATACCAAATCCAAAAATCTCCCCCAAACCAGAATCAGACAATGTCCTCATTGGCTCGGGAACTAGCCCAGCTGGCTAATCCTCATCATCCTCATCCATGGAGCCAAATCCTCCACCGTTACCACTTGCACCACCTGCACCAGAAGAGCTACCACCAAAATAGTTAGGCTGAAACCCCCCCAGTCGGTCCCCCAAAAGGTATTTCCTGGCCGTACCCGTGGAAAGATGAATAGTCAGTATAAATACCACGGGCGGTGGTATCTCTATCGTATCCCTGGGGTGGGGGCTGAAACCAATCAGGGTAAATAGCATCTTCGGGAATATTGCCCCGACAAGCATAATCATCATACATAGGATACAGGGCTCTAACCTAGTTCCTCTCAAGGTACCCTAATCGCTGGTCAAGGGAGCCTACCATCCTCCTAAGGTCTCTATGTGAATACTCTACGCGTCCTATGGTCTGACCTATACTTTGAAGATCCCAGACTGTCTCAGAGTCGCTATGGGGAGGAGGTGGGGCTGTATGAGACATACGAGGTGGTGAAAGCACTATCTTGGGCTCAGGCTGGGGTGGTGGTGGAATTGGTGGTGTTTGCCCCCTAGCTTGGGAAACTAGAAGGTCATATCTGTAGGACTCTTGACCAGGGGGAAAAGCGGTCAACTCGGGATTAGGCAGGGGAAATATAGGCAATGGTTGTTCCGACCCTGTCCTAATGCACCAGTGGGGGACTCGCTGGCTATCCAAACGTACCCAACCCAAATCCTCTAGGTACCTAGCAATCATTTAGGTGTCTGGTCCATAGTTAGTGAGACCGTGAGGTCCACTCTCAACAAAACTGGCCTTCTTAACTGTTATCCTGGTAATGAGGCCTCCTAGACGAATCGGGGTACTAGCATGATTACTAGTCGATGCATGTGTACCAAGGTGAAAGATGATGTATCTAGCAATATTTGGTTTACGGTACCCAAACACATAATGTCCAATTCCAGCTAATTCATTGGTTTGGGCGTTATGCGGCTCATTCCTACCTAAAAACATACACCTGCCAATCTTTGCCAGATTTTTAGGTACAAGGTGATATATAGGTTTGGCACTAGCATGTTAGGATTTAGGCGCCGGTAAACCAGTCAAAACATGATATATATCTTTCATTTTATATTGCTCATGCCATTGGATGGGTAATTCAGAATTCAAATTAAAAATTTCGGACCATTTTTGCTTTTACAACAGACAAAGAGGAAAGGAATTCACACGTTAATTCACGATTAGTAGGATAGTGCATATCTACAAATTTCCTCATTCCTATATCGTTCAAAAAATGTTTCACATAATCAAATAAACCATAGGATTCAAGAGTAGGGCGGTGTAATAACCGTGAAGGGATTACCTCATGCCCGTAGAGTTGCTCAAGCCGTTCTCTTTGCTCCGGGGTAGCAATTCGGATGGTTGGCCATTGCGAAAGTTGTAATTCCGGATCATATTGTTGACTTGAGCTAGAACTACTCCTTAGAATCGTCCTTGACCTCTTTGATGCCATATTTCAAAAATGGGTATGATTTTTTTTTCTAATTGGAATTTTGGGATTTTGGTATAGAAATGTAGAGGATGAAGAGAGGGTTATAAATATTTAAAAATTATTGAATTTGGGTGAGAAATGGAGAAGGGATCTTAGAGAAAAGTTAGAGAGTTTAAGGTTTTAGAAAGAGAAAAAATGGTGGAAAGAGAAAGAAATGAGAAAAGAAAGAAGGAAAAAGAAGAAAATCTGGCAGAGATATTCGCGCCCGATCGGGCGATCTAAACTTCAAATTTGCATTCCTCTCGCGCCCGATCAGGCGACAAAACGCTCGAATTTTTCTTCGATTCTCACGCCCAATTGGGCGATCAAAAGTTCCGTACTTAGTCAATTCTCGCGCCCGGTCGGGAAAAAATTCATGATTTTGAACCCTTACTCTCGTGCTGCTTCGCCCGGTCGGGCCTGAGAGTATACTTAGTATGAGAGAATTTCTTTTCTTTTCTCTATATTTGACTAACTCTTTTTTTCCTTTAAACCTGTAGGAAAACTCAATAAACACATTAAACTCTCTCCTCTCTCCTCTCCCAAGAAAAAGAAAGAAAGCTAGACTAAAAAGCAAGAAAATACAGGTTGCCTCCTGCAAAGCGCTGGTTTATCTAGGTCTTGCACGACCCTCTTACCAAGATAAAAAATTAGGACCCTTGGCCTACCGCTTGATCGTGTGGTTTCTCACCCGGTCGAGCGGTGTTTAGACCACGACGCGACTTCCTGACATACCCTGTGGGACGCCAATTCACCTTATCCGGTGGATCCTCCTTGTCATGAATTGGGGGTTATTTACTACTACTCACAAGAGACCCCTTTTTGACCGATGGTTGCTTCAACTTCTCATTGGATTGAGCAATTGCAACTCGATCTGGTGGAACACTTACTATAGGCTCAGTTTCCACAACTTGCTTGTTTATTTCCACCTTCTCATCTTCAAAGCCAAGACCGACAGTGTAGAGGACTCTTTCTATTGAATCAACTTCCTTTTGCCATTTGTCTATTTCATCTGTAGAAGATGAAACACAAGATACCGCCTCCAAAGGATCTTTTACAAGACCTTGGGGCTTATTAGAACAATTATCAACCACATTAACACTAAAACACTTCTCCTCTGTCATGGGGCTTTTAGGGGTATTATTCAAATTGAAAGTAATTTTATCGTCCCCTACTGATAGTGTCAATTTGCCACATTTCACATCTATAATTGCTCCTGTAGTGTTAAGGATTGGTCTACCCAAAATAATTGGGGTTTGCAAATCCTCAACCATATCAAGAACAACAAAATCAACAGGTATATAAAATTTACCTACTCTAACAGGAACATCCTCTAAAACACCTAATGTAAGGGGTATTTAAAAGAGCGGTCGGCCATTTGTAGAGTAATATTAGTAGCTTTTAATTTACTTATATTCAGTTTGGAACACACAGACAATGGCATGACACTAACGCTAGTACCCAAATCACATAATGCATTATCAATCATTAGATTGCCAATATGACAAGGGATAGAAAAATTACCCAGATCTTTTAGCTTAGGTGGAGATTTATTTTGTAGTACGGCACTACATTCTGCAGTAAAAGCGACTATCTCTAACTCACTAAAAGATCTCTTTCTAGTCAATATTTCCTTCACGAATTTTGCATATGCGGGAATTTATGTTATTAATTCTGTGAAGGGAACTGTTACTTGCAAATCCTTAACCATCTCTCCAGAAACTTACCAAACTGCTTATCCAAATTTGTTTTTAGGTGACAATTGGGGAATGGAAGTTTGATAACCGGCTTTGGAGCATTACTGCTCTTATCTGGAGCTGCTGCCTTCCCTGGAGTTGTACCCTGCGATGTATTATCAGAAATATTAGTACTACTCTTTAGCCCTATAGGGATATTAGCAACATTGTCAGGTTTAATGGAATCAAGATTAGCATTATTCATTAAAACAAGTTCGTCATCTCTGGGCATAGGGGGCCCTTCATAGTGTGAACCACTCCTTAGAGTAATTGCGAAAGCTTGATCCGTAGGCCCGTTTGGTTGTGCTGGCAGGGCTCCTTGTTAACGGGCTTGTAGAGTAGAAGAAATCTGCGCAATTTGATTATCTACAATTTTATTATGTGCTATGATCGAATCAATTTGGGCATCTCTACTCTCCATGTGCTTTTGCATACTAGCTAGCATCGCTCTAATTTCTGCTAAAGCAGGGTCGGAAGATGAGGAGGGTTGTTGTGGCTGGTTTTCTAGCCAGCATTGGGGTGGTAATATTTCTGCTATTGTTGTTGTGGTGCTTGTGCTTGTTGTGGAGGTAGCGGATTTTGAATATTGGTGCTCTGGTAAGAAAGATATGGATGATTCCGGAACCTAGATTTGTAGGTGTTGGAGTATGTGTCATTCTGCCTATAAGCTTAAAAGGCATTGACCTGCTCCACAGAACTCCTGCAATCTTGCTCCCAATGACCTAGAATTCCACAATTTTCACAGAAAGCCTTATTAGAATTATTATTAATTGCAGAAACATTAGCTATATTTGCAGTACTAAGATTATCTAATTTTTGGCAAATAGAGGTTAATTGAGCTTGTAAAAAGGATACAAAGTCGACACTATGTTTCCCTTTGTTAGCAAAGCCTCTAGGATTCCCATATTGGGAATTATGGATTGTCATATCTTCAATAACTTGACCTGCATCATCAACATTAAGGTTCATAAACCTCCCACTAGCTGCAAAATCCAATATTGTTCTAGATGAATTTCCAATCCCATTGTAAAAGGCTTGGATTAACTGCCACAGTGCTAAATTATGGTAGGGACACTCCTTCTGCAGATCTTTAAATCTTTCCCAAGCCTCATACAAAGTTTCATATGGCTCTTGGGAAAAGTTTTGAATTGCACTTCTTAGTAAAGATGTCCTTTCTACAAGGTAATACTTATTATAGAAATTTAAGACAAGAGTCTCCCAGTTAGTTATACCTAGTGCAGTGCTATTTAATCCATAATACCATAATTTGGCTTTTCCACATAAAGAGAAAGGAAAGAGAAATTCCCTGATTTGGTCCTGTGTGACCCCAGCTTGCCTGATGGTATTACAATATTGACAGTAGTCTGCAATATGAAGATTTGGGTCTTCACCCTTAGCTCCACTGAATTGCTTCCTTTCTATTATCGTGATAAATTGGGGTTTAATCTCGAATTGTACCCCATCTAGAGCCGGAGTGAGGTGTGGAAAATCTATAAGCGTCGGCTGCGAATAATCACTGAGATTCTTAGGTACCTCCATCTCTGATTTTGAATCTGAAGATACCTCTGAATCACTAGAATCAGTTGGAGGGTCTCGGTGATTATTGTCATCATCAGAACCCGCCAAGATTTGCCTGTAAATATTCTTTTGTCTATGGAAAGAGCGTTCGATCTCAGGATCGGATGGGATATAATCTGATCTGGAACACCTGGGCATAAACAAAGAACTAAAAAGCAAATATGAAACTTGCCTCAAAGAACTGACATTCTCTGAGACAACAAGAAATAACCTAGACTACAGAAAACAATCAGAAATAAAAATAAAACCGTTTCCCCGGCAACGGCGCCAAATTTTGACAGGCTAAAGTCGTATCACCCAATCAAAAGTAATTCCTAAATCCTTTAACTAATGCAGATAGGGAAGTAGGGTCGAATCCACTTCCCTGGTCTTTCTATTTCTAATTAATTAAAGCAATCTAAATTATTAAGTAACCAATTTGTTATTAAAAAGTGGAACTAAACTAGTAGGAGTAAAAGTGGGAAGGAATAAAAGTAGGAAGATAATCAAGGGATAAAAGACCTAGGGCATATGTTCACCAATAAATAAAATTCCAGGGTAACACATAATAATCAATCATCAATGCATAAATTAATCAGATCATAAAGGGATTTTGCTACGTATTACAATCACAGAGTTAATCTACCGGTATTAAATCTCATCTCTTGAATCTCGACTTAACCATTTATAAATTAACCTGCCTATTGAAACTAGACCTAAGCATCAATTCTCATCTCTTGAATCTCAAATCAATATTGTCAAACTCATGCATAAATGATCAGGCCTAATCTAGTCACAGAGCATTAAATCAATTAATAGGAAATTAATCTAGCATTGACAATCAACAGCAATAAATTATCCCTTCATATTATTTATGGATCCCCATAAACCCTAGAAAGAAAACTACTCAGACATAATTAAATATAAACTAATTAAACAAAGCAATTAAAGGAGACATGATGAAAGAAATAAAGTAAATAACGGAGATTAAAGTAGAAGAAATCGTTACCAAAGTAATCATAATTAAGGAGTTGAATTAAGAACAAAGTAGAGAACAAAGTTGTAGAGAGAGAAAATAATCTAAAACTAAGTAGAGAGAAAGTCTCATAGAAGAGGTCCTAATCAAAAGCATTAAAATCGTATTTATACCCAAAAATAATTACTCCTAATTAAAACTAAGATAAATCGCCGAAATCAGCTCTTAAAAACCTCGTGCCCGATCGGGCCCGCCTTTTTCCAATATGAGCATCTCTCGACCCCGGTCGGGCGCGAACTCGGGCGCGAACTAATCTTCCTCGCCCGGTCGGGCGCGCCTTCGGGCGGTGCCTATTTTGGCCGAGCCCGGACACTTGGGCAAGTTTGGACTTCGATTGGGCTCCAATTCTTCGGCCCAATCCAGATTTCCTCTTCGGGTCTTGAGTACTCGGTCCAAATGCCTCGGAATCTCAAATGCTAAGCCCTTAATCACCGGTTTGATGACTCTAATCGGCCCTGGGCTATGAAAACTGGTCGTGCTCCTCCAATGCTCGTAGTCACTTCATAATATCCCGGGAAAATTCTTTAAAAGTGCAAATCCCTACAAAAGTCAACCAAATTTACGGAAACACTAGAAAACACCAATTAGTTATAAAAGTGGCTCTAAAAAGCCAAAAACACTACCAATTATGACCAAGGGACGGGGGTAAAACACTATATAAAATGGACATATCAAAGCATGACAAAGTACGCTAAATCAATGAAATATTAATTGCTTAGGCACGCAAGCCCAACACGATGGAATTGCACGTGGGCCTAGGCCATGCACAGACCAACCTTTTCTTAACTTTGTCCTGACATGGCACAAAACTCGTGAGCTGAGAAATGGGTCGGGGTTAACTAACCCCAAAGCACATGGGCTCGGCACGACCCAGAACCATCTTTACCAAATATCACCTTACAATTAACATAACTCTTCCTCCAAGCATTCCTTACCAAGACTCTTTTTATTTACTTTTATTATATTATCCCATCTGTGTTTTATGAAATATATTGATTTCCTTCACTAAAATTTAACCTTTTATGTTTCTTTATTTTTTTATTTAACAGTATACGTTTTAATCATCTTTTTAAAAAACGGTTACTGTCCCAGGTGACCGGTTTTCCATGTCAACCGGCGTCCAAAATCGGTTACCGACCCAGGTGACTGATTTTACACGTCGATTGACCTTGGTCAACCGGCTTCCAGAATCGGTTATTGTGACGGTTGATCTATTTTGTGCGTCGATTGATCGTCGTCACACTATAAATTTAACCCACGTTAAACCCCTAAAAAATAAACCTTGCCTATTGAAAGTCGGCGACGACTTTTGTAATTCGTTTTTCGATGAACTACCTTAATCGCCATCCATTTCTCGTCAACTTTCGCATTCGTGGTGGCAATCCTGTGTAGATGGTGGTGGTTGACGCGGTGGTTGTGGGTTGTGGTGGCGAGTCGTATCGGTGTCGTAATTGTTGGTAGTTGACTTGGTTGTTTTTGAAGTGGTGGATGGACTAAAAATAGAGAAAGAAAATGGAAAAAAAAATACAAGTGCAAGAATTTTCCCATTGCTTGAAATGTTGTCAGTGTGATAAATTTTGCTGGCGGTATTTAACAATCCACATAATTAACTTTTTTATTATAAAATAATTGAAGATATAAATGGTATATGATGCTTTGGCTAACGTAAAACTCCAAGAGTTACCATTAAAAAACTAAAAAAGAATGGATGAAGTGTAACAAATCCTACTTCATATACTCCCTCCGTATTTTAATAAGTGTTAAAATTTGACCAAACACGCATGTCGAGCCACAACTTTGACCACTAATTTATCTAAGGGATTTTGTCTTTGGTAACACTTTAGTTTTTAATTTTCTTAGTGGTAAACTGTAAAAATTCTTATTATCCCTGGTAAACTTTAATTAGTTATAATTTTTCAATGGTAAACTTAATGAAACAATTTAGTTAATTCTTAACCATGGTTAATATTTTTTTAAATAAAAAAATTAAAATTCCTAAAATACCCTCACTTCATACACTTAAATTCCTAAAATGCCCTCAATTATTAAGATCATCATCTTCCTCCTCCCATCTTTCTTCCTCCTCACCTTTCTCAATCACTACCTCTCCTCCAACCCCACCCACGCCCACGCCCACGCCAGCGCCCAGCCCTCTCCCTCGCCGGTGAGTCAGCCTCCCCCACCCCTTTTGAGCACTCTCCTTCCCCCCTAAACCTCCACTTAGCCCCGAAACCATCTCCCTAAGCCTCGAAACAAAATAATCCCTCCAAAGCTCTAATTTCTTCGAGAATTTTGAATGATTCGCTTGTTAATTTCTGTAATTCCTCCTTCAAATTGTGATAATTTCCTTTGTGTTGTGCTAAAGGTTTCGAGCAAGTGAGTTCTTGAATCTGACGAATGAACCACACCCAAAAATCACCCTAAGAACAAATGAAAAACCCAGAAATCGCTTTTGGATGAGGATGTCGGCGACAAAGGACAAACGAAGAGGGAGGGGGAAGGGCTAGGACGACCGACGAGGGTAGAGGAAGGGGTTGCCGGAGTAAGGGCTTGGTCATGACGGGGAGGGGCTGTTCATGATGTGGTTGAAGGCTTTTGGAGGGAAAGCTAGAATTGAGAAGGTGGTGGTTCAGGGGATGCGGGAAAGTTGCGGCAGGGGCGGAGGACGCCGGCGCGCCGTCGAAGGGGGTGGCTGGGCGCCGGTATGGGTTGGGGCAGAGAAGTAGTCGTGAATTGTAATGTTGGTGGGGGAATTGAAGTGGGTGATTTTTTTTTTTATTGAAAAAATTATTTTTAAAATATATATATATATATATATATATATATATATATATATATATATATAAATATATATATATATATATATATATATATATATATATATATATATATATATGATTAATTCAACAAGAATCAAATCCAAAAATAAAAAAAAATAACTTTCATACATATATTCAATTATATTCTCTGGAGCGCTCTCTCTTTCCCCCAAAACAACCCAATTGTCTCTCTCAAAATCGCTTTGGCCATGAGGCTCGCCGGCGGGTGTGCGGCTCACCGCCCATGCCACAACGTCGGCAAGCCTCCGATCTACCTCCTTAGGGTGTTTCTTTCTTTTTTCGCTTTGGCTTTTTGTCCGGTCGACCTAGCAATTTGCGCCGCTCCCCCTTTCCGGTCGCCGCTATTCCTTACCGGCCTTGTTGCCGGCTTGCCGCCGCTCTTATTTTCCGCTTCCCCGCCGTGTCTCTACTCCACCGCCTTGGCCGTCATTGCGACGTTTTGCAGGAGAACGGGGATGGAGAGTTATCTCCCTCTGAGTCCCTCGCGTAGGGTCGTTCTCAGTCTGGTGTTTCCAGCCGTCGTTGCCGCGGTTCAGGGGTGTGTGGGGTTTGGGCTTCTCGGGCGGGTCCCTGCGGGTCGGGCTTTCCTGTACGGTGGTATGTGGGTTGGGTTGGTGAACCTCGGTGCTTGGATGGTGGTACTCGGATTGGCTGCGGGGTCGTTTGCTAGGGTTTCGTTTGTAGTTCTCGTTTTTAATTTTCTTTCTGTTTTTTATTTTAGTCGTTGTGTGTGTTGTTCTTTCTGGTTTGTTATTTTTTCTTCTTGTGTGGTGCGTTTGTGTGCTATGGGGTGTGCAGGATTTGAACAGGGTTTTTTGGCTATGGGGCTTTGGTTTGATCTTCTTTTGGTTTGGGCTGAAGGGTTATGCTTCCAAGCTGGAGTCCGTGTTTGAATCGGTGATTGTATTGTCAATGGTGAAGTGTACGACACCAAGTTTGATTTCAGGTCGAGGAGTACAGGATTCTGAGTCAATGAAGGTTCACGTCAGAAACTACAGCTTATTGCCAGACCCCCTTGCAAGAGGCTGCATAGGACAGCGTTATATGAGTCAAGGGTATTTCAGAAAGTCAATTTGTGCGTGCAATTGTAGTTTATTTTATTCCGAACTTGAAATTGTTTCATTGGTCTTTGTATTGTTCGATTACGATTTCTTATGTAAGTGCCGTATGGCTTATTATTAATGAATTTTAATCTCCTCCTCAATATATATATATATATATATATATATATATATATAATCTGGGGAAGGCTCTCGTGAGAAATTTTCTTATGTGAGAATTTTTCTTATGTGAGAACACTCTTTATGTTCTAAATTTTTACTCGCATGTTCTAAATTTTAAATCTGATGTTCTAAACTTTTCCTTAGGTATTCTAAATTAAATCAAATGTTCTAATTTAGTACTCACATGTTCTAAACCATAAATTAGTTAAGTTCGATGTCATAAATTTTAAATAACTTGTTCCAAAATTTTAACTTGTATGTTCTAAATTTTAAAACGTGTGTTTTAAGATTTTTAATTATATGTTCCAGATTTTAAATTGTATGTTCTATTTTTTTACTCGTATGTTCTAAATTATTTACTCACACTTTCTATATTCTATATCAGTTTGTTCTAAATTTTTATTCACATGTTCATAATCTTAAATCATATGTCTAAATTTTACTCATGTGTTTAAAATTTCATAAAGCAAATTTTATAAATTTTTAATCACTTGTTCTAATTCTTAAATCAGATGTTCTAAATATATTACTCACACAAATGTTCTAAATTATTACTCATATGTTCAAAATTTTAATTTGAGTCACATGTTCTAAATTTTAACTCGCATGTTCTAAATTTTAATTCACATGTTCTAAATTTTTACTCACATGTTCTAAATTTTAAATCAGTTCTCATATAAGTATGAATTCTCACATATGGACCTATTCTCACCGGATCCCTCCCCTATATATATATATATATATATATATATATATATATATATATATATATATATATATATATATATATATATATATATATATAATTTATCATTTATGCTATAGTTGGCTTAATATAAAAGTTCAAGTTTACCAAGGATAATAAGAATTTTTATAGTTTACCACTGAGAAAATTAAAAACTATAGTGTTATCAAAGAGAATTTCCCTTTATCTAATTATACTACCTCCGTTACAGATTATGTGCAACGATTAAACATTTTCCCTCTCTGCTTTATGTCAAATCGTTGCACATAACCTGTAACGAAGGTAGTATGTTAGTAAAATCATAGGAAATTTGATAATATGAAAGTATACCTTATGAGTTATAACGAATCCAACCATATCTTATACAATAACATTTGCTTTTTATATGTTAGTAAAATAATCAGGTCAAAATCATTATGTAAATAGTAAAAAAGTCAAATTGTAACACTTATTAAAACATAGAGGGAGTATAAAATTCACTTCAATTAAAAATGAGTCATTAATTAGGTAATAATCATGTTTCTGGTTTGAAATGTTGGATTTTGCTTGTGTACATAGGACATACCTTATTTAAAACCAAAACTTCATATCAATCTGAGGAGGCATTAATGTGACTTAAATGTTACGAAGTATAACACTAGAACTGTTTAGGATTTAAAAATGGACTAGTTTAGGTCCCGTAAAATGCATAAATAGCTCTAAATATAACTAATGTTTTCAATCTTAATTAGTTCAATGACTATTACAATTAAACATACTTCATATTAATTTGCTCGTGATTCTGTATCTGAAGCAAGAAATTTTCCACTTGCGTGATACAAATTACCACGTTCAAGTTGTGACGAGTAATACGAATGACCAAGATTACAATAGAACACTGCAAATATACATATGTACTATCAACACGATAGATGGAAGATACTAGATTTACACGTAAACCCTGTATAAACAAATAGTGAGCAAAGGGGTTTTATGTGTCATCAGATTTTGCTAATTTATCTACATTGGCTGGAGGATCAACTTTCCCCACGCTGTCGTTCTGAGCTGGATTATGTATTTCAATGGTGTCCTTTATTTTCTGGAACTGCAAAATAGGTGAAGAGAGGTAAGTAGATAATTCATTTACAAACTGGAAACACATACAATGTGAGCACGTTATACTACAAAAGAATCAACTGAAGATGAGTTACTCTTACAAATCAAGAACCATTTAATTTTCTACGAAATGAAAAACCATTTAAGTTGCTGTTACACACTGTCATATATAAGTTACGCAACAAAAAATCAAGACAAGTGAAACCAAGAAACATCATCTTGGTAGTTAATAATCCTTATCAAGACAGCCAGGTACACCAACAAATCCTAGGTCTTGTGTCACCAACCATAGCTAAATCCCCTGAATTCGCATGCCCTACCAAATAAACCTTCTCTTTTTTGACACATACCAAATAAACCTTCTCAAACCCTGAACTAGGTTAGGTTGTTTCTGTTGGGAAAAAAAAAAATTAAACAAAAAAAAAAAAACCCAAATCTAATTTATAAAATCAAATTCTATATAATAATGCTGCCTAAACTATTTGTATCAAGACATTGGAGGCGAAGAAATAGTAAGCTGTTTTAAAAAGTAGGTTGTCACATGCTAACGATTTCCCTGATGCCCTAGCACAGCAAGTTCCATATGAGGCAACATCCCTATGCCTGTGTGCCTTACTGATTTGGTGCAGATTAGTGTCATTCCAACAGTAGTCAGCCCTCTCTCTCTGGTGCTAAGATAGCAGGATTTGGAGGGTTGAGGAAGGGAAGGAAGTTGGTGAATAATAATAGGGTTCAGCTAAGAGAGGGAAAACACACCATGGATACACCAATACCTTAAGCATTCACGTAAGTGACTATGTCATCACCAGTTATGTATCATAAGGATCTTTGGCTTTATCATCCTAACTGAATCCACCCAATTAAATCAAAAATGCTAGAGCCCATTATTTTCGCAATAATGCTGCAAAAACAGGCTTGCAGCAGGAGCATTTCTTTGCAAATGTACTGACATTTTGTGCTTCTAATATTAACTCGTCTACACCTAGGATTGGGGTAATTATGTCCTCCGCCAATTAATCAGCTTGAATAAATACCCCCATAGCTTCAAATTTTCTGTGCTAAGTCACAAAAATGCTTGCCTCTTCGTATTCATTAGCAAATGTAGGTGTTACAGCAATTTTACTAATCACTCATCCTAAGCTTCATTTAACAATATTTTTTTGGGCCGCTGGAGTGCAAACAACTGTGCTAGAATTAAATACATACAAAGAGTTAATAAAAAGACTTGAAAAAAAAAAATTACACTTCCACCATCCCAAATTAGTTAAACACGTATTCCTTTATGGGAAGCTTCTTATTAGTTGACACATTTTCATTTTGGGCACGTCTTGTGTAGTTCAATGACAACATCATCCCCACTCTTCTTCTCTCTCCTTCCCCATAGTAGCCATATCAGACCCAATCTTTCTCCTCTCTTTCCTCTCTTCTCAATAGAAAACCACTCATGGCCACCACCGTCCCATCCCATATTCTGTCTCCTTAGTCGCCTCTGGACTTCGCTCGTCACTCGGCCCCTTGTCACCGACTTATCTTGCCACCTCTATTCTCACATTAACTGCATCCTCTTTTTCTTAAGCAAAACCATTTCTAGGGTTTAGCTCTCGGTTTCACCCTGTTTTTTCTGTTTAACAATTGCAAAATCCCAAAAAAAATTGGAGATAATAAAAATTTGGAACTTAAATCATCAAAAATGGTGACTTTGCGTCAGTGGTGGCTTGCAATTTGGTGGTTATGGAGACCAAAGGGAAGAAGAAGCTTAAGAAGGTGGTGTGAAGTGTGCTTTAAGGTGGTAAAGGGAGGAAATTCTTAGGGTTAGGGCATTCTTGGATTGAGAGTAATGTTTTAATAGGGTAATAAAGTCAAACTAAACAAAATGAAAGTAAATTTCTGAATCTGATGATAACCCACTTTTTTTTGTTGTTCATGCCAATATTAAGGTGGTTTTAACGGTGGTGGAGTTGAGTAGTAGAGGAAGGTGTAGGTAGTTGTATTGTTGAGGAAATAACAATTGGTGGTTGTGGCTAATGCGTAAGGGTAATCTGTCTTTTTCCTTTACATATCACCCCGCAATTTACGTGCCTACTTCAATTGTGTCAATTTATTTGGGGGCTATTTGGAATGTTGTGCATTCAATACATTGTTGGTGACAACTTTATTATATTAGTAGTGCTTTTGTTGCAAAAAAATAAAATAAAATAAAATAAAAAAATCCTTAAAAACATAAAAGCATCCAAAGTCCCACAGATTAGAAAAGTAAGCACCTAGTGAAAATAGATGATGTCTTTCGAAGGTGCTAATTGAATCAGCATAGGATCTATTAAAATCTATGTATCTTCATGGATTAGTCCACAAATTTTAGAACATAGCATCAAAGGAAGAGCTTGAAAGATGGACAGGCACCTCTAGTACATAAGCTTTATGAAAAGATCCATTATCACATAGAGCTGGGATGAAGTTGTAGAAAAAAGATAGCATTAAACCAAAGACGAATCCTGAGCTACTTTATTGAAACATACATCTAATGCTAGAATCACTTTCTTTACAGCAAGTGGAGTTGTGTGTGGAAAAGGTCTCCATTTTTCTTCCACAGACTAAATAGGACCTAGTTACATAAAAAAAGAAAAAGCAGGCAGAGGGCTTACCTTAGCGAGTGAACAAGAAAACCCTTCCACCTTTCCATCAGCTCCACGATAGAAATGGAAGTAAGGAAGCACCTTCACATTCATACTTTTGCACATTGCCTTATTCTCATCAAAATTAACCTTTATAAACAATATCTCTGGATGTGATTCAGCCATTCTGCACAACTGGAAACACAGTGCAACAAATCAGACCAAACAAACTTTAAAGATCAAAAGTGAATCAGAACCAAAGTCATTAATCACCTAGCCTGGGAAAAGAACTTGCATAACTCTTCATGGTAGACAATTAATTCGAAAATCTCGCTCTCTCTCACCCTCTCTCTCCAAACCCTTCTTTCCATAGGGAAAAAAAAATAAAAAAAATTGCACACGTATTGTGGGAATTCAAAATGAAACCCTAAAAAAACCTATAACCGAGGGAAGGTTAATTGAGAATTGAGATTTAAGTGTAATCTTGTTTAGAATGAAGTTTTTAAACTCAAATCACTATGTTTGAAGCCGAGCTATTAAATCATTTATCAAGTAGAAATCGGTGCAGTCCAATAAAACTTTAAACTTCAAACATTTATGAAAGAGTAAGGAGACCCAATTTACTCTGTGAGTCACAATAGCAGATGAAATAATAACTGGAAAAGCATAATGGCCTTTCCAAATCACGTGGAAGAGTGAGTCAGACGTGAATGATGCTTCGAAATCATTTCTATGCTGTAGGAACATCTAGTGTGTCTTTGTCATAGAAAATTCTACAATAATACAGACATATTTTAAATTTACATAAGTGATATTTAGAAGAAGGGGGGCTTTGCTTTTACAGAAACCTGGAGCCAAGGTATCTTAAATATCCATATATCAGAGATCAAAATTTTCTAGTGTATACACAAACAAAATAGTTAGTTCTAATTAAACCATGACTCTCAAGACAATATTTTATGAGCAATATATAAGATCATGGATGTCAACTAAAGAGATCAATGATAAACGCTATGTTAAGCTTTCAGAACTTTTCAGAGCTAGTAACTGAGTTCTGATCCTCTGATTCCTCTCATTATTCTTTGTCACTCTTTTGTAATTGTTTCTCTTGAGTGATGTTTTTAACCTAAAAAGGGTCCTTAAAGAACAAGATTGTCACCCAAATTCACCATTCTTCAAACGTTTCCAAGACATCTTTCAACTTTTTTCTATTCCTCGCACTCAAATAAATGCAGATATGCTCAAGCCTTATCACTCCAATCATTTACTTCCCACTCCTTTGTAACTGTACCCTAAAATCTTATACCTACCCATACTAATTGATCTACACTCTTATAAGTAAAAATTTCATAACATTCTATCTATCCTTGATTAATTGTCTTGTTAAGCTTGGATACACATAATATTAATACTTAAGTAAAAAAAGGGAAATGTGGGTTTTTATAGACAATGAATTAGGAGATAAAACAATTGACACATAATTAATACTTAAGTAAAAAAAAAGGGTAATGTGGGTTTTTATAGACAATGAATAAGGAGAAAAAACAATTGACAGTTTGATTGAGATAGAGAAAGAGTTAATGAGGCGTAAATCACATATACAGACAGAAAGAGAGGGGATTAACACCAAATGGTTTGAGTAAAATACGGATTTTATTTCAGGTCAGATGACAGTTTTTATGGACCCAAAAAAAAAGGCAAATTATAACATTAAATAAGGAGATTTTATCCTTATAATATATTGGTAGCAAATTCCAAACTTGTGCCCAATCTCATATTCTCATAATACCAAATTAGGTAAGATAATTGTGTGAAAGATTAAGAATTAAGATATTATAAAGAGCAAATATTAATGATGGGAGGGGTAGTAGAATAAGTCAGGAAATATTTACTTAAAACCACCCTAGAGCGACAGTACAAACAACAAAAACAATAAATAAATGGCGTGCCCATCGGGTGCGGGTCATGTGTGCCTCTTTCACTGCACCTCGCCTATAGCCAAAAAAAACAAAAAAAAAAGAAGTCTAAGCTCCCTAGTGCCCCGGCACGCCTAAGGCACAATTTTTTATACACTGGGTAGTAGCAGCGCAGTCCAAATGGTGACACAATGCACAAGGTGAGGAGCCTGCCTTCTACAGAGAAGTGCTAGAAAGGAGAAAATTGACTTGGATTCCAAGAAGATTAAATGTTACCTAGACTTTTATTAAACAACTAGCAGATCCCTTAAGTCCTCAATTTATTACATTATATGCTCCATTACAATGGTAAATAAAATTTTTCTATTTAGAGAAACCATTCACAGATAGGGTAGCAATTGTGGTTGATGACATGACGGACATAGCAGAGATTGCCAAGTAGTGGCCAGCACCAGTTCTTCTGATGGGCGTCGTTGATCAAGCATTTTAGGTTAGTAATATGTTCTCTCAATTTGGTCTTCGGCTTTATATTCTTTCTCCATCTTTGATCTCTCTCTCTCCCTCGTTTTCTCATTATTTATTATTTTTTCTTCTCCATTACAATCTGAAACTTTCCACTCCTTTTTCTTTCAATTTCAAACCAATCCATTCCAGTAAACATATCATTCCTGCCAACATTTCTCTATATCTCAGTGCATTTTAAGCTTAACTTATCTATTTTTTGAAATAGTTACCAAGTATCCCCTCCCTTTCCCTCCATCCGACTTTGGGATAAATATAAAATGGAAACTTACTGTATTTAATCACGTTGCCCTATTGAATAAGTTGCCTCCAAATATACACAAACAACATAACATACTTGCTTTTATTAAGCTTTATTTCACTTTAATCCTATGGAATCATAAAAATAGCTCACGTCCACCTTATCTTCATAGGACATCACTGGAGTAATGAGGATCCTTAAATTGTTTTATCTAGGAAAATAGGAGAAAGGACTTTATACTGGATTTTAGATTATCAGATCAGCTTATTTGTTATCAGATAAGATACAAAAGACATTTGGATCAGTTCAAAACATATTATGTATAGACTTTAAGAATTAATAAGTAACATAAACATTCTCTTTTTTCTATCTTTTATTGAACTAATAAATAGGTAAAATCAAGGAAGTATAGTAGATTAACTCCCTACACAAATTAAAGCTAAAACTCCTTTCTTCCTTATCTTATTCTACATGCCACGGAAGGGGAGAACAAAGAGAATACATTTTATTTAGGATGGATGGATGGATGCGACCTTCGCTTACGGGTCACTAGATTAACTCAAGACCTTTCAGTTGTGACCATGAGCTAGCTTAGGAATTCAATTTTTGGTTAACACGGGAAGGTAGGTCAACCAGACCACTCTTGTCACCTCTTGGTAAAAAAGTTTTGGCCAACTAATACAGAAAGACGTAAAGTCAGTCTATTTTGTGTCACATGAGCAGGTTGAACAAACTACTTCTACTGGTTACAAGAGGAAACCTGAATCCCAAAATGCCTATACAGAAGAAGCTTTATTTACACCCTTTCAAAGGCTTGTTTTCCTATTCTAGATGACCTCGCATCCTTGCCTATAACTAAAGATGAATCAAAGAGATGTAACAGCTTCATTTTTGGGAGTTTTGTGAATCCAAATTATTCCTTTAATATCCTCAATATAGCACAAGCTTCACTCAAATAGGAACTTGAACACCTTTAATCAGTTCAAAGAATATTACAAATTAGCAAGCATCTGAAAATTGTTGATAGCAACTCAAAGACTCCGATCAACATATCATTACCAGATGTAATATATTTTCGAAATCAATGGGTTAGCTGCTCGTACCCTACCAAGTATATCATTCTTAGATTATTAATTTCCTACCTCATACCTATTGCTAAACTCTCTAGGCTTTAAATTCTAACAAGCTTATAAAAACACTCATAGTCCTATAAGCGAAAAAGTCAGCGTCATATTAATATATCATGAATCAACAAATCTACAATCCAAATAAAAACAACAGGTACACAAGCAAACAAGAACAATCAGGAAAGTCTAAGCAATTGAAGGAAGTTACCCTTGGAAACAAAGCACGGCAAGAAGCACACCAAGTTCCATAGAATTCAACAACTACTAATCTATCTCCAGCTTCTTTTAGTGCACTCAAAAACTCCTCAGTGGAATGAACATCAATCATATTGGGTCCTGCATTCTTCTCCCACCATTTTGGTTGATCGGTCGCTTCCGCAACAACAGCATGCACCTAGCATACACCACCATACACAACACAGAAGGCTCTAACTTAATTACCACAACCACATTTACTATTGCTTGATCGAGAAAATAAATACAGATAGTTAAAACTTCGTCCATCTCACTTTATACCACATTTTTATTTTAGGACGTTTCAAAATAACAGGCCACTTAATATACATACATAAAACTAAATTAATATATGAAAATTTTCATATTACTCTTCAAGTTTATAGGATTAACTCCATAATATCGTCATAATATGATGATTACAATAGAAATGACCTCCAATCGAATTTGGAGTAGTAAATTAACTTATAAAAATCCAAAATTCAATGAAATGCGAATTACCCCAGCAATATACATGAGAAACATGTATAATTGATCATATTATATCAAATAATTTTGAAAAAGATAAAGAGAATAATAAAATGATTACCTTGAATGAAGAAGGTCGCTTTCTGGGTTTGAAGGAAAGAGGAGCAACAGAAACAAAAGCAGAATCAACGACTTTACTACCAATTTCAAAGGAATTACGATTAACTGGGTGCCAATTATTGAGTGAAGTGAGCAAAGACGCGGAAAATCGAAGGGAATTGCAAGAAGATAATCGAATAGCATCTGCCATTGAAGAAGAAAGAGAAAATTTGAAATTAATTTAAGCAATTGAATGGAAAACAATGGTGTGTGAATAAAATTAGCAGCATAATAATGGAGAAATTGGTGAAAATTTAGGGATGGAAAATGAACTCGGATTTTTTTTCCCAAAAAATAAAAAAATTCCTCGAGTTTTGAATAAGTGGCCTGAGCTGACTTACATAAAGGGCTTCTGGTCAGTGTATATCATATCACATCTTTAAACCAATGAATCGTTGGTCTGGTGATGATTAAAATTTTACTGGAGTATGTAACACCCTAATAATTCTCTCTTTAAATCTGTGAGGACCCTGAATAATATTCAAGAAAATTACTGGTGTGCTACCGCCACGTGTTCAAACGTTAAGGTTTTATCAGAAAATAGCAGCGGAAAAACTAAATCAGTTATAAATAAGTTTCAAAACCAACGAATGAATCCAAATTAAGTCATACAACTTGGAACCATTAAGGCCCTTATTCAAAACCCAATAAAAGTAGTAAGTGATTAAATTCAGTGTTCAAATAAATTCAAACCCAAAAGAAATAGTGTCGAATAAAATCGAATTAAAATAAATTCAAACTTGCAAAAGAAATAAAATGCAAACAACCAACTCTCTACTCAAGATCTCACAACCCTGATGAATGCTGCATGTGTAAGAACCTGTGGTAATTCTGCTCCCCAATATTACAAGTGTAAAAATTGAATCGTCACAGGGTCATTGAAAGGCGAAGGCCATGACCAAAGAAAGACACACAAAGCACGCAATCAGCAAAGCTGAGTACATACAAGCTGCAAAATAAATTAAGAAATCCATAACATGCTACTAATAATCAATCATCATGCATCATTAAATTATAGACTCGACACACGACTCAACTATTTATATTACTAAGACTCCATTAATTAATAATAGGTAAATCATTATTTTTATTCATTGGATTGCGCAATAGACAAGGTTGTCCAACCCATGCTCCATTTGGAACATCAATAAAAGAAAAACCCCATGCCTCCTTTCGGAAACATCAATAAACATCCAACGACCACGGGCGCGACTCCGTGACCGTAGTTAGTATGAGATCTCACCTAACTCCTAGTTTTGAAAAATATTTGAAATAAGAGACTCGTAGATCAGACGGCCTCGAGAAAAGTACACGGCTAATACCCCATGTACCCCAACCCCTGATTGTCATTACTCCAGAAGTGCACCAATCTAGAGTTTTATTGCTCATCCATCTTGCACTTTACGTGATTTACAGGTTTAGACTTGGTGATGACTCATATGCATAACAATACAATCAATCCAATATCAATTCAATCTAGTAAAACAACTTTTCAATTTCAATTCTTGATTTATTAGTGGCAAGCAACATTTATTATTTATTCCTTTACTACCTCGGTGTATAAACACCTTGAGTGCATAAGGCACCCCAAAACCTTAACCTCGTCTTAGAAGACTTAATTTCTTCCTTTACTCATCCTGCTTGCATAATCATGAATGAGTAATAAATTAATCATTACACCAATCATATACCTTTGCCTCTAAGCGCACCTTGCATAATTAGAGCACAAATAATACTTGCAATATAAAATAGTGCACGTCATACGAAATTCACAATGTATAACCAAACAATTTAACTCAGTCATCCCTATACATGATACTAAGTTCTCGATCCGTCATCCTTAAACATGCACCTAAAAGAAAGGTTTCGTAACTTGTACGTACCTTGAGCAAACGAATTGGTATGCCACTTTACTAACTAGAAATCACCTTCAATAAACTCCTCTCCTAAGCCAAATAATAACATCTCAATCAATACCCAATCAATCAAATTTACAGCAATACTAACTTACTTTAAAACCTTCAAAATCCAAATCAAACAACACTTTAAAACCTTCCCTTTAGTTAAAATTAAAGGCTTATATATAGTTCTTTAAATTTTCTTCATAAAAACCTTAAAATACACTCTTATACATGAAATTACAGCAAGTTCAAAGTCTAATAAAAATCTGAAAATTATATAAAAACCCCTAAAAATCTCCCTTTTTAATGGGTGATTAAACCCTCTTTATAAAACATCAAAAGTAGTACTTAGAAACTATTTCCAACACTTAAAAATTCAATAAAAACATATATTTATGCTTAATTAACTTTAAACATAATTAATTTTATTAATCAAACTCAAGGATAATATTTTAAGTATAAAAAAAACTTCGTTAAAATCAAAAACTGCCCGAAAATCATATTTAGAGGCTGAATTTGGCCACGATAGGGTGGTCCACACTACAAAAGGTAGTGATCTTTCTTAAAACGTTGTTTCCACATGGAAAACACTACTTTTTCATCAAATTCGAATGAGTTCAGAATCTGATCGGGATTAAAACGGGATTAATATTAACGAACGAAAATCTAAAAGTTAAAACACGAATCTACGTGTTCAAAATAATCTGGAATTAAGTTAAACTAATCAGTAGTTATAATCACCAAAATTTCAAAACATCATTACTATAAAAGCCTTAAATCAATTGTTCATAAAAACCCTAAAATCATGATTTTCAATAAATTGAAACCCTAGGTTTATAATTCATAAAATATGAAATTTATAACATAAATATAATCTGAAATTTATAATCTTTATACCATTAAAATATAATTTGATACTAAAAATATAATCTTTATACTAAAATCAAAACCCAAAACAATTAAATTAACATTAAGCAAAATAATGAAACAAAGGAGGATGAAAATAAGACTAACCTTTTTGTGTGGGAAATTTTTGGAGATTCATGGGGTATTTATAGGAGAGAATTATTGTAGGGTAAAAAGAAAGATTGGGCCTCATAAAAATAATGGGTCGATTAAGTAACAAATGGGTTAGGCTTGTGTGATTGGACATAAATTGTAGAATAAAGGTGCATAAAATAATTTGTTCAAATAATTTTCGACCCAGATTAATAATTTGAAACTTTTGAAATTTAATTATGAAAAATAACAAATAAATATTATAAATAAAATAAATTTTCATTTATAAAATATTTTAAAATACGGGGGATTACAGAGGACCTATATTCGATTCTCCAAAACAATAATTAAGAGGAGATTGGAACATAATCACCCAAAACTAATCCCGAATCCGGACAAACTCAAAGAGTGAATCGGGTGGAACACACAAAAAAAATATTTTTGAGGAAATCATAAATCCAAGGGCATATCCCCGAATCTGAATTAGTTTAAAGGGTATAACAGAGGTGGTTGTAGTTATTAACCATACCTAACTAACCGACCCTTGCTCCTTAACCAGGTAATGTGAAATAAAACAAATTCACTTAATGTTTTACCTCAATGCTCAAAATAGGATAGGAATAGAAAAATAAAACGGATTTTTGAATACAGATAGATTATACTCCACTCATTCCTATTATGACGGAAAACAACCTATGCATGATCCTAGTATACGATAATAAATGTAATATAAGCTTCGTCGTTTATTATACTAAATATGGAGAGCAAAAAAACGAGAGGAAACCTAGGGCTTTCAAGCGAAGAAAATGACCAATTGCAAAGGTCGTAAGAGTAAAATAAAGAGACTATAAAACTGGAAAAAAAAATTGTGCATTTAATATTATATAACTGAACATTTTAGTTGTTATAGTAAATGTTCATTTTATCAAAGAAATTTTATCAAAGAAATCAAAAATCAAGTAGAAAAAGAAGGAGAAATAGACTTAACGGGATAAAATACGAGGATAGAAGACGTAGATAGGGACAACATTGGAGTAGTTTGAAGCAGCAAAAATAATGTCGGGATGATCATCGTCTCATCAATTCGAAGGTCACCCTTAAACCAAACAACAACAGTTCCGCCATTATTGTTGATTCGAAGGTCTTGTGCGTGTTTTCCGTCATTTTTTTATGGGGTGAGTCGGATATTATGCACCCAACATAAACTGTTTTGGGTAAAATTAACCAAGCCACGTGGTCCTATCAGAAGGTGACACGTGTCACCCTACGAAAGGTCCAAATGGATCAATCACCTTATGACATGTGTCCCTCCATACAATTGGGAAAAAAGGCTGCGTTCATGGCCCAAATCCCGAAAAAGTCGTAATACGGCGCAACCCACCAAACTTAGGTCAGAATGACCTAAGAGGGGGCACATTTTCCAACGACCCTATAAATAGGGAGATTTCCACCATTTTCTAGGACACGCTCATTTATTACATTAGATCTACATTCTCTCACATCAGAGAAAACACCTGATCTCAGAATCTGAGAAGATCTCACATTTACCTCTTCTGCACCTCGTCATACTCTTCGACCGATAGTAACTTGATCATCGGAGGCGGAGCTCCAACCAACTAGAGTCTCCGTGTTTTGCAGATACAGAACGCGTGGGACCAGTCATGGTGACGTAACTCTCACGAGGGACCAGAAAATACCCAAAACATTTGGCGCAGTCTTGGGGAGAGTACCTCTAAAATGGTTCAAGAGTCTATACTGCCACATAAACCCAATCGGCCTAGAGTCGATGGACAGGTGTATTCAGACCAAGATACAGACAACGATTGTGAAGTCGAAACCCATGTGGCCCCTGATGGATCACTCATCTCTAAGTGCATCCGTCCCAGGGATAATAAGTGGAACAGGGCAACAATGAAGCTGGTCCCAGTAAATCTATTGGACCACCGACTAGGGAAACTCAATCATCTAGAGGGACTGCTCCCGTTAATAGGGTTGAACTCATGAAGTTCATGACTAGTTTTAAGGGAGAAATTAAGGACCTCATCAACAAAAGGACGGCTGGCTCTACCAAGGGTCCGTCGGCCAAGAAGACTTCTCAAGCTGAGAGGAGAAAGCCATTTAGGGATAGGCAGCCTACTCCACATCCAAAGGAGAAGGCCACACCTGCAATTGACTGGTCTAAAATCCTTCTACCTCAGACGGGCACAAGGAAGGTCATTCGGACAGTTCAGCCAGATGGCAGCAAGAAGACTTTCTTCGATGCTCGACACATCATCGAGCATAATAGGAGCCAGCCGTTGTCTGAGTCAGCCTCTAAATCGAGCTTCCCAGACAACTTCAAAAACATCTAAGCAATTAATTCTCAATCCTTGCATGAGAGTCATACAAGCTGCAAGTCCGTCCACAGTGGCCCTCATATGATTATTGGGTCAGGCCTGTACATGTCTTAGATGCCAAACAGACAATATACCGCACCATTCATGCAGCTGGCCCTCTTTGGAGGTCAGGCGACATACAACGTCAAACCGTTGGATTGACAACTTCGTTTGCTAAAACTTGGTGAATAAACCTTTACGTTCACCAAGGAAATAAAAGAGGCGACACAACCGGCCAAGGTAAAGAATGTTTTTGTTGGTGCCTATGATGGTACCACCAAACCCTGAAGATCACCTTATGGCCTACACCAACCTCATGCACATGCAGGGGTTAAAGGACGCCATGTGGTGTAGATGCTTCCTTGCTACATTGAAGGGCATAGCCCAACAATGGTTTGGCAACATGATAGCCGGATGTATTGATAGCTTCAAGAGGCTTACCTTCTTGTTTGCTTCTAACTTCTCGATGAACATCCCTGCCAAGAAAACAAGTCTCGAATTGAACACCATTTGGTAAGGAGAGAGAGAAGGACTCCGCTCCTATGTCAAGCGGTTCAATCTGGTGAGAATCCAGATTCAAGGACTGCCTGACAAAGTTACCTATACAGACTTCTATAAGGGTCTGAAAGACGAGTCAACCTTTAAGTTTAACCTTGTTAGGTAGAGGGTTTTCACCCTCCAAGAGACTTTGATAGAGGCGGAGAGCTTTATACAAGCAACCAACCTCTGCACGTCTAGCAACCAGTCATACTCTATAAAGTTGTCAAAGGAGAGCCGATCTTCTCAGCTGGCTCCCAAAGCTGAACAGAGTAAAAAGAGAAAAGAGATCTAAGCGGTTGACGATTCTGATCAGTTGTCCTAGAAGAAAAAGAAATAATTCAAACCGTACGTTCCTAGGTACGAGTTTAATAAAGACTACTATTTCATCCTCATGGAGATAAAGGACCTGGTGACTATTGAGAAACCCACAGCCATGAAGGGTTCCGGCAAAAATTGGAACAAAAATAAATACTGCCATTTTCATGAGGACATCGGCCATGACACCAATGACCGCTACAGCCTCGAGCGGTTTCTGAACTGTCTAGCTAATCAGGGGGTGTTGAAGTCATACATCCTCAAGTCCAAGGTCACCCTAAAGACAAATTTAGGGAAGTCGTCCAAAAAGACTCCCCAGCCTACTAGTATGTCGGATACAGCCAAGGATCCGATCTACACCATAGCAGGCGGTTTTGCTGGAGAAGGCCCTACAATCTAGGGCACTAAGGACCATTTGAGGAAAATGGATGTTAACTATGATGAAAAAGGTCAGGTGTCTACCAACACATTTGTAGAGGTCGCAACGCTAAAAGGGATTGGGATAAAGTCCGCCGACCGCATGATGACCTTGTGATTTTTTAAAGCAAAGTGGCCAACCAAATGGTTGGCCGCATCCTAATTGACACTGGTAGATCGTCTAACATCATCAGCTATAAGTGCCTATCCAAGATGAGGTACAAGGTGGTATGCATTCACGACGTCTCCCACCCTCTTGTTGGTTTTGTTGGAAGAGCTGTGCACCCAGTCGGACGGATAGATCTGCCCATCCGACTAGGAGAAAAGGAAAAAAAGTGGCATATGACCGTCCGATTTTTTGTGGTTGAAGAGTTGATTGCCTATCACCTTATTCTGGGCCATCCCACTCTGAATGAGTTTGCGACCGTCATCATCCCAGCTCTTATGCTGTTGAAATATGAAAGGGATGATGGCTTGCGCAAAGGTTATTACTAGACTACCATGAATAAAGATTGCAATAAATATGTGAAAATTTGCACAAAATGCCAAATATATGCTAATTTGTAACACGTCCCACCATCCCTCCTTTACACCTACACATCTCCATGGCCATTCTCAACTTGGGGAAAGATATCATTGGAAATATTACTCCCCCCGGGACAAGAGGTCATGAATACACTCTCGTCGCCATTGATTACTTTACCAAATGGGTTGAGGTAGCCTCGTATGCGAAACTCACCACAAAACATGTAACACTCTTTATCGAAAGAAATATCATATGTAGATTTGGAGTCATATATGAAATGATAAGTGACAATGGAACTCACTTTCCAGCAGAGTGTAAAGACTTACTTCAAAAGTATGGAATAAAACATCACCACTCCTCCCCATATAGACCTGAAGCAAATGGCGCAGTGGAAGAGCCAATAAGAATTTAAAGACAATCATTGAAAATATGACATAAAATTTTAAGGATATGCCTTACAAACTCCATTTTGCTCTTTGGGGTCATCGCACGTGAAGTCAAGCCTATGGAGCGGTTTTCATATTCAAGATGTCGAGTAGCCCTAAAATCTTTCCTTTTTCGGTTCCTTCGAGGAATCATTGAGATGCTCACTAGAGGTGGATTTGAAACTAGTAGGGAGAACGCGGTAAGATTGTTTGGGATGAAGGTGAATTGTGTCTTATTAGTTCTCTATGCTTAGCATATTTTATGTTTCAATCAACCTTTGGATATCTTGAAACGTGCACTCACTTATTTAGTTAGAAAAAATTGCATCCATTTGTGCTTGTTCATCTGCAAAAGTCCTTTCAAGAGCATATGTTTTCTTACTTTTCTTTTGATTTCCTTTTTATGATGTGCCTTGTTTGTTTGGTTTGGGAGAGTTATGGGGTAAACTTTTAGGAAACCCTTACGGGACCTCACTCGTCCTCATTGACGACTTGGGGTTTTAAGGGCTTTTTGTAGTTATAGAAACCTACTTTTTGTTTTGGGTGTTTTCATGTCCCTTGGGAGAGTTACAGCTCAAAGACTAGGTCCAACGAAGCCTCCTGTACCTGCAAAGAACGGAGCTCCAAATGTTTGGAGTTCCTCCTCCGAAGATTAAGTTAGTACGGATTCGGAGTAAAACTTACAGAAAGTAAGCATCTTCTCGGATTCCGAGGTCAGGTGTTCTCTATTTTCGAGAGCAATAATGATGTAATGATTAAGACGTGCCCCAATGAATAGGGGAATCTCCCTATTTATAGGGTCCTAGAAAGGTATGCCCTGTCCTAGGGTTTGATGACCTAGGATTTAGGGCAGAGCCATTTTGTGACTCTCTTGGAATTTGGGCCTTGAAGGCCGCGCGTGACACGTGTCAACATATGGGAAGTCCATTTGGACGCCTCTTTTGTGACACGTGCTGCACTCTAATTAGGCCACATGGCGCGGTAGAAATACCCAAATCACTTTTGGCCTCTTGTCTCGATAGGAAGTGCGATGATGTTACAAAAACCCGTTCTTCATGCTAGATCAAAGTTGAAGTTTTTACGGACTACGAAATGCACTATGAAGTAAGTTATAACCTATATTTGGGAAAAATTTATCTTAGAGCGTTGTTTGATTACTAATTAGACCTAAAACTTTCTCATACATACTTAAACTTGATTAATAACGGACCCTAATGCGTCAAATGCAATGATTAGATCCAATGGATCTTACATTGTTAAACCGAGCCAATCAGATAAACCAACATTCAAATTTATATGCAAGGACTATACATATGGATATCCCTTTCAAATATTTTCCAACGGTATATTATAATCCCAATTCCGAGTTAAAACGAAGAAATTATGATCAAAACACTAAATTGGGCCCTAAAACCGATACCCTTGTACTCAAACAGCCATATTTTTAGATCCATAATATAATATAACCTAATCCTAACGGCAATGGAAAGTAGAAATTCAAATCTTTCCAATGATATCTCACACTCCTTAATCTGACTATGCAATCAAAAGTTATGGAATTTTTAAAAACGCATTTTTGTATAAGGCAAACCGCACTGAGTACAACTCAGTGAGTTGCACCCGCTTTCTCATTTACACATTACTAGATCATCTTCCACATTCGCATACTAGTCCAATCATGGGTGACAAAGTAGCATTGGAGAAACTTAGAGAGGAAATCCAAAACCTAAAGGCCTTACGAGAAGATGAAACCCAAATGAAGGCTCATAATAAAGAAGAAAAGGCTAAAATTAAAGCAGAGAAAGAAAAAGAAAACATTCGGCAAGAAAAAGCAAGAGCCGAAAGAGTAAAGGCCTTGGAGAAACTTGTCCTTCGAGCTAGCTCAGGGAATAAGTACTTCAATTATGATCTTGCATCACAACCTAGTGGCAAGACTCTCCTAGAAAAGTTCTTGACTACAAATTTACCAACCTTTAAGTTTACAGACAATCCTAGGACTCACTTAATAATGAGCTTTAGGCCGGGTTTGAACTGGTGCCCTTTGTTGTTTTTCTACTAGTGTTTATTGGAATTATGCAATGGCATTAAAAGGGGTTGAGCATAGTTTATATGCATGTACTTTTCCTCTTTCTTATTCCCAACTGCTACATCATGGTTTTATAACCTCGATGAAAAACAAACTTGCACTTGGAGTAACGTTGTAAAAGCGTTTTTTGCCCAATATGGAGACAACATCGAGCTCACAACTACCTTGCATGATCTTGAATTGCTTAAGCAAGAGGTAGAAGAAGGCTTTATTGACTTCTTTTCCAGGTGGCAATCAAAGTTTTCTCTTCTTTCACAAAGACCTCCGGATCATGAACTTGTCCCAAAGTTCATAGACAATATGTCTCTAACATACAAGTGCCATTTACAATAGCTTGTTTTAAACACATTTCAAAAATTCTATACTATGGGAACATTAATTGAAAGGGACTTGATAAATGAAACCATGAATCATATAGATGGACTACATTTTTAGAGAGGATTTCACCTACGTTTGAAATGGACAAAGCTTGAAGACGCAATCTCAAGAAGTCATCAACAGTTCAAGATATAGCACCCTAGGTCTTGTTTTGTTTCTTTTTCTTTTGTTTTCCTTATGATAGGCTAAGAGATTCATGCTGTTGTCGAATCTACATATTTTGTACTCCTATTAATTAATGAATATAAATTATATTTTCAAGTACGTCTATCTTGTTCTCTTTTCGATCTCTTTGTTGTTATTAGCCTGGATTAAATGAAATACACCTATAAACAGGCAATATCAAAAAAGGCATACATACTCAACACTTTAAGAATATTGATTAGCTTTGGCTTACAAGATTTACCGAATGAAAATAGGTCCCTCCTTTGGCCCACTAAGAAGAGATATGATGATTACACCAACACATGAGGCAACTTAAAATTCCACGTAGATAATTCCATTTTAATAACCTTAGAACAATCCATCTTTTGTTAGCCCTTTTGAGCTTCGTCAATTTAGCTTTACTTAATCAACCTACATTATTATTCTAAACCTTGGGATGGGAATAGTGCAGAGAGATACAAATGAAAAAATTGGGGGAACGAAACATAAGAGGGGGACACAAAGTTAGTATAAACCCAAAAAAGGAAAGATTAAATGCAAAATTGTTCTAAACCCAAAACCAAACTTGTTAAAAAGAAGAGAAAAAAAGAGAAGAAAGAGAGAGAGGGAAGACAAGGAAAAGGCACCTAATGTAGGAGTTGTCACATAAAGTAGAAAGGTTTTAGTTTGAGAGGCACCAAAAGTAAGGGGATTAAGGAAGTATATTTGAGCATGTCCATTTTTCATAACCTTGAGCCTAGCCACGTTACAACCCTAGAAAGGCCCTCCTTGAGGTAGACCATAATCATGTACCACAAAAAATCATCATTCTACCTGGCCCACCTTAGGCCTTTGCACATATGGACCTACTATGGAGTAGTTATGCCCATACATAAAATGCATGAAGTGTTGAGTAAATGATTACAAAATCATATAAAAAATTCAAATAATTAGGATGATTTGATAGCCATTGGCTTGATTACATCATTTTAGTAAAGCAATCGAATCAAACTAAATTCGATGTTTTCTATATAATTTGCCAAGAAAAATAAGATGACTATCACTTTACAAAAAAAATAATCATCTTATTTTCTTTTAATAATAGGGCTATTTATTACAAAGGTGATTCAAGTTCTATACACATTGCCTAGAAAAAAAACGAGTTAATACAGTAAATTGATTTGATATATATATATCGACAGCCTCGACGTCAACTTTAGATGTCTTTTACAACTCTTGAACATTGGTCTTCTAACTTATCATGAGCAACTAATATATCCGCATGTGTGGGATATCTTCATCCTCTCTAAGCGAGGAACATTGATTGAACATGATAGATACATGAAAAAATGATCATTATCACTATCACACATATACCTCACTGCCAAATCATCACGATGATTCAAATATTAAGTCAATAATTCTTGCGTTTTGAAAACATGTCTATTTTTTAATTCTTCTATGGGAAAGTTGGATCCTCTTCCTTTTTACGCAAATCCGTCTTTTTTGTTCATTTCTTTTTAAGGGGGTAAGTCGGGATGATCCCTCCCATTTGGCAACTAAAATACCCGAAAAATAGTATAATTTTTTTTTGCTCTTTGCTTCAAACTAAAGCCAAGACATCCCCACTTCTCTTTATTTACAAATTTGAACACACTATTTATGCTACTAAATCAATGTCATACAAAGTTTATTACAAATCATCTTAATAACTTTAAATGACAAAGCGAAGAATACTACTTCCTATTATTGGACCAAGAAATAGTTCGTGATAAACATATGCAGTATTCCACAAATTGAAAATACAAATCTTGGGACTCCAAATAAACATGAGAAATATCCCCTAGCATATGTATACATGAATTCCAAAATCAACCTAAATCAACACTTGGGGGCTACAAAAATATAGGTCTCACCTTAACTTTCGTTTTTAAATAAGACCATATTTTGGAAAGTGATTCGAATGATTTTATGAATTATTCTATGTAGGGAATAATTTCAAGCTTTAAATCCCACTAGCTTGAACCCCACTGTGATCATACACTAAAGTACGGTGGCTTCCAAAAGGGAAGAAGATAGAGCAAAAGAGTCGCCAACAAATTTTAGGAACTTGTAAACCGTTCATAGGATGAAGGTTACACCCCTTAACGATCCAAAAGATCGTCAACTCCATAAGGTCTAGAACCAAATAAGGGTTCGGGGATGAAGGTACAAATCCAACCTAAAAGAGATTGAACCTGCCCTAATAATAGGCCTCTACTTTATTCTGATCGTATTCATGTGCGCTTTTGGATTAACATGCAATCAATAGGATTAACCCTAAACCTGTTTATCTATGTTGGTTGAATATAATGCACAAATAAATCTATTATTGGCGATCACTTGAAATCATAATCATATTAACCCTAAACAAGATTATTAAATATCTTATTAAGCGTGATTACAAGTATAGATTCCCTTTAAACATGCATAAAAGGTGTGATCAAGCAATGAAAATAAATAGCATCAAGCAACATAATATTCATAATAATCACGACAATAAAATTATAACAATAATAAAATTATAATCATCAAAATAATCATAATAATAATATTCATAATAATAATCGTCATAAGTAATAATTATCATCATGTTCATGTTAATATTAAAGCATAATAATAATAGCAAGATCCTAGGCATGATACTAACAAGATTAATAACAAACCCTAGCATGTCACTATGCAATAAAAATCAAAGCTTTAACCCTAACATGACACTAACAATCATAAATATTAGGAAGAACGTAGGAAGCATCGTAACAATCATACTCAATATTAAAATTACCCTAAACATGATACTAGGAATATCATAATAACAATTTAAACATGATTTCTACATCATAATATCAATAAAAACCATTAAAGCACTTACTTTGATGCCTCGCACCTCTTTCTAATAACAAAATACACACGTTAGTAACTTCAAGGAAAATAATAATCAAACAATTAAATTAAATAATTGAAAAAGAGATTTGGGACCAAACCCTCAGAAATTAAACCTTTCACGTCTAGAGCGAAGGCAACTTCGAATATGGCTAGGTGTTTCTAGATCTTGTGAATGCGGAATTTTGTATTTGAGAAAAGGCTAGTTTAGAAAAAGAGAAAGAGAGAATAATCAAGAAAATCTTGATGAGAGTTGGTGAGGATTGGTGTATGAAAACGGAGTTTTAATACGTTATTTATAGAGAAAATCAGCCAAAAAGATAAATTAAACAAAGCAGAGTCAGACGCACAAAAAAACAGAGCTGGCGCCAACCTTGGCTAGCTGGAGCCAGGCACCAACACTAGAGCCAGGTGCCAATGGCTAGCGCCAGGCGCCAGGCCTGGTTCCAGGCGCCAAGGCCTGGGGTTGGGCGCCAAGCCTATTTCCAACGCGTTTTCGAAAATCCGATAAGTTTGCCGTACTGGAGGATAAAATCATATAATTTCCTCAAAAATGCTATTTGATTTTGATTAAAACTCTGAAAAGTCAAAAGTCAATTTATCAATGCTAATTGAATTAGGAATGAAAAGAACCTTCTAGAAGATTCTAGAAGACTAAAACCATTCCTAATTGCATTAGGAATGATAAATCATATTAGGCCCTCCCCAAGATCATTGGGCCGTATATAAAGCTCGAACCGGGCCCAGTTTGGTAAATTGGCCATAACTTCCTCAATATTCATCGGAACTGGGCTTATAATATATCGTTGGAAAGGTCTTTGCAAGACCCATCCAACTACACTAATATTGGACCCATATCATGGACCAACCAAATGGATTGTCTGTTTTCTTAAAATAAGTTTTCAAAAACAGAGAGAAGAGAAAAGAAAATAAAAACTATCCGCGACACTAGACTTTCCACACTTTCACTTCATTCGATTATGATTCGACGTAAAAGGTACTCATCAATGGGTTTGGTTTTGGGGAGACACAAATGGGTGTCTACAGAAGCCCCCACTTTGACTGAGTTTGGAGAAACGCAGGTTTCGAAAACAAAGTCAAAGTATCGATAGGGACGGAGAATGATTCAGAACGTTCTGCGATCCTAAATCACTCTTGTAACGCCGATACCTGCAAAACTATCGTTAGTTAAACAGATAAAAGAGTTAAGAAACACGTATCCTGCACCGTCGAGCACACGTCTCTGAAAGTAACCGATTGTTGCCGCTTTACTGTTGTTTTGATGACCTTCTACAAGCTAGAGAATGCCATCCCGCTTGAAAACCGCTACCCCCGTAATTGCTTCCAAATATAGAAGATTGCTTCGCCTGAAACGATCCTCCTCCGCGTTGATAATATTCCACGTCCTAGGGAATACCATCGAAGATTGCTTCTCTTGAAACAAATCTCCATCCGCATTGATAATATTCCACGTCCAAAGGAATACTATAGAAGATTATTTCTCTTGAAACAACCTCCAGTTGTTTGTGACAACTCTCCGCAAGCTAGGGAATGCCGTCGAAGATATCCTCACTTGAAGTCATCCTCATTTGATGCGATAATTTTCCAAAGGAAATTACCGAAGATCCACGCCTGTTGATCTTTAAAAAGTTTGCCTGAACTTTGCTTTCGCTTTGCCTGTACGTCGGCGCTTCTGTAGCTTTGAACCTGTACGTCGGTGCCTTTTTTGCTTTTGAACCTATATGTCGGTGCTTTTTGTTAATGAGCCAATGCTTAGGCGCTTTAAGCTAAGTGAGACGATATTTTATCAGGTCGATCACTTTATATAATCAAGCCGATTACTAAATCATGTCAAATTTCTTATAGGGGCTAACTGGCGTACCAAGGAACCCAAAAATATGTTGCAAAAAGGTAAAACAACCCCACCAGGTGGCTGGGATGATCTGGCGCCACTGAAAAGCCATTAGCGCCACTTGTTTAGCCTTAGCGCCAGGCGCCTAGCCAAATTTGTGACGCCAATGCATAGGGCTTGGCGCCAGCACGGGGATTTCCTTAAACACCCCTTTCCTCTTCATTTCGCTGCTTTGCTCGTCGCGAAACTACTCGAAAAAAAACGAAAGCTTCAATTGCTCGGTTCTTGCTCGTTTCTCAACCAAATTTGCTCAAATTTGTCGCAAATCAAAGCTCTTTTCGTCTATTTTCCCGATCTATGTGAGTTTTCTTCAAACTCACATCGGTTTTTATGAATTTTGGCATGTTTTATTCACGAATTTTATGAAAATTCAAAATTTATAATGCTCAATTTGCTTTGTTTGTCAAGTTTTATGCCATGAAATTGCTTGATTATGTTTATATATTGCCTTGGGAATAATTTGAGACTTGTTTGACTCAATTTGGTGAAGAAATGAGCAATTTGCCATTGTTGGACCTCTTAAGGTCCTGAAGAACAATGTGACTTGTTCTTGATGTTTTTGCTAGCAATTCTCGTCTAATTTGTCACAATAATTGCTATGGTGTTGCAAGAAATTGTGTGATTGCTTGAAAAATGCCGTTATGCTCAATTTGAATTTGTGCTCTATTCTAGTACTACGTACTCTATTTTTGCGAACATAGTATCATGCGGCTAGGGGAACCTTAGATACTATAGAACCTCAATTTATGATGTTTTTGCACAATGTAGCATGGCTAGACAACGAGGCTCGGGTTCACGGTCCCGAAACACTCGACGGGAGCATGAGCCCGTAGAGGATGACGTCACGCCTTCCACTTCGCTTGGTCGACTTCCGGAGTGGGATGAGCGGACCCTGTTCTTCGCCCCCGTCCACCACATTTCTGAGAGGGTGAGACAGGGTATCGCGCCCGGGAGGACGCGGCATCATGGCTCCGGCTGTGACGGTTTGGGCGATTTGTACAGGATGTACATCGCCAGGGATCTCGAGATGAGACTCCTATAGGATTCTTGCGGGCTAGCTACTCTGTTCGAGACCTCTGAGGCTATGGTTGCCTCCAGCTGGGGTCATCATGTAGTGCGCGCTTTGATGGAGTTCTTCTGGGACACCACCAACACTTTCCATTTCCCTTGGGGCGAGATGATGGTCACCCCTACGGACTTCAGTCTCATCACAGGACTAGAGTTCACCTCTGTACCACTGCCGTTTGACAGTAGAATCGACGTCTTTTCTTCGGAGCTGTTGGGGCCGATCGCTATTCGGGCCCGAGCTGAGGTCGAGACGACTCAGTTTAGTGCTAGGGGGATTCGCCGCTCGACGCTGGCAGCGGCTCTTGATGACGATGCGACCATCCGAGAGCAGCGGGTGCGCATCTTTGCGCTGTTGTTGTTGTCAGGGACATTCTCCTCTGACAAAGGTAGTAGGGCGTTACTTTACTATCTTCCTGCTGTCCGTGATCTTTACCGGATCGGGACTTATGACTGGGCTAGCTTGGCCTATGCTGACTTTGTTCGTGCGCTGAGGGACTCGTGTCGACACCGGTCCTTTGGAACGAACGTTGCTTTGTCTGCCTTTTGGAAGGTCGTAGAGGTAAACATTATTCCCTATAAAGTTTAGCTCTACATATTAGTTAGCATTTACTCACACTTTTAACCCTTTGTAGATCTGGTTCTACGAGCACTTCCCTTCTGCTGCGCCGGCGAGACCATCGCCGCGGGGATTTTCAGTGAGTGCCTCTTGGGGCGGCCACCATGTGGATATGTCTACTACACATGTCTGGAACTGGATCATCGCGGTACAACTTTTATTGTTTATTTGCTTTTTTGCGATGCTTTAAGTATACTTTCGCCTGATTGATGTTCGTTGTAGGGTCCTGAGGTGGTGTACCGGCCGTGGGGCGGTTGGACAGTCCCTGGGTTAGCCGCACAGTATTCTGCTGAGCGTCGCTATTTCTTGGGGACTTATGGAGCGATCGTGTACTTAGGGGAGAGGGTTGCTAGACAACATTCTTCTGATGTCTTCGTCGTTCCTGCTGCTCCACCACGTCATATGTTCGACGAGGCGCGATTGTCGAGCATGTCTGAGGGAGATGGTACCCCTTGGCGATCCTATGTGATCCATGGGCAGTGCTATGCTGAGGAGCTACTACCGTTGTTAGATCCAGCCCCCGTACCGGGCGAGGATGTGAGGGTAAGATTTTTCAGCTTTTACTTTCCATGAAGTAGCCCCCAAGTAATATTTTAATGAATTTTTTTTTGTTTATCAAGACGGTGCTGCTGAGTTCGTGCCACCCCGTATGTCCATCCACTACCAGGGGATGTACGGGCCGATTAAGGAGATGATTTCTCCGGCTCCCGAGGGCGAGCGCTTCATAGAGCGGTCGATCCCTCGCCACCAGACTCGAGTAAGCCTAGTTATTCACAATTTTGTGTTCATATATCATGCATGTTTACTGACTTATTTTTCTGACAGTTTTCGCGCGAAGTGGTTTCGGCGATGGCACGATGTATAGATGCCTTTCGGAGCCAGCTCGTCCGGATGAGGAATGCGGCCACTTGCCGTCGGGATGACGTCATCCGAGAGGTAGTCTTAATATTTTTTGCATTACCGCTTCAATTTTGTCTTGTTTCTGATTTAATTCTTTTTGCAGGGCAAGCTTATTGCTTCTCACACCCGCACGAGACCTGAGGGGCGGAGGGATCCGGCGAGGTCTAGCTCAAGACGCCGTCGTACTTCGTTAGGGGGTAGAGGTGGCCGCTCTGAGGCTGCTCGTGCTGATGTTGCAGAGGGCTCGGGATCTTCTTCTGAGGGTGCTCATGCTGCACCGGTAGGAGAGGCTACCTCGGCCTTCAGAGGTGGTGGGACGTACGAGGTAGGCTCGTCATCGCGGCAGCCTGCGCAGCCTCAGCCTACATTGAGTCTTCCTCCTCCTACGGAGACTGGAGCTGGGGCTGGTGGAGGGGTGACTCCTCGTATGGCGCAATTTTATGATATGATGGGCCTACGTCCTCCAGCGCCGTAGTTTGTTCCTGTGTATATTTTATTTTGACTTTTATAGAACTTTGCCTTAGACTCATTATTTATAGACACATTTTGTATATTTATGCTATTATGAGTTTATTTGTTTGTTATTATGTGTATGTTTGTGTGTGAAAGAGAAGTGTGACAAACAATTTTGCGCAAAAATTCCGTCATTTTTATTATTGATGGAGGGTATCCGACTCTCTCCCCCAAAACGAAAAATAAAAAAAGGAAAAGTCAAATAAAAAAGTCGGGTGTTTGGAATTTAATTTAAGTAAAGTCCAAGAAAGAATAATATAATTAAAAATAATAGCTATTTTAATTAATTAAGAAAAAGGATGAAAAAGATGTTTAGGAAAAATAAACGGAGCCATAAAGTCATTAGTCGACTCGAGTGTAGGATTAAAAACGCAAGGTAAGCACGCGCGTCTGATGTGGCAACTTGGCGCCAGCTAGCGCCACAATATGGCGGGTGGCGCCAGGCGCTACACTTGGCATGTGGCGCCAAGCGCTGGCGGCTGGCGCCAATTACGGGGTTTTGGCGCCAATTGACGCTGATACCGTATTTCATTCTGATTAAAACTTCTCGCAATTTGTGTATAAATAACCCCCTGCCCAGCCGATTCTTCTCATAATTCCAGCGAATAAAATTATTCTTTGCTTTAGAAAAAACAATAACCATGTCTATAGTCACCAAAACCTTTACCCAATACACTCATGAATGGTGTCGATCTCTTAATGCTAGGGAGAGAAAAGAATTAGATTTATTTCACTTGGGGGGAATTTATGGCATCAAAGGGGTAGATCTTGACTTAGATTTCTTACATACCGCTCTAGAATTTTGGAATGTTGATACTCATTGTTTCAGAATAGGGTATGATGAGATTAGCCCTTTGCCAGAGGAATTTGGTGCTATTTTAGGCTACCCTGCAATAGACCTCGTAGTAATCCCTAGAGTAGATGCATACTATTATAAGGATTTTGAGCGCTTCTTTAATTTAAAAGAAAGGGATTTATCAAAAATAGTAGATGACAACATAGTTAATTTGAAAGAATTTGCACGCCATTATTTTGATAAACCTCTTTCTGAATCTTTTCATATATATAGAAGAAGGGCGTTCCTTTTTTGCATGCTTAATCAATTTTTTCTTAGTAGTGGTAAAAGTAATGAAGGTCAATCAATTATAACCACTGTTTTAGAACAAATTGAATCAGGGAGAAATCCAATGCCATTGATAGTTGGAGAGACTATGATTAGTCTTGATGAATTGAAAAGGGACCCAAAAGCACCTTTTCGCGGCTCTCCAATTTTATTACAGGTAGAAAAATAATATTTTTAATTACAGAAATCAAAAAATATATTTTTGTATTGTAATAATGATTTATTTGCATTGCAATTTTTGTTTACAGATGTGGCTAATGGAAAGGCTAGGATTAATTAGCCCTCCGGACGAAATTGAGAAGTATACTCCTAATTGCTTCGTGAGGAGGAAGAAACGCTTCCCTAAGATTGGGCGTCATGGGTGGAGAAAAGTCTTCGAATCACGTGATTTTGTTATCAAGTGGGTCGTCCCATGGTGGAAAATAGAAAGGGTGGTTGGTGTTAACAAGCAACCTTTCTGCCGTCTTCCAAGTTTGTCCCGTGTGACTTATTATTACCCCTGCAGGGTAAAAAGACAATACGGCTTGCTTCAGAATATTCCTTCCGGGGATCTTCGTCCTCCCTACGAGTACCCTGTTTCTCAAGAAGTGGACAGATTTGATGCTTACTAGATTGCTAGACCTTTATGGGAAGTGGTTACCCAAAAGATTCCTCCTTCTTTGCCCAATGATGTAAAGAAGTGGTTGCTGAAGAAGTCTTCGAATGATCAGGGTAGAACTGATGTGAAGAATCGTCTAGGTGACAGGGTGATTCCTTCCAAGGAACGCTTAGGTGCAAGAATTGAATTCAAAACACCTGCAATGCCTAGGAAGAAAAATGCTACCAAAGGGAAAAGGAAAGCTAACACCACAGATAAAAAGGCTTGGATGGAAAAGAAGCATGGAGTGTTAGCTGAAGGAGAGACTATCTACTCTAAAATTGAATGTAGGTCCTCTAAAGGATGCCTACTAGCTAAAGTTATGGATGAGGAGGAGGAAGCAGACAAGAATTGGAAAAGGGCTAAAAAGGAAAAGAAAGATTAGGAGCATTGCTTAGCTTAAAATTATTAGACTTAGATTATTTTAATTTAAAGTTTATTTGTTTCAGCTTTATTTAAATTCCATCAATAATGTAAGTTTATTTTATTAATGAAATTTTAGCTTTCAATTAAATTATTTACTTTAAATGTATTTTATTAAAGCAATGAAAACCGAAAAAATTAATTTTCCAGAAATTCTTCGTGTACGGAAGTCGAAAATTTTTCGAAAAACACCGAAATTTGCCCAGAATTTATTTCCAAATTGGCGCCAGTTATTTGCAATTGGCGCCTGTCATTGAAGTCTGGTGCTAGGCACTAATTTCATCGTCTGGTGCTGATGGCTGTTGGCTGGCGCCAAGCTCTTCTCTGCGACGCCGATGATTCGCCGATCTTCTGTTGAATTTTTAATTAATTATGGAACGCGGAGATGTCGAAAAATAAAGTGGCCGCACCCGTAAAGGGTTGCCTATGTATCCTTTCTTAAGGAATCAGACCGAACGTAACTCTCTTGAGTATCCTACTCAAGTAATTATGGGTAGTATTTCTTAAGTTGGTCAAGATTTGTCATGTTTGAGAATTCATTGCCATCCATATCAGTTAATTTTGCTGCACCTCCTGACAGGATTGTTTTGACAATGTAGGGTCCAGACCAATTGGGTCTAAATTTACCCCTTGGATCTAAAACATTTTTCCTTAGTGCTTTTAACACCAAGTCTCCTACTTTGATATTTCTTGTCTTGAAATTCTTATTAAAATGCCTAGCTATACGAGACTGGTAACACTGAGTGTGATGTAGAGCTTCTAGTCGTTTTTAATCGAGTAGAATTAATTCTTCATATCTTGCCCTAGTCCATTCAACTTCATCGAGTTTACTCTCCAACGCAATGCGTAGAGATGGTATTTCTAGTTCGACAGGTTGTACGACATCTATTCCATATACCAAGGAAAATGGCGTATTTCCTGTTGATGTACGGATTGACGTGCGGTAACCCCACAATGCGAAGTGAAGTTTGTCAGGCCAATCCTTATAATTCTCTGTCATTTTTTCGATGATAGTTTTTAAATTTTTATTAGCTGCCTCGACTGCTCCATTTGCTTGAGGTCTATAAGGGGAAGAATGATGATGTTGAATGCCATATTTTTGTAGCAATTCTTCACATTCGGCTTGAAAGTGAGTTCCATTGTCACTTATCATTTCATGTGAGACTCCGTATCGACAAATAATATTTCTCTCGATAAAGAGTGCTACATGTTTTGCAGTGAGTTTAGCGTATGATTGCGCTTCGACCCACTTTGTGAAGTAATCGATTGCTACTAGGATATATTCGTGGCCTCCTGTTCCTGGAGGAGTGATTTTGCCAATGATGTCAATTCCCCATGTAGAGAATGGCCATGTCGATGTGTAGGTGTAGAGAAAAGATGGAGGAACATGTTGTAAATTGGCATAAATTTGGCACTTAGGGCATCTTTTTACGTATTGATTGCAATCCCTATTCATCGTAGTCCAATAATATCCTTCTTGCATTATCTTTTGGACTAACATTTTGCCATTTATGTGAGTGCCACAGATTCCTTCGTGGACTATTCTCATTGCTCTTTGTGCATCCTTCTTTTCTACACATAGGAGAGCTCGACCTTTAGGTACCCTTTTATGTAGCCCGTTGTCTATGAGTACATATTGGGAAGCCAAAAGCCTCAACGCTCGTTTTGCTCTTTTGTCAGCATGAGGAGGGTATTCTCCATTGGTGACATAATTGAGTATGTCCGTGTACCACGACTCTTCTTCTTCTTCTTCTTCTTCTTCTTCGCCTTGGACTACTTCGTCGTCTTCTATGGCCTGGATGTATGCTGGTTTGTGCCTTTTTTCTATAGTTAGAGGCATTTGCTCGATTTCCGTGGGAATCCTAACCATTGAGGCTAATCTTGCCAAGGCATCAGTAAATTGGTTTTCCTCTCTAGGTAGATATGTGTATTCTACCTTCTCTAACTAATCGGTAAGAGTTTCCAGATAGGTTTGGTAAGGGGCTAGACTTTCGCTCCTTACTTTCCACCTTTTAGATATCTGATTGATGATCAAAGAAGAGTCTCCGAATATTCTTAACTTTTTTACTCCCAATGCCAAAGCTGTTTCAAGGACTACCACGCACGCTTCATATTCAGCAGCATTGTTGGTAACGTCGAAACCAAGCTTTATGGAGATTGGAACATGCTCTTCTTTGGGTGATACAAGTAACACTCCAACGCCACATCCCTTTTGGTTTGAGGCTCCGTCGAAGTACAAGGTCCAAGTATCATCTTCAGTAACCATTAGGTCTTCATCTGGAAATTCATTATCTTGTATTGGTGTTGAGTCTTCTATTGGAAAATCTGCTAGAAAGTCTGACACCACGGACCCTTTGATAGCTTTTTGTGGCATAAACCTTACATCAAACTGGGCTAGATTGACTATCCATCTTGAAATGCGTCCATTGAGTGTAAATTTATCGAATAGATACTTGAGTGGATCTAATCGGGAGACTACGAAGACGGTATGCACCAGCATGTAATGTCTTAACTTAGTTGTGGCCCACACCAAGGCGAGGCACAACTTTTCGAGTGGTGTAAAGCGTACTTCATATTCGAGCATCTTTTTTTCTTAGGTAATAGATTACGTTCTCTTTGCCTTCTACCTCTTGTGCTAGCATAGCTCCCATTGTCTCTTTGGTAACCGTCAAATATAACCTAAGAGGTATTCCGGGGAGTGCTGGTGCTAATACGGGAGGATTTGCGAGATAGGCTTTGATCTTTTCAAAGGCTTTTTGACACTCGTCATCCCATATTACTGGTACATTCTTCTTGAGCTTCTTGAAGATTTGCTCACATATCGTCGTCAGTTTTGATATGAACCTACTTATGTATTGCAACCGACCAATAAACCCTCGAATCTTTTTCTCAGTCTTGGGCGGTGGCATGGACATGATTGCCTTGATCTTGGTTGGGTCTACCTCTATTCCTCTAGAGCTTATGACGTAACCCAAAAGCTTGCCTGAGGTGACTCCAAAAGCACACTTAGATGGATTCAACCTCATATTATATTTCCTTAGCCTTTCGAAAAATTTTCTTAAAGCTACTTGATGGCCTGGACGGTCTTTTGATTTTACAATCATGTCGTCGACGTATACTTCGACTTCTTTGTGCATCATGTCATGGAGTAAAGCAGTTGCTGCACGTTGGTAAGTAGCACCCACGTTTATCAACCCGAATGGCATTACCGTGTAGCAGTAAGTGCCCCATGGCGTTATGAAGGTTGTTTTCTCCATGTTTTCTTCTGCCATGAGAATCTGGTTGTAACCTGCGTATCGATCCATAAACGAAAGAAGCGCGTGATTTGCCGTGTTATCTACCAGAATATCGATGTGTGGCAAAGGGAAGTCGTCCTTTGGACTTGCCTTATTTAGATCTCGATAGTCGACACATATCCTTACCTTTCCGTCTTTCTTCGGAACTGGGACGACGTTGGCGACCCATTCGGGGTATTTTGATACCTTGATGAAACCTGCAGTTATCTGTTTTTGAACTTCTTCTTTTATTTTAAGTGCTACGTCGGGTTTCATTTGACGTAACTTTTGTTTTACAGGTTTCATTCCTGGAATTAGTGGTATAGTGTGTTGAGCTATTTCTCTATTAATGCCTGGGATATCTTCATATGACCAAGCAAATACATCGATGAATTCTTTAAGTAAGTTAATTAAATTGGTTCTTTCTTGCTTATTCAATGTTAATCCGATTTTAACTTCTCTCTTATGAGTTGAATCATTTGAGATATCAACTGTTTCAGTTTCTTCGATTATCGGTGTTTTCTTTTCGAGTGTTTCCATTGCTTTAATAATTTCTTTGTCTTTTTCATCGTTAGCTAAGCAATGCTCGTCATCTTGGGTTAGAGAAGAACACAAGAAGTAAGGAGAATGAGAAATATTATTATACTCTGAGATCATTAAATCAAAGAGTGATATGTCCTTAGGGACTGGATCACTAACTATCCTAGGAGAAGAAATAAGAGGGGGAGGTGTTACTACTAAAGACTTAGAGGACTCTAGGGGAAAAGACTCTGACTCAGATTCAGACTCAGACGACTCTTCAAACATCGGTCCTTGCCCTGTCGTGATGGATATCTTCCTTCCGCTCGGAGTAGTCACCTTGATAGTCTTGCGCCACCCCTGTAGTGATCCTTCAGCTGGAGTAATTAGCTTCGAGGGATCGAAGCTTTCACTTTGTAGGACTGTTTGAATGAGCGAGGATTTATCTCCTTTATAAGTTGGCTCATTCTTTTCTTGCCCGAACAGTAATCCCATGACGTCAAAGTCAAAGCATGGGGGTGCTTTCTCCTTGTGGACGGGAGTTGGGATTTCATCAGTGAAGTAGCAATCCAATAAAATCTCGAATCCCGGTTGTCTTATGCCGTTTACAACAAATGGCTCGGGAAATTCATGGCATGGATAGTCCTCTCCTTCTTTTATGAACTGACCATTAAGCGTAAGAGGGTACTGATCCATTGGAATTGCTTTCTTTTGAATGCGAGCTTCCCTACGTGCTTTCGACTTTTCCTGGGCTCGCTTGAGATCTTTCCGAGTCGGTTCGAAACCAAGTCCGAAAGTATCTAACTTAGGGAGGCCAGGTGACTCCAGCAGTTTTGCCATTCCTTTCTTCTTCCCTAGGGTCATCCCAGGAAAGTGTCCTTGTTTCTTCAGCATAGCGTTGACAATCATGTTGGAATGGGGGTCATGGCAAAGAGGGGTCCTTTCATCCTCCTGGATTAAGGAGACTTCTTCGTTAAAGCCCCATAAATCTTCATCATCCTCATCGTGCTCCACATTAATGATTGGATTCTCTATGGATTTGATTCTCATAGGCGAAGCATCTATGGTGATTGGAATTCCCCCAACTATAGCTTTTACTTGTTGGTGGAGAGATGAAGGGACGGCCTTTAGATCATGAAGCCAAGGGCGTCCCAACAACAAGTTGAAAGAAGCTTTGATGTCTACTACTTGGAAAGTAGTAGCATGTTCTATTGCTCCTGCCGTTACATTTAGGGTAATCTTGCCAAGAGCTTGACGACGAGTGTTATTGTAGGCCCTTATTCCTTGTGTGGACGGAGTTAAATCTTCATCCCTTATGCCGAGCATCCTCGCAGTTCTAAGTGGACAGACATTGATTGTCGATCCATTGTCTACAAGAGTTATAGGAACATTCATCCTCTTGCAAACTACCGTGAGGTTTAATGCCTTGTAATGTTTGTCACCTTCTGGGGGTAAATCTTTGTCAGAAAAGGTGATCAAATTAATCGGACTAGGAAGGTCACTTGTGAGGAAGTTGGCTAGTCCCTCAGGAGTAGTGTTAGAATCTATCCCGATTTTGTCCAAGGCATTCATTACAGCTAACCTATGTTCTCGAGATGTTGCCAGAAGTTTCCACACATTCATCTCAACTTTTGTCTTCTTAAACTGCTTAACAATATCATTGTCTTCGATGATAGGTATGGGAACTTGTTGTGTGGTTGGCATAGGTTGTGTTGAAACGGGAGGTTGCATTCTCCCAGACCTTGTGAGGACGTCTATCGATGAGTCTTCTTCAGCCCAAATGTCATCTGTGGTGTATGACACAGAAGGTGAAAGTCCTACTATGTCCTTCAGGTAGACATCTTCTTCATCACTGTCCCAAACTTCATTGATGGTCGCATCCTCTTCTTGTTGAATTTGGACTAGTTTCTTTTCATCAATCATTTTCTGAACCAAATCCTTGAATTTGAAACAGTTTTCTATAGTGTGACCCCCTGATTGATGATACTGACAGTAATATCTATCCGTCCTTTTCAACGATTCGAATGGTCTCGGTTCGAGAGGTTTGATCTCGCCACTCTCGGAGAGCATTTCGAACATTTGCGCATATGGGATCCCAATTGGAGTGTAAATTCTATTACTCTTCTTGGGTTTTTCAGTGACTTGTAAGGGAAAATGCTTTGCCTCATAAGTCGTTCCCACTGGTGTGAATTCTCTTTTAGGTTCATCTTTCGGAAGTGGAAGCTCATCATATTTCTTATGGAGTTCGTTCATAACTTTGAGAGCTGCGCGTAGTAGTTGCGATACCTCCCTCATGGACAGTGTGAGCAATTGTATATCTTCCTTATTTGCCGGTTCTGGAAGGTTATCCTTGGCATTGAAAAATATTTCCTCTTCTTTTTCTTTGACAGGTCTAATGAGAGATGAGGGGTCAATCTCGTTTTCCTCATCGGAGATAGCCAGGGTGTGAGCGAGAGGTGCATTGTCAATGCTTGGCTTCTTACTGGCAGGGGGCAACGACAGTTTGTTATTGTTGATTAGGTCTTGGATAGCTTCCTTAAGCTTCCAACAGTTTTAAGTGAGATGGCCCCTACCTTGGTGATACTTGCAGTGTGCATTGGGGTTCCAATTAGCCAACCTCTTCTCAACTGGTGGGTCGCCAAATGGTCCAATAGGAGTTATAAGACCTTTTGCATTTAATTGATCAAATGCGGTGTCATAACTCATGCCAATAGGAGTGAAGTTCCTCCTAAATGGTTTCTTCTGTCCTTGATTGTTCATGGCAAGGACTTCCCCTAAATTAAAGGTGCTAACATTGTTTGAGTGGGCGATTTTGGAAGAAGAAGGATTGTCGTTCTTCTTTCCTTTCCAGCCACTGTTGGAGTTATTGTTGGCAGCTTTTAATTTAGCCAAGTCATCTTCAATATTGATCCCAATGTCATAAACGGCTTTGAAGGTATGGAGATTATTTTGATATTTGAGATGCTTGGAATATTTTTCTTGAAGATTTTTGATGAATAGTCTCGCAGATTCTTTTTCACTTGGCACCTCAATCATTTTAGCTGAGGTTTCTCTCCATTTGTTAAAGAAAGAGGTGAAGCCTTCATTCTCTTTCTGTTTGAGGATTTCAAGTTCCCTATGGTCAGTCTCGACTTGAATGTTGCACTTGTACCTATCAACAAAAGCGTTTGCTATGGACTTCCAGGTGGAGGTCTTTTCTTTCTCGAGAGAAAAGAACCATTGTTGGCAAACGGTCTCGAGAGATAGTGAGAACAGAGAGGGGAACACTTTCTTATCAATACCCTTGATACTCATTATTGTTTCAAATGCTCTTAAATGAAAGTAAGGGTTGTCAATTGCTCTGAATTTTGGGATGTCGTTGGCGTTGAATTTCTGCGGAAGAAGCTCTTTGTCCACCGAGACCCCTTGTGATGTAAGCTCTTGAAACTTGTAGTCGCTAGACAACTTGCTTAGGCTCTCTTGCATGAGGTCCATCTGTTGTTGCTTCACGGGATCATCGATCTTGAGTGCGAGAAGCTTTAGTGTCTCAGTCACGGTATCCAGTTGGTTCTTAAGATCATTGACTTCTTCTTGTGTTGCCATTATAGTCTTAGCTTTCCTCTTACGAGCTATGAGTTTGTCGAAAAGTTGGACTTGTACGAAGAGGTTATCTTTGATTAACCGTCCTTCTTTCCTTGACTACGCGCTGTAAATTAAACCATTTTGCGTTTTAATTACTTGACTCGAATCAACTTGACTTTACGGTTTATTTTAAGGAAGAAAAGAGAAAAAAGAAAAAAGGGGTGCATATTTTCTGGCAAAAGTAATGTACATATTTTTAGGGAACTAAGTATAGTTTTTTTTATTGGAGGATTAATATCCGACTTACCCCCCTAAAAAAATGACGGAAAAATGCGCACACAAGACTCTCTTAAAAATGGTCAAAGTATGTGTATTGGTGTGTGCATTGAGTGTAAGTGGCATGCTTGGACTCTTGTGTAAGACCATGGGACTTAGTGTCTAAACTCGATCATTGACTCAAATAAGTACTATTGACAGCAAAATTTAACCGAATTAATTAGCAAACTGATTAATTAGATTCTAGGTGATGACTCGACCAATAATCCGAACTGTCGGCCAAACGACAGGACTGGCGTCACATTGTAGAGCTTGGCGCCAGGCGACAGAGATGTCGTCAGGCGCTACACTCCATAATGTGGCGCTACAGCTCAGACCTTAGCGCCAATATTAGAGCTTCGATCTGGGACTGTTTTCGGTGTTATTAGTCAATTGGGGTATGCCTAAAGTCGTACTAGGTCAATTCCGATTAAAATATTAGACTTTAATGACTCAAATTAATTAATCAATTAATTAATTAGGCAAAGTTCTTTAAGCCATTAATTTATTTAGTCTCAACACAAGTCAACAAACGGTTAAGAGAAACATAGAATATATATGCACAACAAATAATGCACACTTAGTCAAGTAGGCACAATATGATGCAATGCGTTTGCAACCTAACCATGGCTCTAGTTCTCTAAAGTTCGGGATATGGTTTAGTCAAAGAGGGTCCATGGTTAATTGTCCGGATGCACCGCGCGGAAGCCTAACCGTGAAGGGTTGGCGCGAGTGGATGGGACACTGCGAGTTTTAGAAAAAACTCGCTTCCATGGTTTGGTGAATTCAACATCTCGGATGTACCCTTTGTTGCACGAAGCGTTCAATCGGGTAGATGGAGCATGAATTCCCAGAGGGTTATGTCTATATGTAGAACACATATGGGTTTCAAAAAAGTGAGAAAAAATTCAATCAGGAAGTAGGATCGAGCAAACAATACGAAAAACCGGTCGAAATTAGAACGCATATTTCTGGCTTGGTATTGGGGGAAATTGGCGCCAGCAATCAGAGACTGGCGCCAGCTTTAACTGTAGCGCCTGGCGCCAATACTGGCGTCTGGCGCTACGGTTAAAATTCTGGCACCAATGCTTTGGCCCCTGACGCTACTTCCCACATGCCTCAGCAGCTTTCTGTGCTCGATAAAATTTTCTAGTTTCGCGCGGTGTTATTTTCAGTCCTAGTTGTGAAAGATATTTCTCAAATTTCCTACGTGTAAAATCCTATGTTTTTAACTCATTACGGATGATCTTTCCAATGAGATCTTTTTTATGCATATGACAATAATGTTAATCCAAATTACGCATATGAAATAATTAGAACGTTTCGAGTCTCATCCACTCATTCTAAATCATTGCCGAAACAAATTCAGGAATTAAAATAGAAATCCTCCCCAGTGGAGTCGCCAAAAACTGTAGGGAATAATTTCAAGCTTTAAATCCCACTAGCTTGATCCCCATTGTGATCATACACTAAAGTACGGTGGCATCCAAAAGGGAAGAAGATAGAGCAAAAGAGTCGCCAACAAGTTTTAGGAACTTGTAAACCGTTCATATGATGAAGGTTACACCCCTTGACGATCCAAGAGATCGTCAACTCCATAAGGTCTAGAACCAAATAAGGGTTCGGGGATGAAGGTACAAATCCAACCTAAAAGAGATTGAACCTGCCCTAATAATAGGCCTCTACTTTATTCTGATCGTATTCATGTGCGCTTTCTGATTAACATGCAATCAATAGGATTAACCCTAAACCTGTTTATCTATGTTGGTTGAATATAATGCACAAATAAATCTATTATTGGCGATCACTTGAAATCATAATCATATTAAACCTAAACAAGATTATTAAATATCTTATTAAGCGTGATTACAAGTATAGATTCCCTTTAAACATGCATAAAAGGTGTGATCAAGCAATGAAAATAAATAGCATCAAGCAACATAATAATCACGACAATAAAATTATAACAATAATAAAATTATAATCATCAAAATAATCATAATAATAATATTCATAATTATAATCGTCATAAGTAATAATTATCATCATGTTCATGTTAATATTAAAGCATAATAATAATAGCAAGATCCTAGGCATGATACTAACAAGATTAATAACAAACCCTAGCATGTCACTAAGCAATAAAAATCAAAGCTTTAACCCTAACATGATACTAACAATCATAAATATTAGGAAGAACGTAGGAAGCATCGTAACAATCATATTCAATATTAAAATTACCCTAGACATGATACTAGGAATATCATAATAACAATTTAAACATGATTTCTACATCATAATATCAATAAAAACCATTAAAGCACTTACTTTGATGCCTCGTACCTCTTTCTAATAACAAAATACACACGTTAGTAACTTTAAGGAAAATAATAATCAAACAATTAAATTAAATAATTGAAAGAGAGATTTGGGACCAAACCCTCAGAAATTAAACCTTTCACGTCTAGAGCGAAGGCAACTTCGAATATGGCTAGGTGTTTCTAGATCTTGTGAATGCGGAATTTTGTATTTGAGAAAAGGCTAGTTTAGAAAAAGAGAAAGAGAAAATAATCAAGAAAATCTTGATGAGAGTTGGTGAGGATTGGTGTATGAAAACGGAGTTTTTAATACGTTATTTATAGAGAAAATCAGCCAAAAAGATAAATTAAACAAAACAGAGTCAGACGCACAAAAAAACAGAGCTGGCGCCAACACTGGCTAGCTGGAGCCAGGCACCAACACTAGCGCCAGGTGCCAATGGCTAGCGCCAAGCGCCAGGCCTGGTATTGGGCGCCAAGCCTTTTTCCAACGCGTTTTCGAAAATCCGATAAGTTTGCCGTACTGGAGGATAAAATCATATAATTTCCTCAAAAATGCTATTTGATTTTGATTAAAACTCTGAAAAGTCAAAAGTCAATTTATCAATGCTAATTGAATTAGGAATGAAAAGAACCTTCTAGAAGATTCTAGAAGACTAAAACCATTCCTAATTGCATTAGGAATGATAAATCATATTAGGCACTCCCCAAGATCATTGTGCCGTATATAAAGCTCGAACCGGGCCCAGTTTGGTAAATTGGCCATAACTTCCTCAATATTCATCGGAACTGGGCTTATAATATATCGTTGGAAAGGTCTTTGCAAGCCCCATCCAACTACACTACTATTGGACCCATATCATGGACCAACCAAACTGGATTTGCTGTTTTCTTAAAATAAGTTTTCAAAAACAGAGAGAAGAGAAAAGAAAATAAAAACTATCCGCAACACTAGACTTTCCACACTTTCACTTCATTCGATTATGATTCGACGTGAAAGGTACTCATCACTTGGTTTGGTTTTGGGGAGACACAAATGGGTTTCTACATTCTAACACTCCATAAAACCTAAGTTTAATAAATATTCATTCTCAAACTACGGTGCTAATTTAGTTGGAACGAATTCACTTTCAATTAGCAAAATGTGACAAATACTAAATAAAAAAACATAAACAAAATTAGAAATACAAAAGTTTGCTCACATTTTCATCGCTTTGTTGAAATAAGTTGCAAATTACAACTTACCTTCATCAATCTTAGACGAAAAAGTCACACTTAATTACGAGCTAGACTTTTCTTTTCATTTTGGGTCCAGTTTTGAAAATAATATGATTATGTATTTTGCGTACTAGAATAAGTTACTTCATTTTATTTTCAAAACAAAATTTCGTTAAAATTATTGGACCTTCTCTAAATTTTGAATTCTGGTTCAAAATAACATGTTTATTATGCTCTAAATATAAAAAATAATCTTCAAAATTTTCCTTCTAAATTTTTGTTTCATTTTCTCAAATAAATAAATTTTCATATTTTCAATAATCATTTGGATAATACATGTATATACATAAATATTTCCAAAAAATGAACTAAGATTCGACTTCTTCTTGACTAGAAAATGTTTTCGCCTAGTTATCGTGCGAATATGGGCTTATGGATTGTAAACGAACCACTTACAAGACCAAAATCAAAGATTGATAAGAACAATGAAATCATTTCATGTTTTAAATAAACTTTGAAGAATAGTATTACCGCAATGATCTCTACAAATGTTTTGACATTAAGTAAAGGTTACTAAACCTTAACTATAATTGTTTTGGGTTTATAAACAAGCAAAGAACTAATTTGCTTCCTTGAACATGGCTTAATGCTTCCTTGAACATGACTTTAACTAAAATGCTTAAGCCATGTCATTATCCTAAAATGTTCTTGAAACACAAAACATGGGATACATAGGCTCATTCCCATATCATGATTATATGAATGGCTTAAACAATAGCAAGTCATTAGAACTACCCCAAATTGGGGGCTCCAAGACTTGTGAAATGGAAAGAATGCTCATAACCTGACTCATGTATGGGGGCTCCAATGTCCACAATAAACAAAATGAAATATTTATGCCATTCGAGCTACTTTTGAGAATCGCCTAAACTATAAATGATTTACATAGATCTCGAGCCTTAAAATTTTCAATTACATCACAATGATTTAAAAATCATTTTGTTCCATTGAAAATTATGTTTGCAATTGAACTTGGCCATAGAACAAGATACGTGGTTGAGCCATTTTCAAATTCAAAAACTAATCTTAGTGAATAATTGATGTTTCAAAAGAAACAAAATAATGAGTTTCAAAATAGAATTAAAACGCATACAACATACTTGCTCATACGAAAGTTTAGTACTCAAACATTCATCATGAAATGTGTATCAAGACACTTCATTAACATAAGACAAACAATTTCATGAGTTAGAATAAAAGACTCCTAAATTCTAAGGTCTTCATTTTAAATTTTCTATTGTTGCACGAATAAAACAATTAAAAACATTAGAATTTCACAAAGAGGATAATATCTACTTTCTCGAGCTCCAATCAGTAACAAAATTTGAACTCAAGAGAAAAAGTTCGAGAGTAACGAGAATAGAGGAAAAAGTTGAGCAACATTTTATTTTTCCTTTTACTTGTTCCAACGAACGACAATTATTATTTGACATAGCAAATTTCATTTGTTAAAACTATGAATGGTCGATAACGATTTTAACACATTCGGTTAAACGTTTCAAAGATCCTAGCTATTGTAACAATAAAACAAAACAAAGGATTTCTAGACCCATTTTAAGCAACATGAAAGACTCTAATTTTTAAAAAAACAAAAAATTCATCGAAGCTACCCAATGTTGGGGGATACGACAGTCGAAAATATAAAATGGGGGCTTAAAAGCTCGAGATATAGCCAAATTACACCAGTTCAATGATGTCTTCAAGAATTTCCTAAATTTACTAGTTTGTGCAAATCTTGGAATCAGTGTTTTATAAGTTAATAATAATATCAACTTTCGGTTATTGTTATCATTATTTAAACTAATTTTGCAACTTAGGCATGACAAAAATAACATGAATCGTAAGAAAAATTTCATGCCATTATCAAAGTTCAAAATTTCAAACATAGTTTTAGTGCATAATTGTCATTATTATAATACTTCAATTTACATTAAAATTTACAAGTATAGTCTATGTGAGCAAAAAAGAAAAAATTCAAGTACAAAATCAAAAATTATATATGTATATGCTTGTATATGATTATGTAGAATCAATACTTTACCATTTCACATGAATTTTGTTGCAATACACTCTTTAAACATTTCCCAATGACATAGAACAAAAAAATTCAAGTACAAACTGAATTATCAATTCGGATCGAATTCGAACTTTAAATCGGATCAGATCGGATTGAGATTTTTTAAAAATTTGGATTTTCGAATTGGATCGGATTGACCCTAATTGGATCCAATCCAAACCGAAAACCGAATTGTAAAATTAAGCTTGTATAAATATGTATTTCTTTGTTTTTTAAACTTTAACTCAAATATTTACTAGTACATAGCTTAAATTAGGGAGACTTTGTATTAATTATGACTTGATGTTGAACTATTTATTTTAATCATGATTTTTAAAACTTGTCTTTATATTAAAGCTTTATTTTTATAATCGCATTAGGTGCTAAAAAATAATGTATTATAATTCGGATTTTTAGATCGGATCCAAATAACCGAATTTTGATTCGGATTGGATTAGGAGAGAAGTTCGGATCAGATCTGATTGTAAAATTGAAAATCGAATTATATTTCGGATCTGATCGGATTTGGACTAAATCCAAACCGAAAACCAAATGGACACCCCTAGTTAAATGTTTAGCTTCAAACAACAACAAAAATGGAAAGAGATAAAAAATGGCAAATGGGGAGAAGAAGAGAGTGAGCTGTAGATCACGCTTCTCCAACTATTTTTACTAATTCAAATGTTGCGCGCAATTATCAAGATGCACGTGGCATCCCAACGTAACCCAATTTCTTGCGCGGGCCTGGCCAGCGTGACCCACTAAGTTTCGCGCGGATACTTGTCACTTAAAAGAGTGGTACTCTGATTTTGATCCGTTTTGAAACTCCAACAGTTTTGTGCAACGCACGAATCATTGAAATCTTTTAAATTGCTTTGCATTTTGTAGTTTATTTTCTTCTTTGCTAGCTTTTTTCATCAGCCTGCATGCACACCGGCTTTGTGCCTTCCCTAAGCATACGTTTAGGACGTTTTTCGTGCGCATGTCTTAAAACGTTTCGTAGTGGTGCTTTACGTAAAAGCTCCCATAGACATTTTTGTGGTGGGTATCATAAATGGAACCCATTTGATGAGTATTTAGGTTGTTTTTACCTTCATGTCATAGCTTTTTTCATAATAAATGCTTAGTTTCATGCTTTTGCTCTTTGTTTTACCTTTTCTCTCTTATTTTGTGGTTTTGTGGATTTTGGTGGTTTTTCTAATCTTTTCTCCTTTATTTGTTCTCTTTTCGTGATTTTAGGTATTGTACAAGGTTTGGTTCTTGATATGGATGGATTACTAAGGTGGAATATGCTTTTAGAGCAAGCTCAAGGCAATAGGAAGCTCAAGGTGCAAGGAAGTGGATTCTCCGAGTTCTAGCTCTTGCGCTATCAAGCCGTGCTCTCATGAGGATGTGGTGTCGAAACCACTGTCAAGTGATTTTGAAAATGCCTCTCTTAGTGTTCATCATCATATTGTGCGCTCACTCGAAGTCCTATAGCGAACGCACGAAGCCTTGAGAAGAACCGAAGAAACCCAGGGGAGCGCGGGCGCGCAACCCCTTCGTGCGGACGCGCCTTCCTGGGTCCCTATTTTGATCAGCTTCGTTTCACGCCTCCTATTTATACCTTGAAACCCAATTTTTGGGAGAGGAATTAGAAGTAGAATTAGAATTAAAATTCATAATTCTTAGCTTAGTTGAGAGCTTCTCTCTCTAGTTTTAGGGTTAGTTTAGGAGTAGATCTAGAGAGCAAAAGTGAGGAATTTTAATGGTGATTGAGAGATTGAAGATTCAATGGTGACAATTATGTTGAAGATCTTCTCTATTATCAATGAGCATTTCTAACTCCATCTCATTTTATTGCTTTGTTTAATATTCAAGTTTGTTTGGATTGATTTTGATGTTTGATGCTTGATTAGTGTAATTGTTTTTCATATATGTTTGATTCTTGATTTCCTTAGTTGTTAATTGATTAGATGATGATGTTAGAATAGTTGTTTGGTTAATGATTGGGTAAAACTTGGATGATTGATTGATTGTGCTTAATTTGAGAATTGTGTTGATCAATTGTTGAGATTAAAGTGATTAATGGAAATTGTGCATGTGTGTAATTCGATTACGCCTTGAGAATTATACTAGATTGCGTTGTGAGTCTACATTGATACGGACCATTAATTTGAAGCTCACAATTGTCGATTGAGTTTGGTTAGTGACGTTCCTAGTTAGAGTCTCTCGTAGTAGGCACTAGTTAGACCTCTAGGAGATAGCTTGTCGAGCTCTTTTGATTGCTCTTACCATTGGTCTTCGCAAACATAGATTTGCATGTTGTTCCCGAGTTGCTACAATTGTCATGATTACTTATTGATCCCCAATCCCTAGTGCTTTATTTGTTTGGTTCTTGTTTGGTTAGTTGTTAGTATTACCTTTTATCCTTAGACTTCAACCTAGTTTAAGCACATAATTGAGAGCGCTTGAACATTACCGTTCCTTTGGGTTCGACCCTTGACTTGCCTCTATACTTGTATTTAGGTTTTTTATGTGTTTATAAATTTATTTTGATCGAGGGAGGATTAGTCAACGACCTAGTCTTCACCCCTCGTCAAAATGGCGTCGTTGCCGGGAACGGTGTCTATGTTTGAGTGTTTTTTATTGCTTGAGTCTAGGTCTTTGTATATTCTTTTATTTTATTTGATTTTTGTTTGTTTTGTAAAAGAAAAATGGCACGTTTTTCTTTTCCTTAATATGATGGTGAGCATTTTAAGGCCTATTTCCATAGACTTATAAGGTTTTTGAATTATAATCGTTGTAGTCTTTGGGAGGCTTATGAGATTTGTTATCATAATTTGAATGAGTAAACTAGAGACATTGTTGAAAGCTTGTTTAGTGGTAGATTTCGAGCATTGTCAATCGACGATGCTTGGGATTTTTATGTATGGTTTAATAGAGATACTTATGATCGTGGTCATGGTTATTTAAATGCTTCCATTGATGATTGTTATGGTCCATGTTCCATGAACGATGAATCTTGCATGCCTACTTATGCCCCCACTCCCCAATGTGATGTATATGCTCATGATCTTAATGTTTATTCTTCCAATCTTGGTTGTACTTCTTCTTCTTCTTTTTTTGAACCTCAATCTTCTACACCTTTTGAATCTCTTGTTGCTACTTTAGAAACTCAAATTAGGCATATTGAGATTAGTAATGAGCTTGGGCCTAGTAAAGAGTGGATTCTTAATTCTATGAGAAGTCAAAAGAGTGAGGAGTGTGTTGAGGAGAGAAGAAGGAGACTTGTAGAACTTAATAGCCAATTGTCATCTTTGATGCTTGTGTGTGAAAATTTCAAATCTAATATGTGTATTGAGGATGATGATGATCATTTTGAACAACCAAGAGAGTCTGAGGATTACATTGGTGAGCATTTGAGTGATGGTGAAGGAGTTGAGAATGAAGAGAGTGTTGAATTTGAAAATCCTAACCCTCTTTCCCATCTTGATGAGCCTCAAGTGTATGTTTGTGAGCCTTCAATCTATGAGTACATATACTCTTTTGAGGAATGTCCCATTTGTTTTTTAAGAGTCATAAGAGGACTTATAGATTTTTGGATGAGTTCATCGAGAACGCCTTTTGGGACTTTGATGAGTTTGTGATGACTCTATCTCCATTAACGCACGGCTTTGAGGACTTGGGTTTTGAGATAGTTGAAGGAAAGGTTGTTTATTGTGGTGTAAAGGAGGTTGAGGTTGATTCCCTTGGAGTTTTTGAGCTTAAGGGAGGTGTAGATTGTGAGAGTTCTTCATTTGAGGACTCTATGATTGATTTTCATGCCCTCATGTGAGACCTTGTGTTGAGGGAGTAGCTACCCCTTTTCCCATTTCTCATACCCCTTTTTCTCAAAAGTTTGACCACATCCCTTCTTGCCCTATTTTTCTCCCTTCCTATCTCAAAGAGCCTATTGGGGAGCCGCTTACTATGGATGATTTTCATGTCCCTCATTTCATCATTGTTGAGGAAGAGAGGAATTATGCCAACCAAAAATTTAGTGTGGAGGATTTGCCTTATTCTTTTTCTTTCCATTCTTCTTTTCCCCATTCTACTTCTTATTTTCTTGAATTTCCTTTTGATCCCTCTTTTTCTTTCTTTTGGCATCTCCCTTCTCACTTGCGTTCAATGATATTGTTGCACGATCTCTTTTTGTCATGTACCTACTTGTTATCTTACAAAATGTGCAGTAGTGCATTTGACAAGCTCTTGCGTGTGTTGAATTATTGTTTTCTAGAGCGGTTAAGCTTGGACCTTAAGCAAGCCTTTCTCGGGAAGTAACCCCTGTTTTATTGTTTTCATTTTCTTTTCTTTTAGAATAGATTTTATCTCATGGAAATGTTTGTGTGCTTTTTTCTAGGCACATGACTCGTATGCTATGGTGCATTGGTTTGAATCAAGAATCAAGGAAGATTGACTCCTATTTTGCTAGCATATGGAAAGCAAGATTCAATTCTAAAGAAAAGTGGTTTTGAAAGTTTTAATTTGGTCATTTGCGGGTATTTACACCCACCTAAATCTGGTAATATCTTTCATTGCTTTTCTCTAATGGTTGATGACTTGTTGGACATATGTTGGTATTGTTGGTTTGATTTCTTTCTTTTCCCCTTCCATGGATTATTTTATTTATGTTTGAGCATGTTATCTCATTCAAGCTTGGGGGAGGGTATTCTATCATGTTTGGTGGGATTTTGATTCATGTATGTCTTGCACATTTGTATATGAATTTCCATGTTCTTTTATTTTAAAAAACTCCAAAAAGATTTTTATTTCTATAAAGGCAAATTTGCAATGTGTTTTGTTTTGTTCTTGCTTTGGACATAATACTTTTGTACTTGTATAATTGAATGCTTTTATTCTTAAATGGTAATGGTGTGCACGGTTTGAGAGTATCTTTGGTTGATTCTAGGATAGAGTATACTAAGGTAGACCTTTAGAACTTTTTGGACCTTGAAGCCGGATTCTATTATTTTTGAAAATCTACAATTGCTCCCCTTTGGTGAATTTGAAACTAATAGTGAGTTATTGCTACAACCACGTGAGGTTTTATTTCTTCTTGCTTTCAACATTTCTTGATTGAGCGGCGCATGGATCCTTGACTATTGTATGCTTTATCCAGAATTTGACTTTCATCTCCCAAGATCGCGACCGAGACATTTAGGAAGGACAAAGGCATCTTTTCGGGGTTGTAATTTTTCTCTTTCTAGGATGGTTTTATTTTCTTTATTTTGGGTTTTTCATTTGCCTACTTGCTAACAATTTGAGCCATATACCCTTCTTTTCAAGCCACATCTTTAGATCTTGAGCCTTTTGTTTCATTATTTTTCCTAACATTGGCTTTTGTGAAGCATTTGGTCTCATATATTGGAGTTTTGGTGGATGAAATGGATTGTTTGGTTCTTATGTTGTAAGTAAGTTTGTGTTGTAAATATTTTGTGAAGAATAAGTAATGAAAAAGTTGAAAAATCCGTCCATAGTTAAAAGAGGCGTGGACAATAAAGTGAAAAGATGGAAAAAAATGAAAAAAAAATGAGAAAAAGCAAAGCAAATTCAAAAAGCTTTTGCAAAATTGAATAAAGTGAAAAATGAAAAATTCAAAAAAATATTTTGATGTAAGTGTCTTTCACCCTATTTTAAGCATTGAAGACAATGCGTTGTTCAAGCTTGGGGGGAAGCGTTCTTACGATTTTTGTACATATGTTTGTGAACTTGGCTTTGAATAAGCTTGGGGGTGTTGTGTTTTTGTTCGGTGATTACTTGGTTTTGGTGTTGAGATTTGGCAAATCTTTGCTTCACGATTAGGGTATACCACCAAATTTAAAATTTTAGCCTACCCTCACCCTTCTCGCCTTTACATTACAACCCTTTCCAAGACCTTTTGACCTTTGTGGTTCAGTCACTAGTCGATGGAGGGAGATGTAGGTCAATCTTATAGAGCGGTATGCAATAGTTAAGATGTCGAGAAACCTTAAATCTATTGCCTTTTCCAGTTCCTTTGAGGAACCATTGAGATGCTTGCTAAAAGTAGATTTGAAGCTAATTGGGAGAATGTGCTACACATGTTTTGTGATGAAAGTGAAGAGAGTCTTGATAGTTCTCTATACTTAGCATATCCTATGTTTCAATCAACCTTAGATATCTTAGAACGTGCACTCCCTTACTTGTTTAGTAAGATTTGCATTCACTTATGCGTGTACATTTGCAAAAAGTCCATTCATGAACAGTTGTTTTCTTTCCTTTTCTTTTCTTCTTGCTTCTTTTTCATGCTTTGCCTTGTTTGTTTGGTTTGTGAGAGTTATGGGTCAATCTCTTAGGAAACCCTTATGTGAGCATCACTCGTCCTCTAGGGCAATCTAGGGGTTTAAATGGCTTGTCTTTAGTTGCTAAAATTGACTGTGATTCCTACGAAAGTGAGTTAGTGTATATTCTTGCCTCCTCTCTTCTTTGGTTTGTTTGAATAAGCTCATCATTTCCATCCCTTGGTTTTGTTTTGCTCGAGGACGAGCAAAAGATAAGCTTGGGGGCATTTGATGGGTGCCATAAATGGCACCCATTCAATGAGTATTTTGGTTGTTTTTACCTTCTTTTCATAGCTTTCTTTCTTAATAAATTCTTAGTTTCATGCTTTTGCTCTTTATTTTACCTTTTCTCGCTTATTTTGGGGTTTTGGGCACTTTGATGGTTTTTATAGTCTTTTCTCCTTTACTTGCTATCTTTTCTTGATTGTAGGTATTGTACGAGGTTGGGGTCTTGATATGGAAGGATTACTAAGGTGGAAGATGGTTTTGGAGTAAGCTCAAGGCAATAGGAAAGCTCAAGGTGCAAGGAAGTGGATTCTCCAAGTTCTAGCTCTTGTGCTCTTAAGCCGTGCACTCATGAGGATGTGGTGTCAAACCCACTGTCAAGTGCTCTTGAAACTTCCTCTCTTAATGTTCATCATCATCATATTGCGCGCTCACTCGAAGTCCCATAGCGAACGTACGAAGCCTTGAGAAGAACCGAAGAAACCCAGAGAAGCGCGGGCGCGCAACCCCTCCGCGCGGGCACTTAGTTTAATGCCCCGTATTTTTATCCACTATTTTATGTGCATTTAAATCTATTAAACCTAATTTATATTTTAAATATCAATTTCTAAATTGAAATGTTGATTTCGTTATTTTGATATAAGGGACATCCCAAGCTTTTGAAACCCTAATTATAATATTTTGACAAAACATTTGAAAGGTATTTTAGACACACAAATGTGTCTCCCCAAAACCAAACCCCATGATGAATACCTTTCACGTCATTTGATTATCAAACAAAGCGAAAGTGTGAAAAGTCTAATGATGAGGATGTTTTTATTAAAATATTTCTTCTTTCTGTTTTTGAAAATATTTCTTTTCTTACCTTATTTATGAAAAACGTGCATTTCAGTTTAGTTTGGTCCATGATAAGGGTCCAATAATAGTGTATTTGGATGGGGCTTGTAAAGAACTTTCCAACGATATATTATAAGCCCAATTCCGATGAATAATGAGGAAGTTATGGCCACAATACTAAACTGGGCCCGGTTTGGTTTTTATATGCGGCCCAATGATCTAGAGGAGGACCTATTATTAATTATCATTCCTAAAGCTATTAGGATTTATTATAGTCTTCTAGAATATTCTATAAGGTTCTCTTAAATCCTAATGGAGTTAGGATTGATAATTATGTTTTAAAGAGTTTGAAATTATATAAAACTACTCCTTTTAAGAGTCCTTGTTTTGTACGAAGTGGAATATATTCAGATTTTATTTTCGTGCCTCATAATCTTTATCTAAATTTTATATGGTTGGATAGATCTTGAAATTATCTTTCTAATGATATATAATAATATCAAATCCGAGCTATAACGAAAAAGATATGAATGAGATACAAAACTCTATCCAAAATTGACACCCTTCCACTATTTCGGCCATATCTTTTTATCTACAAAAGATTTTTAACTGACTTTAATTGGGTTGGAAAGTAGACTTCAAGAGATTTCCAACGACATATTATATGACTTATTTGGATCAAAAGATATGATAAAAACAAAACGCGTGAAACTGATTATTAGCGCCTGACACCAAGCATTAGCGCCTAGCGCTAATGACCAGCGTCTGGCGCTAATCGAGTTTTATTCTTGTCAAAACTCTGATTCGTTTTTTTATCCATCCGACTGATTTTCTCTATAAATAGCCTCTTAAAATTCTGTTTTCAATCATCAATTTTCATCAATTTCCATCAAAAACCACAAACTCTCATCAAGAATTTTTTGACTCTCTCTCCCTCTTTCTAAGTCAACCCTTTTACAAACACAATTCCTCATACATTAGCACTAGACACACCTAGCATTTTTCGAAGTTGCCTTCGCCCTAGACGTGAAAGGTTTAAATTTCTGAGGGTTTGGTCCCAAATCTTTATTTCAATTATTTAATTTAATTGTTTGATTTGTTATTTCCTTGAAGTTACTAATGTGTGTATTTTGTTATTAGAAAGAGATACGAGGCATCCAAGTAAGTACTTTAATTGATTTTATTGTTATTATGATATAGAAATCATGTCTAGGTTGTTATTTGATTCCTAGTATCATGTTAGGATGTTTTTCTTAATTTGATGTTTTGAATGACAACAATGATTCCTAGTATTATGTTTAGAGAAAAGGTTATAATATCAAATATGCTTATTATGATTATTATGATGTTTCATATGTGCTTTCCTTATATTCATGTTAGTATCATATTAGGACTATATATTTGATCTTTATTGTTTAGTGACATGCTAGGGTTTGTTATTAACCTTGTTAGTATCATGCCTAGGATATTGATATTAATATTATGCTTTAGCATGATTATGTTAATTAGGATTAATTTTATTATTTTAATTATGATTATAATTTTTATAATTTATGATGATTATTTTAATTATTATTATTATTATAATTATTATTTTGATTATTATTATTATTATTGTTATTATAATTGTTATTATTATCATGTTGCTTGATTATATTTATTATTTATTGCTTGATCACACCTTTTATGCATGTTTAAAGGGAATTGGTACTTGTAATCACGCTTAATAAGATAATTGATAATCTTGTTTGGGGTTAATTTGATTATAATTCAAGTGATCGCCAATAATAGTTTTATTTGTGCATTGATATTCAACCAACATAGATAAACAGGTTTAAGGTTAATCCTAATGATTGCATGTTAGTCAGAAAGCGCACATGAATACGATCAGAATAAAGTAGAGCCCTATTATTAGGGCAGGTTCAATCTCTTTTAGGTTGGATTTGTACCTTCATCCCCGAACTACCAGGCCAGTCATGGTTCCAGACCTATTGGAGTTGACGATCTCCTGGATCGTTAAAGGGTGTAACCTTCACCCTGTGAACAGTTTACAAGTTCCTAAAACTTGTTGGCGACTCTTTTGCTCTATCTTCTTTCCCTTTGGACGCCACCGTACTTTAGTGTATGATCACAATGGGGTTCAAGCTAGGGATAACGCTTGAAATATTCTCTACAGTTTTTTGGCGACTCCACTGGGGAGGATTTCTACTTTAATTCCTGAAATTTATTTCGGTAATGATTTAGAATGAGTGGATGAGACTCGAAAAGTTCTAAGTATTTCATGTGCGTAATTTTGATTAACATCATTGTCATATGCATAAAAAAGATCTCATTGGAAAACCATCCGTAATGAGTTAAAACATAGGATTTTTACACGTAGGAAATTTGAGGAATATCTTTCACAACTAGGATCAAAATAATGGTGCGCGAAACTGGAAAATTTTATCGAGCACAGAAAGCTGATGAGGCATGTAGGAACTAGCGTCATAAAACAGAGTTTAGCGCCACTAATTTGACTCTGGCGCCAGCGCGACAGCTTCTGTCGTCAGGCGCCAAAGCCAAATTGTTGGCGGCGGCCTCTGTTCGCCGGCGCCAAGTTCTTCCAATATCAGCCAGAAATATGCGTTCTAATTTTAACTAGTTTTTTGCACTATTTGCTCGATCCTACTTCCTGATTGAGTTTTTCTCACTTTTCTGAAACCCATATGTGTTCTACATATGGACATAACCCCCTGGGAATTCATGCTCCATCTACCTAATTGAACGCTCTGTGCAACAAAGGATACATCTAAGAATGTTGAATTCACCAAACCATGGAAGCGAGTTTTTCTAAACTCGCGGTGTCCCATCCACTCGCGCCAACCCTTCACGGTTAGGCTTCCGCGCGGTGCATCCGGACAATTAACCATGGACCCTCTTTGACTAACTCATATCCCGAACTTTAGAGATCTAGAGCCATGGTTAGGTTGCAAACTCATTGCATCATGTTGTGACTACTTGACTACTTGTGCATACTTATTATGTGACTATGCTAACCGTTTGGTTTTACTTGTGTTTATAAATAAGCCTAAATAAACTAATTAATGACTAAAGGACTTTTTTTAAATAATTAATTAGAGCTAAAAAATATACCTAAAATCGAGTCATAGTTCCTTTAAGTCGATCCGGATTTTTATTCTCGTATACTGCACAAGCGTCAACTTGTTTTGGTCATATACGGAGTTCTAAGAAGAACTACGAGTCGTAAAACCTATGAATCTGTAGCCCCGAGTTTTATCTTTAATTTGGCGTTAATTTTATCCAAATCAGAGTCACAGATCAAACGTTATGACTAAAATACCACAGCCTGTCCAGTTTAATGCATATACGTGAAGTCTTAACTTAGTCTTTGCTTAAGTCTAGTCACATAGTCTAGCCACATGGTCATGACAAGAGTCTTAACATGTCACCTAAACTCACTAGTCTTAGCACACACTTTGTACATACTCTTTTCACACCATGACCATGTCTTAGGTTCATGCATGAGTCGTTTTTTTCCGTCATTTGAGTTGAGGGTACATTCTATTCCTAATTTTTTCATATCTCTCCATCTACATCATCTTTCCATTCTATACATGCTCTCTCCATATCACAACCTTCATTCTTCCTACCTTCGTCCATCCATGCATGTTGAATTGAGTTTGAGTCATGTGATTGACAAACAAAAAAAATGAGGGTAATGATGAGAAAAATGCACAAGGCAAGCTTCTCACCAAGATTTCATGCTTTCTTCTTCTTTTTTTTCAAACCCTTTCTCCGATAAGTCTAGCATAGGCACCCTTCATCCTCCTTGAATTTATTTCTTAGAGTTTGATTTTTACCCTTCACTTTTTAAATAAAATGAGCATTTATTTCCTTGCATATGATCATGAAATTGCACGCAAAAAAAAAAAAAAAAAAAAAAAAAAATCCATGTCAAACAAAGCACAAGGTATACCAATGATTTAAGGCACCCCTTGTAGCCACATCATATCACTTTTCACCCTTCAAATATGCAATCCTTTGTTGGTAAACCACTTTGAGCCTCGTCTAACGATATACCCTTCATTTTTCAACCCATATCTACCTAACCTTGGGATGGGATGGTGTGTAAGTTATGCAATTTTCAATTTCATAAAAAGCTTGAGTGACTTTAAAAGATCAAAATAAATAAAATAACTGTAGACACCCATTTGTGTCTCCCCAAAACCAAACCCAGTGATGAGTACCTTTCACGTCAAATCATAATCGAATGAAGCGAAAGTGTGGAAAGTCTAGTGTTGCGGATAGTTTTAATTTTTTTCTCTTCTCTCTGTTTTTGAAAACTTATTTTAAGAAAACAGTCAATCCAGTTTTTTTGGTCCATGATATGGGTCCAATAGTAGTGTAGTTGGATAGGGCTTGACAAGAGCTTTCCAACGATGTATTATAAGCCTAATTCTGATGAATATTGAGGAAGTTATGGCCAATTTACTAAACTGGGCCCGGTTTGAACTTTATATACGACCCAATGATCTAGGGGAGGGCCTAATATGATTTATCATTCCTAATGCAATTAGGAATGGTTTTAGTCTTCTAAATTCTTCTAGAAGGTTCTTTTCATTCCTAATTCAATTAGCATTGATAAATTGACTTTTGTTGACTTTTTAGAGTTTTAATTAAAATCAAATAGCATTTTCGAGGAAATTATATGATTTTATCCTCAAGTACGGCAAACTTATCTGATTTTCGAAAACGCGTTAAAAACAGGCTTGGCGCCTGACTCCAGGCATTGTAAATATTGTTGTTAAAGTGCTTGCTTTTGAACCGATTGTAATGAGCCAGTGTTTTAGGCGCTTAAGCTAAGTGAGACGATTTTTTGTCAGGTCAATCACTTACTACGATAGTAATCGAGCCGACTACTAATCATGTCAAATTGCTTATAGGGGCTAACTGGCGTACCAAGGAACCCGAAATTGCTGCATGAGGTCGAAATCACCTTTCTGAGAGGCTTCGAGCTCTGTCGTTGTTGAGATATTTCTGGCGCCAGGAATTGGAGTAGGGTCTTCCCTATTCTGCTGCACCTGTATTTATTTTGACTATAGAACTTTGCCAATATTTTTAATTATCTTAGGGTTGACCTAAGGTTTAATGTTGCTTGACTCATCGACTTGACACGACTCAAGGTATAAACTTGACTCTCTGTGATTGACCGACTCGAGGTTGACTCGACTCAAAGTAAAATGACACGTGTGACTCGTGACCCGTGTGTGCATAGTGTTGACTCAATGTGACTCAAAAATGCAAAAAGCAAAAATTTTCCGTCATTTTTGTGGAGGGTACCGATTTTCTCCCGAAAAAGAAAGACGCGAAAAAAGAATCGAAAGTTTTTAAAGGTGCATGTTGAATGAGCTTAGTCAAATGTTGTGCAAGGATTAATTCATTCTAGGCTATCTGAATTGTTGACTCAATGATGAAAGCATTTGGGTAACTTAGGCACAGAGGCTAAGCACTTCATACTTCTTAATGCAATGAGAATTACGAGTGATTTTGACGAAGCATGCTTCAGCGTTAAGATTTCATGACAAAGGGTTCCTAAGGGAAATATATTTGGTCATGTATCTGTGCGATGTGTGATAGTGACACTAAAGTTAGGCCGCAAGGGCTAAGTGTGTGGAGAAAATATTATTTCAAGAAGAGTAATGATGGTGACTCTTAGGCTAGGTAGGCTAATGATGTAGGGATCAAGCCCCCCAGTCTAGCTCTAAGTAAATAGGGATGAGCATAGGAGATCCCTTGATATGATCATGGTGTAAGTGTGTGAATGTGAATATGAATGCATGTTTATTACGGCCGCACCTCGATGTGAGGTTGCCTACGTATCCGTTAGGAATCAGGCCGAACATAGCTCTAGCCGAACCTCGCACAAGTGTGTATACCTCAAAAAGGTCTTTTTAAGGGTTGTAACGTGGTTAGGCTAAAGGCTGAAGAAGAAGGGGATAAAGGCCCGAGACCCTAGATAAGCCCCCAAGGTGTGCAACCTCACTTTTGAATCTTTATATTTTTACTTGAGTTTCTACTCTTTTTTAGCTCTCTTTGCTTTAGCATTTATTTTATTTTAATAAGTGTGGGCAATCCTAATCATGCGGTCTATCACTCACTTGGCATTCATGTTTCTTAGGCACGATACCGAGCACTCAATAAGAGACGCAATCTGAGACGTGTTCTTATCAAAGATATTTTCATATCAAAGACATTGGAACACTTACCCTTTTGTACACTTTTATTTATTTTTTTTGCTTTTATGCTATTTTAATTTTTTGAATTTGCTCAAGCTTTCTTTAGAATTGCAAAAGTTGCACACCATCCCATCCCAAGGTTAGGTAGATGTATGTTGAAAAAAGCAAAGTCTATCGTTAGACGAGGCTCAAAGTGGTTTATGAAGAAAGGATGTATAATTGAAGGGTGAAATAAGATATGATGTAGCTACAAGGGGTGCCTCCAATCATTGGTATACCTTGTGCTTAATTCGACATGGATTTTTTTTTTTTAATGCAATACAATGAAATGATCATATATAAGGAAATAAATGCTCATTTTTATTAAAATAAAAGGGAAAAGAAAGAAGCTACAAAATTAATCTAAGGGAAAGGAAAAGGTGCCTATGCTAGACTTATTGGGGAAAGGAAAGAATGAAAAAGAAATAGAAAAAAGAGGTCACGAAATCTTGTCGTTGAAGCTCGCCTCTTGTCTTGTGTCATTCGCTTCATCATCACCCAGTCTTCTCGCTAGCTAGAGGCAATGGGATCTTGTTTTCTTCTATGAGATTTTGAATGAGATTTTGAAACCTGTAGCATTCATCAGTAGTATGACCGTTTCCTCGATGGTACTTGCAATAGGAGTTTGGATTCCATCTCGAAGAACGATTTTCTGGTGTTGGATCCTCGGTAGGGCCAATAGGTTTGATTAATCCTCGATCGTAGAGACGGTCGAAAGCTACATCGTAGGTCATTCCAATGGGTGTGAACTCTCGCCTGGGTTTCCTTTTAGATCCTTGATTGTCCATGGCTAAGACACCATTATGGTCAAAGGTACCAACATTATTACTAGAGTGGGCGTTTTCGGAAGAAGAAGGATTGTCGTTCTTCTTTCCTTTCCAGCCACAGTGGTTACTATTGTTAGTAGCTTTTTGCTTTGCGAGGTCGTCTTCGATTTCAATTCCGATGTCATAAACGGCCTTGAAAGTATTAAGATTGTGTTGATATTTTAAGTGCTTTGAATACTTTTCTTGGAGATTCTTGATAAACATCCTCACAGACTCCTTTTCGGTGGGGACTTGAATCATCTTGGCGGAAGTTTCTCTCCATTTATTAAAGAAAGAAGTAAAGCCTTCATTCTCTTTTTGTCTTAGCATCTCAAGTTGTCTATGGTCGGTTTCAACTTGGATATTGCACTTGTACCTATCAACGAAAGCGTTTACTATCGATTCCCATGTAGAGGTTTTCTCATTGTCAAGGGAGAAGAACCATTGTTGGCAAACGGTTTCAAGAGATCGTGGGAACAGAGAGGGGAAAACCTTCTTATCGATACCCTTAATACTCATTATGGTTTTGAAAGCTCTTAAATGGAAGTAAGGGTTATCTGTTGCCTTGAATTTAGTGATGTCAGTGGCGTTGAACTTATGCGGAAGAAGTTCCTTGTCCAGCGAGACCCCTTGTGAACTCATGCCTTGAATTTATAGTCACTAGATAGTTTTCTCAAACTTTCTTGCATGAGGTTCATTTGTTTTTGCTTCACGGGATCATCGATCTTGAGGGTTAAAGTCTTCTTATCGATACCCTTAATACTCATTATGGTTTCGAAAGCTCTTAAATTGAAGTAAGGGTTATCTGTTGCCTTGAATTTAGGGATGTCAGTGGCGTTGAACTTATGCGGAAGAAGTTCCTTGTCCAGCGAGACCCCTTGTGAACTCATGCCCTGAAATTTATAGTCACTAGATAGTTTTCTCAAACTTTATTGCATGAGGTTCATTTGTTGTTGCTTCACGAGATCATCGATCTTGAGGGTTAAAGTCTTTAACGTCTCAGTCACGTTAGTCAATTGACTCCTAAGTTCATTAAATTCCTCTTGAGTTTCCATTATCTTTTTAGCCTTCCTCTTTTGACGAATCGGTTTATTAAAAAGTAAGACTTGAACAAAGGTGTTATCCTTGATTAATCGCCCTTCTCTCCTCGACCAAGTATTGTGGAAAAGGAATTTGGGGATATTCATTGTTAATTATTTGACTCAAAGTTTATTCAACATGCAATGGATGGAGGAAGTGAAGAAAAATGGAATAGAATGTGAAGAAGAATAATGGAGGTGGAGGGATATGAAGAATTAGGAATAGAATATACCCCCAACTTAAATGACGAAAACACCGACTTATGCATGAACCTAAGACATGGTCTTGGTGACATATACTCAAAGTGTGTGCTAATACTAGTAAGTTTAGGTGATATGTTAAGACTTGTGTCATGACCATGTGGCTAGACTATGTGACTAGACTCAAGCAAAGACTAAGTTAAGACTTCACGTATATGCATTAAACTGGACAGACTGTGGTATTTTAGTCATAAATTTTTATCTGTGACTCTGATTTGGATGAAACCAACGCCAAATTAAAGAAAACACTCGGGGCTGCAGATCCATAGGTTGTACGACTCGTAGTTCTTCCTAGAACTCCGGCTATGACCAAAACAAGTTGACGTTTGTGCAGTATACGGGAATAAAAATCCGGGTTGACTTAAAGGAACTATGACTCGATTTTATGTTTATTTATTAGCTCAAATTAATAAATTAATTAATTAAACAAAGTCCTTTAGTCATTAATCAGTTTATTTAGTCTTAACACAAGTCAAACAAACGGTTAGGAAAAATCACATAGAGTATGCACAACAAATAATGCACAATTAGTCAAGTAGGCACAATATGATGCAATGAGTTTGCAACCTAACCATGGCTCTAGTTCTCTAAAGTTCGGGATATGGTTTAGTCAATAGAGGGTCCATGGTTAATTGTCCGGATGCACCGCGCGGAAGCTTAACCGTGAAGGGTTGGCACGAGTGGATGGGACACCGCGAGCTTTAGAAAAAACTCGCTTCCATGGTTTGGTGAATTCAACAATCTCGGATGTACCCTTTGTTGCACGGAGCGTTCAATCGGGTAGATGGAGCATGAATTCCCAGAGGGTTATGTCCATATGTAGAACACATATGGGTTTCAGAAAAGTGAGAAAAAATTCAATCAGGAAGTAGGATCGAGCAAACAATACGAAAAACCGGTCGAAATTAGAACGCATATTTCTGGCTCGGTATTGGGGGAAATTGGCGCCAGCAAACAGAGACTGGCGCCAGCTTTCAACTGTAGCGCCTGGCACCAATGCTGGCGTCTGGCGCTACGGCTAAAATGATGGCGCCAAGCTCTGGCCCCTGGCGCTACTTCCCACATGCCTCAGCAGATTTCTGTGCTCGATAAAATTTTCCAGTTTCGCGCGGTGTTATTTCGGTCCTAGTTGTTAAATATATTTCTCAAATTTCCTACGTGTAAAATCCTATGTTTTTAACTCATTACGGATGGTCTTTCCAATGAGATCTTTTTTTATGCATATGACAATAATGTTAATCAAAATTACGCACATGAAATACTTAGAACGTTTCGAGTCTCATCCACTCATTCTAAATCATTGGCGAAACCACTACTACAAAAAAAGGCAAAGAGACCCGTTAAAATCTACCTTTGAGACCACTCTTTGACGGGTCTCTATCTCAGGGGTCTGTTTGATAAAGAGACCCGTCCAATTAAAGTGATCTGTTTGAATAAAGAAGAGACCCATCACGTAAGAAATGGGGTCTGTTATGTTGATGATTTAAAAAAAATCTTAACATTAAAAGAGACCCGTTATTAGAAAAATAGGGTCTCTTTGTTCAATAAAAGAGACCTGTGATAAGAGAAATAGGGTCTGATTGTAACATAAAAGAGACCCTATACTAAAGATAGGGGTCTGTTACATCTTTTTTTTGTTTTTTAAAATACTAGGTTATTATAATTTGGAGCACTTTATAATTTGAATTTGAAATTTAAAATTTCATGGATAAAATTGGCGGAAATGTAAAAATTTTAAATCAATCAATGTGAAATTTCATTAAAATGAAAATTACATAAATAATTGACCAATTAAAATTTCAATTACAAACTACTTGAAATTTTCAAGTATAAACTAATTGAACTTTATAAGCTTAAACTAACTTAAATCAAAATTAACAATTATGGACTTATTTGAAATTTAAAAGCATGAACTTATAAATTGTTGGTGAAGTTTCATAGGCTGATTTGTAGTTGTCAACGCCTTGATAAAACCAACTTCAGTATTGTAATCTGCAATGCAAGTTCATTTAAAACTTAGTATAATGAAAGAAATGCAATACGATTCTACAGTTTTTTTGATGAATTGAATAAATTAGCGATTAAATTAAAAAAAAAAAACAATAATAATAATAAAGAGTAAATCCGAAAATTATTAGTTGTAGTAGTTGTTGTGTAGTGATCCGGTTTCCCTCAAAAAAATGTAGTGAACCGGTTGATGCTTGAATCGTCATTTGGTAATTGAGATCTTGGCCAACTCAAATTTTCTAGATCGGCTGAAACCCCTGCCTTTGCCGACATGACAACAACACTCGCACCACGCTTTCGTTCCTTTCTCATATCTTTAGTCCTGTTCTTGAAAACTCCGGATCTTAATTATTAGAGCTCAAATTGCACAATCACATGATTTTTCAATAGATCCAACAAAAGGATTATAATCAATAAAATGTAAAGAAGAATTGGAGAGTATAAGTAGAATAAAAAACCTGTTTTCATTATTATAAGCATCTCCATCCTTGGAGTTGTTTCTGGGTAGTGAGGGTTCCTTATCTAACCACAAATTATAACAAATTTCAACGCTTTATTAAAATGATAAACTTACATGATATTTTATATTCTGAATCTGAAGCTTGATACCGTCACTATACATGTACAATATCACCTCATTATTCTAGACCATGATAGTTCTATTGTACTCCATATATAAGTAGCATGCAATGTTGTGTTGAATTTTCTTCCATCGCCAATACTACATGCTCAAATTACTTTAGTATTTTAAAATTTAGGTAATGAAAATAAAGATGATTTCAATATATGGGTCTTAGAGTATGAATGATATTAGAGAGAGAAGGGAAGAGATAAGGGGCGGCGTTGATAACTATGAATGATATTAGGGAGAGAAGGGAAGAGATAAGGGGCGGCGTTGATAACTATGGGAGAGGAGGAAATAAAACTTGAATGATAAAAGCTAATATAAAAGAATTAAGAAGGCAAGAAACCCGTTCAATCTGACAACGGGTCTCTTAGATATCTATTGCTTTTTCCGCCCCAAAATTAATGGACCCTACTGCATTTTAGAGACCTGCTAGGTTTCACAACGGGTCTTTTGTCTCTCCTCTTAATAAATTGGTGGGACCTGCTACACATAAGAGACCCGTTATTTTTAATATTAGATCTCTTACATCAAACAAACCCATTATTAAGATGACGGGTCTTTTATTAGGGATCATTTTTCTAGATTTTGTAGTAGTGAACAAATTCAGGAATTAAAATACAAATCCTCCTTAGTGGAGTCGCCAAAAACTGTAGGGAATATTTCAAGCATTAAACCCCTAGCTTAAACCCTAATGTGATCATACACTAAAGTACGGTGGCGTCCAAAAGGGAAGAAGATAGAGCAAAAGAGTCGCCAACAAGTTTTAGGAACTTGTAAACCGTTCACGAGGTGAAGGTTACACCCCTTAACGATCCAAGAGATCGTCAACTCCATAAGGTCTAGAACCAAATAAGGGTTCGGGGATGATGGTACAAATCCAACCTAAAAGAGATTGAACCTGCCCTAATAATAGGCTTCTACTTTATTCTGATCGTATTCATGTGCGCTTTCTAATTAACATACAATCAATAGGATTAACCCTAAACCTGTTTATCTATGTTGGTTGAATATTAATGCACAAACAAATCTATTATTGGCGATCACTTGAATTATAATCATACTAACCCTAACAAGATTATTAATTATCTTATTAAGCGTGATTACAAGTATAAATTCCCTTTAAACATGCAATAAAAGGCGTGATCAAGCAATAAAAATAAATATAATATGTATCAAGCAACATAATAAATAATCAATATCATGAATAATAATTATAATCATAAAAATAATAATATCATCATAAATAAAATAATCATCATCAAAATAATAATATTAATAATAATAATAATAATATTCATGATCATCATAAATTACAACAATTATAATCAAAATCATGTTCACGTTAATATTAAAGCATAATAATAATAGCAAGATCCTAGGCATGATACTAACAAGATTAATAAAAAACCCTAGCATGTAACTAAGCAATAAAAATCAAATCTTTAGCCCTAACATGATACTAACAATCATAAATATTAGGAAGAACATAGGAAGCATCGTAACAATCATATTTAATATTAAAAATACCCTAGACATGATACTAGGAATATCATAATAACAATTTGAACATGATTTCTACATCATAATATCAACAAATCAATTAAATTACTTACTTTGATGCTTCGTACCTCTTTCTAATAACAAAATACACACGTTAGTAACTTCAAGGAAAATAATAATTAAAACAATTAAATTAAATAATTGAAAGAGAGATTTGGGACCAAACCCTCAGAAATTAAACCTTTCACGTCTAGGGCGAGGGCAACTTCGAATATGGCTAGGTGTTTCTAGATCTTGTGAATGCGGAATTTTGTATATGAAAACAAAGTTTAGAAAAAGAGAGAGAAAGAGATGAATGAATTAAGAGAGAATTAGAGAATTAAAGATTGCGAATGAAAACTGATTGTTGATGAGAATTCGTGAGAATTGGTGAATGAAAACGGAGTTTTTAATACGTTATTTATAGAGAAATCAGCCAAAAAGATAAAATATCAAAACAGAGCACTTGGCGCACGTAAAACAGAGCTGGCGCCAACCCTGCCTAATTAGCGCCAGACGCCAATGGCTAGCACCAGGCGCCAAGCCTGGTTCCAGGCGCCAATGCCCGGAGTCAGGGGCCAAGCCTGTTTTTAACGCGTTTTAGAAAATCAGATAAGTTTGCCGTACTGGAGGATAAAATCATATATTTTCCTCGAAAATGCTATTTGATTTTAATTAAAACTCTGAAAAGTTAACAAAAGTCAATTTATCAATGCTAATTGAATTAGGAATGAAAAGAACCTTCTAGAAGAATCTAGAAGACTAAAACCATTCCTAATTGCATTAGGAATGATAAATCATATTAGGCCCTCCCCTAGATCATTGGGCCGCATATAAGGCTCAAACCGGGCCCAGTTTAGTAAATTGGCCATAACTTCCTCAATATTCATCGGAATTGGGCTTATAATATATCGTTGGAAAGGTCTTTGCAAGCCCCATCCAACTACACTATTATTGGACCCATATCATTGACCAACCAAACTGGATTGGCTGTTTTCTTAAAATAAGTTTTCAAAAACAGAGAGAAGAGAAAAGAAATTAAAACTATCCGCAACACTAGACTTTCCACACTTTTGCTTCATTTGATTATGATTCGACGTGAAAGGTACTCATCACTGGGTTTGGTTTTGGGGAGACACAAATGGGTGTCTACAGAAGCCCCCACTTTGACTGAGTTTGGAGAAACGTAAGTTTCGAAAACAAAAGTCAAAGTATCGATAGGGACGGAGAATGATTCAGAACGTTCTGCGATCCTAAACCACTCTTGTAACGCCGATACCTGCAAAACTAGCGTTAGTTAAACAGATAAAAGAGTTAAGAAACGCGTATCTTGCACCGTCGAGCACACGTCTCTTAAAGTAACCGATTATTGTTTTGATGACCTCCTGCAAGCTAGAGAATGCCATCCTGCTTGAAAACCGCTACGGCTGTAACTGCTTCCAATTTGGAAGATTGCTTCGCCTGAAACGATCCTCCTCCGCCCTGATAATATTCCACGTCCAAGGGAATACTATCGAAGATTATTTCTCTTGAAACAATCCTCAGTTGTTTCTGACAACTCTCCATAATCTAGGGAACGCCACCTTGCTGTTTCTATGTTCACTCGTCTCTGAACAAAGAGCTTCTTTTTTGATATGTTCACGCGTCTCTGAACAAAGAGCTTCTTTTTTATATGACTCCAATTTCCGATGTGATAGTCTTCGAAAAGATCACTGCTTTTATCCTTAATGCTGCTATGCCGGTACGTCGACGTTTTGCTGCTTGTGAACTAGTATGTCACTGCTTTTGCTGTGATGACAATCCTCTTTTCTTTGGGAATAGTTTCCAACATAACTCTTGTATGATGTATGACAATCCGATTTAGGGAAAGTTTTCAATGCTTCGTAACAATCCGTCATAAGAATTTTGCTACGATCGACAATCCACATCTTGGAATATAACTCTTGAAAGCAATCCACCTTGGAAATTTGCCAACGTTATGCGACAATCCTTTTGAGAAAATATTGCCACTATTGACAATCCGCGTCTTGGAACATTTGCAAAAAAGAGTCGACCGACAATCCACTTCGGGAAAATTTTCCACTTACTGAAATGAATGAAAATCCACGTTGAGGAACTTTGCCGAAATTTATGATGAATAGAGACCTACAACGATCCTTTAGGAAATTTTGCCATAGGGAACTGGGTGTATGACAATCCAATCTCGGAAAACTTGCCAACGAGCCGATGAATGTATGACAATCCGTACTTGGAAAAACTTGCCAAACAAAGAAGGAGCACGACAATCCACGCTTGGAAACTTTGCCAGAGATGACAATCCAATCTTGGAAAAATTGTCGTTGAAGAAGATACACGACAATCCATTTTTGGAAATATTGTCAGTTGGGGATGACAATCCAATTTTTGGAAATATTGTCGTTTTAGTGCTTGCTTTTGAACCGATTGTAATGAACCAGTGTTTTAGGCGCTTAAGCTAAGTGAGACGATCTTTCATCAGGTCGACCACTTATTGTGATTGTAATCAAACTGACTACTTATTCATGTCAAATTGCTTATAGGGGCTAACTGGTGTACCAAGGAACCCGACCATCCTTCTTCTTCCTCTCCCATTAATGAAGTACATGCCACGAACGCCTCTAAACCACGAATCCAAAGATCGAAAAGAGTGTTCACTCAACTTGGTATGAGTTATGAAACGGCTTTCGAGAAGCTACATCACAAAGGACTTGTCATGCCCATAGGGCCCATCAAAGATCCAGTTCCAGAAGCCAGGCCACCTAAGTGGGACCCTAATAAGCACTGCAAATATCATCAAGGAAAGGGTCACGACACTGAAGAGTGTTGGAAACTCAAAGAATCTATTCAAGATCTAATCGATAACAATGAAACTTCCGAGATTCTAGCCATCGAAGATGACCAAGCATCCTTTGATCCATCACTTCTTATCACACATGTAGGAGAGCCCATGATCGAGACAGCTTATATGACCTCTCTCGATGAAGTGGCCATAATTGAGGAGGATGAAAGTCTTTTCTTAGATAATACCAAGGAAGACTCGTCAAGTCTAAAAGAGGAAATTCAAAAACTGCAAGATGTCATTGCCATGCTCTTGAATGTGGTAGAAGGATTAGAAAATCGGGTGATGGCCATTGAACAAAATTCTCGCCAAGGGTTTAATGAAGAACACAATGCTCCTAAGCCACAGGCAAAACGGACCATTGAAGAATACACACCAATAGGAACAACTTATAATGAAGCTTTTGACTGTCTACATGATCAAGGTCATATTCACTCCATTGGTCCCAGTCAAGACCCTCCATCTGAAAATCGTTTTCCCAATTGGGATCCAAATTCCTATTGTCGATACCATAAAGGTCGCGGTCACACTATTGAAAAGTGTCTCTCCCTTAAGGATCGTGTTCAAGACTTCATTGATTCAAATCTCCTTCATGTTCCTCCGCGCGACAAAAAGGCCAAGATTAGTAACAATGGTAACAGTGGCTGTAAAGGGAAGAAGAACGACTATCCTTCTTCTTCCAAAAACACCTACTCTAGTAATAGTGTTGGTACTTTCGACCTTAGTGACTTTGAACATGTCATTGACATGATCATGTCTTTGATATGAACACGTCTCAGATTGCATCTCTTATCGAGTGCTCGGTATCGTGCCTAAGAAACATGAATGCCAAGTTAGTGATAGACCGCATGATCGGGATTGCCCACACTTATTAAAATAAAATAAATAAAGCAAAAAAAAAAAGGGCTAAAAAAGAGTGAGAAACCTCAAGCATGAAAATACAAATATTCTAAAAGCAAAGTTGCACACCTTGGGGGCTTATCTAGGGTCTTGAGCCTTTTATCCCCTTCTTCTTCAACCTTTAGCCTAACCACGTTACAACCCTTAAAAAGACCTTTTTGAGGTATACACACACTTGTGCGAGGTTCGGCTAGAGCTACGTTTGGCCTGATTCCTAACGGATACGTAGGCAACCTCACATCGAGGTGCGGCCGTAATAAAAATTCATTCATTCATATTTACGTTCATAATTAATAATATCAAGGGATCTCCTTTGCTCATCCCTATCTACTTAGAGCTAGACTTGGGGGCTTGATCCCTACATTATTAACTTACCTAGCCTAAAGAGTCACCATCATTTGACTCTTCTCAAAATAATATCTTTCCATACACTTAGTCTTTGCAGCCTAACTTTAGTATCACTTTCACACACTTCACAGATACATGACGAAATATACTTTCCCTTAGGAATCCTCTGTCATGAAATCTTAACATAACGCTGAAGCATGCCTTGTTATGTCAAAATCACTCATCAATCATCATTGCATCACAAAGTATGAAGTACTTAGCCTCCGCGCCTAAGTCACCTAAATACTTTCATTATCGAGTTAACTAGGATAGTTTAAGATGTTACAATCCTTGTACTGTGAGAGACAACGTTAACGGATTAAGCTCATTCAACATGCATCTTCAAAAAAACTTCACTTCAATTCTTTTTCGTGTCTTTCTTTTTCGGGAAAAAGTCGGTACCCTCCACAAAAATGACGGAAATTATTTGCTTTTTTGCATTTTTGAGTCCCTCGATCACAATACAATGCACACACGAGTCATGTACACGTTGAGTCATGTCATGATATCACCTTGATTTGAGTCTAACACATGTGTCAAACACTTTGAGTCGAGTCAACCTCGAGTCAATCACAGCGAGTGAAGTTCATACCTTGAGTCACGACAAGTCAATGAGTCAAGCAACACTAAGTCTTAGGTCAATCCTAAAGAAAGATAAGAAAATTCTTATAGTCAAAGATAAATAGAGGTGCATCCTAGCGGCAGCAAGAGCAAAATAGGGAAGACCCGACTCCAGCACCAGACGACAAGGCTGTCGTCTGGCAACAACATCTGGCGTCTAGCAACAACATCTGGCGTATCGCAACAGAGTTCAGCGCCTGACTCTTGATCCTAGCATCTGGCGACATAGCCAATTCTTGACGCCAGAGATATTTCAGCAGCGATAGAGCTCGAAGCCTCTCAGAATGGTTATTTCGACCTCATACAACAATTTCGGGTTCCTTGGTACGCCAGTTAGCCCCTATAAGCAAATTTACATGATTAGTAGTCGGCTCGATTACAATCGTAGTAAGTGATTGACCTGACAAAAAATCGTCTCACTTAGCTTAAGCGCCTAAAACACTAGCTCATTACAAGCACCAACGTATCGGTTTAAAAGCAAGCACTTAAATGACAATATTTCCAAATACGGATTGTCGCGCATTCTTCTTAAACGACAATATTTCCAAATATGGATTGTCGCGCACTCTTCTTAAACGACAATTTTTCCAAAAATTGGATTGTCATCCCCAACTGACAATAATTCCAAAAATGGATTGTCGTGCATCTTCTTCAACGACAATTTTTCCAAGATTGGATTGTCATCTCTGGCAAAGTTTCCAAGCGTGGATTGTCGTGCTCTTTCTCTGTTTGGCAATTTTTTCCAAGTTCGGATTGTCATCGCTGGCAAGTTTTCTGAGATTGGATTGTCATACACCCAGTTCCCTATGGCAAAATTTCCCAAAGGATTGTTATAGGACTCTGTACTCATCATAAATTTCGGCAAAGGTTCCTCAACGTGGATTGTCATTCATTTCGATCAGTAAGTGGCAAATTTTCCCGATGTGGATTGTCGGTCAACTCTTTTTTGCAAAGGTTCCAGACGCTGATTGTCAATTGTGGCAATATTTTCCTAAAAGGATTGTCGCATAGCATTGGCAAATTTCCAAGGTGGATTACTTTCAAGAGTTATATTCCAAGATGTGGATTGTCGATCGTAGCAAAATTCTTATGACAGATTGTTACGAAGCATTGGCAACTTTTCCCAAAATTGGATTTTGGTAAATTTTCCGAGATACAGATTGTCGCTTCATTATGGCAACATTTCCAAGGATGGATTGTTACGAAGCATTGGCAACTTTCCCTAAATCGGATTGTCATACATCATACAAGAGTTGTGTTGGCAACTATTCCCAAAGAAAAGAGGATTGTCATCACAACAAAAGCACCGACATACTGGTTCACAAGCAGCAAAGCGCCGACGTACTGGCATAGCTGCATTAAGAATCAACAAGCAGTGATCTTTTCGAAGACTATCACAGCGGAAATTGGAGGCAGTTACAGGCGTAGCAATCTTCAGGCGGTATTCTCTAGCTTGCAAAAGATCGTCACAACAAATCGGTTACCTCTAGAGACGTGTGCTCGACGGTGCAAGATACGCGTTTCTTAACTCTTTTATCTGTTTTAACTAATGCTAGTTTGCAGGTATCGGCGTTACAAGAGTGATTTAGGATTGCAGAACGTTCTGAATCATTCTCCGTGCCTATCATTACTTTGATTTTTGTTTTAGAAACTCACGTTTCTCCAAACTCAGTCAAAGTGGGGGCTTCTGTAGACACCCAAATGTCTCTCCCCAAAACCAAACCCAGTGATGAATACCTTTTACGTCATTTGATTATCAAACAAAGCGAAAGTGTGAAAAGTCTAGTGATGAGGATGTTTTTATTAAAATATCTCTTCTTTCTGTTTTTGAAAATATTTCTTTTCTTACCTTATTTATGAAAAACGGGCATTTCAGTTTATTTTGGTCCATGATAAGGGTCCAATAATAGTGTATTTGGATGGGGTTTGAAAAGACCTTTCCAACGATATATTATAAGCACAATTCCGATGAATAATGAGGAAGTTATGGCCAAAATACTAAACTGGGCCCGGTTTGGTTTTTATATGCGGCCCAATGATCTAGAGGAGGGCCTATTATTAATTATATTTCCTAAAGCTATTAGGATTGATTATAGTCTTCTAGAATATTCTAAAAGGTTCTCTTAAATCCTAATGGAGTTAGGATTGATAATTATGTTTTAAAGAGTTTGAAATTGAATAAAACTACTCCTTTTAAGAATCCTTGTTTTGTACGAAGTGGAATATATTCAGATTTTATTTCCGTGCCTCATAATCTTTATCCAAATTTTATATGGTTGGATAGATCTTGAAATTATCTTTCCAATATATGTTATAATATTAAATCCGAGCTATAACGAAAAATATATGAATGAGATACAAAACTCTATCCAAAACTGACACTCTTCCACTATTTCGGTCATATCTTTTTATCTACAAAAGATTTTTAATTTATTTCAATTGGGTTGGAAATTAGACTTCAAGAGCTTTCCAACGACATATTATATGACTTATTTGGATCAAAAGATATAATAAAAACAAAACGCGTGAAACTGATTATTAGCGCCTGACACCAAGCATTAGCGCCTAGCGCTAATGACTAGCGTCTGGCGCTAATCGACTTTTATTCTTGTCGAAACTCTGATTCGTTTTTTATCCATCCGACTGATTTTCTCTATAAATAGCCTCTTAAAATTCTGTTTTCAATCATCAATTTTCATCAATTTCCATCAAAAACCACCAACTCTCATCAAGAATTTCTTGACTCTCTCTCCCTTTTTCTAAGCCAACCCTTTTACAAACACAATTCCTCATACATTAGCACTAGACACACCTAGCATTGTTCGAAGTTGCCTTCGCCCTAGACGTGAAAGGTTTAATTTCTGAGGGTTTGGTCCCAAATCTTTATTTCAATCTTTTAATTTAATTGTTTTTTTTATTATTTTCCTTGAAGTTACTAACGCGTGTATTTTGTTATTAGAAAGAGGTACGAGGCATCCAAGTAAGTACTTTAATGGTTTAATTGATATTATGATATAGAAATCATGCTTAGATTGTTATTTTGATTCCTAGTATCATGTTAGGATGTTTTCCTTAATTTGATGGTTAGGGTGACAACAATAAATTCCTATTATCATGTCTAGGGTAACTATAATATCAAGTATGATTAAAAGTATGATGCTTCCTATGTTCTTCCTAATATTTATGATTGTTAGTATCATGTTAGGGTTAAAGCTTTGATTTTTATTGCTTAGTGACATGTTAGGGTTTGTTATTAATCTTGTTAGTATCATGCCTAGGATCTTGCTATTATTATGCTTTAACATAATTATTATTGTTATTATTATGTTGCTTGATTATATTTATTGTTATTGCTTGATCACGCCTTTTATGCATGTTTAAAGGGAATTTGTACTTGTAATCATGCTTAATAAGATATATAATAATCTTGTTTAGGTTAATTTGATTATAATTCAAGTGATCGCCAATAATAGTTTTATTTGTGCATTAATATTCAACCAACATAGATAAACGGGTTTAGGGTTAATCCTATTGATTGTATGTTAGTCAGAAAGCGCACATGAATACGATCTGAATAAAGTAGAGGCCTATTATTAGGGTAGGTTCAATCTCTTTTAGGTTGGATTTGTACCTTCATCCCCGAACCCTATTTGGTTCAAGACCTTATGGAGTTGACGATCTCTTGGATCGTTAAGGGGTGTAACTTTCACCTCGTGAACGGTTTACAAGTTCCTAAAAAACTTGTTGGCGTCTCTTTTGCTCTATCTTCTTTCCCTTTGGACGCCACCGTACTTTAGTGTATGATCACAGTGGGGTTCAAGCTAGGGGTTAACGCTTGAAATATTCCCTATAGTTTTTGGCGACTCCGCTGGGGAGGATTTCTATTTTAATTCCTGAAATTTATTTCGGCAATGATATAGAATGAGTGGATGAGACTCAAAAAGTTCTAAGTATTTCATGTGCGTAATTTTGATTAACATTATTGTCATATGCATAAAAAAATATCTCATTGGATAGACCATCCATAATGAGTTAAACCATAGGATTTTACACGTAGGAAATTTGAGGAATATCTTTCACAACTAGGACCGAAATAACATTGCGCGAAACTGGAAAATTTTATCTAGCACAGAAAGCTGCTGAGGCATGTAGGAATTAGCGTCAGCGAACAGAATATTAGCGCCAGAATTTTGACTGTAGCGCCAGGCGACAGCTCTATTGCCAGGCGCTACAGCCAAAATCCGGCACCAATCTCTGTTTGCTGGCGCCAAATTCTTCCAATACCGAGCCAGAAATATGCGTTCTAATTTCGACCAGTTTTTAGCATTGTTTGCTCGATCCTACTTCCTGATTGAGTTTTTCTCACTTTTCAGAAACCCATATGTGTTCTACATATGGACATAACCCTCTGGGAATTCATGCTCCATCTACCTGATTGAACGCTCTGAGAAACAAAGGGTACATCCGAGATTGTTGAATTCACCAAACCATGGAAGCGAGTTTTTTCTAAAACTCGCGGTGTCCCATCCACTCGCGCCAACCCTTCACGGTTAGGATTCCGCGCGGTGCATCCGGGCAATTAACCATGGACCCTCTTTTGACTAACCCATATCCTGATCTTTAGAGAACTAGAGCCATGGTTAGGTTGCAAACTCATTGCATCATATCGTGCCTATTTAACTAATTGTGCATTATTTGTTGTGCATATGATATATGTTTTTCTTAACCGTTTGTTTGACTTGTGTTAAGATTAAATAAATTAATGACTAAAAGAACTTTGCCTAATTATTTAATTAATTAATTAATTTGAGTAAATAAAGTCTAATTTTTTTAAACCAGAATTGACCTAGTACGACTTTAGGCATACCCCTGTTGATTAGTAACACCAAAAACAGTCTCAGATCGAAGCTCCAGCAATGGCGCCAAAGTCTGAATTGTAGCGCCACTCTGTGGAGTGTGGCGCCTGGCGACAGTTCTGTCGTCTGACGCTACACTGCAAATAGAGGCGCCAGTCCTGTCGTTTTGACGACAGTACGGATTATTGATCGAGTCATCACTTTGTGTCTAATTACCCAGTTTGCTAATTAATTCGGTTAAATTTTACTGTCAATAATACTTTATTAAGTCATTATTTGAGTCTAGGCACCAAGTCCCATGGTCTTACACAAGAATCCAAACATGTCACTTACACTCAACGCACACACCAATACACATACGTTGACCATGTCTAAGAGAGTCTTTTATGCGCGTCTTTTCCGTCATTTTTTTTAGGGGGGTAAGTCGGATATTAATCCTCCAATGTAAATACCATACTTGGTTCCTAAAAATAAATACATTATTTTGCCAAAAAATATGCACCTTTTTTTTTCCTCTTTAAAATCGTAAAGTCAAGGTCGATTTGAGTCAAGTAATTAAAACAAAATGGTTTAAATTACAGTGCGTGGTCAAGAAAAGAAGGGCGGTTAATCAAAGACAACCTTTTCGTACAAGTCCAACTTTTCGACAAACCCATTGTTCGTAAGAGGAAATCTAGGACAGTAATGGCAACACAAGAAGAAGTCAATGAGCTCAGGAACCAACTGGTTACCGTGACTGAGGCACTAAAGCTCCTAACCCTTAAGATCGATGATCCCATGAAACAACAACAGATGGACCTCATGCAAGAGAGTCTAAGCAAATTATCTAGCGACTACAAGTTTCAAGGGATTAGTTCACAAGGGGTCTCGGTGGACAAAGATCTTCTTCCGCAGAAGTTCAATGCCAACGACATCCCGAAATTCAAAGCAACCGATAACCCTTATTTTCATTTAAGAGCCTTCGAGACAATAATGAGTATTAAGGGTATCGATAAGACGGTTTTCCCCTCTCTGTTCTCACTATCTCTTGAGACCGTTTGCCAGCAATGGTTCTTTTCTCTCGAGAAAGAAAAAACCTCCACCTGGGAGTCCATAGCTGTAGGGAATAATTTCAAGCTTTAATCCCACTAACTTGAACCCCATTGTGATCATACACTAAAGTACGGTGGCGTCCAAAAGGGAAGAAGATAGAGCAAAAGAGTCGGCAACAAGTTTTTTTAGGAACTTGTAAACCATTCACGAGGTGAAGGTTACACCCCTTAACGATCCAAGAGATCGTCAACTCCATAAGGTCTAGAACCAAATAAGGGTTCGGGGATGAAGGTACAAATCCAACCTAAAAGAGATTGAACCTGCCCTAATAATAGGCCTCTACTTTATTCTGATCGTATTCATGTGCGCTTTCTGACTAACATGCAATCAATAGGTTTAACCCTAAACAAGATTATTAATTATCTTATTAAGCGTGATTACAAGTACCAAATTCCCTTTAAACATGCAATAAAAGGTGATCAAGCAATAAAGAATAAAACATCAAGCAACATAATAAATAACCATAATCAATCATTATAATAGTCATAATAATAATCATATTCATGTTAATATTAAAGCATAATAAAAATAGCAAGATCCTAGGCATGATACTAACAAGATTAATAACAAACCCTAGCATGTCACTAAGCAATAAAAATCAAAGCTTTAACCCTAACATGATACTAACAATCATAAATATTAGGAAGAACATAGGAAGCATCGTAACAATCATATTTAATATTAAAGTTACCCTAGACATGATACTAGGAATATCATAATAACAATGTAAACATGATTTCTACATCATAAATCAATAAAACATTAAAGTACTTACTTTGATACTTCGTACCTCTTTCTAATAACAAAATACACACGTTAGTAACTTCAAGGAAAATAATAAACAAACAATTAAATTAAATAATTGAAATAGAGTTTTGGGACCAAACCCTCAGAAATTAAACCTTTCACGTCTAGGGCGAAGGCAACTTCGAATATGGCTAGGTGTTCTAAGTCTTGCGAATGCGGAATTTTGTATTTGAGAAAAGGCTAGTTTAGAAAGAGAGAGAGAGGGAGAATAATCAAGAAAATCTTGATGAGAGTTGGTGAGAATTGGTGTAAATTGGTGATGAATGAATGAATAAAACGGAGTTTTTAATACGATATTTATAGAGAAATCAGCCAAAAAGATAAATTAAACAAAACAGAGTCTGACGCATAGAAAACAGAGCTGGCGCCAACCCTGGCTAGCTGGCGCCAGGCACCAACACTAGCGTCAGGCGCCAATGGCTAGCGCCAGGCGCCAGGCCTGGTTCCTGGCGCCAAGGCCTGGGGTTAGACGCCAAGCTTAAATTTAACGCGTTTTCGAAAATCCGATAAGTTTACCGTACTGGAGGATAAAATCATATAATTTCTTCGAAAATGCTATTTGATTTTGATTAAAACTCTGAAAAGTCAACAAAAGTCAATTTATCAATGCTAATTGAATTAGGAATGAAAAGAACCTTCTAGAAGAATCTAGAAGACTAAAACCATTCCTAATTGCATTAGGAATGATAAATCATATTAGGCCCTCCCCTAGATCATTGGGCCGTATATAAAGCTCAAACCGGGCCCAGTTTAGTAAATTGGCCATAACTTCCTCAATATTCATCGGAATTGGGCTTATAATATATCGTTGGAAAGGTCTTTGCAAGCCCCATCCAACTACACTACTATTGGACCCATATCATGGACAAACCAAACTGGATTTTCTGTTTTCTTAAAATAAGTTTTCAAAAACAGAGAGAAGAGAAAAGAAATAAAAACTTTCCGCAACACTAGACTTTCCACACTTTCGCTTCATTCGATTATGATTCGACGTGAAAGGTACTCATCACTGGGTTTGGTTTTAGGGAGACACAAATGGGTGTCTACAGAAGCCCCCACTTTGACTGAGTTTGGAGAAACGCGAGTTTCGAAAACGAAAGTCAAAGTATCGATAGGGACGGAGAATGATTCAGAACGTTCTGCGATCCTAAACCACTCTTGTAACGCCAATACCTGCAAAACTAGCATTAATTAAACAGATAAAAGAGTTAAGAAACGTGTATCTTGCACCGTCGAGCACACCTCTCTGAAAGTAACCGATTTGCTACCGCTTCACCGTTTTGATGACCTCCTGCAAGCTAGAGAATGCCATACCGCTTGAAAACCGCTACGCCTGTAACTGCTTCCAATTTGGAAGATTGCTTCGCCTGAAACGATCCTCCTCCGCTATGATAATATTCCACGTCCAAGGGAATACTACCGAAGATTGCTTCTCTTGAAACAATCCCCATCCGCATTGATAATACTCCACATCCAAGGGAATACTATCGAAGATAATTCCTCTTGAAACAATCTTCAGTTGCTTTTTGACAACTTTCCACCATCTATGGAACGTCATCTTGCTGTTTGTTTTGACGATCTTCCGCAATCTAGAGAACGCCGTCGATCAATGTTGCTACATCTCGAGCCTTTTCTTGAATCATAGTGACAACCTTTCCAATCATAGCAAAAGTCGTCGAAGACCGCCTCATCATGAACCGCTCCTCTCATATCTTGGCGACAGCCTCCACAATCTTAGCGAACGCCGTCAAAGGCCGCCCATCTCGTGCTATCTTCTCAAATCTCGGGTGACAACCTCCACAATCTTAGCGAATGCCGTCGAAGACCGCCCATCTCGTGCTATCTTCTCAAATCTTGGGTGACAACCTCCACAATCTTAGCGAACGCCGTCGAAGACCGCCCATCTCGTGCTATCTTCTCAAATCCTTAGTGACAACTTCCACAATCTTAGCAAACGCTGTCGAAGACCGCCCATCTCGTGCTATCTTCTAAAATCTTTAGTGACAACCTCCACAATCTTAGCGAACGCTGTCGAAAATAACTTTACTTGAAGTCATCCTCAGTTGTTGCGATAATATTCCGAAGAAAATTACCGAAGACCAACACTTGTCGATCTTTAAAGCTCGCTCGAACTTTGCTTCCGCTATGCCTGTACATCCGCGCTTTCGTTGCTTTGAACCTATACGTCGGTGCCTTTTTTGCTTTTGAGCCAATGCTTAGGCGCTTTAAGCTAAGTGAGACGATCTTTCATCAGGTCGATCACTTATTTGTTGTTGTAATCAAACCGACTACTCAATCATGTCAAATTGCTTATAGGGGATAACTGGCGTACCAAGGAACCCGAAATTGTTGTATGAGGTCGAAATCACCTTTCTGAGAGGCTTCAAGCTCTGTCGCTGCTGAAATATCTCTGGCGCCAAGAATTGACTCTGTCGCCGAACGCTGTGATAGGGTCTTCCCTATTCTGCAGCACCTGTATTTATTTTGACTATAGAACTTTGCCAATCTCTTTAATCATCTTAGGGTTGACCTAAGGCTTAACATGTTTGACTCATCGACTTGACACGACTCAAGGTATAAACTTTACTCGATGTGATTGACTGACTCGAGGTTGACTCGACTCAAACTGTTTGACACGTGTGTTAGACTCAAATCAAGGTGATGTGACACGACATGACTCAATGTGTACATGACTTGTGTGTGCATCGTAATGTGATCGTGTGACTCGAAAATGCAAAAAAGCAAAAATCAAAAATTAAAAATTTTCTGTCATTTTTGTGGAGGGTACCGACTTTCTCCCGAAAAGGAAAGATGCGAAAAAGAATCGAAGTTTATGAAGGTGCATGTTGAATGAGCTTAGTCAAATGTTGTTTGATACTATCTCTCAAGGTTCAAGGATTAACCCATCCTAGGCTATCTCAATTGTTGACTCCATGATGAAAGTATTTGGGTAACTTAGGCACGGAGGCTAAGCACTTCATACTTCGATGCAATGATGATTATGATTGATAAGCAATTTGACAAGGCATGCTTCGGCGTTGTGTTAAGATTTCATGACAAAGGGTTCCTAAGGGAAGTATATTTGGTCATGTATCTGTGCAGTGTGTGATAGTGACACTAAAGCTAGGCCGCAAAGGCTAAGTGTGTGGAGAAAATATTATTTTTAGAAGAGTCAAATGATGGTGACTCTTAGGCTAGGTAAGCTAATGATATAAGGATCAAGCCCCCAAGTCTAGCTCTAAATGAATAAGGATGAGCATAGGAGATCCCTTGGTATGATCATAGTGTAAGTGTGTGAATGTGAATATGAATGCATGTTTATTACGGCCGCACCTCAATGGGAGGTTGCCTACGTATCCGTTAGGAATCAGGCCGAACGTAGCTCTAGCCGAACCTCGCACAAGTATGTGTATACCTCAAAAAGGTCTTTTTAAGGGTTGTAACGTGGTTAGGCTAAAGGTTTAAAGAAGAAGGGGATAAAGGCTCAAGACCCTAGATAAGCCCCCAAGGTGTGCAACCTCGTTTTTGAATCTTTATATTTATGCTTGAGTTTCTACTCTTTTTTAGCTTTTTTTTTTTTTTTTTTTTTTTGCCTTTTGCTTTAGCATCTATTTTATTTTTATAAGCGTGGGCAATCCCGATCATGCGGTCTATCACTCACTTGGCATTCATGTTTCTCAGGCACGGTACCGAGCACTTGATAAGAGACACAATCTGAGACGTGTTCTTATCGAAGATATTTTCATATCAAAGACATTGGAACACTTGCCCTTTTGTACACTTTTATTTATTTTTTTGCTTTTGCTTATTTTTGCTATTTTAATTTTTTGAATCACTCAAGCCTTTTTAGAATTGCATAAGTTACACACCATCCCATCCCAAGGTTAGGTAGATGTAGGTTGAAAAAAGAAAGGTTTATCGTTAGACGAGGCTCAAAGTGGTTTATGAAGAAAGGATGTATAATTGAAGGGTGAAAGGTAATATGATGTGGCTACAAGGGATGCCTTAAATCATTGGTATACCTTGTGCTTAATTCGACATGAATTTTTTTTTTTAATTTTTTAAATGCAATGTAATGAAATGATCATATATAAGGAAATAAATGCTCATTTTATTAAAAGAAAATAAATAACGATCCTACAAAATAAATCTAAGGGAAAAGAAAGGTGCCTATGCTAGACTTATTGGGGAAAGAGTGAATAAAAAAGAAATAGAAAAAAGAGGTCACAAAATCTTGTCGTTGAAGCTCGCCTCTTGTCTGGTGTCATTCGCTTCATCACCACCCAGTCTTCTCGCTAGCTAGAGGCAATGGGACCTTGTTTGCTTCTATGAGATCTTGAATGAGATTTTGAAACCTGTAGCATTCATCAGTGGTATGACCGTTTCCTCGATGGTACTTGCAATAGGAGTTTGGATTCCATCTCGAAGATCGATTTTCTGGTGTTGGATCCTCGGTAGGGCCAATAGGTTTGATTAATCCTCGATCGTAAAGACGATCGAAAGCAGCATCGTAGGTCATTCCAATGGGTGTGAACTCTCGCCTGGGTTTCCTTTTAGATCCTTGATTGTCCATGGCTAAGACATCACTATGGTCAAAGGTACTAACATTATTACTAGAGTGGGCGCTTTCGAAAGAAGAAGGATTGTCGCTCTTCTTTCCTTTCCAGCCACCGTGGTTACTATTGTTGGTAGCTTTTTGCTTTGTGAGGTCGTCTTCGATTTCAATTCCGATGTCATAAACGGCCTTGAAAGTATTCAAGTTGTGTTGATATTTTGAATACTTTTCTTGGAGATTCTTGACAAACATCCTCACAGACTCCTTTTCGGTGGGGACCTCAATCATCTTGGCGGAAGTTTCCCTCCATTTATTAAAGAAAGAAGTAAAACCTTCATTCTCCTTTTGTCTTAACATCTCAAGTTGTCTATGGTCGGTTTCAACTTGAATATTGCACTTGTATCTATCAACGAAAGCGTTTACTATCGATTCCCAAGTAGAGGTTTTCTCTTTGTCAAGGGAGAAGTACCATTGTTGGCAAACGGTTTCAAGAGATAGTGAGAACAGAGAGGGAAAAACCTTCTTTTCGATACCCTTAATACTCATTATGGTTTCAAAAGCTCTTAAATGAAAGTAAGGGTTGTCAATTGCTCTGAATTTTGGGATGTCGTTGGCGTTGAACTTCTGCGGAAGAAGATCTTTGTCTACCGAGACCCCTTATGATGTAAGCTCTTAAAACTTGTAATCGCTAGACAACTTGCTTAGGCTCTTTTGCATGAGGTCCATCTGTTGTTGCTTCACGGGGTCATCGATCTTGAGTGCGAGAAGTTTCAGTGTCTCAGTCACAGTATCCAGTTGGTTCTTAAGATCATTGACTTCTTCTTGAGTTGCCATTATCTTCTTAGCCTTCCTCTTTTGAAGAATCGGTTTATCAAAAAACGAGACCTGAATAAAGAGGTTGTCCTTTATTAATCGCCCTTCTCTCCTTGACCAAGTACTGTGGAAAAGGAATTTGGGGATACTTATTGTTAATTATTTGACTCAAACTCTATTCAACATGCAATGGATGGAGGAAGTGAAGAAAGATTGGAATAGAATGTGAAGAAGATTTAGATGGAGGGATATGAAGAATTAGGAGTAGAATGTACCCCCAACTCAAATGACGGAAAGACCGACTCATGCATGAACCTAAGACATGGTCAAGGTGACATATACTCAAAGTGTATGTTAAGACTAGTGAGTGTAGGTGACATGTTGAGACTCGTGTCATGACCATGTGGCTAGACTATGTGACTAAGACTCGATTAATGACTCGACAAGGGAGCGAAAATTAACCGAATTAATTAGCAAACTGGTTAATTAGACACTAGGTGATGACTCGACCAATAATCCGAACTGTCGGTCAAGCGACAGGACTGGCGTCACACTGTGGAGCTTGGCGCCAGACGACAGAGGTGTCGTCAGGCGCTATACTCCATAATGTGGCGCTATAGCTCAGACCTTGGCGCCAGTATTGGAGCTTCGGTCTGGGACTGTTTTCGGTGTTATTAGTCAACTAGGGTATGCCTAAAGTCGTACTAGGTCAATTCCGATTAAAATATTAGACTTTATTGACTCAAATTAATTAATTAGGCAAAGTTCTTTAAGTCATTAATTTATGTAGTCTCAACACAAGTCAACAAACGGTTAAGAGAAACATAGAATATATATGCACAACCAATAATGCACAATTAGTCAAGTAGGCACAACATGATGCAATGCGTTTGCAACCTAACCATGGCTCTAGTTCTCTAAACATGATGCAATGGTTTAGTCAATAGAGGGTCCATGGTTAATTGTCCGGATGAACCGCGCGGAAGCCTAACCGTGAAGGGTTGGCGCGAGTGGATGGGACACCGCGAGTTTTAGAAAAGACTCGCTTCCATGGTTTGGTGAATTCAACATCTCGGATGTACCCTTTATTGCACGGAGCGTTCAATCAGGTAGATGGAGCATGAATTCCCAGAGGGTTATGTCCATATGTAGAACACATATGGGTTTCAGAAAAGTGAGAAAAAATTCAATCAAGAAGTAGGATCGAGCAAACAATACGAAAAACCGGTCGAAATTAGAACGCATATTTCTGGCTCGGTATTGGGGGAAATTGGCGTCAGCAATCAGAGACTGGCGCCAGCTTTTAACTGTAGCGCCTGGCGCCAATACTGGCGTCTGGCGCTACAACTAAAATTCTGGCGCCAAGCTTTGGCCCCTGACGCTACTTCCCACATGCCTCAGCAGCTTTCTGTGCTCGATAAAATTTTCCAGTTTCGCGCGGTGTTATTTCAGTCCTAGTTGTGAAAGATATTTCTCAAATTTCCTACGTGTAAAATCCTATGTTTTTAACTCATTACGGATGGTCTTTCCAATGAGATATTTTTTATGCATATGACAATAATGTTAATCAAAATTACGCACATGAAATACTTAGAACGTTTCGAGTCTCATCCACTCATTCTAAATCATTGCCGAAACAAATTCAGGAATTAAGATAGAAATCCTCCCCAGTGGAGTCGCCAAAAACTGTAGGGAATAATTTCAAGCTTTAATCCCACTAACTTGAACCCCATTGTGATCATACAATAAAGTACGGTGGCGTCCAAAAGGGAAGAAGATAGAGCAAAAGAGTCGCCAACAAGTTTTTTAGGAACTTGTAAACCATTCACGAGGTGAAGGTTACACCCCTTAACGATCCAAGAGATCGTCAACTCCATAAGGTCTAGAACCAAATAAGGGTTCGGGGATGAAGGTACAAATCCAACCTAAAAGAGATTGAACCTTCCCTAATAATAGGCCTCTACTTTATTCTGATCGTATTCATGTGCGCTTTCTGACTAACATGCAATCAATAGGTTTAACCATAAACAAGATTATTAATTATCTTATTAAGTGTGATTATAAGTACCAAATTCCCTTTAAACATGCAATAAAAGGTGATCAAGCAATAAAGAATAAAACATCAAGCAACATAATAAATAACCATAATCAATCATTATAATAGTCATAATAATAATCATATTCATGTTAATATTAAAGCATAATAAAAATAGCAAGATCCTAGGCATGATACTAACAAGATTAATAACAAACCCTAGCATGTCACTAAGCAATAAAAATCAAATTAAAGCTTTAACCCTAACATGATACTAACAATCATAAATATTAGGAAGAACATAGGAAGCATCGTAACAATCATATTTAATATTAAAGTTACCCTAGACATGATACTAGGAATATCATAATAACAATTTGAACATGATTTCTACATCATAAATCAATAAAACATTAAAGTACTTACTTTGATGCTTCGTACCTCTTTCTATTAACAAAATACACACGTTAGTAACTTCAAGGAAAATAATAAACAAACAATTAAATTAAATAATTGAAATAGAGATTTGGGACCAAACCCTCAGAAATTAAACCTTTCACGTCTAGGGCGAAGGCAACTTCGAATATGGCTAGGTGTTTCTAAGTCTTGCGAATGCGGAATTTTGTATTTGAGAAAAGGCTAGTTTAGAAAAGAGAGAGAGAGAGAATAATCAAGAAAATCTTGATGAGAGTTGGTGAGAATTGGTGTAAATTGGTGATGAATGAATGAATAAAACGAAGTTTTTAATACGATATTTATAGAGAAATCAGCCAAAAAGATAAATTAAACAAAATAGAGTCTGACGCATAGAAAACAGAGTTGGCACCAACCCTGGCTAGCTGGCGCCAGGCACCAACACTAGCGCCAGGCCTGGTTCCAGACGCCAAGGCCTGGGGTTAGACGCCAAGCTTAAATTTAACGCGTTTTCGAAAATCCGATAAGTTTACCGTACTGGAGGATAAAATCATATAATTTCTTCGAAAATGCTATTTGATTTTGATTAAAACTCTAAAAAGTCAACAAAAGTCAATTTATCAATGCTAATTGAATTAGGAATGAAAAGAACCTTCTAGAAGAATCTAGAAGACTAAAACCATTCCTAATTGCATTAGGAATGATAAATCATATTAGCCCCTCCCCTAGATCATTGGGCCGTATATAAAGCTCAAACCGGGCCCAGTTTAGTAAATTGGCCATAACTTCCTCAATATTCATCGGAATTGGGCTTATAATATATCGTTGGAAAGGTCTTTGCAAGCCCCATCCAACTACCCCACTATTAGACCCATATCATGGACCAACCAAACTGGATTGGCTGTTTTCTTAAAATAAGTTTTCAAAAACAAAGAGAAGAGAAAAGAAATAAAAACTTTCTGCAACACTAGACTTTCCACACTTTCGCTTCATTCGATTATGATTCGACGTGAAAGGTACTCATCACTGGGTTTGGTTTTGGGGAGACACAAATGGGTGTCTACAATAGCAAACGCTTTCGTTGATAGATACAAATGCAACATTCAAGTTGAGACTGACCATAGAGAGCTTGAAATCCTCAAGCAGAAGGAGAACGAAGGCTTCACCTCCTTCTTTAACAAATGGAGAGAAACCTCAGCTAAGATGATTGAGGTGCCGAGTGAAAAAGAGTCTGTAAGGTTATTCATTAAAAACCTTCAAGAAAAATACTCCAAGCATCTCAAGTATCAAAATAATCACCATACCTTCAAGGCCGTCTACGACATTGGAATCAACATTAAAGACGACTTGGCTAAGTTGAAAGCTGTCAACAATAACTCCAACAGTGGTTGGAAAGGCAAGAAGAACGACAATCCTTCTTCTTCCAAAACGATCCACTCAAACAACGTTAGCACTTTTAACCTAGGTGAAGTCCTTGCCATGAATAATAAAGGGCAAAAGAAACCATTTAGAAGGAACTTTACTCCTATTGGCATGAGTTATGACACCGCATTTGACCGATTAAATGCAAAAGGTCTTATAACTCCCATTGGACTGTTTGGGGACCCACCAGTCGAAAAGAGGTCGGCTAATTGAACCCCAATGCACACTGCAAGTATCACCAAGGTAGGGGCCATCTCACCGAGAACTGTTGGAAGCTTAAAGAAGCTATCCAAGACTTAATCGATAACAACAAGCTGCCATTGCCCCCTGCCAGTAAGAAGCCAAGTATTGATAATGCGCCCCTCGCCCATTCTTTGGCTATCTCTGATGAGGAAAATGAGGTTGACCCCTCGTCTCTCATCAAACCTGTTAAAGAAATCCATGCCATCGAAGAAGAGGAGGAGATATTTTTTGACGCCATGGATAATCTTCCTGAACTAGTAAGTAAAGAAGACATACAATCGCTTACACTGTCTATGATCGAAGGATCGCACTTGCTACGTGAAACTCTCAAGGCTATAAAGGAACTTCAGAATAAATATGACGAGGTTCCACTCCCGAAAAATGAGCCTAAGAGAGAATTCACACCCATGAGAACGACTTATGAGGCGACACGTTTTCCTTTACAAGTCACCGAGAAACCCAATAAGAGTAATAGACTCTACACTCCAATTGGGATCCCATATGTACAAATGTTCGAAATGCTCTCCGAGAGTGGCGAGATCAAACCTCTCGAACCGAGACCATTCGAATCATTGAAAAGGACAGATAGGTATTACTGTCAGTATCATCAATCAGGGGGCCACACTATCGAAAACTGCTTTAAATTCAAGGATTTAATTCAGAAAATGATTGATGAAAAGAAACTAGTCCAAGTTCCACAAGAAGAAGATGCAAGTATTAATGGAGTTTGGGACAGTGATGAAGAAGACGTCTACTTAAAAGACATGGTAGGACCTCCACCTTCGGTATCATATGCCATGGATGACTTTTGGGTTGAAGAAGATTCATCAATAGACGTCCTCACAAGATCCGGGAGAATGCAACCTCCTGTTTCGACACAACCCATGCCAACCACACAGCAAGTTCCCATTCCTATCATTGAAGACAATGATATCGTCAAACAGTTCAAGAAGACAAAAGTTGAAATGAACGTGTGGAAACTTCTGGCGACATCTCGAGAACATAGGTTGGTTGTAATGAATGCCTTGGACAAAATAGGGATAGATTCCGACACCACTCCTGAGGGGTTGGTTAACTTCCTCACGAGTGATCTACCTAGTCCCATCAATTTGATCACCTTTTCTGACAAGGATTTGCCCCCAGAAGGTGACAAACACTATAAGGCATTAAACCTCACAGTAGTTTGCAAGAGAATGAACGTCCCTATGACTCTTGTAGACAATGGATCAGCCATTAACGTCTGTCCACTTAGAACTGCGAGGATGCTAGGCATAAGGGATGAAGACTTAACCCCGTCAACATAAGGAATAAGAGCCTACGACAACACTCGTCGTCAAGCTCTTGGTAAAATTACCATGAATGTAACGGCGGGAGCGATAGAACATGCTACTACTTTCCAAGTAGTAGATATCAAGGCTTCATTCAATTTGCTATTGGGACGCCCTTGGCTTCATGACCTAAAGGTCGTCCCCTCATCTCTCCACCAACAAGTAAAAGCCATAGTTGGGGGAATTCCTATCACCATCGATGCTTCACCTATGAGAATCAAGTCTATAGAAAATCCAATAATTAACGTGGAGCACGATGAAGATGATGAAGATCTATGGGGCTTTAACGAAGAGGTCTCCTTAATCCAGGAGGATGAAAGGACCCCTCTCGGCCACGACCCCCATTCTAACATGATCGTGAATGCTATTTTGAAGAAACAAGGACATTTTCCTGGGATGACCCTAGGAAAGAAAAAGGGAATAGCAAAACCGCTGGAGTCACCTGGCCTCCCTAAATTAGATACTTTTGGACTTGGTTTCGAATCGACTCGGAAAGATCTTAAGCGAGCCCAGGAAAAATCAAAGGCACGTAGGGACGCTCGCATCCAAAAGAAAGCAATCCCAATGGATCAGTACCCTCTTACACTTAATGGCCAATTCATAAAAGAAGGAGAGGACTATCCATGTCACGAATTTCCCGAACCATTTGTCGTAAACGTCATAAGGCAACCGGGATTTGAAATTTTCTTGGATTGCTATTTCACAAATGAAATCCCCACTCATGTCCATAAGGAGAAAGCACCCCCATGCTTTGACTTTAATGTCATGGGATTATTATTTAGGCGAGAAAAGAATGAGCCAACGTACAAAGAGGATAACTCCTCGCTCATTCAAACAGTCCTACAAAGTGAAAGCTTCGATCCCTCGAAGTTAATCACTCCAGCGGAAGGATCACTACAAGGGTGGCGCAAGACCGTCAAGGTGACGACTCCAAGTGGAAGAAAGATCTCCATCACGACATGACAAGGACCGATGTTTGAAGAGTCGTCTGAGTCGGAGTCAGAGTCTCTCCCTATAGAGTCATCTAGGTCCTTAGTAGTAGCATCTTCCCCTTCTATCTCTTCTCTTAGAATAGTCAGTGATCAAGTCCCTGAGGACATATCACTCTTTGATGTAATGATCTCAGAGTATAATAATACAATTTCTTCCCCTTATTTCTTGTGTTCTTCTTTAAACCAAGATGACGAGCATTGCTTAACTAACAATGAAAAAGACAAAGAACTTATTAAAGCAATGGAAACACTTGAAAAGAAAACATCGATAATTGAAGAAACTGAGACGGTTGATATCTCAAATGATTCAACCAATAAAAAAGAAGTTAAAATCGGACTAACACTTAATGAACAAGAAAGAACCGATTTAATTAACTTACTTAAAGAATTCATCGATGTATTTTCTTGGTCATACGAAGATATGCCAGGCATTAATAGAGAAATAGCTCAACACACTATACCACTAATTCCAGGAATGAAACCTGTAAAACAAAAGTTACGTCAAATGAAACCCGACGTAGCTCTTAAAATAAAAGAAGAAGTTCAAAAACAGATAACTGCAGGTTTCATCAAGGTATCTAAATACCCCAAATGGGTCGCCAACGTCGTCCCAGTTCCGAAAAAAGACGGAAGGGTAAGAATGTGTGTCGACTATCGAGATCTAAATAAGGCAAGTCCAAAGGACGACTTCCCTTTACCACACATTGATATTCTAGTAGATAGCACGGCAAATCACGCACTTCTTTCGTTCATGGATGGGTATGCAGGCTACAATCAGATTCTCATGGCAGAAGAAGACATGGAGAAAACAACCTTCATAACACCATGGGGCACTTACTGCTATACGGTAATTCCATTCGGGTTGAAAAACACGGGTGCTACTTACCAACGTGCAGCGACTGCCTTACTCCATGACATGATGCATAAAGAAGTCGAAGTGTATGTGGACGACATGATTGTAAAATCAAAAGACCGTCCAGGTCATCAAGTAGCCTTAAGAAAATTTTTCGAAAGGCTAAGAAAATACAATACGAGGTTGAACCCGTCTAAGTGTGATTTTGAAGTCACCTCAGGCAAGCTTTTGGGTTATGTCATAAGCTCTAGAAGAATAGAGATAGACCCAACCAAGATCAAAGCAATCATGTCAATGCCGCCGCCCAAAACCGAGAAGCAAATTCGAGGATTCATTGGCCGGTTGCAATACATAAGTAGGTTCATATCAAAATTGACAACGATATGTGAACCAATCTTTAAAAAGCTTAAGAAGAATGTACCAGTAATATGGGATGACGAGTGTCAAAAAGCCTTTGGGAAGATCAAAGCCTATCTCGCAAATCCTCCCGTATTAGCACCAGCACTTCCCGGAATACCTCTTAGGTTGTACTTAACAGTTACCAAAGAGACAATGGGAGCTATGCTAGCACAAGAAGTAGAAGGTAAAGAAAACGCAATCTACTATCTAAGCAAGAAAATGCTCGAATATGAAGCACGTTATACGCCACTTAAGAAATTGTGCCTCGCCTTGGTGTGGGCCACAACCAAGTTAAGACATTACATGCTAGTGCATACAGTCTTTGTAGTTTCCCGTTTAGATCCACTCAAGTATCTATTCGAGAAATCTACACTTAATGGACGCATATCAAGATGGATAGTCAATTTAGCCCAGTTTGATGTAAGGTTTATGCCGCAAAAAGCTATCAAAGGATCTGTGGTGTCAGACTTTCTAGCGGACTTCCCAATAGAAGACTCGACGGCAATACAAGACAATGAATTTCCAGATGAAGACTTGATGGTCACTGAAGATGATACTTGGCCCTTATACTTCGACGGAGCCTCAAACCAAAAGGGATGTGGCGTTGGAGTACTACTAGTATCACCTAAAGAAGAGCATGTCCCAATCTCCATAAAGCTTGATTTCGACGTTACCAACAACGCTGCTGAATACGAAGCATGCGTGGTAGGCCTTGAAACAGCTTTGGCATTGGGAGTAAAAAAGTTACGAATATTCGGAGACTCTTCTTTAATCATCAATCAGACATCCAAAAGGTGGAAAGTAAGGAGCGAAAGTCTAGCCCCTTACCAAACCTATCTGGAAACCCTTACTAATCAGTTAGAGAATGTAGAATACACATATCTACCTAGAGAAGAAAATCAATTTGCTGATACCTTGGCAAGACTGGCCTCAATGGTTAGGATTCCCACGGAAATCGAGCAAATGCCTCTAACTATAGAAAAAAGGCACAAACCAGCATATATTCAGGCTATAGGAGACGATGAAATAATCCAAGACAAAGAAGAAGAAGAACCGTGGTACACGGATATACTCAATTATGTCACCAAAGGAGAATACCCTCCCCATGCTGACAAAAGAGAAAAACGAGCATTAAGACACTTGGCTTCCCAATACGTACTCATAGACAATGAGCTACATGAAAGGGTACCTAAGGGTAAAACTCTCTTATGTGTAGGAAAAAAGGATGCCTAAAGAGCAATGAGGATAGTCCACGAAGGAATCTGTGGCACTCACATAAATGGCAAAATGTTAGTCCAAAAGATAATGCGAGAAGGATATTATTAGACTACAATGAATAGGGATTGCCATCAGTACGTAAAAAGATGCCCTAAGTGCCAAATGTACGCCAATTTACAACATTTTCCTCCATCCTTGCTCTATACCTACACGTCGCCATGGTCGTTCTCTACATGGGGAATTGACATCATCGGCAAAATCACTCCCCCAGGAACAGGAGGCCACGAATATATCCTAGTAGCAATTGACTACTTCACAAAGTGGGTTGAAGCACAATCATACGCTAAACTCACTGCAAAACATGTAACACTCTTTATCGAGAGAAATATTATTTGTCGATACGGAGTCCCACATGAAATGATAAGTGACAATGGAACTCACTTTCAAGCCGAATGTGAAGAATTGCTACAAAAATACGGCATTCAACATCATCATTCTTCCCCTTATAGGCCTCAAGCAAATGGAGCAGTCATGGCAGCTAATATAAATCTAAAGGCTATCATCGAGAAAATGATGGAAAATTATAAGGATTGGCCTGACAAACTTCACTTCGCATTGTGGGGTTATCGCACGTCAATTCGCACATCAACAGAAAATACGCCATTTTCCTTAGTTTATGGAATGGATGTCGTACAACCTGTCGAACTAGAAATTTCATCTCTACGCATCGCGTTAGAGAGCAAACTCGATGAAGTTGAATGGACTAGGGCAAGATATGAAGAGCTAATTCTACTCGATGAAAACCGACTAGAAGCTCTACATCACACTCAGTGTTATCAAACTCGTATGGCTAGGCATTTTAATAAGAAGGTCAAAACAAGAAACATCAAAGTAGGAGACTTGGTGTTAAAAGCATTAAGGAAGAATGTTTTAGATCCGAGGGGAAAATTTAAACCTAATTGGTCTGGACCCTACATTGTCAAAACAATCTTGTTAGGAGGTGCGGCAAAATTAACTGATATGGTTGGCAATGAGTTCTGGAACATGACAAATCTTGACCAACTTAAGAAATACTACCCATAATTACTTGAGTAGGATACTCAAGAGAGCTACGTTTGGCCTGATTCCTTAAGAAAGGATACGTAGGCAACCCTTTACGAGTGCGACCACTTTATTTTTTAAAAAAAAATCTCGCATCCCAGAATTAATAAAAAAAAATTCGACAGAAGATCGACGGAACATTAGCGTCACAGAAAAAGTTATGGCGCCAACCGATGAGCATCAGCGCCAGACGATGGCAACCATCGCCTGACGCCAGACTGCCGCAGCCGGCGCCAGTTGCAAAATAGTGGCGCCAATTTACAGTTACAAGTCTGGGAATATTTCGGTGTTTTTCGGAAAATTTTCGACTTCCGTACTCGAAAAATTTCTGGAAAATTAATTCTTCGGTTTTCATTGCTTTAATAAAATAAATTTAAAGTAAATAATTTAACTAAAAAGCTGGAATTTCATTAATAAAATAAACTACATTATTGATGGAATTTAAATAAAGCTGTAAATAAATATAAAAACTAAGTCTAGTAATTGGAAATTAAGCAATGCTCTTAATCTTCTTTCTCTTTCTTAGCCCTTTTCCAATTTTTGTCTGCTTCTTCCTCCTCATCCATAACCTTAGCTAGTAGGCATCCTTTAGAGGACCTACATTCAATCTTGGAGTAAATAGTTTCCCCCTCAGCTAGGACTCCATGCTTCTTTTCTACCCAGGCTTTCTTTTATGTGGTGTCAGCTTTCCTTTTTCCTTTAGCTTTTGCAGTGCTCTTCTTCCTAGGTATTATAGGTGTCTTGAATTCGATCCTTTCACCCAAGCGTTCCTTAGCATGAATCACCTTGTAACCTAGACGACTCTTCACATCAGTTTTACCCTGGTTTTTCTTCACGTCCTTTGAGGGTTTCTTTAGAAGCCACTTTTTCACATCATTAGGCAAGGAAGGAGGAACCTTTTGGGCAATTACTTCCCATAAAGGTCTAGCGCTCCAATAAGCATCAAATTTGTCTACTTCCTGAGAGACAGGGAACTCGTAGGGACGACGAAGATCACCGGAAGGAATGGTCTGAAGTAGGTCGTAATGTCTTTTTACCCTAAAGGGATAATAAAAAGTCATACGGGACAAGCTTGGAAGACGGCAGAAAGGTTGCTTGTTGACACCAACCATCCTTTCTATTTTCCACCAAGGGATGACCCACTTGATGGAAAAATTACAAGACTCGAAGAGCTTCTTCCATTCATGGCGCCCCATCTTAGAGAAGCGTTTCTTCCTCCTCACGAAGCAATTTGGAGTATACTTCTCGATGTTGTCCGGGGGGCTAATTAACTCCAGTCTTTCCATTAGCCACATCTGTAAAAAAATTGCAATGCAAATAAATTATTATTACTATACAAAAATATATTTTTGATTTCTGTAATCAAAAATATTATTTTTCTACCTGTAATAAAATTGGAGAGCCCCGAAAAGGTGCTTTTGGATTCCTCTTCAATTCATCGAGACTAAGCATAGTCTCTCCAACTATTAAAGGCATTGGATTTCTCACTAGGCGAAAAAACCACTTAGCCACCGGTTCAAAACCCCCCTAAGCCACCGGTTTTGAACCGGTGGTCATTTGGGGGGTGGCAATAACCCCAAGAAAGGCCACCGGTTCAAAACCGGTGGCAAAAATGATTATTGCCACCGGTTAACCGGTGGTAATATTTATTATGGCCACCGGTTAACCGGTGGCAAAAACCCATTCCTGCTTTTTTTAAAGGGGTTTTTGGCGCCGGTTCTGTTCAAAACCGGTGGCAAAAATGGCCCAAAAAAATAAAAATAAAAATAAATTTTTTTTTTTGCATTTTTTCCACATAAATTGATATATAAACACTAACATATATATATACTTACATATTTTCATTAAAAAAGGCTGTAATATTACAATTTTGGTCCAAAAAACTTAAAAAAAATACTAGTCACTGTTAAATACAAGCTAAGTCACACCAATGTAACAGCCTTGGCGAGGCAGCAGCAACCTTGCGTATAGATAAAATCTTCCAATAGTCCTCGTATATTTTCTCTTTTGTCACCTCCTCTGACATTGATCTAGAATGCTCCACCACTCCAATCAAGCGATAAATGCAATTGTCCCTCTTTGTGGACCTGCAAGCTTGTTCAAGCAACAGATCTTAACATATACTTCGTATACAGTCCTTACTACACCACACTCACAATAAAGGTAGCATGATACAGAATGCATGCATATTGCAATAAACACAGCTAAGCAGAATTTACACACACAAACTGAAATTTCACTCTCTACATTCATATGGTTCACCCCACCCTCCTTTTCTTGTCCTAGATTGGAAAACTCCATTATTATGAACTTACAAGACTGTCTAGTCAACACAAAAACCCAAAAAAAAAAGGAAAGGGAATAAAAAGCTGGCACCTCAAATTCAAACATGCTCATGAGGGAGTGCTCTATCTCTTTTAAAGTGCCAAGTATTTGTAGCACATATATATATATATATATATATATATATATATATATCATAATATCAAAACCAGGCAGCAAGGGCAGTAAAAGCAAGTAGCTTAAATTAGCAATTAACACAAGTGCACCAAGAGAAATGCATATCATACTTAAGGATCCCTTCTTTCACCAAAACTCAAAATTAAGAAACCTAAGACACATCGGCACCACATAGGCACATCACATCAGCATTGTATTTAGAAATAATCAAATCTCACAATCACACCACATAGGCATATCTCAGCAGCATCAATAATAATGCATAATAACAAAGAATCAATCACAACAGCAGAATACAAAAATATCATCATCAAATGTCAAAATTATCAGAAAACTAATTTGATTTTGACACCTTACAATTAGCACCACATAATATTTCCAACAAAAAGCAAATTCAACCATATATAGCCAATCAAATACTCGAAGTAAGGCAAAATAAACATGATAGATCCTACTTGCTCGGTTTAATATATAAGAGCACACTCAAGATAGATCCTACTTGCTCGGTTTCATCAGCTTATTATACTCTAATGATTAGAACATATACTAATAAATTTGCCCGTATTTAATACCAATAAATCACAGAGAATTAGAACAGTTCTACTAATTGAAGCACATACCAATTCAACGATCTTCATAGTCTCAACAGCAAAATCAAAATACAATGACTGTGTAATGCCATCAAGGTAGTGGGGGTTGCAAAGGGTTGTCTAGTCGTTTTTGCAGCTATTCAAACTTTAAGTTCTGCCAAGTAATTTCAATTTCATTAATTAGCATCATCTTAGAACCTTTTACTAGCAAATCTTAGAACCATTTCATCAACAAAACCAAACAAAAATCACTCAAAAATCGCAGAAAAATTCAAAAAAAAAAAATCAAAATCACCAAAAACTGTGCTAAAGATGCCTTGATCTAATTGTAAAATAACAAGAGCATACAATTCTATTGTTTATCTCTTTTATAAGAGCTATATATTCAAGCATGTGATCACAATTTGTAAACATAGTAGCTTTATTACTTTATTACTAAAAAAATGAGGAAACATTGTAGACATAGTAGCTCACAAAGAAAATGCACGATCTTGAAAATAAATTGATTAAAAGTTTTCAATCTAAGCTGCAAATGTCATAATCTATGGGCAGGATAATAATCCTAAAGTTATTAGGAATATACATGGTTACACCTAAAACTATCAAGTTTTTCAAGGTCCAGCCTCCCTTTACTTTTTCCATGTTACTTTGAGCAGGCCCTATTTAGTGTAACTTTGTAAGTTTTGCATATACAAAACCACAAATGCAACTTCAATCCAACACCAAGTAAGCATATAGATTAATAAGATTAATATAAAACCATAGCTTTCAAATAACAAAATTAGCAAGGTAATTCATCTTGTAAGTGATATTATCTATCTGCTACCTATTTGTTCTGTAGTTCAACAATTGGAACTATCATTTCTCCTGGACATGGGAATCTCACATTAAGTACTCTTTCTTGTCTATCACATAACAACTATGGAAATACTATCAGACCAAAATTCACATAACATCACAAATTAAGGCAACTGTAATCATGTTTTATACACAATTAGACCAAAATTCAATTAAACAAAAATTAATCCATAGGTCTAAGTACCCACCAAAATCCAGCAAAAACCAAGCAAAATTTCCCACAATTCTGGGTTAAAATTGATTCAAGCTCAATAATCAATACATTTTATCAAACAACTAACAAATCTATCAGCTAAATGGCAAAAAAAAAAAAAAAAATCAGAAAAAACAACCAAAAATAGCTTGTAATAGTGTTAATTTCAGCTCAGAATAAAATTAGTGTAATTCGTAGTAAAAGGATCTTACAGTGCAGATGATTTCTTCGTCTTCTGCTTCTTCGCATCTCTCTCCAACGCCCAAGCGAAGTCGATTCGCTGAATCAAATTCACCGTTTTCTCTTCGTATTCAATTTCGCTGAGAAAATTTCACAAATTCAAATCAAAATCACCAAAAATTGCACAAAAAATTAGGTCAGATTAAGCTATTACATAAATGGAGGAGAGAGAAACTACGGGGAAAAGCGTTCGGCTCCAGATTCTTCGACCCGTCCGCCATTGTTGAGCTTTCGCCTGTGTTTTATGGTTTTAGGGGAGATTTTCGATTTTGCAACTGAGCCCTAACTACGGCAAGAGAGATAACGAGAGAGAAGAAGATGAGAGATAGATGGCGGCGGCGATGATGGTTGTTGAGTATGAGAGAGAAGTGGTGAGGGGAGATCGCAGGAGAGAGAAGGGAGAGGAGGGGAGACTGTAGAGAGGAGAGTGATAGGGTTAGGGTTTATGAAGGGGCGGTTTTTTTTTTAAAGACTGAGCCACCGGTTTTGAACCGGTGGCATTAATAATTTCCCCACCGGTTTGGTTTGAACCGGTGGCAATACCCTTTCCTCATAATCTTGCCGATTTTTCCCCATTTTTTTGCCACCGGTTTTTTCCATTGCTCGGTGCCAATTTCTATTTTTCTACTAGTGTCTCCCTGATTCAATTTGTTCTAAAATAGTAGATATAATTGATTGACCCTCATTATTTTTACCACTAGTAAGAAAAAATTGATTAAGCATGCAAAATAAGAAAGCCCTTCTTCTATAAACATGAAAAGATTCAGTATAAGGCCTATCAAAATAATGGCGAGCAAATTCTTTCAAATTAACTATGCTACCATCTACTATTTTTGCTAGATCTTTATCTTTTAAATTGAAGAAGCGTTCAAAATCCTTATAATAATATTCATTTATTCTAGGGATTACTACAAGATCTAGTGCAGGGAAGCCTAAAATAGCACCAAATTCTTCCGGCAAAGGGCTAATTTCATCATACCCTATTCTAAAGCAATGAGTATCTACATCCCAATATTCTAGAGCGGTATGAATAAAATATGAATCAAGATCTACCTCTTTGATACCATAAATACCCCCCAAGTGAAAAACATCTAATTCTTTTCTCTCTTTGGCATTAAGTGACCGACACCTTTCATGGGTGTAGTTGGTAAAACTTTTGGAGACTAAAGACGTGATTTTATTTTTCTAAAATCTAAGAAATATTTTATCTGCTTAAATTATGAAGAGAATCGACTGGGCAGGGGGCTATTTATGCACAAAATCGGAGCAGTTTTAATCTACGAAGGATTCGGGGTCAGCGCTGATTAGCGCCATACGCCAATATTGGCGCCTGACGCCAGAGCCTAGCGCCAAACGCTAAGTGTAGCGCCTGGCGCTACACCAAAACGCGTGGCGCCAGCTGGCGCCAATATGCCTCATCGTACGCGCTTTCTAGAAACCGCGTTTTTGCCTTGATTTGAGTCTGCTAATGACTTTACGGTTTCCTTATCTTTTTTTACATATTTTTTTCTTCCCTTATTAATATAGTTGTTACATTAATTATATTATTAATCTGATTTTATTTAAACTAATTTCCAAGTTTTTATAAATCCAATATTTTTATTTGACTTTTCCTTTTTCATTTTTCCTTTTTGGGGGAGAAAGTCGGATACCCTCCATCAATAATAAAAATGACGGAATTTTTTGCGCAAAATTTATTTTTCACATTCACATTACACGAACATGCACATAATTATAAAAAATGAAAAAAAAATGATAAATAAGGAATAAACTCATAATAGTATGAATATACAAAACATATCTAAATAATGAGTCTAACTAAAAGGAAAAATTCTATACAAAGTCAAAATAAAATAAATGAAAAGCAAAGGAACAGACTACGGCGCCGAGGGACGTAAACCCATCATCTCATAAAACTCCGCCGTACAAGGAGTAACCGCTCCACCAGCTCCAGTTCCCTCGGGAGGAGGAAAACTCAACTCAGGACCCGTCCACCCAAGATCAACCTAAGGCTGAGGCTGCGGAGGCTGCTGCGATGACGAGCCGACCTCGTATATCCCAGCACCTCTAATAGCCGAGGTAGCCTCTCCCTGGCCTACCGGCGCAGCATGTGCACCCTCAGATGAAGAGCCTGAGCCCTGTACTGCCTCAGTACGAGCAGCCTCAAAACGACCACCCCGACCTCCCGAAGTAGTGCGGCGACGTCTCAAGCTAGAACTCGCCAGATCCCTCCGCACCTCAGGTCTCGTACGGGTACGAGAAGGAATGGGCTGACCCTGCAAAAGAAATTAAAATCAGAAACAGGCAAAATAGAAGCGGTAACACAAAAACATATAAAGGGAAGACTACCTCCTAAACAGCGCCGTCTCGACGGCAGGTAGCCACGTTCCTCATCCGGACAAGCTGGCTCCGGAAGGCATCTATGCATCGTGCCATCGCTGAAACCACCTCGTGTGAGAATTGTCAAAGAAATAAGTCAGTGAACATGCATAACATGTATGGACAAAAAGTTACAAATAAACAAGCTTACCCGAGTCTGGTGGCGAGGAATCGACCGCTCCACAAAGCGCTCGTCCTCAGGAGCCGGAGGAATCATCTCCTCAATCGGCCCATATGTCCCCTAATAATGGATAGACATACGGGGTGGCACGAACTCAACAGCATCATCCTGACAAGACAAAACAAAATCAGTAAAGCATTACTTGGGGGCTACTTAACGAAAGGTGAAAAGCTGAAAATCATACCGCCACATCCTTAGTAGGTACAGGAACTGGAGCTAACAACAGCAGTAGCTCCTCCCCATAGCATCGCCTAGGGATCGTGCAAGATCGCCAAGGAGTACCAGCTCCCTCTGACATGCTCACCAACCTCGTGGCATTAAACATGTGACGTGGTGGAGGAGCAGGAACGACAAAGGTGTCGGAGGAATGCTAATTAACAATCCTCTCTCCAAGATATGCAGCTGCTCCATACGTCCCTAAGAAATAGCGACGCTTAGCAGAATACTGCGCGGCTAACCCAGGGACTGCCAGGTCGACCCACGGTCGGTACAACACCTCAGGCTCTTGCAAAGAGCTTCAATCAGGCAAGAATCTATCTAAGGCATCACAAAATGTCAAATAAGAAAAGAATCATACCAAGATGATCCAATCTCGAATATAAGCAGTGGACATCCCCACACGGCGGCTGCCCCAAAAAGCTCTAACTGGAAGCCTGCGCGGCGACGGTCTCGCCGGCGCAGCTGAAGGGAAGTACTCGTAGAACCAGATCTACAAAAAAGACAAGTTATCAGCGAGTGCTAGCTAAAATCTAGAGCTAAACTGTATAGGGAATAAAGGATACCTCTACAACCCTCCAAAAGCCAGACAAAGCAACATTCGACCCAAAGGATCGATGTCAACACGAGTCCCGCAACGCTCGAATGAAATCAGCATAGGCCAGGCTGGCCTAGTCATAAGTCCTGATCCGGTGAAGATCGCTAACGGCAGGAAGGTAGTAAAGCAGCGCCCTACTACCCTTGTCAGGGGAGAAAGTCCCTGACAGCAAGATGAGTGCAAAGATGCGTACCCGCTGCTCTCGGGTAGTCGCACCATCGTCAAAATCCGTTGCTAGAGTCGAGCAGCGAATTCCCCTAGCACTGAACTGAGTCGACTCTACCTCAGCTCGAGCCCGAATAGCAATCAGACCCAACAGCTCCTCTACCTCAGGAGAAAAGACGTCGATCCCGCTGTCGAACGACAGTGGCACGAAGCTAAACTCCAGTCCTGTGATGAGACTGAAGTCGGTAGGAGTGACCATCATCTCACCCCAAGGGAAGTGGAAAGTGTTGGTGGTGTCCCAAAAGAACTCCACCAGAGCACGAACTACATGATGACCCCCACTAGAGGCAACCATGGCCTCGGAGGTCTCGTACTGCGTAGTAAAACCGCAAGACTCCCATAGAAGTCTCGTTTGATCATCTCTGGCGATGTACATCTTGTACAGATCGCCCAAGCCGTCACAGCCAGAACCATGACAGCGCGTCCTCCCAACAGTGATGCCCCATTTCACCCTCTCGGAGATGTGGTGGACGGGAGAAAAGTACAAGGTCCGCTCATCCCACTCAGGGAGTCGACCAAGCGAAGTGGACGGCTCGGCATCGTCCTCTACAGGCTCGTGCACCCGTCGAACGTCTCGGGATAGTGAACCCGAACCTCGCTTTCTAGAAATGCTACATTGTGCAGAATTAACATAAATTAAGGTTCTATAGTATCTAAGGTTCGCCTAGCCGCATGATACTATGTTCGCAAAAAAACAGAGTATGTAGTACTAAAATAGAGCACAAATTCAAATTGAGCATGCACGACATTTTTCAAGCAAACAAACAATTTCTTGCAATACTATAGTAATTATTGTGACAAATTGGACAAGAATTGCTAGCAAAACATCAAGAACAAGCCACATTGTATTCCCGACCTTAAGAGGTCCAACAATGGAAATTTGTTCATTTCATCACCAAATTGAGTCAAACAAATCTCAAATTACTCCCAAGGCAATATATAAACATAATCAAGCAATTTCATGGCATAAAATTTGACAAACAAAGAGGATTAAAAATTTTAAGTTTCGAATTTTCAAAAGATTCGTGAATAAACATATGCAAAATTCATTAAAACCGGTGTGAGTTTGAAGGAAACTTACATAGATCGGGAAAATGGATGAAATAAGCTTTGAATTGCAACAAATTTGAGCGAATTTGGTTGAGAAATGAGCAAGAACGGACCAAATGAAGTTCTGAGAATTATCGAGCAAGAAACACGAGCAACAACAGCGGAAATGAAGAAGAGAAGGGTATTTAAGGGAAACCCGACTCTGGCGCCAAGCGCCAGACCTTGGCGTCAGTCGATGACTTTAGCTCCTGGCGCTAGCTCCAGCGCCTGGCGCTACAGCCAGATTATTGGCGCTGATGTTATTTCAGCAGCGCCAGAATGTTTAGCCACTCAGTACGGTTGTTCCAACCTTTTTGCAATATGTTTCGGGTTCCTTGGTACGCCAGTTAGCCCCTCTAAGCAATTGGACACGATTTTTAGTAATCGGCTTGATTACATAAAGTGATCGACCTGATGAAAGATTGTCTCACTTAGCTTAAAGCGCCTAATCATTGGCTCATTGCAAAAGGCACCGACATACTGGTTCATCCAGAAAAGCACCGACGTACTGGTTCATTCAGCAAGAGGCACCGACATACAGGTTCACAAGCAGCAAAAGCGCCGATGTACAGGCATAGCGGAAGCAAAGTTCAAGCGAACTTTTAAAGATCGACAAGAGGAGATCTTCGGTAATTTTCTTTGGAAAATTATCGCAACAAATGAGGATAGCTTCAAGCGAGGATATCTTCGGCATCATTCCCTAGATTGCGGAGAGTTATCACAAACAACTGAAGGTGATTTCAAGCAAAGTTGTCTTCGATCGTTTTCCCTAAGATGTGGAAGATGGTCACAAAGCGGAAGAGGATCGTTTCAAGCGAAGCGATCTTCGATAGTGTTCCCTGGTTTGTGGGGTATTATCGCGGCGGAATTGGAGACAGTTACAAGCGTAGCAGTTTTCAAGCGGGATGGCATTCTCTAGCTTGCAGGAGGTCGTCAAAACAACAAGAATACGACAGCAAATCGGTTACTTTCAGAGACGTGTGCTCGACAGTGCAAGATACGCGTTTCTTAACTCTTTTATTTGTTTAACTAACGCTATTTTGCAGGTATCGGCGTTACAAGAGTGATTTAGGATCGCAGAACGTTCTGAATCATTCTCCGTCCCTATCGATACTTTGACTTTTGTTTTCGAAACTTGCGTTTCTCCAAACTCAGTCAAAGTGGGGGCTTCTGTAGACACCCATTTGTGTCTCCCCAAAACCAAACCCAGTGATGAGTACTTTTCACGTCGAATCATAATCGAATGAAGTGAAAGTGTGGAAAGTTTAGTGTTACGGATAGTTTTAATTTCTTTTCTCCTCTCTCTGTTTTTGAAAACCTATTTTAAGAAAATAGTCAATCCAGTTTGGTTGGTCCATGATATGGGTCCAATAGTAGTGTATTTGGATAGGGTTTGAAAAGACCTTTCCGACGGTATATTATAAGCCCAATTCCGATGAATATTGAGGAAGTTATGGCCAATTTACTAAACTGGGCCCGATTTGAGCCTTATATGCGGCCCAATGATCTAGAGTAGGGCCTAACATAGATTTATCATTCCTAATACAATTAGGAATGGTTTTAGTCTTCTAGATTCTTCTAGAAGGTTCTTTTCATTCCTAATTTAATTAGCATTGATAAATTGACTTTTGTTGACTTTTTAGAGTTTTAATCAGAATAAAAGAACTTTTTGAGGAAAATACGATTTTATCCTCCTGTACGGCAATTTCTATCTGATTTTAAGAAAACGCGTCAAATTCTTAGTCAACGCCAAACGCTAGCATTAGCGCCTGACGCTAAGCTTGGCGCCTGGCGCTAGCGTTAGCGCCTGGCGCTAATGTTAGCGTCTGGCGCTAATCCCTGTTTTACGCGTCAGAACTCTGTTTTGATCTTTTGGCTGATTTTCTCTATAAATAGCGTTCTAAAAACTTCGTTTTGATTCACCAACTCTCATCAAGATTCTCTTGATTACTCTCTCTCTCTCTCTCTTTTCTAAACTAGCTTTCTCACAAATATAAAAATTCCGCATTCATTAGATTTAGATACACCTAGCCAAGTTCGAAGTTGCCTTCGCCCTAGACGTGAAAGGTTTAATTTCTGAGGGTTTGGTCCCAAATATTTATTTCAATCTTTTAATTTAATTGTTTTTTTTTATTATTTTCCTTGAAGTTACTAACGCGTGTATTTTGTTATTAGAAAGAGGTACGAGGCATCCAAGTAAGTACTTTAATGGTTTAATTGATATTATGATATAGAAATCATGCTTAGATTGTTATTTTGATTCCTAGTATCATGTTAGGATGTTTTCCTTAATTTGATGGTTAGGGTGACAACAATAAATTCCTATTATCATGTCTAGGGTAACTATAATATCAAGTATGATTAAAAGTATGATGCTTCCTATGTTCTTCCTAATATTTATGATTGTTAGTATCATGTTAGGGTTAAAGCTTTGATTTTTATTGCTTAGTGACATGCTAGGGTTTGTTATTAATCTTGTTAGTATCATGCCTAGGATCTTGCTATTATTATGCTTTAACATAATTATTATTGTTATTATTATGTTGCTTGATTATATTTATTGTTATTGCTTGATCACGCCTTTTATGCATGTTTAAAGGGAATTTGTACTTGTAATAATGCTTAATAAGATAATTAATAATCTTGTTTAGGTTAATTTGATTATAATTCAAGTGATCGCCAATAATAGTTTTATTTGTGCATTAATATTCAACCAACATAGATAAACGAGTTTAGGGTTAATCCTATTGATTGTATGTTAGTCAGAAAGCGCACATGAATACGATCTGAATAAAGTAGAGGCCTGTTATTAGGGCAGGTTCAATCTCTTTTAGGTTGGATTTGTAACTTCATCCCTGAACCCTATTTGGTTCAAGACCTTATGGAGTTGACGATCTCTTGGATCGTTAAGGGGTGTAACCTTCACCTCGTGAACGGTTTACAAGTTCCTAAAAAACTTGTTGGCGACTCTTTTGCTCTATCTTCTTTCCCTTTGGACGCCACCGTACTTTAGTGTATGATCACAGTGGGGTTCAAGCTAGGGGTTAACGCTTGAAATATTCCCTAAAATTAGCCTCCGCGACTGCTTGTTGAGGAGGGAAATTTCGCCTAACCTGTAAAAAACACCAATTAAAGAAGATACTTGCGTCATGGAGATGATTGCCAATGGGGAATTTATTTGTAATGGAATGTGAATTGAACATATTCTCATCTTCTTGGGCTTGTTAGAGGAAACATCTTCATCTCCCCTATGGGTGTCAACGTTATCCGAATAAGGGTTAGCCTGGGAGTGATTAGAAGAACTCCATTAGTAACGTTAATTTTTTTTTTTACTTAATTTTTATTTTAATAAACGTATTAGACAATTATAGTACCTGGACAACCTTCTTCTGCCGTGGCTTCTTATATCCAATCTCTGCTAGTCTCTTGTTGTGAGAACCTTTGGGCCTCCCCCTTCCCCTTTTCTTCGGCAAGGGATCTTTAACTCCCATATCAATTGGTTGTGGCAACGTAGTTGTTGTACCAAAGTCATCCGAAGTTGGTTGACAAGGTGGAACATTATCTTCCGGGTACATTAACGGGACTGTTTGCTCTAACTTTCGCTTGCCGCATTGACCAACTTCTGACTTAAGTTTCTCAAGAGAATCAAGCGCCATTGCAACTGCCTCGTCGTTCACCATGGCATCCTCCTCACATATTGGCTCAAACGCATTCATTAGTGTATTATATCTTTCCCCCACCAATGTCTTCTCCGGGTCAGGGTAAGAAACCTTCACGCATGTGTGCTTCCTTAGTATATATTTCCTCCACCTAATTAGAATATATTGTTAGGGGATGTCAACAACCTGGTTATGTTCTAGAATCCTAATGATGTGCCTGCAAAAAATGCCACTAGTCTCAAATTTCCGACAATCACAACATACGACTTTTGTTTCCGTGTTGAAGGTGGCGGAATAAAACCTTTTCATGTCTGTGATAACGTCCTCACTTTTACCCTCAGGCACAACCCAAACACGGTCTTCAATCAAATACTGAATAAGTGTATCAGACACTTGTATCTCTTCCCGTGGGTAGCTATACATCAGACGTGTACATTCATTTTGCACCTCTTGGAACTTGGTGTTAGTATATATCTTCTGAAACACAACTTCCACACTAAAACCACTTACGAGTCTTCGAATGTACTTAGAGCATTTTGCATCAGCATCCGTCTCATCTCCAACTCGTTTATCCATGGCAGCTGCATACTTTTGTGGAAATTCACACAGCTTTGTGTTGCGCGTAAGGAAACCGTCAAAGAAACTATTTATACTTTCCACCCTCTGTGTTGTCTTCATACCCGCTCAAAAGTAGTTTATTATGAAAGCAGGTAGCCACATATGACGTTCCAAATACAGATCACATAGCCAATCATTGTTTTGCAACTTGTACTAAACAATTAATGCATTCCATGTGTTCTCAAACTCCATTACCGTAAAACTCTCATATACAACTTTCTTCAACTCAACTTTCAGGTATTGGTACCTATCAGACATACATCAGTGTTATTCATTATATCAAACGCAACATGTTAACTTTGGTGAATATAAAAAAATAATTCATTTCCTTCTAACCTTTCACATATGCCCAGTTTTTCAGGAATCTTTCGCATTATGTGCCATATGCACCACCGATGTTGGGAAGTTGGCATCACCTCTTCAAGTGGCTTCCTCATGGAAGCAGCCTGATCAGTGAGTATAGCTTTGGGCGGGGTATCGTTCATACATTGTAACCATCGCTGAAACACCCACCGGTATGTGTCACAATCTTCATGGGATACAAGAGCACATCCTAGCAATATCGACTGCCTGTGGTGATTTACCCCCACAAAATTAACAAATGGAAGGTCGTATGGATTTGTCAGATAGGTTGCATCAAAACATACGACATCTCCAAACTCCTCATATGCTGCCTTGCTACGAGCATCCACCCACAACACGTCTTTCAGCCTTCCCTCCGCATCCAAGCGTTGAGAGTGAAAAAAGTTGTGATTGGCAGCTTGCATCTCCTGAAAATATGTCATCATTGCTACAGAATCACCCCCCTCCATCTTTAATCTCCTGCTTTTGTATACCTCATGTTGAAGGTCTTTGACAGTGTAAGACAAAGGGTCCGAGACTCCCATCTCCGTGCTAAAACACCCATGAATTCGAGACACAGGTACACCCAAGTTAAAATAATTCTCTAACTTCTTTCTAGCCCTAGAATTAAAGTTTTTCATTCGATATTCTTTCACAAGCTTTGCATCACTAGGTTTAGGTGTGTGGTTTGTATGTTCCAACTCAACGCCCTTAATTTCCCACTGCCCCTGCCGATTCAAGCTAGCATAAACCTTTTCTTTACAGTCACACTTCTTAGACCTCCTTTTATTGCGACTCAGCTCATCCTCAAACTCCACTCCACCAACAACTCCACCTGAACCACATACACCCATAGCCTTTGCCCTCTTTTTGGCCTCCCTTTGCACCCTCATATTAGGCCTACCATAACACTCACACCGCCATGTTGTAGATATTCTATGCCTCCTCTCGCCTTTCGATAACACACCATGAACCCTACTCACACCAAAACCATTTTGCTCCCCATATTCTTTGTAAAATGCTTCGATATCTTGCCATGATGTAAAGACCATCCCTACTTTAGGTGCTTCCACTATGAAAATACTATTCTAATTACTTCCCACCCCTGTTTCTGATGTCTCAAAACTCCTTATGGGTGAGCTCAAATCAATACTTTCAACATTAATGCAAGCGGAGGGAGTAAAACCTCCACCTTCCCCAGCTGATGGAACAATCACACCAACACTAGATATACAGCGATCAATGTTATTTGCAGGCACCTGATGAATTCCAATATCACGTGCTCTAACCCCGCTGCCCATATCACACACTCCATTTTCATTACCAGACCTGATTAGCGGAGATTGGACACCACTATCCATTGCAACCAACTTATACCTACAGAGTTGCACACACACTCATCACGCAAATCCATATTAAACACTTCTCATGAGAACTTGATACATACAAGCAATATCTCACAAACACGAAATAGGATTTACAAGAACTAATTAGTGTAATTATGTTTATATACAAATACATTTGGAATATTATATATTTTCTTACAACTTCTAAGGAATGGATTTCATTTGCTAATCAACTTATTAGATATCCATTAATAGTAATAAATTATTGTTGATTTCCCCATTTATCCAAGAGTTACATAGCAAAGAGATTCTTAGCCTAAAATGGGTAAATTTTTTGAATCTAAAACACTAATACATACACAATTCTATATTTATACCCTAAACTAATATAACCAATTCATGATTATTATATGATTAACGCTGAAATCATTTACATCTTCATATACTGAACAATGCCAAACTATCCTACGTAATAAGTTAAGATACACTCAATAAATTTCAATTTACATAATCTTATTATGAATGAGAAATCAATTCACTACAGATATATAAGTTAAACCAGCATACTAATCAAAATACATGTAGCAACGACCACCTAGTATACAATTCTATACAAACGCAGCATGCTTTTCAACTACCCAATACATGCGTAACTATACAACAACTGATAATAAAACATACTAAGTTGAGATATGTTCGAGAACAAGATTCAAGCTGATACACTTGGCGTCTCACTCAAAATCGCCATTCTTGTTCACTATTGTTCCGCTTTGAACTAATTGTATCGAACAAACAAGAACTCCAACTACTTACCATGTGCTAAAAGGTAAAACATTTATTACCCAAACACTGCTTCCAACCAATTTGCATCAGGAAACGGAGTTATATTTGGCGTCAAACCCACATGTACTGAAATCTAAGTCTTCATGCCACATTGAAACCAATATAATACAACTCAGCTCTTACGTGGTAATGTTACTGTTCCTCTTATTTACTCTTTTGCCACAAGATGAACTAACCACGTTCATCGTAAAGATGAGTGGGGGCGCCCTCACTCATATAATGCCAATTGAATTTCATAAATTCTTTTGAAGCTAATTATCAGAAATCGTGACTTCGTCATCTTCGCTACTAATTTTTCATTGTTGTGGTAAAGGTAACTTCACAATCTCCCTCATTTTTTCAATTAATTTTAGGGTTTATTTTCTGGGTTTTTTGCGCTCGAGTTTGACAATAAATTGGGGTTGTGTTAAATTGCATATGGAGTGTTAGTTTTTGTAATAAAATTCTATTATTAGATCTCCTCTTGAATGAACAATTGTAAAAAGTGTTTTAAATTTGTGTGTTTTGAATCAGTTTTTCTAGATTTTTTGAAAATAATCTGCTTGTTAGTTGAATATTAAAGGTTGCAATTTTCATAAAAGATATTGAAGAGGCCATGTCGTGGATAGTTGGCTCTTATAGCTACATTGCACCTGGTAAGTTTTACTACTGCCTTAATGCACTATGGTATATATATCTACTATGCTGCCATGACTAATTTTATGTAAATTGGTGGGGTTAGACCATAATTTATCATGCTTTTGGATTGCTTTGATAATTGATAAACATTGGGGTCCCTCAAAATTCAAATGATTAATCCATCAAATGAGTTTGATGCATACATTTTTGTGATAATTTCATAAATTCTCATATTCTAATTCTTTTAAACCTGATCGTGTTCCAGGAGGAGACACCGAATGCTGTAAGCCTGGATGCTGGGTTTACGAGGCTTGTACACGAGTAAAACTTGTATATATGCTACTAAGGTTTTTCTTCCCTCTTCTGTTAGCAGCAACTATATGAATGTGACAAGATGGTTTTGCCCCCCCTGAAAATTGTGTTAAAATTAATTCTGATGTTCATGTTAAGGAGGGAAATAGAATGGGATTGGGTGTTGTCATCCGAGACACAAATGGGCAATTATTGGTTGCTGCAGTGAAGTCGACATATGGTTCATCTCCAGAAATCGGGGAAGCAATGGTTGTTCGTTATGCGCTACAACTTGCTGCAAGGTTGGGGTACTCAAAAGTGATTGTGGAGAGTGATGCTTTTAATGTGATCCAGGCTATTAACAATGGGACTACAGGGGCTGCTCCGATTTATCTAGTTTATGATGATGTTAGGAAGGATAGCAATTTGTGTAACGTTTGTATTTTTTCGCATATTAAACGTTCTTGTAACACCGTTGCCCATATAGTAGCTAGATGGGACACGAGGAATGCTTCGGAACTTATTCGTTTGGGTCCCTTTCCACAAAGTATCATAACTTTGGCGGAATTGGACTTGGTTTAATTTTTCAATAATAATTGCTATCTTTTCCCTAAAATATATATATATATATATATATATATATATATATATATATATATATATATATATATAAAATCACTTAGCACTTAAAATATAAATTCCTAAATAGTGCAAAACAAAATACTAAATGAAATCAATAGAATATAATTCCTGAAATCAATCTTTAATGTTGTAGTTGAAGCATAAAACAAACTTTTTCAAACAAGCTAAGCTACTGTTTAACGTCCTCGAACGTTTGCAACTTTGTGCCACTGAATAATTCTTGATTGCAAAGGTATGTCCCATCCACTGACACTAGCATGATGATGGCGCCAATATCGATATATGGGTGGAATCAGAGAATCCTCTTTCATCTCAATCTGTTCAATAAATAAAGTTAATTAGATGCAAAGTAACATTGAATTAAATTAAATATACTATCAACACATACCATTATAAAGTGCTCAGATGACTTTAAAAAGTCAAGTGTTATAATCCGCCAAAATGCTCTTTTGCTTGAAGTCTGAAAGGACACATCATTTTTTTTGTTCCAGTAAATTTTTCCACATCCACGGGAACACCAGACTTGCTACACCTATATTTTCCGGCTCTCTCACAAGTTAAGGTAGCTTTTTCCGTACCTAATCCATGACCTTCTCCATATTGTGAACGAGCAATGATAATGACCATATTGTGCATTTTACCAACTTCTATGACATACACAATCAAGCATGGCTTTTCTAGTAGGAAATATAGTTGTGGTTGTAAAATATTCACTGTAGTCAATTGCATTCTCACATACTTTTTCAATGTATGCATCATCCTATCAAAGTTAAACAATATAAAAAAAAAGGAAAATTTAACGGGAATAATACAACCTTTAGCTCTTTGATATGTCTATTTTATATAGTGTTTTACCCCCGTCCCTTGGTCATAATTGGTAGTGTTTTTGGCTCTTTTGAGCCACATTTTATTACTAATTGGTGTTTTCTAGTGTTTTTGTAGATTTGGTTGACTTTTGTAGGGATTTGCACTTTTGGAGCATTTTCCCGTGATATTATGGAGCAACTACGAGCATTAGAGAAGCACGACCAGTTTTTATAGCCCAGGGCCGGTTAGAGTCATCAAACTGGTGATTAAGGGCTCGGTATATGTGATACCGGGGCATTTGTACCGAGTATTCAAGACCCGAAGAGGAAACCCAGATTGGCCCGAAGAATTGGAGCCCAATCGTAGTCGAAATAGTGGCCCAATAGTGCCGCCCGGCCAAAGAGGCTGGCGCCCGAAGGTGCGCCCGGCTGGGCGAGGGAAGCAAGGCTGGCGCCCGAACTTGCGCCCAGAAGTGTACGTGAGGGAAAAAGGTGCGCCCGATCGGGCGCGTGTTATTATTAGGAGACGATTAGCGTCGTTTAAGTTTGTTTTAGTTTAGGATTCTTGCTTAGTATAAATACTTTTCCGTTAAGCGAGTTTAGTATCTTCTTTTACTCTTTCTTAATTCTTTCTTAGATTTTCTCTCTCTACTTAGCTTTTAGATTAGTTTCTCTCTCTAATACTTTGTTCTTAACTCTATTCTTAATTCCAGATTTCTTGGTAACAATTTCTCTTCTCTTAATCTTAGTTATTTGTTTTATTCCTTTGATCATGTCTTGTTTTATTACTTTGATTTGTTTAGATTTAATTATGTGTGAGTAGTTCTATTTCTAGGGTTTGTGGGGATCCATACATAATATGAAGGGTAATTTATTGTTATTGATTGTCAATGCTAGATTAATTTCCTATTAATTGATTTAATGCTCTGTGACTAGATTATCGCAGATCTTTTATGCATGAGTTTGACAATATTGATTCAAGATTCGAGAGATGAGAATTGATGTTTAGGTCTAGTTTCAATAGGCAGGTTAATTTATAAATGGTTAAGTCGAGATTCGAGAGATGAGATTTAATACCTGTAGATTAATTGTGTGATTGTAATACGTAGCGAAAGCCCTTTATGATCTGATTAATGTATGCATTGATGATTGATTATTATGTTTTACCCTGGAATATTATTTATTGGTGAACCTATGCCCTAGGCCTTTTATTCATTGTTTTCTCCTTATTCTTAATCTTCGTAGTTTAGTTTCCTTCGATTATTATATTTTGGTTACTTATAATTTAGATTATATTAATTAATTAGGAATAGAAAGACTCGTTTCTCTGTGGATTCGACCCTACTTCCCTATCTACATTAGTTAGAGGATTTAGGAGTTACTTTTGATTAGGTGATACGACTTTAGCCTGTCAAAATTTGGCGCCGTTGCCGGGGAAACGGTTTTATTTTTATTTTCTGATTATTTTTGTAGTCTAGATTATCCCTTTTTGTCTCAGAGAACGTTAGTTCTTTGAGGCAATTCTCTTATTTATCTTTTAGTTCCTTGTTTATGCCCAAGTGTTCCAGATCAGGTTACATTCCATTCGATCCTGAGATCGAGCGCTCGTTTCATAGGCAAAGGAACCTTTATAGACAAATTCTGGCGGGTTCTGAGGAAGAAAACAATCGAAGAGACCCTCCCTCAGATTCTAGAGACGCAGAACTTCCTTCAGATTCAGAATTAGAGATGACGGCCCAAAAGAAGCTCAGTGACTACTCGCAGCCGAAGCTCACAGATTTCCCGCACCTTACTCCCACTCCGGCTCTAGATGGAGTTCAATTTGAGATCAAGCCCCAATTTATCACTATGATAGAGAGGAAGCAATTCAGTGGAGCTAAGGGTGAAGATCCTAATCTTCTCATTGCAGATTTCTGCCAATATTGTAACACCATTAGACAAGCTGGGGTCACGCAGGACCAAATCAGGGAGATTCTTTTTCCCTTTTCATTATGTGGCAAAGATAAATTATGGTTTAATGGTTTGAATAGAACTGCACTTGGTATTACTGACTGGGAAACTCTTGCCTTGAATTTCTATAATAAATATTACCCTGCAGAGAGAACAGCTGTACTAAGGAGTGTTATTCAGAACTTCGCTCAAGAGGCCGACGAAACTTTAAACGAGGCTTGGGAGAGGTTCAAGGATCTACAGAGAGAATGCCCCCACCACAATCTAGCACAATGGCAATTGATCCAAGCTTTCTACAATGGACTTGGAAATTCATCTAGATCAGTTCTAGATTCTGCAGCTAGTGGGAGATTCATGAATTTAAATGTGGACGATGCAGGACAGGTTATCGAAGATATGGCAATACACAATTCCCAATACGAAATCCGAGAGGGTTTGCAAATAAAGGAAAACATAATGTCGATTCCGTATCCTTTTTGCAAGCTCAATTAACGTCTATTTGTCAAAAATTAGATAATATTACTACTACTCCTAACTCTGTAGCTAATGTTTCTGCTGTTGCTAACAATGAAGATTTTTGTGAAAATTGTGGAAATGTAGGGCATTGGGAGCAAGATTGTAGGAGTTCCATGGAACAAGTTAATGCTTTCCAAACCTATAGGCAGAATAACCCATATTCCAACTCTTATAATCCTGGTTACCGGAACCATCCATATCTTTCGTACCGGAGTACCAATGTACAAAACCCTCCACCTCCACAACAACCACAACAGCAACCCCCACCACAGCAGAAATATTACCATCCAAATTCTGGCCAGAAAAGCTAAGCACAACCCTCATCATCTTCTGACCCTGCCATGATAGAAATTAGAGCAATGCTTACTAATATGCAAAATCATATGGAGAGTAGGGATGCGCAAATTGATTCTATTTTAGCCCACAATAAAATCATGGATAATCAAATTGCACAACTTTCATCTACCCTACAATCCCGTCGGCAGGGAGCTCTACCATCACAACCTATACATCTTACGGATCAAGCCTATGCAATTACTCTAAGGAGTGGTTCAAACTATGAAGGGCCCCCTATGCCCAGAGATGATGAACCTATTTTTATAAATAATGCTAATCTTGATTCCGTTAAACCTGACAATGTAGCAAATAGCCCTGCAAGGCTAACGAATAATACTTATATATCTGATTTTACATTGCAGGGTACGACCCCAGGGAAGTTGGCCACTCCAGATAAGAGCAATGATACTCCAAAGCCAGTTATCAAACTTCCATTCCCCAATCGTCACTTAAAAACAAATTTGGATAAGCAGTTTGGTAAGTTTCTGGAGATGGTAAAAGATTTGCAGGTAACAATTCCCTTCACTGAATTAATTACACAAATTCCTACATATGCAAAATTTATGAAGGAAATATTGACAAGAAAAAGGTCTATTAGTGAGGTAGAGACAGTAGCTTTCACTACAAAGTGTAGTGTCGTACTTCAAAATAAATCTCCACCTAAATTAAAAGATCCGGGTAGTTTTCTATCCCTTGTCATATTGGCAATTTAATGATTGATAATGCATTATGTGATTTGGGTGCTAGCGTTAGTGTTATGCCATTATCTGTATGTTCCAAGTTAAATATGGGTAAATTAAAAGCTTCCAATATTACTCTACAAATGGCCGACCGTTCTTTTAAATACCCCTTAGGTGTTTTAGAGGATGTTCCTGTTAGAGTGGGTAAATTTTATATACCTGCTGATTTTGTTGTTCTTGATATGGTTGAGGATACGCAAACCCCAATTATTTTGGGTAGACCATTCCTTAACACTGCAGGAGCAATTATAGATGTCAGAAGTGGCAAATTAATACTATCAGTAGGGGGCGATAAAATTATTTTTAATCTTAATAATACCCCTAAAAGCCCCATGATAGAGGAGAAGTGCTTTAGTGTTAATGTGGTTCAAACTTATTCTAACAAGCCCCAAGCTCTTGTAAAAGATCCCTTGGAGGCGGTATCTTGTGTTGCATCCTTTTTAGATGAGATAGACAAATGGCAGAAGGAAGTTGATGCAATAGAAAGAGCCCTCTACACTGTCGGTCTTGGCTTTGAGGATGAAAAGGTGGAATCAATCAAGCAAGTTGTGGAAATTGAGCCTACGGTGAGTGTTCCGCCAGATCGAGTTGCAAGTGCTAAATGCAGTGATAATTTGAAGCAACCCTCGATCGAAGAGGGATCTTTAGTGCGTAGCATTGAAGAACCCCCAGTCCAATTCAAGGAGGATCTACCAGATAAGGTGAATTGGCATCCCACAGGGTATGTCAGGAAGCCGCGTCGTAGCCTAAACATCGCTCGATCGGGTGAGAAACCACCCAACCAAGCGTTAGGTCAAGGGTCCTAGTTCTTGTACTTGGTAAGAAGGTCGTGCGGGACCTAGAAAAACCAGCGCTTTGCGGGAGGCAACCCTTATTTTAATGCTTTTTAGACTAGCTTTTCTTTCTTTTTCTTATGAGAGGAGAGAGGAGTGAATTTGATGAGTTTTATGAGTGTTCGTATAGGTTTGAAGGAAAAGAGTTAGCCAAAAATTGAAGAAAAGAAGAAAACAGAATAATCGTCCATCTAGCCTCGGGCCCGACCGGGCGAAGGTACACCCGACCGGGCGCGAGAGCAAGGGTTGAAAAAGTTTAATTTTTGCCCGATCGGGCGAAGGTCAGCCCGACCGGGCGCGAGATTTGACGTATACGGACATATTAGATCGCCCGACCGGGCGCGTTAGTTGAAGAAAAGATCGGGCACAAGATCACCCGATCGGGCAAAGGCCGCCCGACCCGACGCGAGAGGAAGGCGAAATTAATCACCCAGATCGCCCGACAAGGCGCAAGATACCGTCCGCCTTTTTTCTTCTTCTTCTTCTTCTTTCTTCCTTCATTTCTCTTCTCCTCCATAACTTTCTCTCTCTAAAATCTTAAATCCTCTACCTTCTTTCTAAGATTTTATCTTCATTTCCCACCCAAATCCAAATATTTTTACATATTCTTAATCCTCTCTTCATCCTCTACAATCTTATATAAAAATTTTCAAATTCCATTCAAATTATTTTTCATACCCATTTTGTACTATGGCTTCAAAGAGGGCTCGATCAATTTTCGGTAGGAGTTCTAGCTCAAGGGAGGAGTACGACCCAGATTTACAACTCCCCTACTGGCCAACAATCCGTATTGCTAGTCAAGAGCAAAAGGAATGACTAGAACACCTAGCCGGGCGCGAGGTAATTCCTTCACGGTGGTTACACCGCCCTTCTTTAGAAACTTATGGTTTGTATGATTTTGTTAAACGATTTTTGAATGACATAGGAATGAGAAAATACATTGACATGCATTATCCTACATACCGTGAATTAACATGTGAATTCTTGTCTTCTTTGAAAGTTGTAAATAGTATAATTGGACCGAACTTAATTTTTAGGTTGAACAATAGGAATATTAGTTTAACATATGTGGAATTTTGTACATTGTTTGAATTGAATTCTGAATTACCATTCCAATGGCATGTTGATTACAAAATGGGTGACATTTATCATGCTTTTACTGGTTTGCCTACCCCCGACCCCAACATGCTAATACAAAACCTATCCATCACCCTATCTCAAAAATCTGGCAAAGATTTGCGGGTTTGTGTTTTCTGGGTAGGAACGAGCCTCATAACGCCCAAACCAACGAACTAGCTATTATAGGACACTATGTGTATGGGTTTGGGAAACTGAACATAGGTAGGTATATCATCCACCATCTGAGCAGACATGCCACAGCCAGTACCCAGTCTCGCACCCCTATTCGTATAGGAGGCCTTATCACTAGAATAGCGGTTAAAAAGGCCGGGTTTTTTTTAGAGTGGACCCTACCATCTGACCAACTGTGGACCGGATACCTATATGACTGCTAGGTATTTTGAGGAGTTGGGTTGGGTCCAATTGGATAGTGAGAAGACACCCCACTGGTGTATTAGGACTGGGACCGAGCAACCACTGCCCATCTTTTCCCTACCTAGTCCTGATTTAATTTGACCGCCTTTCCCCCCGGGCAAGCGTCTTATAAGTACGACCTTTTCGTTGCCAACGCTAGGGGGCAAGCACCACCAGTACCACCACCCCAGCCTGAGCCCGAGGTAGCGTTTTCTCCACCTCTATTTATCCTGGCTGGTTTCAGCCTCCACCCCAGGGATACGATAGGGATCCCACTGCCCATGGTATTTATACCGACTATTCTGCCTTCCATGGGTACGACCAGGACATTCCTTTCGGGGGACCGGCGGGAGGGGGGGTTTCATGCTGATTATTTTGGTGGTAGCTCTTCTAGTGCAGGTGGCAGTGGGGGTGGAGGTTTCGGCTCCATGGATGAGGATGATGAGGACTAGCTATGCAGGGCTAGTTCCCGAGCCAATGAGGACATTGTCTGATTCTGGCTTGGGGGAGATTTTGGATTTGGTACCTTTCTTTCTCTCTTTTCTTTTGTTTTTGGTGTGTTTTCTTAGTTTAGATTTATTGCTTTCTAGGTTAGTTTTATTGCTTTCTTATTTATGAAAAATACAAAAAAATTAAAAAATACAAAAATACGTTCCAATGAATTATAAATCATGCTTCCCTATGCCCCTTACTTGAGAAAATGTGTTTTGATTCTTGGTATATGATGATAAGCATTGTGGATTAGTTTATCATGATTTGATATTTGATTGCCTTGAAACCTTAACATGAGTCAATTTTGCCCAACTTGCTTGTGAATATAGTGCTTGACTAATTGATTTGGTTAGGATTGTGTGATAGTTCCTGGTATGTCAATGAATTTGAGTATTGGTTTGAAACTATAAGTAATGTTTATATGACTCATTATTATGCACATTGAGGAGGACGAAGGCATTTATTCTTTTAGATAACCTCCAGATGATTGTAGATACATTTGTTCACTTCTTGCTACCCATGTTGTTGCCTTGACTATTTGTTGTTTATTTAGCCACATTACAAGCCTATTTTGCCCCATTGGTTACTAGTACCAAGCTTGGCTTGGGGGAGCTATTAGTGAGTGAGGTGAGGGAGTTTGTAGTGTGCTTATTATTTGCACAATTTGGGTGGGTTTTGAGAAGATATTTTGTTTTTGATCATGTTTATTTTTGATAAGTTTGAAAGTTATATTTTCTTGAAAAAAATAAAGCATGATGTTATGATAGAAAAAAAAAAAAGAAGTTCAAGAAAAAAAGAAAGAGAAAAAATAAGTGAACTTCAATAGGGAAAAAAAAAAAAAAAAAAAAAAAAAAAAGCAAAAGAAAAAAATTGAGCTTCAATGAAAAATTCAAGTTTGGAAAATAAAGTTTGTTTATTCACTCCATTTCTTCATTATTATATCTTATGAGTGAAATTGTAAGAGTTGGAACTATTTATATTGTTTGGAGTTGTATTTGGTGGATTATTGTTGGAGTTGAGTTGTGTAGGAGATGTTGATCATTATTTATTTTGATCATGGGTTTTACTAGGATTTTCTCCCTTAAGCATAGATTTTCTCTCGCTTGTTCCCAAATGATTCCTACCCTTTACCCTAGCCTTACATTACAAGCTTTAAAGACCTTCCGACCTTTGTGCGTAGAGTTGTATGAATGTGAAAGTGTTGTTTATCAATGCAAGTTATGATTTGACATATTTCAAGTCGACTAGTAGATTGAGCGTACATCTTTTTTATACACACGAGAGTGTGAGTTGGGAGGGCATTGTTCATATTAAAGGGGTTGGTTGGAGAGCGATCGAGTACATCTTTTACTCGCCACATATATGAGAGTTGAGTGCGTGAGCACTAGTCTTGAATTCTATATGCTCTTGTGGTTTGCTCTATTTGACAATTGTTAGGGAGGAAGGGTAATTGAATGGATTTGATTGGTTGACTTTGAAGCATGTTTATTAGATCTTTGCTTAGGGCCGGGACAAACAAAGGTTTGGCTTGGGGGAGTTTGATATGTCTATTTTATATAGTGTTTTACCCCCGTCCCTTGGTCATAATTGGTAGTGTTTTTGGCTCTTTTGAGCCACTATTACTAATTGGTGTTTTCTAGTGTTTTCGTAGATTTGGTTGACTTTTGTAGGGATTTGCACTTTTGGAGCATTTTCCCGTGATATTATGGAGCAACTACGAGCATTGGAGAAGCACGACCAGTTTTTATAGCCCAAGGCCGGTTAGAGTCATCGCACCGGTGATTAAGGGCTCGGTATATGTGATACCGGGGCATTTGGACCGAGTATTCAAGACCCGAAGAGGAAACCGAGATTGGCCCGAAGAATTGGAGCCCAATCTTAGTCGAAATAGTGGCCCAAGAGTGCCGCTCGGCCAAAGAGGCTGGCACCCGAAGGTGCACCCGGCCGGGCGAGGGAAGCAAGGCTGGCGCCCGAACTTGCGCCCGGAAGTGTACCTGAGGGAAAAAGGCGCGCCCGATCGGGCGGTGCCTCGCACGATCGGGCGCGTGTTATTATTAGGAGACGATTAGCGTCGTTTAAGTTTGTTTTAGTTTAGGATTCTTGCTTAGTATAAATACTTTTCCGTTAAGCGAGTTTAGTATCTTCTTTTACTCTTTCTTAATTCTTTCTTAGATTTTCTCTCTCTACTTAGCTTTTAGATTAGTTTCTCTCTCTAATACTTTGTTCTTAACTCTATTCTTAATTCCAAATTTCTTGGTAACAATTTCTTTTCTCTTAATCTTAGTTATTTGTTTTATTCCTTTGATCATGTCTTGTTTTATTACTTTGATTTGTTTAGATTTAATTATGTGTGAGTATTTCTGTTTCTAGGGTTTGTGGGGATCCATAAATAATATGAAGGGGTAATTTATTGTTATTGATTGTCAATGCTAGATTAATTTCCTATTGATTGATTTAATGCTCTGTGACTAGATTATCGCAGATCTTTTATGCATGAGTTTGACAATATTTATTCAAGATTCGAGAGATGAGAACTGATGTTTAGGTCTAGTTTCAATAGGCAGGTTAATTTATAAATGGTTAAGTCGAGATTCGAGAGATGAGATTTAATACCGGTAGATTAATTGTGTGATTGTAATATGTAGCGAAAGCCCTTTATGATCTGATAAATGTATGCATTGATGATTGATTATTATGTTTTACCCTGGAATATTATTTATTGGTGAACCTATGCCCTAGACCTTTTATTCATTGTTTTCTCCTTATTCTTAATCTTTGTAGTTTAGTTTCCTTCGATTATTATATTTTGGTTACTTTATAATCTAGGTTATATTAATTAATTAGGAATAGAAAGACTCGTTTCTCTGTGGATTTGACCCTACTTCCCTATCTACATTAGTTAGAGGATTTAGGAATTACTTTTGACTAGGTGATACGACTTTAGCCTGTCACTCTTTCTCTCAAAATAATCCAACCTTTTTATTAACCCTCAATAATCCTAAGTTTACTACTTATTTTCTTACACCGAGCCTTTTTGACCGGTTACCTGAACTTCAAGTAACTTTTTTATTTTTATTTTATTTTCCTTAATTTCCCCCACCTTCTTCCTTCTCCCCTATTCAACCTCAAGCTTGCTGCCATGAACAATGGCTCCTTTACCTCTCTCAACCTTGCCGCCACACCACCGTGCACCACCTTGTCGCCATCGTGAACCACCTCACCCATTTTCCCATCTGCCCCATCAGTAGCCCCTCCTTTCCCCGTCAACCAACCCTCCACTTGCCACCACCTTGCAATTATCCTGCAACTTAGCCGCCTACCCCACCCAAACCCAAACCCACTCCTTCCAAGACTCACAACCACCAATCCCACCGCCAAAACCACCCATACCCGAATTCACCAACCCACCCCAACCCACCCAAACCTATACATCCGAAATCTCAATTCTACCAACCTAGAACACAAAACCCTAAGTCCCACCAATTTCCTTCTCTTTTCTCCCTCTCAATTGAACTTTGAGCTGAATTGGGGTGGTCGTACGTCGTTGGTGTTGCGCGGTTGTTGTGGGTGTTGTTTTCGGTTGTGTTATGGATGGTTGTTGATATTGTGGGTTGGTCGTGGATGTTGTGATGAGTGGTGATGTCGGTGGTGTTTGTGGTGGTTATAGGCGGCGGTGTTTGCAGTGGCCCCATGGATGGTGTGTTAGTTGATTGAGTGGTGTTGGTGGGTGATAATGGAGGAAGAAAGAGGAGAGAGATTCAAACAAGAAGGGGAAGGAGATAGATGTTTTTTTTTTTTTTTTTTTTTTTTTTTTTCAGAATTTTCTTTAAAAAATTAAAAATAAAACTTTGACTAATAGGAAATTGCCACATGGATGGTAACCGGTTTTAAAGGGTAAGGTGACCTGCCAGGGTTGCTAGGAGAAAATATATAGTAAACTTAGGATTATTCAAGGTTAATCGAAAGGTTGGATTATTTTGGGAGAATGGGTGAAAGGTTGGATTATTCTTGTGAAATTTTCCTAAAAAAAATCATATAACATAGCAAAATTATATTTTTCAAGCCTGGTAAAAAGCATATAACAATACTTTTTCAAGCCTTTTATTCATGTATGATATCAAAATTAAAGCATATCATTTCATTAAAAGCATATAACATGCCACAACTGATAATCATGCAACTTGTGTTAAAAGAGTATTCATATCAATTATTCGTCTATAATCATGATATATTGGTAATGCATATGAAACAAGACAACATGATATATTGGTAATGCGAGACAATGGTTCATGCCTTTTTCTTTTGCAAAGCAGTGCGTGACTTATGGAGGGACAACATGACTTTGTTCAACATGTGCAAAATAAAGTATTATCTATTGTTAAATTTATACAAAATTCAGTCAATGGTTTTGATCAATTTATGAGAAACAGAGCTATTTGCTTTGTTCAATATGTACGTAATAGAATGAAGTAATTTGTTCAATATGTACGAAACAGAGTATAATTATTTGTTCAATTTTTATGAAATAGGGTAAATTGTTTGGTTCAATATGTGCGAAATGTTGGTGTCACTGAAATAGAGCAATTGTTTCACTCGTATAAAACAAAGTGTACTCGAAAAAAAAAAATATAAAAAATCGATAAACTTACATTAATTTCAAGATCTTCCAGATCAAAATTATCATCCATTGTAATCCCAATGAATATTATGAATTGATTTTTGACGGGGAGGAGAAAAGATAACTTTTATATTTCTATTAGGGTTAAAAAATAAGGGAAAAAGGGTGAGGAGAAAAGATAACTTTTATATTTCTATTAGGGTTAAAAAATAATGGGAAAAGGGTTACGTCAAGTAAACTTAGGTTGCGTTTAGCACCCCCCGTATTTAATTTATTTCTCTCAACTAGTGGTCGCAACATAAATCATATTTTATTAATTTCATATTCTCTCTCTCCTTCTACTTTTGCTTTTTTCAATCAATAACTTTTGTGTGCGGCTGGCCATACCGTGTGACCAGTTGACACACTCCAAGTATACCCTAACCGACAAGTAATCCCTGATTGAGTAATCCCTGACTGAGTAATCCCTAATCGACCAATTAACTCATGACCGAGTAACATCTGATCGACTTAATAACCCCTGATTGTGTCATTGTGTGAGTAATCTTTAAACCACTAACAAAGTAACAATCATAATGGTTGGCCATACGATGTGACCAACCATATGAAAGTCCGTGTTTTACAATGTTTTATTCTTCCACATATTCCACTATCTCCATATTTTATCATTTTCTCTAATTTCTCCGAAAACTCTACACAATAGAAATTAGAAATTGAATAAATATTGTGTCAAAAAAAAAGGAAAATTTGCGAATTGCAGCCATTTAAAGTTCGTATTTTGCAAATTGCAGCCATTTAAATTTTTTTTTGCAAATTGCAGCCCAAAAGTTCGTATAAATTGTAAATTGCAGCCCGATTCAATTTTTTCATCGGATTACATGTTGAAAAATCTTCGGTATAGGTTTTAGGGGTCATTTTAGCCCTTAGGGGCTCGAATTGAGCTCGGAATTAGCAAAAAAATAACGTAAGTGTCTCATATTTACAGTTTCCCACAAATCGATACACTCCTATTACGCAAAACGAGATACTTGCGTTATTTTTTTGCTAATTTCGAGCTCAATTCGGTCCCCTAAAGCCTAAAATGGCCCGTAAAACCTTAATCGAAGATTTTTCAACTTGTAAACCGATGAAAAAATTGAATCGGGCTGCAATTTTCAATTTATATGAACTTTTGGGCTGCAATTTGCAAAAAAAAATTTAAATGACTGCAATTTGCAAAATATGAACTTTGAATGGCTGCAATTTGCAAACTTTCCAAAAAAAAAAAAAAAAAAGAAATTGAATAAATATTTTAAAAATTAAAAATAGAGGGAGTAGCATATTCTTCGACTCCCCGAGTACATAAACATAACTAACCTCTCTTTGGAATCTCTCGTCAAATTGACGTCTTCTCTGCTTCTGTAGTCTTTCTTCAGAAAACATACCGCGCTGTGCAAACGAAGTAACCCAGATTCAAATAAAATATTCGCAAAACATACTGCACGACTGAGTCATTATTATTCCACCAAATCAAAAACCACTTCAATCTTCCATTAAACAAACAAAGAAAATTCAACTCACTCATTCAAATTTAATCAAACACCATGTTCAAAAATTCCATTTCCAGATACATTTGGTGGGATTCTAAACAACCCCATCTAATTTTTTTCTCCAGAAAAATTTTCATCATTTTTTTCATCTCTCTTTTCGTGGGGTTAAAGAAAGGAACGAAATTATGGCACCCCTTTTTGAGTATTTTGTAGTTTGTGGAATTGGCCCTGAAATTCGTACTTTAGATGGAAGTAATGGTTATTATGGCATGAATTATGTGTATGAACCTTCTCTTATTGATCAGTACCCTCGTTCTGATCATTCTCTTTATGCTCCTTTACCTCCAGAGCTTCCTATGGTGAGTTGACTCACTTCAATTTTACATTTTTTTTGGGTTTTTGATTGGTATTGTTAATGTGATTTGTGAATTTGATGGGGTTTTGTTTTTAAGGAAATTTGATGGGGTTTTGTTGTTGCATGAATTGGTAATTTTTTTTTTTTTTTTTTTTGCTGATTTTTCATGAATTTGATGGAATGTTGATTGATTGGATTATTGAGATTATTGGGATTATTGCATAAAGATGGAGCGGAAAACATTTACAAGCTTGAATTATAAATTAAGGGATTATATTGAAGTGGTTGATTGATTGGTGAAGAAATACTTGATTTTCTCTGATTACCTTTTGTTTTAAATGTGTTCCAAAATTGCCGTGACTCGAGCTTAGTGTTAGTGTCTGATGTTGAGAAACTAGGAGATACATTAGTGTAAACAATGGCTCAATTGATAATTTAATATGGACGTAATGTTAGTGTTCCGAGACAAATAATGTGAGAAACTTGTTTTTCTCTAGTTATAGCCTATAGGTGGTAATGAACTTGTAATCAGCAGCCAATTCTCGAATGCTGTATACTATAATCATTCTCTATACAAAGGAGAATTATGAGATAATGGAAATTGATTCTTTTATTGGTTCTACAATTGCAGTGTGTTATGCCTGCAGGGGTTGAGTTCTATAAGTCAGGCTTGGATGCTAATGATCCCCCAAGTTATCCTCGGAGCTATCCCATTGTTTTGACTGGTAAAGTTGTTGAAATTTTTGGTAGCAACAGATGATTCTATTGCTTTTTGATGTGCTTTTTTTCAAATTTATCTGAGTTTCCCTAGAGCCCTATATTAAAAAAAAAAAAAAAAAAAAAGCGAAGAAAAGAAGAGATGCATCATGTCCATATTACTTTGCGGAATTCATAATATATGTAAAAAAAACACCATAAAAAACTCTAAATAAGGGTTTGAGTTTCATAAAATGCAGCTAGGAATAAAAAGAACATTATCTCTTTTGAGTACTTCTCAACAGTTGGTACCCACTTATGTCCTTGATCTGGCCATTGTGTATGGTCAAAAGGTGAAAAATTGTATTTCAGATTTGGCACAAGACATTCCAATATTACTATATCCCATGTAATTAATAACGGTGTGCTGCTCTTGAATTCTGAAACTCATTTTCTTTTGAATTTATTTGTTTGGCCACAAGGTAATGATGGAGAAATGAATGGAAGGTTCCCTTGAGATTGTAAGAGAGTAAGGAGAGATTATCATTTCCAGGAAATGTGAAAATGCTTAATAAAATATCTGTGTCACACTTCCTCATAAATTAAAGACAATATTTATAGTGAAGCTACATGTTATTCTTGAGAGGGTGCAAAAGCCTTTAAATTGGTTCATATTTATTTGGATTTTTTCCTGTCTTATTGTAGTACAAAATACAGTAGTAAATAATAATGGAAAAACAAATGAAAATAACACGAGTGTAATCAGGCAAAGCGAGAAAGTTTAGAAATGCTATTCATTTTAGCCTATCAATTTTAGTAGTGAAGCTTTCCTCTGTATATTGTTTCCCCTTACCCAATCACGCAACTTTTGACCATTAACTAGTGTTTCAATTTTACATTTAATTCATGACTCAATATTCTCTTAATTAAATTTTATTTTTCATATCATCGTTTTTTGCATTTTGTTTTCAAAAGAGAACATGCAATATGATATAGCTTAGTGGTAAGACATCTAGTGTAAGAACTTGAGGTTGCATGCTGAAATTTTGTATGAGTAAGGTCAAATACGATCCCTAAACTAACGTATTTGTAGCATTTTAGTCCCTCAACCATTGAGTGAGGCAATTTAGTCCCTCAGCCACCAAGGAGTACTATTTCCGGCTAAATAGTTTGGGTCCTTGTTTAGTCATCAATAGTTTAGGCGCCATTTAAATGTATGTGGTAAAATTTAATTATTATTTTGTTTATAATAGTTTAGGGACTTGTCAAATTAATTGATTAAAGAGAATAGTTTAGGGACTATAAGGTTGACTTGGCAAAAACAGTCCTATCAAAAGTAGTTTAGGGACCTTCCAAAACTTTGGAAAGTGGGTTTAAAAAAAAAGGCTATTGAACTTTTTTTTAATGAGAGAAAACAGGGAGTATTATTAAAAATAAGAAGAATATTAAAACCTTGAAAGTGACTTTTCAGCCTCAAAGAAGAAGAAAAAAAAAAGCTCCATTGTTAAGTTTGTGTGGGAATTTGGAGAATCATCCGATCAAAAGGAGAGGAAAATCGTATGAACTTTTGTGAAGCATGGTTTGAATGTCTTTGAGTTAGATTTCGATGTATTTAAGTAGGTGATTAATCTGATTATATGTAGCTGAATGAAGCCTAATCTACTAGCATTTGATCATACAACATTTACGTTAGTTTAAAGACTGTATTTGACCTTAACTCAATTTTGTATATACCACATTTACAATTTTTCTAATGTTGACACGTAGACTTGCTTTGGAACACCTTTTAATTTAGTAGAGATATCTTCAAATTTTTCGATCACTATAAAAGATCACAATTTGAAAATATATTGGGATAAACAACGGTGAAATTTGTGGTGTCGGTATGTATGTTGACGATTCCTTTCATATGTGTGATTGGATAAGGGGTTTGTTCTCAATGTAATTTTTCGGCAGCCTCTTCAGAGACTACTTGATGTATATTGTTATTGTAGTTAGTGTATTGAACTTTTAATTTTCCTAAAGGGCTTGCCTTTTTATATATTTATTTATCTTTTTTTTTTTTTAATTTTTTTTTTTTGTAACTTTGTGCTTTAGATTTCCTCATTAATTTGTGTTTGCATATTTTTCAGCGGGTGATGGGTCCAAAATTTATGTTAGCTGTATTGCTTTCCGGGATCCTGTTGATGAGGACATTGGTGAAGCATATGGTATACCACTGAACTCATTTGCTGGAAAGTGTATTTCTCTGGTTTCACGAATACCCTGTTTTTGTGTACTTCGTGATGCACTCGAGGAGATATTTGCTCTTTGCTTTTCTACTAGAGGAAGTTGGTGAGTAGGTTGTGAGGGTAAACTTTGATGATGCTATAAGATCATCTATTTCTAGTTGAATTGTGTGGGATAGGCATTTTCTTATTTTTATAATGTGTAACAGACGAACAACCTCATCCACATATTACTTTCAGATCTGACAAGTAACATTTGGAGCTTATGAAAAACTTAAATTCTTTTGTATACATCTCGTTTTGTCAACTTTGACGTGAGATAATCATTTATATTTCAGCAAGCCACTTTGGGAGGTTATAGCGGCTATAGTCTCCAAAGTTCCTCTGCCCACACCAGGAATTAATAGAGTCTTGTTTGCAATTAATAACTGCTTGTTCTCTGTTGAGGCTCCTCCAGAATACGGCCTTCCCCCTGCTGATGTATGAATTCACAGAACTTTATTCCTCTCTTATAGACTTCATGCATGACCTATCTTTTATGTAGCTTAGTTATTAACAAATATTCAGAAGTTGCAAGTTTACAATCTTTGACAAATGTGCTCAATTCATGCAGGTCTCCTTTAAGTCATTGATAGAATCCCTGGATGTTCATAACATAATTATACTTTTTACAGCAGTATTGCTGGAAAGGAGGATCTTGCTTCGATCAGATAAGTACGTGATTTGCTACAAAAATTGAAAGTTATATTCTCCCTCATTATAATAAGGTTAACAGAAATAAGAAGATAAGTTTTGTAACAAAAATAAAGTTATGTGCTGACAAGTTTGCGACAATCAACAATTAACAATAATGAATAATTAGGGCTGCAAACGATCCGGGCCGAGCCGAGTTTAGTCTGATCGAGCTAAGCTTGATAAGAACTATTCGTGTTCGAACTATCTTGAGCTTGAACGAGCTTTTAAAAATCTTGTTCGAGCTAGGCTCATTAAAAATTTGGCTTGTTCGAGCTTTTTTCACGAACGTACTCGTTTGCATTTTGAGTTTAAGTTCGAGCTTGAAAGAGTCTAAATTGAGCTTGATTAAATAAACGAGCCTTAATTTATCATTCAAAAAATGGTTTCTTTCAAATTTTAACAAATCCATTAAATTTTATATAAGATGTTTATATTCTTTCAATAGAAAAAGGTAATAACGGAGTTCTTAAGCTTTTACATGATGAAATAATTAGTACTATATACAAATATGTATGAATAAAAGATATATAAATTTTTTGAATTTTAATTGGGCGTGAAAAAACTTAGGGAATTTCTCTTTGGTGAACTCCAACCTTTTCATTTTCCAAGTGGTAAACGTTTTCAATTTTTATTATCAATGGTAAACCTGAATTATTGCTTACCATTGATAAGTGTTATTTTAATAAAAATCCTTAATTATAGTTAGTTTTATTTTTTTTTATTTTTTTAATAACTAAATTATTATAAAAAAAAATTTGCTTCAAAAAAAAAAAAATTATTATAAAAATATTTAAAAAAAAAAAAAAAAACCAAACCCCTCCCCCACCCAACCAGCAACCTCTTCCCTTTGCCGGAGGCTAGGCCCCCACCGGCGACGCACGAAATCCCCCACCCTCGGCCGACGAACACCCGAACTCCCCCAACCTGGGCCGACGAACACCCGAACTCCCCCATTCCCTACTCTTGCCCACCCACCCCTTCTCCATTTCTCCCCAATCCGACACCCACCTCTACCCCAAACCGCCCCAAAATCCACCCTAACCCTTCCCCGAAATTACCCCTCTCTTGTTTTTCGGACACCCAAAACCCTAATCACCCCCCTCAAACCATTCTAAAACCCGTAACCTCCCTGAAATTCGTTCTACCCATTTTCTAGGGTTTCGGATTTTAGGGTGGTTTCGGGTTTTAGGATAGTTTCGGGGTTTTAGGGTGGTTTCAAATGGGTTTATTGGGTTTGGGGGGCCGAAAAAACTGGGGGAAAGGGAGAGAAGTACAGTCGGCCGCTGATGGTTGGGTAGGGGTGTCGGTTGGTGGGGGAAGGGGTGGTTAATTTTTTTATTTATTTTTATTTTAGTATAATTGTTAAAAAAATGATTAAAAACCTAACTATAGTTAAATGTTATTGTTACAAAAATAAAAAAACCTAACTATAGTT